>NW_022103928.1:31233666-31249614 GCF_000313985.2 Echinops telfairi | reverse complement strand
TTACAAATCTGGCTAGACCAGAGGATGTACACTGGTACAGATAGGAACTGGAAACACAGGAATCCAGGACAGATGAACCCCTCAGGACCAGTGCTGAGAGTGGCAATACCAGGAGGGTGGAGGGAAGGTGGGGTATAAAGGGGGAACCGATTACAAGGATCTACATATACCCCCCTCCCTGAGGGATGGACAACAGAAAAGTGGGTGAAGGGAGACATTGGGCAGTATGAGACATGACAAAATAATAATAATTTATAAATTATCACGGGGTCATGAGGGAGGGGTGTTGGGGAGGGAAGGGGGAAAATGAGGAGCTGATACCGAGGACTCAAGTAGAAAGCAAATGTTTTGAGGATGGCAAAAAATGTACAAATGTGCTTGACACAATGGATGGATGGATGGATTGTGATAAGAGTTGTACGAGCCCCCAATAAAATTATTTTTTTAAAAAGAATGTCCCTATCACCACTCTTATTCTATAGTGTGCTGCAAGTCTTAACCAGAAGCATTAGACCAAAAAAAAAAAAAATCAACAGAAGACACTGGGCAAAGTAAAAGAAGTCACTATTTGCAGACAATATGATTTTATATGCAGAAAACTCCCCAAAGACATGACAAAAAGATGGTCAGGGACAACTGAAAATTTTAGCAACATGGTAGGAAACAAGATTAACAAAAGTCAGCAAAACTCAATTGGATTCCTGCATACTAACATAGAGTTCTGAAAGAAAATGACATAACATATAATAAAATTTTATATATGTGTATGTATATATACATGTGTATATATATATGAATAAACCCAAGAAATAAAAGACCTGTATAAAGCAAACTACAGAACACTATTACAAGAAGCCAAAAGAGACCTACATAAATGGAAGGACATCCCATGTTCATGGATAGGAGGCAATTCAAGCTACAGACAGCTGATCTTCAACAAAGGGGCAGGGGCATTAAATGGGAGACAGGCTCTTCTACAAGTGGTGCTGACAAAACTGGATCTCTATCTGCAGAAGAATGAAACAGTACTCTGGCCTCACTGCACATGCAAAACCGAACTCAAGATAGATCAAAAGCCTAAATGTAAACCTCAGAGCTATAAAGATCATCAATGAGAAAATGGGAACAAACTTAAGAGCCTTTCACACATCATTCTAATTTAGCTGACATAAGTTTGGAAAAGCTAAGCAGACATATTCGGTGTATGTATATATGTACATATTTTCATATCTGTCTCCTCAGTGTTCTTATATTTATTCCATTTTGATCTTGTAAAAACATCCTTAAAAGTCATCAAATGCATCGTAAATACTTCTACACCTGTCTCTTCATCTATCATTTCATACTGTTTGCATCGCATTGTGTATTAACCATCTATGCGATTGGCCATTACCAGATGTAAGGGGGGAGATCTTGAATTAAGTTATACTCTATGTATCACAGTTACCCCTTACATGACTTTTCATCATTATTTGCACCTTCATACATCTTGTAGTTCTCTAGGACATCCACTTCAGCTTCTAGGGCTGCACATGTGTACATCTTCTGGATGGGACTGCCCGTGATCCATGACCTTAGCGTCAGGCATAAACGGTGCAGCACCTGAGGTGGGTTCTGATTTGGTCTTTGTTCAGAGTAGAGTTCTGTTGGCACAGGCCCTGAATGTGAGGGGGTCCTCAGGAGCCATTCTGAGATTGTGGAAAATATTACAGACAGTGGGTCACAGGGGCTCCTCATTCCATGTCAGGACTGAGAGAGAATGTATTTTCCAATGGGTATGTATAATGGGGCTTACAGATCTGTCATAAGCCATGCATGTCATACAGCTAACATATTACATAGTTAATAGGTAATATCATAAGCTGCTAACCTAATAAAAAAGCAGTGAGATGAGTCAGCATCTTGACCTAGTGCTACTTGACCTCAAACCCCTCTAACCCCTCCCCAGGAGGCTGCTACATTCATGGAGGGTTGGCTGTAGAACCTGATTGCTTTGATCTACAGATAACCTCTAGGCATTGTGAAGTAGTGGACAGAGAAATGACTCATCTTATATGGTAGCTCCTTTATGACAGTTCCTTTGAGGGGGGTTATTGGAGGGGCCGTGTTCAGTCATGAGGATGTAGATTAAGATTTCTTTATATCTCATAACCGTGAGTCTTCCCCCACCAGAGTCTGCTTTCCAGACCCGTAATTAGGAGCATGGATGATTTGGCTGCCTGACATTCTCATCCAGTCCCTCAGTTTACCACAAGACTTGTCTTTGTAGGTATTTCTATTTCAGCAGAACTTCCTTAGTTTTTGCTTTAGGTTCAGGAACGGATTAATTTTTGTTGCTCTTTGCCCAGTGACTTAACTGCTACATAAATTGCTGGCTTGCAGAATATGCCTTCTTCCCAGTCACCTTTGCAATTATTTCTGGTTGAACTGGGTAGCAAA
Source organism: Echinops telfairi (assembly GCF_000313985.2). Taxonomy (NCBI): domain Eukaryota; kingdom Metazoa; phylum Chordata; class Mammalia; order Afrosoricida; family Tenrecidae; genus Echinops; species Echinops telfairi. The sequence goes on along the minus strand of NW_022103928.1, from coordinate 31,247,175 downwards.
TCATTGCTCCTAAAGTTGCTAGTCCCAATGGATATGTACTTTTCTTGAAACCAAGCCTGCCAATCCTGAAAATGTAATCACTCCAACTTTGGGAAGAAAATCTCTCCGTGGACTCCTCAGATAAATACATGTATCTTTTCCAAATTGTCCCGAATTCATTATCCCATTTTCCACAAAGACATAAACACCCATTCATCAGCCAATCTAATGACCAGTTGTGGTGCGGATGAAAGCAAAGCCCAGTTCTAAATGTTCCTCAACATATTTAGACTGCAGAGGTAGAACAGTATATACCGGGAGATGGTCTGGTTTCCACTAGCTGCTTTTTAGGTCCCTCTCCTTTGGCCGCAGGTACACTTGCAGATGCCAGGATCAAAGCTGTAAGCACGGTTATCAGCTTTCTCTTCCACACAACCCATACTAGCATTCCATCCATTAGCTTCCTTTCATCCAGCCTTAAAGAGCCCTGGATACCCTAGTGGGCCAGCTCATTCCATTAGCGGTCTGTCGAGGGCAGGGGTCCTACAGGCCTAGGTTTTCGCTAAATAACCCAACCAAAAAGGATGTTCCGTCCCCAGACGGCACCCCATTCAAAGGATAGAGTGAGCACCTACGTGGCGGGCCGACCTTGGGAACCCAAAAGCACACGCGACAGACGACGCTCTGCCCCACACTGCTTCGTCTGGCAAGCCAACAGACAAATTCCAGTAGCGGAAACCACTTGGAACCTCCTCTTGCTAGCGGGAGGGCTGCGCGCGCAGATGGCACCTAGCCCGCGCGCAAGGCTCTCCCGACCAGTTTCTCCAGGAGCAACAATGCCCCTCCCCGAGTTCTCTCGCGTCGCTTGGCCTCCTGGGTACAATCTTCCCGACAGGCCCCGCGGACCCCGATGCATGCTGGGAGTTGTAGTCTCCTGGAGGCAGCGTGGCGCCGCTGCCTGCCGGAGCGCGTGGCAGGAAGCGGAAACGGCCTCTGTCCTGCCCCAGCCCCAGCCGGGCCTCGGTTCAGGCCTGGCCCCGCCCCGCGCGGTGCCGCCCGCTGCGGCGCTACACTGACGTGTCTCTCGGCCCAAGGGCTGCGCTCCACAGGGGCTGAACCGCCGGCCGCGGCGTCTCTCTCGGAGCGGATCGGAGCTGAAGCGGGATCCGGAGCCTGAACAGCCGACGCCATGGCGAGTGAGTCCCTCGAGGGCAGATCCGAGCCTCTTGCCTCACCCGTCCGCCTCGGCGTTCCCCGGTCCAGCCCGCCCGGTTCGCAGCCGACCCGGGCTGGCGGGTGCCGGCCCTCCTCGAGGGTCCCCGAGCGCCCACAGGCCCTCGTACCCTGTCTCTCCCTCGACTCATCACGGGCCAGAGGGTTCGCGCGTCGCCGGAAGGTTTGCCCCTGGCCTAACTCTCCTTTTTCTCTCCTCCCCAAGTCAAATTTCTGGAAGTCATCAAACCCTTCTGTGTCATCCTGCCGGAAATTCAGAAGCCAGAGAGGAAGGTGAGTTCCCCAAACCACTCTCCAAGAAAGCATCGTGGAAGTGTCCAGGTGCTGGAAGTTCACTTCCAGCCCAATTAAAAATGGCTTCGGCACGCCTGGTGGCATTCTCTGTGCCCTCGCTTCCCCGGAGTACGGTCGTGTAGAAAGGTTCCCTGGCCGTGCGGGGCTTTCCACTGAAATCGTCGGGCACCCCTGCACGATCTTTCCTGGGTGCTGTACCCTGCCCCCAGATGGCTCCTGGCCTCAATCAGGGGACGCGGATTTAAGTTAACCAGGGGCAGACTCAGGGTTGAGTTTTCCTGGGATTTGCCTTTCGTTTCCAGCTGCTTAAAAGGAGGTCAGGGTAGCCGCTTTATTCTGTAGAAAAGAGCGTGTACTTGCTATCTAGACTCAAGCTGCTGAAATAAATCTGTGCTTCACAGCAGCCAGTCAAAAACAGTGAAAAATAGATATGTATTCATTGTTACAGAATTCCTGTTGCAAAAGCTAAGATTTGAGATATTATTGGCAATATGAATAAGGTTATTAAACAATGGAATGAGAGTTTATTAGATTCGTAAAGGGAATAGTAAAATCTTTCTGGTTTCATATTTTTTCCCAGACTGTTAATGCAATCACATGTGTTTAGGTAGAATTGATCATCAGTGTGGACGTTTGGATCCATGAAGACTACTCTTTTCCCAAAACTTGGAATTGTTTTATATAAAATGCCCCACATATGTACTGCCTTTAATGAACCAATTTCTTAGTGAATTTCAGAGCTCCCTGCTCCCCTTCCAAGCTTAGAGGATAAGTTTCACTCCCTAGGTGGCTGTGTGACCTTGGTCTTGTAACTCAGGGGGGTAGAAGTAGGAATAGGTACAAGATAGAGCAGTAACTCAGGAAAGAGAATGTCTGATTTTGAAGGAGGATATTTTCTTGAAGAAACGGGGAGGGAGAAAAAGATATGGGTAGAAATTCCAGACAAAAGGAATATATAATATGCCAAGGCAAAACAAGACTGTGGTGTGTTGGTTGCCCGCGTTTGAGAATTGCCAAAATATAAAAGGTAGATGGAGAACAACAGACAAGGGGAAAGGACCAGACAAGTTAGAAAATTGCTGCCCAAGATTATGACTGTCAAAGCTGTTGCAATAAAGGGAGAAACTAAACAAAACAAAGGGAGAAACTGGCAGAGAGGTAGAAATCAAGGATGGCTTTGGGCAATTGGATAAAGATGTTTCACTTTTCATTGTTGACTTTGGTTGAATACAGCAGAGGACACTTGGCTATTAAAACATGAGGAATCTTGTAAACGATGTCTACTCCTGGTTCCTATAAAGTCATTTCAGTAACATTACTAATTAGTCCCAAATGATGTTACCTTCCCTTGACCTACTTCTTAGTTTCTTGTGTGGAGACAGATGGAAGGGGAGCAGTCATCTCAGGAAGAAAAGCTCTGTGACTTCACACCACGTTTGGCACACTGGCAGCATCTGCCACACAGGGTCGCCCCGCAGTCAGAATCGACAACTACCAGCAGCAACCACACTCAGCCTCTCTAAAATACTGTTTGTACATTTCTAGAGTAGATGACAGTGGTGCATGGTGTGAGGTGATGTGTGTGAAGACCTCAGACACAGAAAACTTGCTGTACACAGTGCTCACAATTCGTTCCTGTTGTTCAAGGCTTCTCGGTGAACAGGGAGGGGTCTAATTTGAGTCTGCTTTTCTTAATTTGCTTATGAAACTAACTTGTTGAACTTCATTCTCTTCTGTAGATTCAGTTTAAGGAGAAAGTGCTATGGACCGCTATCACTCTGTTTATCTTCTTAGTGTGCTGCCAGGTAAACACAGGTTTCATACTCTCCCCTGTTGGGCTGGGCCGGAGGAAGATGAGGCTGTGTGCTAAAGCAGTGGTTCTCAACCTTCCTAATGCCATGACCCTTTCATACAGGTCCTCAGATGGTGGTGACCCCCCCAACCAGAACATTATTTTCATTGCTACTTCATCACTGTCATTTTGCTACTGTTATGAATCGGGCGACCCCTGTGAAAGGGTCGTTCAACCCCCAAAGGGATCGAGACCAGAGTTTCAGAAACCCTATGGAGCGGTTCTGCTCTGTGCTCCAGGGCCTCTGAAGCCGAGTCCCTTGGGACTTTGGTTTGGGCAGGGCACGAGGATGGATGGCAGCAAGTATGTGGACTTCTTTTCTCTTTGTTGTTGATTTCCAGATCCCCCTGTTTGGTATCATGTCTTCAGATTCAGCTGATCCTTTTTATTGGATGAGAGTGATCCTGGCCTCTAACAGAGGTAGGTCCCTGGCTCTCTGTGCCTTTTCTCTGCACAAAGTGGGCGTGCCTGGCTGAATTTAGTTCTGTTATAAGCTTTGGCTCTATGTTGAGTTCAGAGTGAAGAACGTGGTCTGGAAAATAGAATGAAAAATATTGATGTGCTGTACTGAATAGACATTGTAAACACTAGATTCTAGATCGAGGCATGCTGTCATACTTGGAATTGTGTTTTGAATGTAAAATAACGTCTAATACCAAGATAAGTACATGTTGTAGAGACTGGGAAACGAGAATGCTTTTGAAACACATGATGATGACATTCTTACATGTCTTGTGTTTTCATCTTTAACTGTATCTTTTTGTTATTGTTCATATCATCCAGTTCCAAATCAATTGAAAGTAAGGCTCACTTTGATATAATGGAAGTAAAGACTTATTCATGGCTATAATTGTACAGACACCTATCCTAGATGCTAGAAATTTCTTGAATGTTGCCCTTTTTGTTAACTGATAAAGAGGTAATCCTTTCTTCTCCCTATAAAATCAGTCTGGTTCTGTTATGATAAATGTAAATTCAACAATCTGTTGAGACACCAGGTGACTTCCTCAGTAGAATGGGACATTGCCTGATAAGCTGAACAGGCTGAATTGAATATACATTAATTGTTGATAATTTGAGGTTATTCTCTGCTGCTGTCAAATCGGAATGCATTGAGGTACGTGTAAGGGGGCCCAAGTAAAAGACCTTGTACATTTTCTTGATGTTTGCTATTCTAAGCTAGTGTTTCTGTGCTTTGTTTCCCCTCACCTCAAGGTACATTGATGGAGCTGGGCATCTCTCCCATCGTCACCTCTGGCCTTATCATGCAGCTCTTGGCTGGGGCAAAAATAATTGAAGTTGGTGACACTCCAAAAGATCGCGCTCTCTTCAATGGAGCCCAAAAGCGTGAGTGAGCTAGCGGGACTATTGAGATGCCCCAGAGGTTGAGTGGAAGAAGTAGGGTTTGACCAGTCTAGTTTCAGTTCCCCAACTTCATAGGACCTTGAGCCAGTCTCTTTGCTTCTTGGGCCCTCAGTTTCCTTACCATCTAGGAAATAATATTTACGTCAGAGTTGTGAGGATTAAATGAAATAACATGTAAAACATCCATCTCATTGCCTGATATATAGTATTTAATCAGCAGGTTTGATTTTGATTTTTTTCCCCTTCTGAGTTTAGAAAGACTTAGGGAGAAAGGTGTTCTACCAGCTGTGTGACTTTGAGAGACTTTAGATGACAACTCAACTTTAAAAATAGGGGTTATAGAATAATGATGGCAACAAATGTACAAATGCGCTTGACACAATGGATGTATGGATTGTGATAAGAGTTGTACGAGCCCCCAATAAAATGATTTTTTTTTAAATAGGGGTTATAGTGGTGTTTATCTCATGGCAAATAGTTTTACTAGCAGCAATGACCAGTCAGCTAGATTGACTGTTGCTATTACCTTAAGTGTACAAATTAGAAAACGATATTTTACTATTTCCTATGCAGATGTATTTTCTTACTCACCAGTGTATTTTAAGTAAGCTAAATTGAATGAGCCTGGGCTGTTAAATCTGTCAGTTTTAGGCATAAATCAGGATTTTAAAGTATGTGTGCCATACATGCTTTTTTTTTACTGTGTAAAACTATTAACAAAACAAAACTACCCTGCTTTAAGAATTCATTGTTACAGAGCACTTTTTTTTTATTTTTAACATTTTATTAGGGGCTCATACAACTGTTATCCCAATCCCAGAGCACTTTTTATAAAACCAAATTGAGCTATATTTGATGAGTACTGTGGAGTAAAATTTAATTTCACATGGCAGAAAAGCTGAAATTGAAGCTAGAAACCAATACTTAGAAATCCACTTCATACCATGGAAGCAGTAAGCCTGTGGCAGTTCCATGGTTCTGACAATGATGTATACCAAGACTCAAGAGGCCCTACCAAAAGGAACGCATCTGTTCTAAGTGATCTTGGTAGCCGAGGAATGGTGACTCTTCACTATATCTGTGTTGGAATTGGTAGCGTTGTGGGGATTATCCCACTAAATAGAAATGTGAGAAGGCCTCCCTCTGTCCCAGTGTTAATAATCCGTGGTCTGTACTTGGCTGGATGGTGAGCTGCAGAGGTATACTAGTGAGCTATACTAGTGGCTGGCCTTGAGCCCGAGTGCTGGGGGCTGCATCACCAGAGTGTATGCCACTGGAGAGCTTCCCCAGTCATTTTTCTCCCCGCTTTCCTGTTAGGTCAACCTCGTGGCCACTTTGCACATCTTTCACTTCTCCTTTAATAAAGACGAGGTGAAAACCAAGGTGTACTTTAGCACTGACGAATCAAACATCATTCCCCTAGTTCCTGTATGTTTCCCCACCTCCCCCCAACTACCACCACTACCATGACTCAGTTCTAACTTACAAATCTGGCTAGACCGGAGAACACACAGTGGTACAGATAAGACCTTTCGTACATGGAATTCAGGAAAGATAAACCCCTCAGGAACAGTAGTGGGAGTAGCGATGAGGGGAGGGGCATGGTCAGGGAGGGGGAAGGATAAGAAAGGGGGAATCCATCACAAGATTGGAGATACATATATATATAGTGCCCCCCACCCTCCCCGAGGGGACAAATAACAGAAATGTGGGTGAAAGGAGACAATGGACAATGTAAGATGTGAAATAATAGCAACAATATATAATTGATCAAGGATTCACGAGGGTGGGAGAGGGGGTAAAAAGGGGAACTATACCAAGGGCTCAAGTCGAAAATGTTTTGGAAATGATGGCAACATATGTACAAATAAAGTAAAAAACAAACAAACAAAAAAAAGACAAGGGGAAATTACAAAGCAAATGCCCTGTTGTTAAAAGGCATTTGCATTATTGTGAACTTTGGGGCTGTTACTAATTAGAAGTTTCCTAGACCAAGTTCCTTGTAGGCAATGTCAGTATTTCTCATCTTTCTTGTCCTTGATGCCTGACACCTAGTCGATGCCTGCTGTTTTCTTTTGATTTCTAGTATTTGGTATGATCATCACTATTGGCCAGTCTATTGTGTATGTGATGACCGGAATGTATGGGGACCCTTCTGAAATGGGTGCTGGAATCTGCCTGTTAATCACCATCCAGGTAATTATGCTGATACCTACTCTGCTGACCAGCCCCTCATACTTACATAGCTCGTATAAGTCTGAACTACATATTTAGAGGAGAATCTTCCAGAGAGGAAGCCTTGTGCTTGCCCTTTAACCTCACAGGAGGGAGGCTATCCTCCCCACTCCCCGTGGGTGGAGGCTGAGCTCGGGCCCAGCCTTTAGGTCGACGAAGGAAGGGAAGCCCATGTCCATGGGGATCGCTAATAATGAATTGTCTATTTGGGTGCCTGTACTTCAGTCTCTTATTTTTTACAGCTCTTTGTTGCTGGACTAATTGTCCTCCTCCTGGATGAGCTCCTGCAGAAAGGGTATGGCCTGGGCTCCGGTATTTCCCTCTTCATTGCAACGAACATCTGCGAGACCATTGTGTGGAAGGCGTTCAGCCCCACCACTGTCAACACTGGCCGAGGTAAAGCTGCTGGGGCTTTGCTGGCCGCAGGTTCCAGAAAGTGTGGCCCCATCCCCCTGCCAAAACACTTCAACCTGTGGTACATCTGTAACCTGTAAAAACAGAGGCGTATGTTCATAACAACACTTACAGATTTTCCCATAAGCGTAGTCAGTGATTATTGTTGATGCTAAGACACCTAATCCGTCTTGATTCACGTAGCTTGTGTTTCCATTCAAGGACAAAGCGACACAGTACTCTGCTGGGGGCTTGGAGGCCATCTTTTCCCCCTCTCCCTTTGTATTGCTGTTACAAACGCTGGATAGTGACCATCCATGTATATTCTTTTTTTTTCTCCCCATACTTTGCAGGTCTTAAGAAGTAAATTTAGGGAAATGAGATTCCTAAAGCAAAGCCCTTTGTCACTCAAAGGGAAGCTTTGGACAAGAGGCCTGGACTTGAGGTGGGGGTTCCTGCCTTGGCTGTTCTGAGCAGTGACTACATTGGTGACATTAGCCTGTGCCTTCCTCTCCGGACCCTCGTTAACAGGATTGCATGACAGAAAGCAAAACAGTCGATGCGTACCAAATGCTAGGGTTTGCTTCGTCGCCATGCAGAGTACTGTAGAAATCTTGTTACACGGGATGTTTTCAAGAAAGGCTTCCAAGCATCCAAGGAAAGACCTAGCGGAACACTAATTAGAAAAGGGAAGGTCCGCTTCTTTCATCACTAAATATGCTACTCCCTCAGAGGAGTCCCGTGAGAAATAGCTCTTCGTGCCCATATGAACACTTTATTTGAATTAAGTGCTGGAAACAGAATTCCTTGCCTCCAGAGACCATATAATCTCATTAGTGATACTGAAAACAGAGCTCCAGACAAGCAAAGGCCTCATGTACCCAACACAACACAAAAGCAAAAAGTGTAATTTGAGGTAGGAAATGTCCCGAGAGCCTTAGAAAAGCCTGAACAAGATCAGATGTGGCTGTTTCTTGGGCACCTCCTAGGAATTTAGAAAATCTCAAGCCAATGAGAAAACTGGGAACCAAAGAAAGGCAGGAAGAAAAAGAGATCATGGTAGGTAAGGTTTATGGCAAGACCATCTCGTGGTGTGAAGGACTGTGCCAATTTATAAAATAGCGTCAGAGCAGAGGTCAAGATGGTACAGTTGGTAAATGCATTGAAGCCTGGCGGCACCCCGCAAAAGAAGCCACCATCCACCCTGAAGTGGGCAGTGAGGTGGTAGGAAGCAGCATTTGACGGGGCTGGTTTCCTGTCAGTTGGGTTAGAATAGAAAAGGATGGAGAGCAAGCGCAGCTGGCTATTGTAGGCACCGTGGGGTAAGCACGGGGCTGCTGACCATGAAGTTGGTCAGCCACTCCACAGCTTCCCTAAAGAGTTACAGCCTTAGAAACGCTGTGGTGCCGTTGTGTTGTGCCCTGTAAGGTTGCTCTGAGTCCGTGGCTGTGGGTTAATTGTGGCAATGATCAGATTTCACAGCACTGCTAGTTAGGGGATTAGCAAGGACGACAGAAATGGGACAAAGGAACTTTGAAGGGTAATGAAAAACCACAGCCGTTTTGTTTCTGGCGTTAGGTTATAAGCAGGGCTGGGAACCCGTTCTTTACACTCTGAGAGTGCTTCTCTGCCCGGATCATCTGAATCAACAATGTAACAAGGTCACTACATGCAGACAGGAGAATCACCAAGACATCTGCTTGACTGGAGAGTCTGACCAGTTTATCTGGGGTGGATAGATGAACTTGAGGAGGAAGTCGAACCAGAATCAGCTAGTTCAAAGTCCCAATTCAGAGTGTCACAAGGGGTAGTGTATGGGATCTGCTGGAGGAGGACAGGGGAAGCGTTCACAGCCCTGCCCTGGGCACCTAGTGAAGCTGGGAACTAGCACTCAGTAGCTAAGCAGTGAGGGCAAGAGAAGAGTTAAGAGAGCTGAGCCTTGGAGAAGAGCAGGAAGAGTCGTGCAGGACATAGGAAATACATTGCTAACAGACCCCTTTGGGACTGAGTGTGACCATTGCTGTTTTCCTAGGGAAGTAGAAAACCCCCAAACTGGCAATTAATGTCTGGCAGGCGTGGGGAGAAAACCTGGAGAAAGAACACATTTCCCCTAAAATAACACTAGCACTTTGTCTTGTTCCTAGAGATTCAGCAGGTAATGAATTTCAAGACATAATTATGTCAACAGGACAAGGGGGACCTAATCCCAGCACGGCTATTAACTAGCCTTTGATTCCACAGCTATTTATCAGGGACCTTTTACATACCAGGCACTGGAAATGCACAGCATTTAAAAGTATGCTTTCTGCATGTCACGTGTTACCCTAAGTGAAAATAAAGCAGAGCGAGGAGAGGGGATGTCGGGAGCGCTTGCTGCAGTTTTCGTCTGACTAGTTACGGAAGACCTCACCAGTACACAGTCCTGTAGGAGGTCAGGAGGAAAGTTCTGTTTGGGAGAGCTGCAAGTGGGTCTAAGAATCAGCACATGCTGCGGGTGCAGAACGAGCAAGGCAAGAGTAGTTGGAAGAGAGAACAGGGATGTCGGCAGACAGAGCATATAGCCAGTACACCGTGTGGCTTTGAAGAAATTCCTGCCTGACCAGGGTCAAACAGGAGGTTTGTCTTGGCCACCTCTTTTAGCATCCTTGACTTCTATACACCGAGGAAACAGGTCAGTATTGTCACGTGTGGCCAAAAGGTGGGGAGAATGAGATGAAAGACCATTACAGGGTGAACTAGGAAGCCGGCGGTGGCTAGGACACTTAGCAACCACTTCCTGGGCTTCAGGAATGGTGAGTGGAGTGAGGGTTAGCTGATCTGCCTGAAATCTCTTCTCTGCATGTCCAGGAACTGCTTCCAGGAGAAGCTGCAGAGGGTTCTGGGGCTGGCACAGATGAGAAACGAAAATGCTATTACCGCTGTACCTTGCGGCACCTTGCACTCTCCACTCCTGCCCACCAACCACGTTTCTGAAAATGTGTTACCTTTCCACCAGTAAAGCAGCAAGAGGGGTAAGGGTGGAGTTGGCAGCCTTCCGTTGTGGGTTAGTTACACTGAGCAGCAGAGGTTCCACCGCAGCGCGATACTCTGGTTTCTTAGCTGTGTCTGTGTGTCCCCGCATGCCTGCGCATGCCAATACCTTGGCAGTTTATCTAGGTCTAGTGATGTCCCGGGCACTCTAGCTCCCTTAGATTGGAAGCCTTTCTTCCTACTTCTTTCTGGAGCCTTGCCTTTTTTTTTGAACCATCTCAAAGTGGATTTGTGAAAATCCTTTATCATTTCCCACGGTGGGCCTACAAACTGCCCTCTCGCTTGTTAAAGACTTAATCTCCATTTGTATCAGGGACCTCTAACACAGAGCCCTTGACTGGGATGCTTTCCTTCCTGGGCCTCTCCAGGAAAGGGGTTTTTTCCTCTTGGGGCCCTTCTCCGATGTAGAGCCCCTTCCCTCTAGCGTTCAGCTAATCCTACCTTTCTAATTTGTAATTGGTGATCGTCATCCCTACATCTGGAGGCCATTGTGTGGGTGTGTCTGAGAAATAGGATTAATTGACTTAATTAAAAAAAAAAGCCCACTTCTCAGGTTGAAGATCTCCATGAGAGAGTAGAAGGATGAGAAAATCTGCTCCCCCCTCCCAATCCTGCTGCGTTTGAGGCGCTGGCTCAGCCAGTGTCCGTCTACTTCTTGACAGGGCTTCCTCCGTTTGTTCACTCTCCACCAAGCTAGGTTCTTCTCCGGGGTCCTCCTGTTAGCACGTCCGAAGCACCTGAGGCAAGCCACACTGTCCTCCCTTTTAAGGAGCATGCTGTCTACTTCTTCCGAGATACTTTTGTTACTCTTCTGACGCTCTGTGGTATATTCAGTACTCTTCATTAACATCATAATTCAAATGCATCATTGGTTTTTAAAGTTCATATCCCAGCTTTCATATGCATACGAGGTGATTGAAAATACCATGGTTTGGGGTCAGGCACACCCAGTTCTCAGAGTAACATCTGCGTTTAGACACTTAACGGAGATCTTTGGTGGCAGATTGGCCCATTGCAATATGTCAGATGAGTTCCATGCTGCTGCTATCATGGGCACTGATGATGGATCAAAGTCGAAGTAAATCCTTGACAACTTCATATTTTCTCCACGTACCATGATACTGCTTATTGGTCCAGTTGTGAGGATGTTGTTTTCGTTAGGTTGAGGTGTAATCTATACTAAAGGCTGTAGTCTTATCTTCATCAATAAGTGCTTCAAGTCCTCTTAGATTTTAGCAAGGAGAGTCATGTTATCTGCATGTCCCAGGTTGTTAATTGTCTTCCTCCAATCTGTCACGTTCTTCCTATGACTTCTCAGATTATTTGTTCAGCATACAGATTGAATAAGAATGGAGAAAGGATACAACCCTGTCGTACACCTTTCCTGGTTTTAAATGACTCAATGTCCCCTTGTTCTGTTTGAATGACTTCCTCTTCGTCTATGCAGTTTTCTCATGAGCACAGTGAAGTATTCTGGAATTCATGCTCTTAACAGTGCTATTCATAATTTGCTAGATTTCACAGTCAATTGTCTTTGCAGAGTCAATAAAACACAAGTAAATTGTCTTTCTAGTCATCTAGCCAAGATCCATTTGATGTTAGCTATTACTGTATATACTCGTGTTTAAGCCAAGTTTTTCAGCACATTTTTAATGCAGTTTTTGTGGTAAAATTAGGTGCCTCGGCTGATATTCTGGACAGCTTATACTTGAGTGTATGTGTTATATCCCTTGTTCCACATCTTCTGAACCTGACATGACTTTCTGGCATTTTCTATCAGTGTATTGCTGCAACTGTTTTTTAAAATACTTTGAGCAAAATTTTACTTGTGATCCAAATGATCATGTTAGATAATTTCCACATTCTGTTGGATCACCTTTCTTTGTAATGGTCATGGTTGGTCAGGTCGCAGGTAGCTGTCTACCCATGTTTTGGCATAGGTGGGTGTTTCCAATGTTGCAGTCATTTGTTGAAACATCTGAATTGGTACTCCATCAATTCCTAGATGTTTGTTATTTTTGCAAGTCCCTCCAGCGCAGCTTGGACCTAGTCCCTGTATCATTAGTTCTTCATCATATGCTACATCCTGAAATGCCGGTTCTGTTTGGTGCAGTGACAGCATCCTTTTCTGTTGATGCTTCCTGTTTCAGTATTTTGCCCAGAGACCCTTCAATATTGCAACTCGAGGCTTTCATTTTTCTTCAGTTCTTTAGGCTTGAGAAACGCAAGCATGTACTTTCCTTTTTGTTTTCAAACTCCAGGTCCATGTACATTTCATTTGTAGATTCTCAAGCTGCCCTGTAAAATCTGTTCAGCTCTTTTACGTCATCATTTCCTCTGTTCACTTTAGCTTCTCTGTTCAACAGCAAGTGTGTGTCTTCTGTCATCCACTTTGGTCTTTTCTGCCCATCATGTCTTTGTAATGACCCTTTTTGCTTTCTTTAATGTTCTTGATGCCATCATCTTTGATACCTAGGGGCATAATGGCCTATGAATTGGGCTGCTCACCCCAAGGTCAGCAGTTTGGTTCCACCAACATCAATGGGAGAAATGTGGAGCTCTCTGTTCTCGTGAAGATTTACAGCCTTGGACCCTAAAGGGGCAGTTCAGCTCTGTCCCAGAGGGTCATCAATAGAGCCAACTTAGTGGGAGTTTGGGGTTTTTTGTTGATGTCATCTTGCCTGGCTTGTGGTCGTTAGTATTCATTGCATCAGATACATCAAGGTAGTGCCTAAATTCAGGCAGTCATACTGTGACTGTCAAGGACTTATTTTCAGTTTCTTCCTCTTCAACTTGAACTTACCCCGTGGCCTTGCTCTAACATGCTGTTGATCCATTCTATCATCTCTACACAAGTAGTTAATTTAATTCCAAAGTATTCTTTCTGACAAGGTTCACGTGTAATTTACTGGTTTGTTGGGAAAAGATAATTGAAAAGAATAAGTTTGAAAAAGATGTTTGCAATGAATAAGTCATTGGTCTTGCAGATTTTTACCTTTGCCAGTAATTGTCTATCATTGAAGTCAAATTTCTTATTTTTTTTTAAATTATTTTATTGAGGCTCATACAGACTCTTATGACAATGCATACATCCATCCATTGTGTCAAGCATATTTGTACATTTGTTG
>NW_022103928.1:31223254-31233132 GCF_000313985.2 Echinops telfairi | reverse complement strand
AAAGTTGTATGTTTCATCGGTGCTATAGTGCACCATGTAAAGTCAACTTTTCATCTGCTAATTCCATGTCTCTGTTTACACTGTCACATTCCAGTCACCAGTAATTCATCAGTGCATCTTGATTGCATGCTTGATCAATTTCAGGCTGTGCAAGTTGATAAAATCTTTAATTTCATTATCTTTGTCATTAAGGGTTTGTGCATAAATTTGAATAATAGTTGAATTAACTGATCATCTTTATAGGCATATGGATATTATTTTACCATATCGCTGACAGCTTTGTTCTTCAGGGTAGATCCTGAAGTGTTCTTTTTGTCTAAGAATGTGACACCATTCTTTAATTTGTCATTCCCAGTATAATAAACATAGGATCATCCTACTTTAAATGGTTGGTCCCAGACCTTTTTAGCTCACCAAGGCCTAGGATATCTTTTTTCAAACACTCCATTTTACTTTTGACAACTCCATTTTTCTGGATGCATACTTCCTTCCTGGGTCTTGGCAGCTCCTTCTTCTCATTTTCAGTCATAGCATATCGCACCTGCAGGTCCTTGATTCTGGTTATTAAGATCAGTCTACTTTGAGGAGGCAGCTCCCCCCCGTCATATACTGAGTGCTTTTCAACCTAAAGGACTCATCTTCTGGTACAGACAGTGTGCTGCTATTAGTTGCTTTTTATTGGCTCTTTTTAGAAGGAGGTCACCAGGGCCTTCATCATAGTCTGTTAGTGTGGAAGCTCCTGTTGACTGTAGGTGACCCTGCTGGTATTTGTAATAACAGTGGCATCGCTTCCAGCATCACAACATCAGGCAAACCACTGCGGTACAACAAACCAGCAGGGAATCTCATAACAAGTTCCCTTTCCCTTTTTGCTTGGATCCCTGAGAAGCTTAGTATCAAGCTGTTTGTTCCTGTGCCTAATGTGTTCTTCACCCGCAGGAATGGAGTTTGAAGGGGCCATCATCGCCCTCTTCCATCTCCTGGCCACACGCACTGACAAAGTGCGAGCCCTCCGCGAGGCCTTCTACCGCCAGAACCTCCCGAACCTCATGAACCTGATTGCCACCGTCTTCGTCTTCGCGGTGGTCATCTACTTTCAGGTATGTCCGTCGCACACAGCACAGGGAGTCTGAGGGTCTGGATTTCGGAATGTCTTGGCGTAGGCTCCCCCGTGTACTGCGATGAAGGGATGCCATGAAAAAGGCTAAGTTTCCGTGTGAGTTGCACAAGTATGCCCCTTCAGGTCGTGAAGACCAAGCCAGCTAGGCAAATGTGAGGCAGATCTAACGTGTCTGAGCCCTGGAGTTGGCGCTATTTTTAATTTTTATTAAAAGATCATTTTATTGGGGACTCTTATAACTCTTGTCATAATCCATGCATCGCTTGTATCAGGCGAATTTGTACAGATGTTGCCTTCATCCTTTTCTAGACATTTCCTTTTTTTTTGCCACCCCACCGCCCGACATTTACTTTCTATTGAGCCCTTGGTATCAGCTCCTCTCCCCCCACCCTTCATAACCCCTTGATAGATTGTACATTGTTGTTATTTTCATATCTCACACTGACTACTGTCTCCCATCCCCATGTTTTCTGTTGTTCTTCCCCCTGGAGAGGGAGGAATGTATGGATTATGTGTCAATCATTGTGATCGGTTCCCCCTTTCTCCCTTCCTCTTCCTCCCCCATCCCCCCTACCCTTCTGGTATCACTATTCCCACTCCTGTTCCTGGATTCTGTGTGTCAGGAGCTCCCATCTCTTATTATCTTTACCTGTGTACATGTTCCTGTCGAGTCTGAATTGAGAAGCAGCGCTGGGGTCATGGTAGTGGGGGGTGAGGAAGGCTCAAGAAACCAGAGGAATAGAGTGTGTTTCATTGATGCTTTATTGAACCCTGGTTGACTCATCCCTGCCCTGTGGCCCCTCTGGGGAGATTGTTCCATTGTCTACAGACGGGCTTTTGATCTCTGCTCCAACCCCTTTCGTTCTCAATAATATGTTTTTGTTTGTTTGTTATGCGTCTGCCGATGCTTATTACCCGGTCCCTGTGACTCCTCTTGATCGCACCGGCGGTGTGCTTCTTCCATGTGGACTTGCTGCTTCTCTGCCGAAGTTTGGTTCTATCTTTAGTTCTTCGTCACAGAGAAACAAAATTATTTTAAGGGTGTGCATTTGCTCCTGCTGTGGGGGGACTGTCAGAATCTGACTCGCAGCGAACTATTACGACTCATCTAAACATCTGTGGTTCTAACAAAAGTATGTTAGAGGGAAGCTGTGAAACCCCGTTGCCCTAACTTTGTAGACTGGTAGAAAACTCCTTCATCTTGGCAATGACCATTCCTTTTGGGGGCTCCTGGCTTTAGAGTTACCGTGTGCGTTTTTTCAGTCGTCTATTTTGTATTCTGATACTCACTAAAGGGAAGGGAAAGTGGTTGAAAAGGCCGGGTGGTGTGGATGAAAGGGCCCGGATGCCTGAGCAGTGCTTTTCCTGGAACCACGTCGACTCGTGCACCCTTTCTGCTGCGACTCTGAGTCACAGTTGGGTTTCTGAGGAATAACAAGCTAGCTCTTTTAGGACGTGGCTAGTATTTGCAGTAGGATTAAGAACTTATTTTAAATATTATATATATTCTGAGCTCTTTCCTGATTACTAGGAGTCTCTAAAAGAAACTTTCTTTCAAGGATTCAGGGAGAACAATTGTAGTCTGAGAACAGTTTCACCTTTATGATGAAAAATCTCTGAGAGGGGCTGTGCCAGGTCTGGTGGCCTTGTCGGGGACCACTGTCAAGGCCCAGGGGAAGAGGGCACACTGAATCAAGCGATGACTGCTATGAGGGTGTTGGTGTGGGCCTGCGCAGGCCTGTTTGCGCTCACACGATGTGGTGTGGTGTTACGATGGGCTTTGTTTTTACCAAAATGTCATCAATCCCCACTGGGTTTTGCATTAGTGCATGTTAAGCCCATCTTTCTTGGAACCTTGGTGCACATCCCCAGGAGAGTAGTGGACAAAGAAGGGCAGAAGCTCTTGAGCCCTTCGGACGGGAGTCCTGGAGCCAGTGTTCCGGACCCTTCTCCCCACAGACCTCTCCAGCGGGGCACACGCTGGAGCCGGGCGGGCAGTGACGAGGTGTTTGTCATTTGGTTTCTCAGGGCTTCCGCGTGGACCTGCCGATCAAGTCAGCCCGTTACCGAGGCCAGTACAACACGTACCCCATCAAGCTCTTCTACACCTCCAACATTCCCATCATCCTGCAGTCGGCCCTGGTGTCCAACCTCTACGTCATCTCCCAGATGCTCTCCGCTCGCTTCAGCGGCAACTTGCTTGTTAGCCTGCTGGGCACTTGGTCTGTAAGTGGCTGTTTTCAAGCAGACTCTTAGGTTAATGCTCTGGCTAGTTGCAAATATTTCACCCAGTTATTTTCCAGTGTGCCCGTGGCACATTTCAGCCTATTAGTTTTCTTCTGTGAGTTCTTGAGTAAAATGGGTTGTCTCCATTGTGTCCCGCTGCCCAGGTGTGCAGCAGCTCACGGGCTTTCTGTTTTTTCCAGGATACATCTTCTGGGGGCCCCGCACGTGCTTACCCTGTCGGTGGGCTCTGCTACTACCTGTCCCCTCCCGAGTCCTTTGGCTCCGTGTTGGAAGACCCTGTCCATGCCATCGTGTACATCGTGTTCATGCTGGGCTCGTGCGCGTTCTTCTCCAAGACGTGGATCGAGGTCTCCGGATCCTCCGCCAAAGATGTACGTGTAGATGAGCATTTGTGGGGAGACCTTTCATTGGGAAACAATCGTCCTTCCATGCTCCTGGGATGAGGGCCACTCCTGATCAAAGGAGAAGGGTGTGTGAGTGCACATGGACGCGCGTCCCACCTCTTCCAGGAGTGGACGTGGTGTGAAGTTACTTATACACGTGTTCCATGTTGGGAAGGAGAATTTTTACCTGTTTAGTACTGTCATGAAATGTGTGTCTGTCCTCCGACTTCACACATGCAGGTTGCAAAGCAGCTGAAGGAGCAGCAGATGGTGATGAGAGGTCACCGAGAAACTTCCATGGTCCATGAACTCAATCGGTGAGTAGTCTGTTCGGCCAGGTTCCTCCGGCTTTGTAGCCTTAAACATGACACCGGCCTCGCAGCAGCTGCGTGTCACTTCCTTCTCCATCGCACATTCTAGTTGGCCTCCAAATTTCTGGCTCATCAAACTTCATCCTCAGGATGCAGGTAGAACAGCCCCGAGTCCTCAGTAGTTATGAACTTGCGAACCACTGGGCGTCCTGGAGTGAACACGTGCAGCTCCTCTCCTCCAAGAGACCTTCCTGCCCAGGGACAGACAGAATGGCATGGTCAGCTCTCAGAGACCAGCACAGGCTGTGGTGGGAGGAATCTCACACGTGTTCATTGGGTGTGTGTGGGGCGCTGTTCTGAAATGGGGGTGCTCCCAGAGTGGAGCATGCTTCTTCAAAAGGCTGGTCATCTGCGAGCTCTGCACAGTCAAGTGAAGGCGTCTGGGTGTTAACCAGAGCCAGGGACGGGGAGACTGGGCAGGAAAAGTCTAGGTGCCCATCAAGGGACTGGTGGGTGTTTAAAGCAGGAGGAAGGTAAAAAAAATAAATAAATAAAAATAAAGCAGGAGGAAGGGCAGTACTAACAAATGGAAAACAGGTGGGGAGGGGGTGGCTTAAAAGGCCAGTTAGGCTGCGACAGGAGCTTGAGCGGCCATGCTGGGAAGCTGCATGCAGCAGGGCTGTCGGGGGTGCAAATATGCTTGACACAATGGATGACCGTATGGATTGTGAATTCAGAATTATTTCAACTTAAAATCAGCATGCGAAAAACTCAGGAGGTATTTTACGTTTTTCCCCCCATATGGAATCTTCAGACTTGGGTGCATTTAACACTAACAACACTGTTCAGACCAGTCACATTTCCACATTCTCTGGGGGCTGTGTTTGGCTGGTCGGTCCCTGGCTGGGAGTGGGCGGTGGGCCCGCAGGATCTGGTGGTATCTGGCTGACAGTCCTGCCCCCCTGTCTCCCCAGGTACATCCCCACAGCCGCAGCCTTTGGCGGGCTCTGCATCGGTGCCCTGTCCGTCCTGGCTGACTTCCTGGGTGCTATCGGGTCTGGGACGGGCATCCTGCTGGCGGTCACCATCATCTACCAGTACTTTGAGATCTTCGTGAAGGAGCAGAGTGAGGTCGGCAGCATGGGGGCGCTGTTGTTCTGAGCCCCTTGTCACCAGGAACCCAGACAGCGAGCCACGCCTGACTTCTCAGGAAGGGGTGGGAGCAAAGCAGAAGCAGCTCCCTCAGCAAGTTCTTGCAGGAGGCACCTGTGTGGCATGTGGACTTCACTTAATAATGTGTTTGAATCTCATATTCTTTCATTCCTCTTTGCAAAGTGCTGGGGATTTCCCAGTGTGAAATTTTGCCTTTTCTTATTCTGGCATTGGCAGAAAGAACTGGCAGTGAGGGTTTTATTTGGCTGATTGTCAGAACTGGTGAAAACGGTAAATGATTGTCTTTGAGTACCCATTTAACTTTCGGTTAGCCTTATTTGCACCTTATTTCTCAGTGCTGTCCATGGCTGCAGTGGCCTCCGCTTTTCCCCACAAAGGAAATTCTTTCCCCTGCTAGAAAGCACAAACATTGAACTGTCTGCTTGTGTGTGTGTGGTTCTGGGTCAGGCTGGGAGCCTGTGTTTTCTGGTGGACTGGGAAACCAGTGGGGTAAAAGCCTCACCAGACGGTCTCCTTCCGTCCAGATAGGGCATCTCTACTCTAGGACTTTCTCTACAGAATTGTTTCCCTTTAAAAGAAGTAGTTTAGAGCTGCGCTTTGTCCACAGGCTAGTAGAGTTCCCAGAAGACCCCCTTGGCCACCATCTGTGTATTTCCCTGCCTCTGCCTCGGCGGGCTTGGAGACGGGAAAGAACAGTGTGCGTCCCCATTGTCTCTCGTTAGCTGTGCCCTGTGATTCCGAGTTGAGCCGTGTGGCGCTAATACAGGCGTTTTTGTGGGAGAAGCCCGGACACAATCTTGTCTGTCCAGATTCTCCCCGTGTGGACCTTGCTCTTCTCCCTCCTGCCCTGAGAGGGCGGTGTGTCAGCACGCAATCGATGGAAAGAGTGACTTTGTGTCCTCAAGCCACTTCTACCTTCTGGACTAAAAATGCCCCACGTGTGTTTTTCAACCTTTTCATTGTACTTCTGATGAAATGCAAGTAATGTAAATGACCAGCTGCCGCTGCTCTCCGCCCCACGGGGCCAGTCCTGTCCCCAGGGAGGAGGGGCGGGCTGTGGTGCTTGGCTAGAAAGGACTCAGTACAGTGTCTGAAAGCAATTCTCTGACTGGCAGGTGACCTTTCCCGGGTGCCCAAGTGAACAGTTGCTGTCTTGGCAGTTGAATGTCAACAGGGACAAGCAGGGCCCAGGGCACTGCAGTCATCAGGGACCTAGAAGCTCTGAATGACCCTTGGGCGATGGCAGGTCTTGGTTCTATGAGGAGAGCCTATGGGTGTCTGCTCGCAGAGGCAAGCATGCAGTAGTTCCAAAGCCTAGAGTTGGTACGAGGGGTGGCAGTCAGGGCAGGGCTCCCTGGAGAGCTCACAACAGGGCTAACTGGGAAACTGAGGCAGCCAGGAAGGAGGAGCAACTTGCCGGAAGCCACCAGGAAGCAAGAGCAGAATCAGGAGATGCCCCTGCCCTGAGCCTACCACCTATCACACGCGGCCTTGTCTAGCCCCGGTCCTGAGCACAGGGGAGGCTCTGAGGCCCTGACTCCCTTCCTGCCCCACACCTGCCAGCCATGGCCACCTCAGTCCTGGCACCACTGCCAGGCTGGCCACCAGCCCTGCCACATGGGCTGCTACAGCCCCCGGTGAATATGGCAGTAGTGAACTAGCTCAGCCAAAGGTGTGAACTGAGGGGTGCCAGGCCTCGTGTAACCAGGAAGCTGTTGGCACAGGAGTTGCCCAGTTGGGGCCAGCGAGGCTGAGCTCACACTGGATGGTCAGGGTGGGGGCAGGGATGACGTGACTTAAGAGACTGTCACTGTGGGCGCCAAAATGGCATCACTGAGATTAGGTGAACAAGTAACAAATAAAGCTAACTTTTTACAAGCTGTTTGGTCACATTGTCTTGATTTTAAATTCCGTTTTATTCCCCAAAGGCCAATGAGGGGAGGCATGAGGACACGCTTAGATGCGTAAGGCTTGGTCCTGTCGTTCCAGTGTACAGCCTGCCCGGCGGGAGAGATGCCGTCCGGGTCCAGGGCTGCCATGACCAAACTAATGAGAAGTGGGTGTCTCAGCAGAAATGCCATATATTGCCCCTGGTTAGGGCAGAGAATTAGTGGCCCAGGGGAACAGGCCCATCCCCAGGAGCTCCCCAAGGGGTCCTGCAGCCTGGGTTTGTTCTCCACTGCCAACTTGCCTAGGCCGGCAGGGATCTGGGAAGTTCATCTGTTGAGAAGAGTAGAACCCTCCCATCTTCGCCTGTCGAGATCAGCCCATGTTCTAGTCTTAAGAGTGCCAGGGGCACCTTAAGTGACAGCACCCACCCCATTCTCCTACACTGGAACCTCTGCCCAGCACCCACGCTGCCAGATCCTGTGTGGTAAGGGGACAGATGGCCTTCCATGAGGTCAGCCCAGCAGCAGGGGGGTAACCAGTGTCCATTAAGCCTCTCAGCCTCTCTGGAATATTCCCCCAGACCATCCAACTAACAAACCCAGGGTTCGTCATTCAAAGACCAGCTCAAGGTTAGAAACATCTGTGTCCATCAGAAAGGATTCCCTCCTGTGCAGAGGAACTAGGAAGATTGTAGACCAGGGGTTCTCCACCTTCCTAATGCCGCGACCCTTGAATACATTTCCTCCTGTGGTGGTGACCCCCAACCATAAAATTGTTTTCGTTGCTACTTCATAACTAATTTTGCTACTGTTATGAATCGGGCGACCCCTGTGAAAGGGTCATTCTACCCCAAAGGGGCTGTGATCCACAGGTTGAGAACTGCTGTTATATACTGATTTAGAAGTATCTCCCAAATCAACTAGGGGTGGGGGTGGGGGTGGGAAAGAGCAAAAAATAAACCATATAGGTAGCCTGCTATTGTTTGTATTTTTAAAGGGGTGGGGGGCAAGGATACTAACTATACCTAATGACCTAGCAATTCTACTCCTGGGTCTTTACCCAACAGGAAAAAACAAAACAAAACTGCTTACACAAAGACTTGGATGAGAATGATGTTCTTACCATGTATATTTGAAAACAGCCCAGCCCAAATGTCCATTCTCAGGTGAATAGCAAAAGAACACTACTAATATACATGTCAACATGCACAACACTCAAGAACATTCTAAGCAAAAGAGCACATACACACCAGGATTCTGTTTTTATGAAGTTCTAGATCAGGCAAAGCTCATCTGTAATGAAAAATATCAGCACCGTGACTGTCTAGGCTAGGGGCTTGGGGACAGACAGGGAAAAGGCATAGGCAGTTTGCTGGCGTGGAGACAGTTCTTGGTATGGATTCTAAGATTCATGGAACAATCTTCATGTTTGTGCATTTCCTTTTGTGTGTGTGTGTATTTTTTGTGTGTAAATCTGACCTTAAAAATATAATGAGCTCAATAATTATGTATGCTAAAGTATTTCAGGATGATTGGTACTGGTGTCTGCTACTTTGAAATAATGCATTGAAAAATTTAAGATTGGATAAAGATTGATAAACCGATAGCAGCAAAGTAATAAGTTATCTGTACAATTCTTACAACTTTCCTTTAGGTTTTAGAATTTTGTAATAAAAACTATTTTGTAGAGCTGTGTGAACTGGCTTATCTATGCATAGGACACGCCTAGGAGAATGGACCAGAATCCCACCCCTGTTGTTTCCAGAGAGAACAGAATGGCTGAAGGTGGGTGGGGCACGGAGAGATTGTTCCCCGGACACTCTTTGTACTTTTAAAATATATTGTCCATTCACAAATTAAATAGGCATATGGGGGCTTCAAGAGTTCATGGAAAATTCTAGTATCTTGGCATTCTATTTTCCCTTGAGTTTTTGAAGTCCTTGTGTGCCTCAGTCAGTGAGAAGACAGGTGTCATTCTGTGTCATTCCCTCCAGTAAACCTTTTCGCTCGCATGTTTAGACACACACATTATCATCTATGCAGGGCCCCTTCCCCTCTTTCGTCTCAGTCTTCATACCATGGACATGGGCCAAAGAGGTCCCGGCCTCTGCTATCTGACCACGCGGGGGCGCTGTGGCCCCGCGATCCCACAGCGGCCAGCGGGCATTTCCGCCTGGACCCTGGTGCCCTGCCCCTCGAAGACCCCTTGGCCCGCCGCGGAGCCCCAGCGCTCCCTTCTGCCCCGCTGGCCTCCATTGTCGAACTGCGCGCGTGAGCACCTAGTGCTCTGCGGCTCCTGGCACGGCTCCTCTGTAGGGATCCGTGGGGGGCTCGACGAGTGCCTGTCTCTCCTGGGCTGCCCGCCCGCCCCAAAGCAAGCCCTGGCATGTGGTGGTCGCTGCAGGCGCCGCTGAGGGACAGACCTGCCGAGCCGGCCCGGGACTCGGGTGTAAAGGCCTTGGGCCGCGGGGGAGGAAGCAGGGGTGCGGTGGGAGCGCGGGGTCGGTCGGACTGGCCTGCAAGCCTTGCAGCTGGAGCCAGGGAGGTGTGCAAGGGCTTCCGAAGGGGCTCGGTCGAGAGTTGTAAAAAGCGGCGGGCTCCTTGCGGGCTGGACCTGCGGAGGTCCAGGCTAAAGGCCCTGTTGGCTGAGGTTACGGACACGCGCGCGTCCAGGGTGCACTGCAGGTGCGTGTGGCGTGGGACCCGCTGGGACGGCGCCCGCGGGGACGCGGCGCGGCGCCCGGCGTCATCCATC
>NW_022103928.1:31193838-31222722 GCF_000313985.2 Echinops telfairi | reverse complement strand
CGACGGCAGGCGGGCCCGGCCATTAATCACCGCGCCTGCTGGGAATGACAGGGATGGGCAACAGGGCCAGGCCGGGGACAGCGGCCCAGGGACGGAGCCCCAAGGGACCAGCGCCCACGCCACAACCCACCCCTTTCTGACTCAGGGGCACTGCTGCCCGGCGCTTCCCAGCTGCTTTGCCCAGCCCGTGGGCATGCTGCCTCTGCAGGATGAAAGGTCCCAACAGCAGACCAAGCAGAAAGTGGATATAGTCGCTCCAAGTCAGCCGGTTTGCCAGAGCCCAGGAAGGGCCCTGGTGCTGTCATGGGACAGACCTTGGGCTGCTAACCAAGATCAGATGTACACCTGTCATCAGCTGCTCCCAGAAAGAAAGATGAGGCCTTTTAAAATCTAGATTTAATGCCTTAGGACCCCCACAGGGTTGCTGAGTTGGCACAGAGGAGCTCTGATGGCAGTGTAATGGTTGTAAGTTGACTGCAATCTTCAAGGTTAGCAGTTCAAAACCACCAGCCTCTGCAGAAAGATGGCGCTTTCTCCTCCCATAAAGAATCAGTCTTAACGCCAAAATAAACCGGAGTCATGTCTATCCCAGGGACAAGCAGATAACATGGGCTCCCACTGACCTGTAGCCCCAACCCAAGAAGTTCGTTCTGCTATCATGAAATGATCACTAAAGATAAGGGTACTACAGCGAAGTGTGGTGAAGTAAGCAGATCGTGCCCAGCTATCAGTTGGAATAGTGCCTGGGGTCTTCAAGGCTTGTATTCAAACAGTATCCATCTAAGTGAGGAGGAGCCAACCAAACTCCACATGGAAGAAGCACACCGGCTTGTGTGATCCAAAGACAACAATCACAAAATTCAAGTATGGCAAAGGGAAAAGTATCAGTCTAAATCGTGAACACCCAATTTGTGGAAGGCTGTAGGGGGCAGCAGGAGCCCCAAACTCACCTGCAGAGTACTAGCCTGGTTAAGCGGCTGGCAGATCCCCGTGAGATTCTTCTAGGTGAGAGTATTTCTTGCTTGTTCAATGACAAAAATTTCTTCCCTGGCCTTTTAAATATTCAAGGTGGTCTTTTTTCTCATACCCACTATTTGCACTTTTAGCTCTGTATTATTATTTTATCCTTAACACTCTATTTTTTGTTTGTTTTTCATTACTGTTTCTATTGGGCTTTCTAGTTTGGGTAGCACAGTAGAGGCATAGAGATGAAACAGATGCAAGGGTTTATAGGGGAGGTAGGGGTGGGGGTGAGGTGAGAGATATGGAGCGTGAGGGGATTGAGGGAACAAACAATATATGTAGGAAGGGGGAGGGAGCACTCTCAAACTCATGATGTTGGCACAACCAATTTTAAGTCATTTAACCATGGGGTGGGCCTGGGGGGAGATGGTCTAACATTGTGGTAGTGATTGTTCAACTCTTCTTATGCCTGAACTATTGAATTGCGTGATATGTGGATTAAATGCCAATAGAACTTTAAAAAAAGAATTCATCTTGGAACCCTCCAAGGGTAGTCCTACCCTGCCTCAAGGGTGGCTCTGAGTTGGTGTGACTGGGCATAGACTCGATCGATGGCGGTTGCTTGGTTACTTTGGACACATTGTCGGGAGAGACCAGTCCCTGGGCAGGACATCCTGGTCAAGTGGAAGGCCCTGGGATGGGCTGACCCGTTGGCTGGAACAGGGGGCGCAGGCACAGGACGGTTTTAAGGGTGATGCAGGACCAGGTTCTGTGCTGTTGTGCTATGCATAGGTCGCTGTGGGTCAGAACCGACTGGATGAAACCGAAGAACAGAATTGGGACCAACTCCACGGCAGTGGGCATGGGCTCTGCTGGGATACCACCAGGTCCAGTGGGAGGTATTGCATCATTCCTGAAAGTCAAGGGCTCGGAAGCAACACGTGGCCCTCTGCTCCGCTCCCAAGGCTGTGTGACCCTAGACAAGAGCTTGCCCTCAAGGATTTACCCCTTGAATAGGTCCTGGGGGTCCTTCCGGCTGGGACCATCTGAGAAGGGTGAGCCAGTCCGCTGCTCCTGTTTCTCAGGCATTGGCACTTCAATTCTAGTTCCTCAGGACACTAGTGTAACCACGCCATCTCACCGAGTCCTCACAATCCATCTACGGGATAGGAGGGCCCCACCTTACAGATGAGGGTACAAAAGACAGGAAGGGATTTGCCCAGCGCCACGGGTGGTACAGAGAAGGCAACAGCAGTCAAAGACAATGGCACTGCCTGCCATAATGCAGACAGACCCCTCTGCCCAGAATCCCTTGAGAGCCAGGCTTCCCAGCCTGGTGTAGCTGCCCAGCCTCGGGAGGGCTGAGCTGTAGGTGACAATGTCCAGCTGCTTCGCAGCAGACCACCGGCTCTGGGCTCTGAGGCACAGACCAGGAGTCATCCCCATCCTGGCTGCTCAATGCCACCAGATGCGGCCTGAGAGCCTCTTTCCACAACTCCCAATTCATTAGGGAA
This sequence comes from Echinops telfairi, assembly GCF_000313985.2. Lineage (NCBI taxonomy): Eukaryota > Metazoa > Chordata > Mammalia > Afrosoricida > Tenrecidae > Echinops > Echinops telfairi. The sequence goes on along the minus strand of NW_022103928.1, from coordinate 31,220,245 downwards.
ACAATCAAAAAAGCTTTGCATCACAATCAGGAGGCCCCTTTTTGGAGCGTCCTACAAACAGGACATATTGCAAACCAGTCTGGGGAGTGGAGGGGTGGTAGGTGATGAGGGATTTGCATGCGGGAAATGAAGGAGGGCTGGGCACCATCTCTCAAAGCCCTTTGCTCTCCCACACATCTCCAGGCCCATTAGCACAGGAGACAGGCAGTGGGATTTATGTGCCCTCTTTCTCCTCAGTCACCCAATTGACTCTTTGGGAGGCTCTCAAGGAAGCCTGGGGCCAAGAGCCTGGAATATTCAACCACTTTCTATGACCAGCTCCCAGCCTGCCTTACTTTAATATTAGAACGATTTTTCACACTGGAGCTGAAATAGTGCAAAAAATGGAGCTGCTGTAATTGTTGTTAGATTGTGTGTCAGCCTGATAAGATGTAACAAATATTTTCTTCCCCACCAGGGTCTGTTTCCCTTTGGTAATGGATGGAGAAACTTCTCATAGTCGGCGAGGGATCGGTCGTAAAAACTTCGCCTGGAAGATTAATGTAATAATCAACAGCCCTGCTTGAAAAAAAGAGGAAGAAAATTAAAATAACCCCATCTTCCCACCTATCCAGAGCTTCCCTCAGTGCGCAGTGCACAGATGAGTGAGGTGGGCCATCTTCCTGTGCACCCCACGGCCACAAGCAGTAGGTGCTGTGGCCTTGGGAAAGCAAGACCCCACACATCGCCGCAGTCAGGCCAGGTCTGCTCTCCGCACGGGCTGCTCGGCGCCAGCGCACCAGGGCAGGTGGGGGACTCCACCAGAATGCTGCTTTGGCTGCTGGCACGAACACTGTGAAGGTTTTCAGAGGCTGAAGTAAAAGGCCCAGCTTTTGACCTCTGGTGGGGTCAGACGTTCGGCACTCACCTTCCCTGCTCGATACCGGAGTCCCGCCATGGAGGCCCCTGTGTCCAGTACAACCCAGAAGGCAGTGTAGCCAGAGGGGCCACACCGCTGACTCCAAATCTGCTTGCTCACTTACTTGACTTCACCCGACCCTGCACCGTCCTCATCGGTAAAGTGGGCCCATGGCAGCACCAACATACATTCCACAGGGCTGGGAAAGCCAAACAAAATGCCGATGGAAAACCTATAAAAACCCATTACGAAAGGAGAAAACCCTTCAACAAGACAAAAAAGCCAGCTGAGAATGGCATTGCTGAAGAGTTCTATTGAACTCCAAACTCTTCCAGAACACAAAGGTTACTCCCCTAATTCATTCTATGAAGCTACCAAAGTGTCAAGGTTACCACAAAAACAGGAAACTACAGACCAATAGCCTTCATGAGTGGAGAATATACTCAAGAAAGTTCTAGCCGACCAAACTCAGCAGCATATCAAAATAAATACACAAATACATCTCAAATCACCATCAGGTGGGATTCAAACCAGCATGCAAGGGTGGTCAACACTAGACTATCGATTGATGTAGCTCACCACATAAATAAACAATAAACAACAGAAAAGAAACCCATGATCATCCCAATTAACCAAGCAAAGGCTTTTGATAAAGTTGAAGACCTTTTCCTGGTAGAAACTCTCCGCCAAAGGATAAAATACCTCAGAGGAAATCTAACCAGGAACATAAAAGACTTGTCGTGAAAAACTGCTTCAAGAAACCAAAAGCTATCTACGTAAATGATAATATATGATGCTGGGCTGAAAGCAGCGTGGTGAAAATGTCACCACCACTAAAAGTGGCATTTAGATGGACCCCAACCCCAATCCAATGTCAACAGTCTTCTTTCACAAAACAGAAAAGCCACGCTCAGCCTTACATGGAAGGAAGCCCTGCAGAGCAAAACCATCATCTAAGAACAAAGTAGGAAGCCCTGTCCGTGCTTTCTGATCGCCGAACTTCTTAACAGCTACGGTAGTGGGAACATCCCGAGACTGGTACCGTGCACATACACCAGCGCCACACACCGAGAACAGCACATTCCAACCCAACAGGAAACACAGTGCCTGCCTTAGCAAACGGTGCTGGCAAAACTGGATGGCCATTTGGAGAAGACGAAAACAGAATCCATCCCTCATCCCATACATAAAAACTAACTGAGAAAACGGCCTGACGTTCAACCTAAAGCTATAAAGTTCCTGGAAGATAACACAAGGAAGAAACTTAAAGGTTCTAATTTATGGTATAAATACACTCTCAAGCAAAACTAAAAATGTACAGATTAACAGAAGATAAATTTGATAACTGGACCTCCTAAAATGTAAATACTTCTTGTCACTCAAGAGTAAAAAATAAAACCTACAACAGTGGGAAAAAAATTTTGACACTGGTGCATTTGACAAGGTCTAATCTACAAGACACATAAAAAATTTTACCACAACAATTAGACAACCAATTTAAAAATGGGCAGACTATAAAGAGACATCCAGGTCCCTAACAAACACATGACGAGGGCGTCGTGACCATCCGCCGCTGCAGAGACGCAATCAGAAACCCAGTGAGATGCCGTCTCACCGCTGCACAAATGCTCCTGAGAAAAGCCCCGAAGAGCTAACGACAACCACTACTGAAAAGCAGCAAGAAACAGAAACACCAAGTGACCCAGCAATCCTACTCCCAGATACGCACTAGAGAAGTTAGAGTAACATGGATAAATAGACACCCACGTTTACCACAGCACTGTTGACAATAACAAAATATGGAAACAAGAGCCCATTAATGGACAAATAAACAAAATAAACAAATAAAACGTACGTATCGTAGAATACTGGGCAATGCTAACGAATTAGTCTTCACTGAAACATTACGAGTGAACTGGAGGACCTTATGGAGAATGAAGCCAGTCAGTCACAGAAGGTCAAATATGGTGTACTTTTAAAAAGTCAAGAATAGGTTTACACACAGAAAGCAACATTCTTTGATGGTTACCAAGGCTAGAAGGGGGAAGGGCAAAGCCATTTACTAGAGTATACATACCTTAACTCTTGGTGAAGAGAGGCTATTGATAATCTAACACGGGATGTCAGCACAACTTGACCCAGGTTAAAGAGGATACTGAGGCACTGAAAAATCAAGGACCCAAACACCACAGACTCACTGCAATCAAGTCCATTCGAAACCCCGCGCCCGAGACCCTGCAGCACGGACTAGCGCTGCCTCTTTGGCCATCACTAGTCAGTGCTGTGACAGTAGTCATGCGCAAACATCTGTGAGTAGTTACAGATGCGGTGCATAGATGTGGGAGCTACATGGAAGTACGTGTGCATACACATATAGGTATAGTTGTGCACATTTACAGTTAGCCTGTCCTCCCTATCTGAGGATTTAACCAATTGAAGATCAAAACTATACTGGAGGGAAGAAGCAATCCTTCAATGGTGTGATGTGCTATCTATGTAACCTTTACGTGTTGTTGTTTTTTTGTAACCTTTACATTGTATAGGGTTCCATAATCTTTACGTTGTATAGGGTACCGTAAGTAATCTAGAGATGATCTCAAGTACACAGGAGGACGTAAGTTAATCACAAACACTGTGCCATTTATGTAAAGGACTTGATTATCCTTGGATTTGGGTTATCTACAGGGGTTCCTGGAAGGAATCTCCTGCAGATACCAAGGAATGGTTTCTGTAAGTACTTCATGTATATTTATATATGAAAGTTAAAAAAAAAAAAAGCTACAAAATCATAGGAACCTTATTTTAAAACAAAAATGTCAGGCTGTGAAGCAACCGTGTCTCCACACAGCCTCTACCCAGGTCCGCACACTTCAGGAGGTGCCCAAAGAATCTGTGCTCTTCCACTGACACTGTACTCTGGCACCGTCAAATGACTCAAACTGTACTACTTTTAATGTTGACTTTGAGAACCAAACTAGCAGATGGGAACTGAAAATACAGGGAATCCAGGGCGGATGAGCCCTATAGGACCAGTGGTGTGAGTGGCAAAACAGGGAGGGTAAAGGGAGAATGGGTAGGAAAGAGGGAACCGATTACATGGAACTGTGTGTGACCTCCTCCCTGGGGGACAGACAACCGAAAAGTGGATGAAGGGAGACGTCGGACAGGGCAAGATATGACAAAATACCCATTTATAAACTATCAAGGGCTCATGCGGGAGGGGGGAGCAGGGAGGGAGGGGGAAAATGAGGACCTAATGTCGGGGGTTTAAATGGAGAGAAAATGTTTTGAGAAACGATGTACAAAGGTGCTTTACACAATTGATGTGTGTATGGATTGGGATAACAGTTGTATGAGCCCCTAATAAAATGTTAAAAAAAAAAAAGAGAACCAAACTAAGTCTGGAGGTCCAAGGTCAGGGTTGTATAGTGGGTGGGGTATAATCTCCTAAAGGCATTCTCCTTGAACAGATCTTGCTACCCTTGAAGAATGAGGTGCACTGCTGTCATGGAAAAGAATTTTTTGGCACAACATTCCTGGCCTTTTTTCTCACCAATGCCCTTTAAAGCTTGCAGATATAACTATTGGTCTCCTGCCTGGGGCACAGGAAAGTCAATGAAACCAAACGTTCAAAGAACCAATTATTCCACTGGGCCATGGCCCACAGGCACCACAACCTCCTCTAGTCTGAGACCAGAAAAACAAGCTGCCACCTCACTACCACCACTGCCAACTGTGACCACAACACAGAAGGTTCTGGTGACCACGGGAGAAGAATGTAGACCAAGGCTCAAAGTCATAAAAAAGACAAAATTATTGGACTATGAGATGGGAGGAACCTGTAGCTGTTGCCTGAGTTTGTCCTATTGTAACAGGAACTGAAGCCACTCCCAAAGGACACAAAACAAGAGTGGCCTATAGAATAGTAATACCTGGAAATTAGGGGGAAGGCAGGGTAGGAATGGGGAGAATGCTGACAGAAATAGCAACCAGTGTCATGGAACTATTTGTGTAGGAGATACTGAATGGAAAATGAAAGTGCTATATAAACTTCCACCTAAAATAAAATGTTCAAAATTTAAAAAACACACCAAGTAATAATATATAGTACACCATGACACAATAAGCTCTTGTTATGTATTATTTGTTTCTTTTTCTAAAAGGGCCTGAGTCCAGAGTCCAGAGACACAGGCACACCCTGCAAGGTAGCTGGTATTATTTTAATTAATAAATCATTTTTGGGGGTCTCTTAAAACTCAGAACAATCCATTCATCCAATTGCATCAAACACATTTGTACATGCTGTCATCATTTTCCTCCTGCTTTTAGCCCTTGGTATTAGTTCTTTTTCCCTTCCCTCCCCTCATTATAGACCCTTGATAAATTGTATTTTCATACCTCACACCGTCTGCAGTTTCCCTTTGCCCACGTTTCTGTTGTTTGTCGTCCCCCTCCCGGCAAACGGGTGTTGGTGGTTATACATCGATTGCTGTAGTCAGTTTCCCCAGGTCTCCCTTTCTTCTACTTCCCCCTACCCTCATGGTATTGCTACTTCCCTTATTGTTCCCGAGGGGTTATCTGTCCTGCATTCCATGTCTCGGGAGCTCCTATCTGTACCAGTGTACATGCTCTGGTCTAGCCGGGTTTGTACTGTAGGACAGGTGTCATGATAGTGGTGGTGGTAGGGGGAGGGGGAAGCACTAAAGAACTAAAGGAATGATGTGTGTCCCGTCAGTGCTACGCTGTACCCTGGCTGACTCGTTCCTTCCTTGTAACCCTTCTGTGAAGGAATGTCCAATTCTTTACAGATGGACTTTGAGTCTCCACTCTGAATCACCCTCGTTCACATCAATGATTGTTTGTTTTGGGTCTTCTGATGTTTGATACCTGATCTTGTCAACATCTTGTGATCACACAGGGGGGTGTGCTTCTTCCATATGGGCTTGTTGCTTCCCTGCTAGATGTCTGCTTGTTTATATTCAAACCTTTAAGACCCCAGATGCTATACCTTGTAATAGCCAGGCACCATCAGCTTTCTTCACCACATTTGCTTATGCACCCATTTTGTCTTCAGCAATTGTGTCCGGAAGGTGAGCAGCACAGAATGCTGGGTTATTAGAACAAAGTGTCCTTGCATTGTGGGAGTACTTGAGTAGCGGCCCACCACTGTCTGCTACCGTAATACTTAAACTGTAAATATATGTACATAGACCTATATCCCTATTAATATATTTACATATGTGCATGCCTATATTTGTACCTCTATAAATGCCTTTTGGGTGGCCAGGTATGCTGTAGGAAAATTGGCAAAGCCTGGCTGCAGGCTCTCCAAGAGCAGGATGGAATCCCCTAGGATTCCATCTGAATACATCTATGCGTGATTCTCACTAATGGGAGATAAACTGCCTGTCCCACAAGGACCCGACAGCTAATAGTGTGGAGTGAGCCACGACTGCATCAGGACGACCATCTCAGTTCGTCCCATCCCCTTCACTTAGTAGCAGCACGGAGGTCCTGCTTGTTAGGGCAGAGAGCCAAGGCATCCATCCAGCTGGCAGGACACGGGCCAGGCCTGGCAGGGGACAAGCAGAACCCAGTGTGGTAGACAATTGGGTGCTGCCGATTCACTCCCTGAAAAGGGGGCTCTAATTCCCACCCAGTGTACTAAAAATAAGGTTTCATGACAATGAAGGGGGTTCTAATTCCCACCCAGGGTACTAAAAATAAGGTTTTGTGACAATGATGGGGGCATGTCAAAGGGGAGAGGAGCCACTTGAAAGGATCCAACAGACGAAGTGAAACAAGTTGAGCAGTCACAGAAAGGAGCACTGGAGGAAATCCACAGTATAAAGTGAATGCTTATGAGTTCACACTGATGTAAATGATTAGCTATCAATGGGGAGGCCAATCTTCTGTGGAGAATTCCAGAGAATTTAGGTAAATACTCAGCCCACAATAAGGTGAACCATAGTTCCCCAACCCTCCGTGTGGGATATACACCGAAACTTCCTGCCCAAGAGGTCAGTGTGGAAGAGGGAAAGCAAACACGATCTCACTTCCTCGAGTTCAGCAGTGTACACCCTTGATGTGATGAGAACAGCAATTCACCCCTGAAGTCTTCTCCCCGAATCCTATTACCCCTACGTAGACTCAAGAGAAATACTCGAGGAAGACTATTTTCCGCAGGCTGGTGAACTGTTTTAATAGACAGCTAAATGTTATGTGATGCCCTGGAGGGATCCTGGACAGGAAAAAATGACATCAAAAGGTAGAAACCGTGAAAATGGGAGTAAAGTGTAGTATCTATTAACATTGGTTCTTTATTTGTGATAAACGACCATCCTAATGCACAATGTTAACACTAGCAAATGCTGAGTACACACCACTCTTGTCAATAATTCTGTACAGCTAAACAGCTCTAACAAAATTTTTTAAAGAAAATGTTTTAAAGAGAGAACATCCAAACAACCTATAAAACTTTATCAGAAAAGACATCAGGTAAGGAAGGATTCCTTGAAAGCAGCCACAGGAGAAGGTGTGATAATTTAAAAAGCAATGCTCTCCACACTGAACTGGCAATGCTGCCTGCCGGGCCTTTGTGTGAAGAAGCCCCGCCCAGGGCAAGCTCCTGCACCAGCTGGGCCGGGCCAGGCCGGCCACCAGTCTCTCCTTGCGGAAGCCCGGGCCAGCTCACTTCATATACTTGTCCTGCTGCCCGGCCAGGATCTTGGCTGAGGACTTGGCGTCATAGAAGAGCTCACTGATCTCCTCCACATGCTCCTTCTCGATGCTGTCCTTCCCATTGATCTTAGCCAGGAGGTTGGCTGGGGTCAGCAGCTGTACCGAATACCTACAGTGGACAAGGCCAGGGCAGAAGTGACACAGAGGTCGTTGAGAGGGGACTCCCCTCCCTAAAGTCAGCACAGACACAAGCACTGAGCCCAGCATGAGCTGCAGGCTAGCTGTTGTGGGCATAGCAGAAAAGGGATAGACACTTGTCCCTCCTCCGAGATCTGCAGCAATGACCCCATTAGAGAGGGCAAAGTCACCCAAATGGCTCAATTCCTTCTCCTCAAATCAATCACCGTCTGTGAGGCCTCCATTAGGCAATGACTCCACTGAGGTGCACTGGTGGGCCAGGGGAGAACAATCTGATAACCACCAGGAGGGAGGGCGGCAAGGCCTAAGCCAGTGAGCTACCCACCGTGAACCCTCATCTCTGGTTCTGCCCACTGCCTCTGCCCCGTGCCACCCACCAGCTCCCCGCCAAGGGGCACGCACGCTGACAGGCTAGCATTCTAAAAATCACTAAACATGCTGTTTGAACATGCAGTGCCTGGGAACAAGGTCTACCATACTCATGGCAGCCGCCAAGGGCCCTGGCCTGTGAGGGGTGACTCCCTGGATCCCCCAGTAGGCCCAGCCTCAGCAAGAGCCCGCGGGCTGTGCAGAAGGCCTGCTGCGCTGGAGCAACCCTGGCAGCAACTGGCCCCAGAAGGTGAGCTCACCTCAGAGTGGTCTTCGTACCAATCTCCCCGAGGTGATTCAACGCCTCCTCGCTGATGTTGATGCCCTCTGTCTGGGCTCGGATCTTAATGATCTTGCAGAGAAGAAAAAACATGGTCATAATCAGTAACTGACTACAAGTTTCCATTTAAAAAGGTGAACGAAGTGTTTTAAAAATGATTTTGTTCAGTGTTCCGCATCCTGCAAAGCAGAAGCCCAGCTGGGCCGGTGGGCAGAGCGTTGGCCTGGCACTCCTCCGGGGCAGCATGTCTGGCAGCTGTGCTCCTCATGAGGAGGGCTCCTGGCACCAGCACGGCTCAGCTTCTGCTTCCTCACCCGGCCTCTTGGGTGTTTCAGCACCCACGCACCGCATCATGGTCTCTTCCAAACCTCTGCCTCCTGAGCACAGGCACCACCACTTAGAAGCACTCAGGCAAGCAGAGATATTTTTTTTCATTTGCTTGGTAAATACAATGGTTAAATAAATCAAAAAAGTTACTTAAAAAAATTTATCACTCCTCATAACATCACCGAGAGAGATCTAATCTGTTACGAAGAGGCTGCCGCTCATCGCTGTTGGAGGATGTGGGTGAAGCTGGGACAGGCTGACGATGGGCAGTCACAGCAGTGGCACTGGGGCCCACAGAAGGCGCCCGCACTGAGTGATAAGCCCTCCAGGATAATGATGCTGTGTGGTGTGGAGCAGAGATAACTCCAGGACTTCGAGCCTCATATAATACAGGAATTTTTCACTTTGGCAGCTTTGTAAACAAGATATCAAGAAGTCCTTGTTTAAATTAAAGCCATAAAAACACACCTGGGGTAGAGGCAAGGCAGTGGACGAAACTGAGTTCCAAGCTCAAGCCTCACCAGGAGGGAAAAGGAAGATCAGGGTTATCTAATTCGGTCTTTCCCAAAGCGAGCGATATGGCCCCAAGAGGTGCTGGAACAATGGGGGGCTGGGGGGCGGTATGTGCACTTTATTCAAGATTGGGCTGTAAGTGTTGTTAATTGCCAGGGGCACGGAGTAAGGTTTTAGGAAAGAGGGTGGTAAGCCATGTAAATCAGGGAACCGATGGACCACTTCCGAACCCCATTCAGCTCGCCAGGCAGAGCTCTGAGGAGGGGGCCACAGGGGTGAGGATTGGCCATGGTGCCAAACCAAAAACCAAACCCTGCCATCGAGTTGATAGCAACTCAAAGCATCCCTAGGGCCATGGCAGACCTGTCCTGTGAGTTTCAGAAACTGTAGCACACACTTTATGAGTAGAGAGTGTCCTCTCTCCTGTAGAGCAAGGGTGGTTTCAAACTGCAGACCCTGTGGTTAGCAGCCCAACACATAACCCACTAGGTCACCAGTATGACAGGTATCTGTAAATGGAAAAGGTCCTATACGCACTACATCAAGTGGGAGACAAGCTTGTGGTGAGGGGGTACATGTATCCAGGAGGGGTGACCCTGAACGCAAGCAATCAGTGGCAAAAGCCAAGTGTTGTCAACTGAGTCTCCCATTTTTCCAAAGATTACTACTCAGATTTTTTTTTTTTTTACAGGAAATGTCTAAACATTGGCAAGTTGTCCATACAATTCACAAACATGGCCAAAATGTATCTGTTTAGCCAGCAGGCCAGGCAGTGTGTGACTAGTCGTCCTGGGAGTCTTCTGAGGCACCAAGGCGTTGCAAGCATTTGATCCTGGCGCCTGGCATCAAGAGAGCAGTTCCGCCCACCAGCTCCCTGGCCTTGGGGAGTGGGCAGAGCCTGAGGTTCAGCTCCAGGAGTGTCAGGGCACCGTGCTCTCACTGTCTCGGGGCTGGTCAAAGCAATCACGAGAGCTCCTACTTCAGACTGCTTGGAAACGGACAGTTCATAAATTAGATCTTTAATCATTTAATAACCTGCAGGGATAGTTTATGAGGATGTCGGCGCTGATGGCAGAGTACACAAGTTATATTTAGTGGTTTAAAAAAAAACCAAACCTATGCCAGGCTCCAGTGCAATTGCTAAGGGTTGTTCCTTGAACCACCACGCACAACACAGGGCCCATCCCAGAAGCTTTGGGGGCCCTGCTCTCCCAGCACAGGACAGACTGTTCCCCGGGATGCATGGACCATGCTAAGCAGGGCCCCTGGGCCTGCAGCTCAAGTCATCAGAGGACCCTCCTTCTTGCTGACCCACTTACCTTAGTAATCCCAAAGTGGAGGGAAGGCTGAGGGTGCCTCTGACGCCCTGAGAGCTGGTGAGAGCCTGCCGTCCTGGCAGAGCCACAGGGCAGCCGCCGAGGGAGAGGAAAGACCAATCTCCCTGTGTGTAGCCTAGGAGGCACCCAGCAGCAGGAGAACGTCATCCTGTGACAAAGCCCCCACATTGGTACCATCTCCCAGATAACACACAATCAATGTCGTGAACTGCAGCCTTTTCTGTATTTTGTCACTCTGGTTCTGAAAGGAAATCTCCGACAAGGCCTTACATTCCATGTGTTCAATAAAAAAATGCCTACAGCATTTTCCTGGACAGGTCCCTGGGAATTGGGAGGGCTGTAGGAGTGCCCAGAGGAGGCAGCTCTGGCAGACAGGCATCTAGCAAGCAACACAACCACGAGCAAGGGTGGCAGAAGCAGATGCCTGGGTACAAACCAGAGTCGCCACTCAGTAGCCACTCGTGGGCTTTGTGTACCTGGGAAGAGTGTTTACCCAAATCTTTAAGACAATAGTTTTTCTATTGTCGAAAGTCCCGTTGGCAAAGGACTACGCAACGGTCTGACAAAGTAGGCCCGTCCTCTCGTGAGTGGAGAGGATCTGGGCAAAACTGGTCAGGTCAGTGCAGCCTCATCTAGTCACACTCCAGCCGCGGCCTCACCCTGGGCCCCACCGGGAGAACCTACGCTGGCCAGGAGACGCTCGGGGGCAAGGGCAGGCGCAGTGCTCGCTGCCACAGAGGACCACCAATCCATCAGTGAGCAGCCGGCATGGACACGGCAGGGCTGGCTTGGCTCTGCAGCCTAGACTGATTAAGTCCTAACAATTCAACAAATGGCAGTCATACCTACTACCTGAAGTATTGATAAGGGGAGAAATCCTAAGTGTAACATTCCAGGGCAATGCTTGGCTCACAGTTGGTGCTCTAACTCCCTCGCAAAACTACAAACCTTACTGCCATCAAATCAATTATGACTAACAGAGAGCCCCATCTGGGTTTTCCAAACTGTAACTCTAATCAAGAGTAGAAAGCTTCATCTTTCTCCCACAGAGCAGCTGGTGGTTTCAAACAGCTGTCCCTGTGGTTACCCACCATGCCAAGAGGCAATTCCTCCAGAAAGAAATGGGGCCATGCCCCCTGGGAGAAGGCCCACCTTCATACACCTCTGTCACTCACTCCTCAACCCTGAACTTAACACAAATTCAGCTCACACTCCAGAGCACACGCCGCTGATAATGCTTGTCTCCGTGCCTCTGACGAGTTAGGGACTCGACTACAATCTGCCAGCACGGCCTGAGCACCCCAAGAAAACCCGTCGTCGACCCCATGGTGTACAGCAGGAGCCTGCCAATGACGACTAGAGTTCTTGCCTCCCCACCTCTGGTCAGGGATATTCTACTGCCTCTGTGTGTCCTGGGGTGCGAGCCCGTTCGCCCTCCGAGAAACGCAGAAGCGCCTGGGCCTGCCATGAGCTCACGTTTTGCTGGCACTGGTGGTCTCCGGTGTGATGGTTATCATCACATCACTGTTTCCTCTGCCCTGTTGCTAAAGCATTTCAATGGAAAAGTGCCACCAAGACCCCTGGCAGTGGGGGTGGGGTCTAGGAGGCGCCAGGCTTTGTCCAGTTAGCCTGCTGCACTTCTCAATGAGAAGACTGAGGCTCAGAACGAGTGTGACTGAAGTCAAGCGGTGGATGTCAAGTGCCCCTGGCTGCTCTTGTGCACAGCTGTCACTGAGCACTGGAGGACTGAAGTGGGGAGGAGGGACTCACCTGCTTCATCTCCTGTGGCGTGTACAGCATGGTCCGGATGATCATCACGCGGTCCAGAAGATCCAGAGGGATGCCGTGAGGAGAGATGACATCCTCCGTGCCTCTGCAAAGGCCAAAAACATTCACATCACCCATGCGCCTTGAGACAAGAACTGGAAACACAGCGTGAGGAACTGACAAAGCCAAACACTTACCATCCTGAGCCACTTAGGGCCAGGCCCAGGCCCACAAGGTAATCAGACTAATATTCAGGTAGCTTAAAATAACAACTTTACTAACTTTGTAAGTAGCACTTATTTACTGGCAGAACACTGGCAGAGAAATACTGCCTGCAAACCATTAGCTGATAGCTGACCAATCAAAAGATCCCCATGACGCCCACCAAACTTCACACACACAGAGCTTTATAACTTATACCAAGTTTGCACATCTTATTACTTTTGTTTCTACTGCTTTAGTCTTAAAATCATGTTTAAAATATAATTATCCATCAAATCAATACTTCACCAAATTGTTGAACGTTTAGGTAGCTTCCAATTTTTGCAATATTATCACCACTTTGATAAACAATAATCATCTAATCTTGAACATTTCCTTAGCACATCTCACCCTGTTTAACAGAGAATACCTGCTACAATTCTGACACTTCCTTGAGTGACTAAATGGCAGCCCTAGTTTACACAGCTACACACACAGTGGTCTGGTTTTACTGCCTTGTAACCGGCACTGGGCTCTCTAATTCTTCACGGTTTTTCTGTTTGGAAAAAGAGGGGAGGGTACTGCTGTGAAGATTAGCTTCTCCATGATTTTGCTAAGGAGGCCTCTGAAGGCTTCCCCTTATAGGCATGTTATTTTTTCTAGGGGAACTGTCCAGTAATGTTCTTTGCCTATTTTTTCTTCCGAGAGCTTGAAGTACTTTTGCTGAGTCAAAAGAAGACCGGGCAGACACTGGGGACCTCTAGGCTTGGACTTCACCACAGGGTTTGGAAGCCCTGTGGGCTTCCACCTCAGCCTTTGGAAGCACTAACAGCAGCAGGCCTACGTCAGCACCATTTCCAGCCTTCCTTTATGGGCAAGATGGCTAAGAGTTTATCATCCTGTCTAAGCAGTATCACAAAAACAAGGCATGTCTTAAAACCCCCCTTTTCCGCAAAAAGCAATTCTTTACAATATTTTCTGAGAAATTCTATCACAATTCAAATTTCTGTACTTGGTGTGCCTATCTACAATCTTTGACTAAGCATGATAATCCTTAAGAGCTACACTTCATTCTATGTAGGCCACAGGTTTTGTTTTTTTGTTTTTAAGTCTCACTTTGGAATTCTTTGTCCTAAGAACAAAAAGATAGAAATTCTACCACATTCACTCAGACATAATAACAAACTTAAAAGTTTAGAGGAAAAATGTGGTATTCCCTTACAAAGAACATAATTTGTAAGAAGACATTAGGAGACTTTTTTTTAACACTTTGAGTCCATAAAGATGAGAAATTTCAACAAAAAGTCTGTTGTTAAAAGACTCCTGGAGAGTGGAATGCATTTCTCAAGAACTAAAGACTACATTTTTGTACTAGGCACAAAGCTGCTTCTAGAAAGTGCAGCGGTGACCAATGGTTGCCAAAGCTCGAGCCGCCACCACCCTGGTCCAGGATGCGGCGAATGGGTTGGCCGCTCAGGAGTGGCGCAGAGCAGCTGTGTGACGGTGCACAGGCACAGGGGGGCAGCCCACACTTCCTGCACGTGCAATGCCAAGCAATAAAATGCACCATAGGGACATTTTGGTTGAAGAAGCACATTTCTGCCCGCACCCCAGAGGCTCATTTCTAACTCCGGCTGGCCTCAGCTTCATGTTGATTTGAACGCTTCGGCACTCAGGAATGGTCCAAACTGTGATTTCTGGTGAATCTCTTCTAGTTACTGTTTTGGGCTGTGCGAACACAGGCCCAATTCCTGCACAGAATCCAACACTTTCTTATCTATAGGGACAAGGCAATTCTGTAACTATACCTCTCCAAGTGCAAAATGACATGTACAAATCAGCTGTGTTTGTGTGCATGCGCATGTAATAACTGCTGAAAACCACCTTGTTGTGCATAGGGGCAAAGGAAGATAAGGAAAAGAAAGGATTAAAGAGAGGCAGAGAGATTGCTGCATTTTCATCTAAATAATATATGCTGTTTTCATCTAAATTATACCTGCTGTTTCGAACTGCAGCCCCTAGCACCATAGTACCCCGTGCTTGACATTTACACGAGCGGATTACATACACTCTGTTTTCATAGTGGACAGACTCGGGGATCAAGGCGGCTTGGGCTCATATTCTAGCGTTGCCTACTGTAACTTCAGCAGGGACAAGTGACTTAGTTTCTCTTTCTTCACCCCAATAGTTTTACCTATAAAATGAGGTGAATCACACTACTAATCTCTTAGTCAGATTTGGGAAGATTAGCCAATATTTGCTAAATGTTAGGCAGTGCCTGTTTGAAAACACAAAAAAACAACTTTTTGTTACGGAAACAATTAAAGATCTGTTTGGAGAAAACATGGCATACTCTGGCAATAGTAGTTGCTGAAATTGGAGAGTTGGAGCAGCAGATTATAGCATGTCAAGACAAAATTTAAATGAAAACTTCCAGTCTCTGGAATTAAGGCCATACTCTAGGCATAGCAAAGCCAGCGGCAGGGGCCATTTGGAGGAGTCTCGCAGTGGGTAGCCCTGTGGCAGAATGCACTTTGTCCTGGATGCCAGGAAGCCCTGGTGCCCTTTCCTGGGCTTCAGCTTTTATATCAGGACTTGGGAATTCTTCAAGATCTTTGCAGGACTCAATTTCTGGGAACCAATGAAATACACCCAACCGATGGTCTGTAATCAATGAGATACCATGGATATATGCTTTAGAAGTGCCAACATTTATTGTGATGTTTTCAGGTTTTGGGGGGCATTATTTGTTATGATAATCTCAAAACCACTCTTGTAAAAGTCCTTCTGACATTTCCACATCTTAGAAACTGAAGGAAGGGCCTGTTTGTCCCTCAAATGTAAATAATCAAGATTCTTTTTCATCAACATAAATTCATCTAATATTAAAAGAAAAAAAGTGTATTCCTGTATCCAAAGAGAGATCTACCACACCTGACACTGTTAATTTTTTTTACCAAATATTTAACAGCTCTTGACCAGGCTGCTCCAGAATGTAACATTCATTAATGCTTCATGTCCTACATCAATGTCAACCCAGATGACTGGACAGTGACTTCTAAGCATAAAACAGCCTCATTATCCAAGGATAAACAGCACCAAAAATTCTCATTTCTGAAATGACTCACTTAGACACAGGAGAATGGCAACTAACCAATCTCCTCTATTAGTGTTTCACACATGTCTGTGCAAAGATATTACCTCACTGAAAGGCAAGAATGTCATTTTGAGCACTAAGATGAACGTGACAGCCACGGTATTTTCAATGGCCTCACATGCATGTGAAAGTTGGACTGCATTGAGAAGAATCAATGCATTTGAATTATGGTGCTGGTGAAGAATGCTGAAAGTACCACGGACTTCCAAGAGAACAAACCAAACTATCTTGGAAGAAACACAGCCAAAATTGCTTCTTAGAGGGAAGTACGGTGAAACGGCATCTCACATTCTTTGGATATGCTGCTAAGAGAGACCAGTCTCTGGGAAAGGACATTATGCGTGGTAAAGTGGGGGACAGCAATAAAGAGGATGACCTTCAACAAGCCAGAGTGACACAGTGGCTGCATCGATAGGCTCAAGCCCAGGTGAACAAACGTGAGGACGGCAGAGGACCAGGCAGTGCTCCATTCTGTTCAACACGGGGCTGCTGAAGTCGGCACCAACTTGCCGGCACCGAACCACAAGAGCTGGAGAATGCCTGACAATGGGTAAAGGGCTTCTTTTTGGGGAATTAAAAATGCTCTGAAATTGGTTTTGGTAATAACTGGTTTTGGTAACCTGTGAGTATACTAAAATATCGATGAACTTTTAGAGGAGTGAATTGTACTGTATATGAATTAAAGCTTAATAAAGTTGTTGGATTTTTTTGTTTTGTGTTTTACAGCAAACTTGGGGTGTCTGCTGCCACTTAGGGCACTGGCCTGGCAACTTCAGTGACACTAAGCGACTTGTGCTGAGAAACTCCTGCAAATACTTGTTTATCTTAGAGGCCGTATCTCAAAATAAAAATGAAACTTGCTAAATTTTTCAAGCTGGATGAAGACCAGACACTCCCCCGACAGTTGAGGATCCCGGAACCCTGAAGAGAAAGGACTTCTGACGAGACAACACACCCTTCTGCGTTCACAAGTCTATCTTTTCCTACAAAATCCAGCGGCACCAAGAAAAATCAAGGACGGTGCACCTCACGGAACGTCTTCTATGCTGCCCCACCCATTCCCATCCACACGGAGAAGCAGCCCAGAGGGCTTGGGGTCTTTTGCTAGGGCACAAGGGGGAGAAGCCCCATAATCTCACTGCTTTCTCAGAAGGCCCTGAGGCCAAGCCATGAATACTGGCAGGGTCGTGAGATCAGGCCCCAGGGGTACAATACTCTAGGTCTTAGCTTATATGAATACTTTACATTTACTATTGAGGGCAGTGAGATTCAGAGAGGTCAAGTTACCTGGCCAAAGTTATGAGCTTCCTTTTGCGTCCAATGCCTATGACTTTCCATGTGGGAGCCAGCTTAGTCCTACGCATTCCATGCCCCAGAAAAGATACAGGGGTCACCCTCTAAGGTCCTAACCACAAAAGCTACCTAGGCAGAGACCTCGAGGCCAAAGAGCACATTATCTGGAAAGGACCAAATTGTAACTACTGACCTTCAGAGATGTCATCTCTACCCATCACCACTACTCAAAGCTTGACCCCAATCAGCTGACAGCACATCACTCAGGAAGCAGCATGAGAGAGTGGGGAACAGTGTGAACTTTGGAGCCAGATGGTCCTCGGGCTTCAGAATCTGGCAATATTGCCTAGCTTTTGACCTGGGCAGGTCAACTCTTGCCTGAGTCTGGAGATAACACCACTTATTCCAATGAGTTTGTAAGAGTACATACGATGTTCCACATGGGGTGCTTTGGACATAAGAGCTCTCATCCTGTGGTCTTTCTTTCCTTTAGAGTTCTGGAGGTTCAAGGGGCAAAGAAACTCCCCAGCTCCCCTCCAGAGAGCAGCAAATCGGATATTGCCATACCTGTACAAGTGCTCCGCAAGTCACCATTTCACATCTTAACCCAGTCTTGAGACAATGGACTCTGGAGTCTAACTCTGGATTCAGATCTCAGCCACACTGAGTGCTATCACCTTGGCATGTCATTCATCTTCTCTGAACAATGCTGTCGTCGATAAGTCACTGAGATCACCAACGTGCCTGATACACAGGATACCTCAACATGCTATATGATCTGTACTACTTTTGACATTATTATCTCTAATACTAAGATCCTCTCTGCCACCAGGGTTTGGCGCTGGTCTTCTAGAGCATACAACCCTACTTCAGTTCCCTGCCTGACTTGCAGAAACGCCCACTCATGGGCGTGCCCCTCAACAGTCCTCATCAACTCAGCTTGTAGAGTCCTGGGGCCAAACCTCCCTACTGAGCTATGTCCTACTGAGTAAGTTCTGAGATCAAAGAGCTACATCTAACTTTCCTGTGTACCTATTTCCTGAGTGGGGTGAGCTCCTTCTTTCTTGAATGGGGAGAGTTAAGATAAGGTGACCTGAGTTGTAAGAGACCTTCGTGTGGGGCAGAGAGAGCTCCTAGGCTCTACTGGTGTTGGCTAGGCTGGGTTATCTATCTCCTGTGGAGAGAGGAGAGCTTGTTTGCAGAGCTCCCCAGCAGGGGGCACTATCTGCCCAGACTGGGCCTCTTCACTGACTTTCAGACTGAAGCCAAGGCTGTACAAGCTAGGGAAAGTCCAACAAACACCGGGTCTGTGAAGCAGGAAGTCAGGCACATGGTTCACCTACCAGGTTTCCAGATGATGCCCAGGTATCAACAGTGCTCGAGCCTGGGCTTTTCCCAGTGGCCAGTTGGGCACTAGGTTGTGTCTTGTCAACACACTATTATGATAAATGATTACAAGCTGCTGTGATGTGAACTTGAGTTAAGCACTCAAACTCTAATTCCCAGTGAGAGTGACTGGCTACGATAGATGAGCTGGGCAGGGCCCGGCCTGTTACTGGTCTTGCTTACAGCCCTACAGGAGATCTCGTTAGGGCTTCCCCTGAGCCAGCAGCACAGGCTTTTGGGACCACCTCAGTGGGGATGATAAACTGCTCTCTTAAAAACTAACTACATCTTAAAAAGGGCCAATACCACTCAGAGGCAAGTCGAGGTGAATCAGCAGTTGGGTCCAAACATGATTTGCTCTCATTCTGCATAGGATTTCCTCGGGGGCTGCTATTCCCCCCACCACTACATGCTCGGCTTAAAGAGGCCCTGGTTACCCGCCTATGCCCCCCTGCATTCACTGCAAAGATTATTCACACAGGGCCACAGAAAACCAGAGGAACAACAGGACTCCCTAGTACTGGGAATGCTGACACTTGAGAGACATGAAGGATGTCAAGTTAGCATGTTCTCGGGGACTCACAGCCCCAGGGAATTCCCCTCTCCCAGCTCTGGGCCTTTCTCAGCAGGGTAAGATAAGAACCACAGGGGCATTCTCTCTCTTCAGAGCCTCTGAGCCTGAACACTGCCCTACCTCAAAGACAGCCAGGGAGCAGGTAGGAGGGGAGGTACGCACATATGACTTCGAGAAGGCATGGTAGAGGGACAGAAAGAATACAGTCCTGGTTTTGTTATCCGAACGACCTGGGTTCTCACCCTTCTTGAGGACGTGGGCTAAGTTATTTTGCCATTCAGTTCTCTCATCTGGAAAACGAAGCCACTGTCTTCCTCCAGAGCTCAGTGGAGGCTCAAAGCGGCTCATTTCTATCACACGTCACCAAGTCCAGCCCCCAGAGTTTAGATTTCCTATTTGAAGACCCCCTTTTCTCCCGGGGTCTGACCTGACCTTTGCATAACCCAACTGGATGGCACCACAGGGCAAGCCCGGAGTTCACATGAGAGGTGCTATATTCAGTAACATTGAGGGCGGCTCGTGCCTTGTCTGGTACATAAACCAGGGAACATGGGTGCGTCTGCTCTCAAAGTGAACATGACCTCCCTTCAATTTCATCCCCACAACACTACGATTTTAATGACCCCACCAGAGAATATGAGCCCACGGCAGGCAGGCACCCTACCTGATGACACAATTGCCTCGGTTGGATGCAAAGATGACAATGGGGGCAATAGACGATTCCAGGGCCCGGTGCAGGTAGGTGAAACATTCAATGTCCAGCATATGGACCTCATCAACAAACAGCACGCCTGGGACCAGCTCGGCAACGCCTTGGTCAATATACTTGTTCACAACCTTGTTAATCTCCCCTCGAAGTTTGTCTAGGAGGCAAGAGTGGACAGACAAGATCAGTACAAGGTGCCAGGGGAAACTCTCAACTTGCTTACCTTCTAAGTTTAATCCAAATGCAACTTTGACTACTAGCTATGTGACCCCAGGGAGGTGGTGCGCCCAGTCCAGACCTCAATCTCATTGCCTGAGGTCACAAAATTGGCACCCTCCTCTGAAGACAGGTTGAGTTTGGAAAGTGGTCTGTAGAATGGGAAGCCCTTCACGAGGGGCATGCACATCTCAGTGTGTCTCATACCCACCCACATTCGCTCCCTGCCTGATCTGAGACACTAGCCTTTGGGAGCCAGGATTAAATGAGCTTTCAGATGCAAATTTTCCTCAGCCGCACTCAGTAAATGACCCTTTCTTTCAGTCCGGGGTGACAAAGCTTAGGTTAATTAACTTTCCATCAAGTGCCCAACTAAGAAACTGTAGTTAGAATCCTCTCGGGGAGGAAACATGAAGGAAGGAAGGTGCACACCACAGATCTCATTTTCCAGTCTAGCCCTGTGGCTGTCTCACAACTAGACATGAAAGCTCGGGCACACGTTGCACCAAAGCCAGGAGGCCAAAATGGCCCCACAGGCTGTATGAGCAGTGACAGAGCCTGCTCTTGATGACCAACAGAAAGGTCCCATCATCCCACTGGCTGGAGAGCTAATGAACAGCTGCTACTTAAACTCAGGAAGAGAAAGGGATAAAATAAAGGGCCGGCCACCGGAGGGACTCCCAGAAGGTCAGGAAGGCCAGCTGCAGGACTGTCTGTGATCCACCCTGGGACGTTACCCTGGCAGAGCCAAGGTTCGCAAATCGACCTTTCTAGAACTTCACTGAGAAAGAGCCTGCTGCTGTCTCCAATTGTGTTTCAGCCCTGTGTTTCAGGGCTGTCTAAGGGTAGCCAGAACCTACCTGTTAGGCTACAGTCAAACCAGTTTCAAGGTCAGAGGGATTCACCCACAACTTCAGAGCATACATACCAGAACCCACGGCCCTCAGCTCTGACCCCTGCTAGCAGGCCGGCAGTTCACTGTACCTGTGATTTCTGTCTTCTTTGGCTTCATCAACTGGCCCATCATGGACAGGATGTCTTGTCCCCCCTGCAGAAAACAGACTTACTTACTATGGAACAGTGGCCTCATGAAAGCCTTGTTACTGTCAGCACAAGGAGATGCGAGTGCTTTGTCATTTGTTCAATGTTGGGTGGTCCCCTTTGGTTACTAGGCCTTGTGGTATAGAGATGTTCATCACAAAGTGTAAACAATTAAAGGTAGCAAACATTAACAATTGCTACTCAAAACAGGTGTCAGGGAGGAATTATTGCATGGCTTTTTAGAGAGGAATCAGTTTCCTGTATCACAGAGATCCAAAGTGACTAAGTAGCCAAACAGCCCAGTCCTGACTTCCCGTTTCTAGTGCAACACCTTTCCCAAATCCAACCTGGGGGCAGCCATCCCACCTACTGAGGGGATCTCTGGTGCAAGACTGGTCATCTCTTGACCAAGTCTTTGAGAAATGAAGTGCCCAACGAATCAAATTTCAAGTCAAAACACCTCCTTAATGCTTGTGTAAGAGGCACCCTCTTTAAAGATGCAGATGAACTAAACTGAAAGACCACCGGCAGGGAAGAAATTGCATATGTTTAATTATACATTGAAATGTCATTAAGTGACATATTAAGTAAACACATCTGCCTGTGTTTCCTTAGTTCAGGCACAGTATCTAATAATTTCTAATCAGTGTAAGGATTTGGCTAAATGGCAAGAAAGATGCATCCCCATCAAGCTTCCCGAAATCCTGCAAAGGGGCCCTCCCAGCCTTTAACACCACACGAATCCCAGGCACAAGCCTGCAGTTGGAGAGGAGCCACAGAGGAAGCTGGCTAGCTCAGGGCCAGAGGCTTGGCGGGGATAACAAACAATACCCACAAAATCATCTGTGACTACAGCATTTGAATTGAAACAAAGGAATCACTCCTAGCTCATGTCAATGTTAATTGCTGAACATTACAGACAGAAAAGGGCCAGGTAGGCCCTAGGAAATGGTATCAGGAAGCTGAGGATTCATTCCCAGAGCTAGGGAGCACACACAAAAAGGTTGCATCAAGGCAGTACCTGGGGCCTGGCATTGGCCACATCCAAGTCATGCAAGGTCACATCCTGGATAATTTCTTTTTTCTTGTGCACATCCCCCTTTGGCAAGGGTACATACTCTTCAGCTTCAAGGTCAAATTCTGTGGCATAAGTATCACACCTGCCCTGCCTCTGCAGAGAGAGAGATACATGAATTCCTTGTGAGTTTTCACTGCCAAGTCCCCAAATGGCACAGCACAAAGTGAGATAAAGGTCTCAGTTCCCAACAGCGGGCCTGACAGCCTACTTGACAAACCCCAAATCTGTCCCACTCGCCTGCTGCCAAAAGCAGTAAGCTATCTGCTCATCACTGGGCTCCAAAACTACTGCTGAGAAACACCTGATACTTTCTCCAAGAATCCACCCCCACCTCTTTTAACTGTATGCAAGTCCCGATAAAGTGCAAATCCAGTAGATTAACTGGAGACGGAGGGAGCTGTTCAGACTCTTTTGTAGGTGGGTGATTTATTGTATGATATGAAGTATTATGCTCATCCATTAAACAGTGAGAAACACTGTACAGGACACTGAAAATCAGATATAAAAAGAATGCCAACTAATGCAGCATTCCTTTCCACATGCATATATCTTGGAAAGAAAATACCACAGAGATAAAAGGAAGATTAAATGCACTGCACATTTCAATTTGAAAATGAGTAAAGTTGTTTTGGTTTCTCACCCTGTACTCACTGAGCCTCGAAACAGGTTTTAGTATTTTTCTAAGACACTGTTTTATCATGAGAAGGTTACAGAATAAAGATAAAGGGAAAGCAAACTTTATTAAACCTAAAGGGGCAACTGCCAACCTTGCATCAACGTTGCCCCAGACAACAACCCCCCAACCCAGACACCCTCTGAAGGAAACCCTGGTTTCCACTGCCGTCTCTTTATGGCATCCAATCGGGGATGGCGTTCAGTCCCAAGGAAGACATTACCTTCACTGCCCCACTGTTGGCCTCAATGTAAATCACATCTCCAGCCTCGACTCGCTCTTTCTGCAAACTCTCAAAAATGCTAGGGTCCAGCTTGAAGGGAAAAAGAGAGAATCAGAGAACTGTAATACATATATTTCTTTCTGAAAATTCTTTATTCCCCCAAGACATTCAAGGTAGTTATCTGTGCGTAATGTCCAAGTACACGTGAGCGAGAAAGCGTGTGCGTATGACTATGCACTGGATTTGGGAGTGTGACTGCAGAAGGAAAGGGAGGGAGTGGGCACACCTGTGTAAAGGACAAGAATGGGGTGTCAGGGGAGGCTGGCTCTCCTCCTTTGCGGCACAAGCTGCAAACTGGCAAGCTGGAATTGTAAGAACATGGATTTGACTGCATTTGCATAGAGCCCACTCCCTCCTGAGTTATATTACTATCTGTGCTTCACTCCTTCATTCACCTTGTCCGGCCAGGTGTGGAACCTTCCACATCCAGAGCACCTGCTAGAACCTGTGTACCAATCTCAAGGCTGGTATTTGGCAAGGCCTATGATTTTGGACAAGGTTCTCTGAGCCTCGATTTCCTCACCTACACAAAGGACTCGGCTGTAATCATAGATGTGTAAAATTCAAAGCAAAACATACAAGCTCTTCCCCACACCTTCGTATTCAAACCCCAGTGTTTGTTGTCATGGGACTGCTTAGTGTGTACCTTCAGGAAAGGAAGTTAGCATATTTTGGGGAACTGAGGCTTCTCCCCAGACCATCCAGATTCAATCTACTCAGGGTGATTGTTGAGTAGCTAGCTTGATATTCTATGAAAGAAAGCACTTTCCCCCTAAGGATTCAGTATTTAGACACAATTTTCTCTATGTTAAACTTTAATAACAGTTATGTCATAAAATATGGTTATGGTTATCCTTGGACAAATGAAGCTTGCTCGATCTCAGGCGATTAAATATTGTAATGCGGGTGAGTTCAAGTCCAGATCTGAAGGGTGACTAAGGGTTACAGTCTTGTGTGTGAGGTTTCTTTTTGAGGTGATAGAAATACTCTAAAAGTAAATTGTGGTGATGGTTTTACAGCTTTGAAAATATACCAAAATTCTAAGAAGTGGACCCTTGGGCCATCTAACTGAGAAACAACAAAGCCCACATGGAAGCACACCAGCCTGTAAGATGAGAAGGCGATGAAGGGATCAGGTATCAGGCATCAAAGACCAAAAACACCCCAAAAACCTCATAACATTGTGAATGAGGGGGAGTGCAGAGTGGGGACCCAGGGCCCATCCAGGGGAAATTAGACATCCCTTTGCAGAAAGGCTGCGCAGAGGAAAGGAGCCAATCAGAGTGCAGTGTAGCAACGATGAAATATACAATTTTCCTCTAGTTCTTAAATGCTTTCTCCCCACTACTACCATGATCCCAATTCTACCTTACATATCCAGCTGGACCAGACGATGTACACTGGCACAGATAGGAACTGGGAATACAGTGAACCCAGGACAGATGAACCCCCCAGGACCAGTGGAGAAAGTGGCGATGGCGGGAGGGTGGAGGGAAGGTGAGGGAGAATGGGGGAACAGATGACGAGGTCTACATATGGCCTCCTCCCTGGGGGACGGACAGCAGAGAAGTGGGTGAGGGAGATGTCGGATGGGGTAAGATATGATAAAATAATAATAATTTATAAATTATCAAGGGTTCAGGGGGAAGGGGGAGCAGGGAGGAATGGGGATGAGGAGCTGACACCAGGGGCTCGAGTGGAGGGTGGGTGTTGTGAGAATGATGAAGTCAACATATGTACTAATGTGCTGGACACAAGTGATATATGTACGGATTGTGATGAGTTATATGAGCCCCTAATAAAATGATTATTAAAAAAAAAAAGTGGACACTTAAGATGAGTAAATTTTATTTAAAATTATGTCTCAATAAAGCTTTTAAAAATTACCAGCCCCTGAAATTGACAATGACTGCATAACTCTTAATATGACTATACTATCAAATTGTATGAAAAATGAATTACATGCCAATAAAACTATTAAGAACAATAAAATGACACAGATAAAAACCCAACACCACGGGGGTGGGGGAGAGAGTAAGAAGCTGCACTTAAAAAAACATGCTACTTATGTAGCTCAAACAATGTCTGTTATAATGTCATCATGGTATATTTGGGGGTAATTTAACTTCTTCCTATTTGTCATGTTCTCTGCCATCTAATAAAGTTGTTAAATTTTTATGAGAAAGAAGAAAAAGTAGTGTCATGTTACAAAAAAACCCCACCGCCAGCAGCACTTTCAGGTTCTGCTTCGGCCTGGCTGGGGTGCAGGTGAGGCGACAGGCGGCGATGGTCTGGCTGTCTGCTGGCGGGGGAGTAAGCACGCCCACAAAGCTGCACGAGGGAGGCAGTCAGTGCTCCTGCTGCTACTCTTGCTGGGGCTTGAACCGCCTTCATATTTAACAGTCTGTAAGCAGAGTGTCAAGAAATACCCAGTTTGGAAGAGAAGGCAATCAGCTTCTCCCTTACTTAATTTTCTTGAAAAGAATTGTAAAGCAGCCTTAGGAATAGTAGAAATTTAAATGACACCGCTTATTTTATCTATCCTATGTTGGAGAGTATATACCCCCAAGCCTTTTTACTGCAGTTAATTTTTCCAAATGAATTGACTGAAGCTCTAATTACTGGAAAGACGGCAGATCCCACTAAGCAATCTAATTAATGCAAAATGGTAGGCATCCAAGAGATATTTGCAGAGGTAAGGTCCTGAGATGGAACCCTGGTTAGGGGGGTGAGGGGAAAGAAGGTCCTTTGGGGGAAGTGACCTCTTTAGGATCTCCATAAAGCAGCACCCAAGAGACAACCTTAGCAAATCAAAGAACCATGCACTTGTAGAACAGAGTACAGATGAAGAATGTATGTAGTCAATCTACCGCAACTTATAGGTGAGAACACGGAAGCCCAGCAAGCTGACCTGACTTGTTCAAGAGCACACAGCAAGGTGGCAGGCAGACAGACAGCATAATGGCCATGGCCTAGAGAAACTTGGGTTAGGACCCCAGGAAAAAGTGCTGAATGTTTCCAGGAGTTATTTGTGCATGAAAATTACATGCACACATAACTTTATAAACAGAAATAATATTACGTGAGATACTTAGCTCTGAGTCTGGTACATACAATACAGGACAGCTATGATAAAGATATTATCTTTTAATAATAATAATAAGGCAAAGACTACTATCCAAATGGACTTTATCTAACTTAACGCTTTTACAATAACATCCATACTCGGCTGTAATCATAGATGTGTAAAATTCAAGGCAAAACATACAAGCTCTTCCCCACACCTTCGTATTCAAACCCCAGTGTTTGTTGTCATGGGACTGCTTAGTGTGTGCCTTCAGGAAAGGAAGTTAGCATATTTTGGGGAACTGAGGCTTCTCCCCAGACCATCCAGATTCAATCTACTCAGGGTGATTGTTGAGTAGCTAG
>NW_022103928.1:31190861-31192808 GCF_000313985.2 Echinops telfairi | reverse complement strand
TACCACACTTGAACAGTGATGACAACAATCTTACACTCTTGTGTCCTACACTTTTGGCTCTCAAACAAAATTCTAAAACCAAAAGAATAACTCCCCATACTACTTTTTGTTTTTTTTCCCTATACTACTTCTGACTCTTTTGGATCTGAGCCATGTCTATCATGGCAGGTCCTCCAACGGGTTCTGTGCCTCTGGTTTACCCTCACCACACACCTCAGCAAAAAACTACTTGTCATTCCCCATCTTCTTTGGTTTTTCCAAGGACACAATAGAACCAATTTCCAAAACAACCCACCTATACAAAAAACATTAACATTAAAAAAAACATTTTTAAGATTAGAATATTCACAATTAAGTTGAACATCACCAGAATTGCATGCTCAATATTTATTGACTAAGACTTAAATTTTCAAAACATGTTTTCCATCCATTTTTACACAACATTTTTGCTGTCTGAAGCACCCCTGCCCTCCCTTCTGCTAGTCAACTCGGCTTTCTAGACGGTCAGGTCCAAAGTCCTATCCTCTGAACATCTTACCCTGATGCATCCTCCTTCCTCACCCTTCAAATCCACTCCCATTGCAGCCTGCGCTTTTCACCAGCACAGCACTGCCACAGGCATTCACAACACGAAGGACGTGGAGTCCACCCTCTGTGGGCTGTGGACATCCTGAGCTGAAGGTGTCCGGCGAAACAGGCAAACGCATTATGGAGCTTCTTAGTTTTTCTGGCTCTTTCTTTACCTGGCTGTTGGCTCATGAATGCACTGACTTTATGAAAACCCACCAATCTTTACACTATGACTTACGCTCTTTTCTGTATGTCAACAGATAGTTGCTAGTAATGGACAGTTTTCTCAAACAGGAAGACAAAGGTACAGCCCTGAATAGAGTCTCTGAAAACACACAATGCACACATGTCTGAGCTCCTATTCCTAAACTGTAATTCCCAGGAGATACCGATGGCCTTCTCTGAAGCAACAGCCAGACCACAATACATTCACAATACATTTAACAGCTATGGAATCTATTTTTAGAGATTCTAGGATCCCCCCCGCCCCCAATCCCCACCCACCCACACCCTCCCAAAAGCCATTCTAAGTATTGTGAATGCAATCCATTCAAAGCTGAGGAAGGAAATTTTCTTGGGTCACAGCAGTTGATGGTGCATATAGGAGGGGCTTCTAATTGTAAGGGAAAGGTAATAGAACACAGCAACATGGATAAACTACAAGCTTAGGTCTACAGCTGTATAAGCAGCACTCTCAACCAGTCCACAGAGCGCTTTCACACACAGCACAGCTCACTCCATCACACCCACTAGAATGCCCAGGATACACAGCAGGAAGCCCCCTCACAATCACCTTTCAACTTAGCGCTGTGGAACAGCCAGGGTGAATCACTGTATCTCCACTTTACACTCAGGGATGCCAGCTCAGGAGGTGTCATTTCCTCCTTCACAGTAGATCCAGGACTGAGAGGCAAAGTCTCTGGTTCCCATGGCACCAAAGGGCCTGGCCTCTCTGCAGTCTTTTCTGCAATACCCACCCTATCCTTTTCGCCAGTGAACATGTGCTGTTAGACCGCAGCACCCCCACTTTCGAGCAGTCCTTCAGTAGAACTCTAGTTTCCATCTAATTTATACTTTATCTAAACAAGGAGGATAAAACGACAGAAATGTAAGAGAAATACAAACTAAACAGATATAAAACTATGACGTGCAGAAACAGGATCCATAACCAACACTATGTACAAAAACAAACTCCTAATGGATTACGAACTGAAATAGTGCACTCTAAAACCATAAAATTCTTAGAAATGACAGGGGAAACACAACGGAGTCGGGCCTAGTCTCTAACAATGGATTATCTAAAATAACGAGCATAAACAGTAAAAAACAAAATTAGGACTTCATAAATATTAAAACTTTTGTTCATGAAAGTATTTT
>NW_022103928.1:31188854-31190200 GCF_000313985.2 Echinops telfairi | reverse complement strand
TAAGAGACATGAAGTCTTGACACAATATAGATGGCCTGGAGCAATTATGCTGAGTGACAGAAGTCAATCCTAATAGGATAAATATTGTATGATCTCAGGTAAAAAAGCAAATGTAGAGATATGAAAGTTTATTAGTGGTTACTAAGGGAAGAAAGACAGGGTGACAAAAGGGGGCGATTGCTATGGAATAATGAGTTTTACTTACAGTGATATAAAAATCAGTGATTTTTTTTTTAAAGTTACACAGCCAAGTGCTGTCAGTAAGTTGTACACTTATGAGAGTTGAATTGGCAAAAGCTGTGTGATGGATAGATTTACAAAAATGCCTGAGGGGAGAAGAGGGTTGGTAAGAGCAGCTGCTGAGGCTACTTACGTGCAACCAAACCCCTTATGGGAATTTAGTTCTTTGGGTTGGAGCTTCAGGGTTTCATGGGACAGCCCAGTTAACTGGCCTAATAGTGTAATGAGTGCTATGTTCACTGAATGGAAGTTTTCTGTCCAAAGCGCAGCAATTCAGTGTGAACTCCTGCTCACCTGTGGCAGCAGAGGACAGAGTCAGGAACAGATGTGCGAAATGGAATGTGTAGCTAATCGCCTCCTTTGCCTTGAGTCCAGAAGCATTAAGTGGTGCCTGACTACCATTATTAAACATTTTAACCAACGATTCTAATAAAGAATCTAGGAGAAAAAAGGGAACACTAGAACTGACTGTGATTACAAAAATTTTTTTAAAATCATTTTATTGGGGGCTCATACAACTCTTATCACAATCCATACATCCATCCATTGTGTCAAGCACACTTGTACATTTGTTGCTATCATCATTCTTAAAACATTTGCTTTCTACTTGAGCCCTTGGTATCAATTCCTCCTCCTTTTCTCTCCCTTCCCTACCCTCCCTCATGAAGCCTTGATAATTTATAAATTATTATTTTTTCATGTCTTACACTGACTGATGTCTCCCTTTACCCACTTTTCTGTTGTCCGGCCCTCAGGGAAGGGGTTATATATATAGATCATTGTGATTGGTTCCCCCCTTTTCCCCCAACCTTTCCCTTTCCCTCTTGGTATCGCTACTCTCATTATTGGTCCTGAGGGGTTATCTGTCTTGGATTCCCTGTGTTTCCAGTTCTTATATGTACCCATGTACACGCTCGGGTCTAGTCGGATTTGTAAGGTAGAACTGGGATCATAATAGTGGGGGGGAGGAAGCATTAAAGAACTAGAGGAATGCTGAATGTTTCTTCAGTGATATTCTACACCCCGACTGACTCTTCTCTTCCTTGTGACCCTTCTGTAAGGGGATGTCCAGTTGCCTACAGATGGGCTTTGGGTCTCCACTCCAC
>NW_022103928.1:31172878-31188023 GCF_000313985.2 Echinops telfairi | reverse complement strand
CCAGTCGAGTCTGATGGGGTGCCAGCCCTGGTCCCAAAGTCTATTTTTGGTATTCCCTGGGACTTCATTGCTCGGCTTCCCTTGCTGTTCTGTTGCACACCCTTAGTGTTTTACCTCGGTGTGGTGGAGTCAGATCAGGTACAATTCCCGCACTGTGTCTACAGTGTTATCCCAGTAGCGCTACGGGTCAGTGAGGGACGTCGTGTGTGTCTCGTAGTGGGGCCGGCCATATGGTCATTATGCATTGGCTGTTCTGAGCAAGAATATTGTCCTCAAGGCTTGGTGGGACAAAACTCATTTTAAAAGAGATTTAACCATGGGGAAAAAAAAGAAAATGTTCTAAAATTGACTGTGGTAATGACTGTACAATTCTTATTGATATGACTGAACTATTGAATTGTACGATATGTGGGTTATGTGCTGATAAAACTGAAAAAAGAATCGTACTCAAAGGGGAGGAAATGAAGAATAGGACTCAAAGTGTCGAACTTTCTGAAGCTGTGGAGACTAGATGAACCAGATTCTACTGGCAACTAATCTTTAAACCTTAAACCAGTAATATTCCCTGAAGAATTCTTAAAACCAAACAATAGCTTGGCTTCACTAATGAAAACTCTGTCTTGAGCGCTATGCTCTCAAAAACTACCTTGTCTATATGGGATCAAACTGACAACAGCAACTCAAAAGATCTAAGTTTATGTTAACGGGAAGAACCGAAAAATGAGTGTATGAATGGTCGCACAACGTGCAGAATATAAACATGTTTTACTGTACACATGCCAACCCACTAACCCAAACCCACCGTCACTAAGTTGATTCTAACTCATAGCAACCTGACAGGACAGAAAAGAATCCCATTCCATTGCAGAGGCAAACTGCTCCATCTTTCTCCTTGGTAGCAGCTAGTGGGTTCAAATCATCAGTATTTCTGTTAGCAGCCCAACGCTTAATCCACTGTGCCACCAGGATGCCTTATATACTCTCGGTAAGAAAATAAAAAATTTAAAAAGGATATAAGACCAAACAATCAATATATTATTTTATCTTTATGTGTATCCTGATTCAAACAGTGAAACTCTTAAAAAGAAAAATATAGTTTTTAAGACAGTTTAAAATTGAAGACTAGATAATTGACAATAGTAAGGAATTATTGCTCATTTTAAGTCTTCATTTTTCAAGGATACATTGAAATATTTATGAATAAGGATGGCATTCTTGCAATCTGCTTCAATATAATCTGGGAAGGGAAAAGGTAGGAATATAGATGAATCAGAAACTCT
The DNA here is from genome assembly GCF_000313985.2 of Echinops telfairi. Lineage (NCBI taxonomy): Eukaryota > Metazoa > Chordata > Mammalia > Afrosoricida > Tenrecidae > Echinops > Echinops telfairi. The sequence continues at coordinate 31,186,743 of NW_022103928.1, read as the reverse complement.
GGGTCGCTTAACAAATGGGTAAGCACTGAGTTGCTAGAGGTTAACTAAGAACTCAGCTCACTAAAAAGTTGGCAGTTCAAGTTCATACAGCAGAACATCAGAAGAAAGGCCTGGTGATCTACTTCTGGTGGGGGGGGGGGCGGAGTTATTGAAAACTCTAAGGAGTCTGCCGAGTTTGTACTCAACGGCCCCTCAGCTGTGAGTGAGGCAGCACAGTGGTCCCCCTCAGGAGGCTCCCAAACACCCCTTCCCCCATCCTTGCCATGGTAGTCCACAGGCAGAGCTACACACGGCCAAGGTACATTCCTTAGGCTGATTTTGGCACAAATGCCGGGGTTATTTTCACCAAGGAATTTGGTTTTAGGTTGATAAAACTGGATGGGTAGAGAAAGTCATGAAGTGGAATTGAATTCTCAGCAACTGCGCCATCTAATACAGACATGGGTAAGGTTGCGGGGCCCCGGAGACCACAGATAAATGGTGTGACATCTGACTTTCACAGATAAATGGAATAATGACAACACTCAATTGTTAAGAGTTTGAAATTGACATTTGATTCCACCTTTTCACCAACTATTGGAAAGAAAAGTGGTAAAATCAAATGTTCTTATAATAAGGAGTGTCATAAACCTTGGTTATAATGTTCATTTTGATTTTTCTGGGCATGCATTCCATGATCCAGTTGTCTCTGGTTATGAGGGCTGGCTTGATGGTTACCAGGCTCTTTGACAGTGCAAGTCAAAAGTGACAAGGAATAAATCTGCAGTGGGGTTCCAAAACTGGGAGCTTCTAGTTACACACTAATGTCAGCAGTAGGAACGAATTCGGAGGGTTAATTACTTCAGTAAAACGTACTTGGGCATCAGAATTCAACTGTACTTATTTTGGCAGTGACGCTAAATCTTGGTTGGATCCCTTGGCTCCCATTTTCACAACAGTCCCCAACTCTGATTAAATTGGAGGGAGCTACATACAGTCAGCCTCTGAGGCTTGGTGTAAAGCTCACACTGTCTGTTCTGGTAGATGGGAAGGGCATTAATGCCGGAGGCTACAAACTTGGGCTTGTGCTGGAGTTGGAAGTTTAATCCCTCTGAAGAAACCTCTGGGAACAGTTATCAGAGGATTTGGCCTTAATATATTTCCATTGTAGCCAGCAGGTTTTTCGAATTTTTTCTCCCAAGAAGGTGACAAAGCAAAGGATGATTTAAGCCAGAGCTGTATTTTAAATACTGTATATACTCGAGTATAAGCCAACCCGAATATCAGCCGAGACACCTAATTTTACCACAAAAACAGCATTAAAAAAGTGCTGAAAAACTCAGCTTATACACAAGTACATACGGTAAACAGCTTTTTGTTAGTTGGTTTCTAACTGAATTAATCATCCAGCCCAGCGGTTCTCAACTTGTGGGTTGCACCCCATTGGGGGTTGAATGACCCTTTCACAGGGGTCACCTAGGACCATAGGAAAACACAAATATTTCACAAGATATAATTACATATTGTTTTGTGATTAATCACTATGCTTTATGTTCCATTTGTAACAACGGAAATACATCCTGCATATCAGGTATTTACATTACGATTCATAAAAGTAGCAAAATTACAGTTATGAAGTAGCAACGAAAATACTTTTATGGCTAGGGGTCACAACATGAGGAACTGCATTAAAGGGTTGCAGCATCAGGAAGGTTGAGAACCACTAATCTAGCCAGTTACCAATGCTGCAGTCATGCAATCACTTTATACATGATTTGACTGTATTTATTAACTGTTAGATATGCTACCCACCAATAACGAAATAGACCCTGACAAAAACGGCAATCGTGTACCCGCTTGTCTTGATGTTTCTTTTAGCATTTGATTCTGCTGTTGAAGAGATTAGATCAGTGGGTGTTTTTAAGACGCAGTTAATTTCTTTGGGATAAATCTACTAATCATTAGAAATATCTTGGTATCCCATAAATATTGACAAATTATGGATACAATGTAAGCATAAACATGACTCAAAAAATAGGGAGAACCCTATTGAATTGGGGGCACCAAGGTCAACTGCTCACATCTTACGGAGCAGCAACTGCAGTCTTAAAAGCTTGGATGCAGTCAACTGTGGTGAAACCAATGGTCTCTCCGAGCCAGAGGAAAAAGAGTGAAGAAATCTGAAGATGCTTGGAAATAATTAGCCCGGTGGCCACAAATCATGTGACCCTCAGCCTCCCAAAGCCCGAGACCATAAGAACTAGACCATGCTTAGCTACCACCACCAACTGCTCTGAATAGGATCGGATTGGGGCCTGGAAAAAGAAACATATGGAACAGAATCCAAAATCACGAAAAGACCAGAATTACTGTTAGATAAACAGGAGTAGAACTTCCGAGATTATGGCCCTGCGCCACCCTTCGGCAGGCCTGGAACTAAACTAACCGCTGTGATTCGTTCTCAAACAATAGACAGGTCTATAAAGAGAACAACAACACCAGGAGGGGATGCACATCATACATTCATGAACCATTTGAGAATAAAAAGGATACATTTACCCAAGGACAAAGCTCAGAAGGGTTTAAAAAAAATTTTTTTTTAAATTTAAGTGATATGCTCTTGTTTTCCCTCATGTTGTATAAATCTTTCGCCTTTTAATTAATTAATAAAAGTTTGGAAAGGGTAGGAAAATAAGGAGGATTAGGAGGTGAGAAATTATGTTACAGTGAAGGGTTACTTTCCATGAAGTAAAACAAATTGTATATGAATTGTTGAACAGAAAGCTGATTTGCTCTGTAAATCTTCACTCAATTCATATTCTCTGACATATACACGTATCACCTCTATGCAGCATACCCGACACACGACTTGCCATGAACTGGAATCATCTCAAAAGCAATGGTTTTGTTTTTTTAAACAGATAAATCAGGCTTAGGCATGAGTTGAAGCTGGTAACAGGGTCAAGCAGAAAGATCACCACAACACTTCTTAGATATCTACTCTTGTATACTTGACATTTTCTATAGTAAAAGTTAAAAAACACCACCACCTAGTCTCACCACCACTAAATTAAAGACTAAAATTAAAGAACGAGAATACCAGGAGCCATAAAGATGCAGAACATGAAGGTTCATAGACTGCTGGTGGAAGGAGAAATTGTATAAATACTTTTAAAACAGGATGGCATTAGCACCTATTAAAAGTGAACATATATGCCTTTCTTGAATAGACTGGCTCCTGGGCTTCCACGCTATGATAACCCATCAAGCTCTACGTTGATGCTTCATGCATGTTTCTGCAGCTATGCATAAAATCAACATTTTTCTTTACTTAAAAAGAAAAGAATACTACCCTGTTTCCCCGAAAATAAGACATGTCATATTAATTTTTGCTCCCAAAGATGCGCTAGGTCTTATTTTCAGGGGATGTCTTATTTTTCCAGGAAGATACAGTACACATTTATTGTTTATTGTTTTATTAAAAGAGACCTCGCACTTCCTGTCTGCTCCGGCTGCGCTGCAGCCAACAGTGAGCTGCACAGAGGTGCCCACCACTAAGGTCGGTAGGTCTTATTTTCGGGGAATGTCTTACTTTCGGGGAAACGGGGTAGTAAGACTGATAGCGGGGAACCACTCAAGGCTAAAGCTTAGGAAACACTGCTCTCAACTCTGGGGCTGGCGAGTTGGTCATGTTTTCAACTTTGAGAACCCTCTTGGGCGTTTTTATAATTCCTCAAGGCCAGAATGGTTTTGGCGTCCTCACCATTAAACTCTGTTCTGATAGGGGAGTAGCCTAATGACATGAAAAAAACTCTGCCACCAGTGTCAGGTACTCTCAATCACTTTCCATTTTTGAACTTGGCCATTATCTTATCATTAAGCCAGTTGCCTTCTTTATTGAGAAATCCAATCGGTACAAAGACTCAGATATTAAAGCTAAAGGTTTAGTCTACCTTTAGTCAACCTGATAGTTTATAAATGGAACTTTTGCAACAGCCCCAAAAGAGAAGCAGCAACTCATTTCTGCTTAACCAAATTTTTATTTCCTAAACATCAAGAAAAAACTTTCCAAACAACATGTATATGTATCAGAACATAGGGACAAACTTAGAAAATGCTGTACTTTTAAGACTAACTTTTAAAAAAACAACACCTTTTACATCCTATAGAGATAAACTCCTTCAAACGAAATACTTACTTATATTTACTGTTAGACAATTGTGACACTAAATTCCCTCAGTGGGGAAGAAAGGCATTCCCATCTCTCAATAGCCTCCATATTTGTTTAGAAGTCGCTCTATGCTGACAAGCAGGCAGGGGATGTGGTTGACGGACAATGAAGCTGGCTGTCAGCCAGGAAAGGGGCTGAGCCCCTGCTATCTCTGGCATGACAACACAAATGACACAGGTTTCATCTGCTGGCTCAGGTTTCTAAATCCCTGACAGGGACCTTCATCACGTCAAGGAAATAGCACAGACTCCGTGCTTTTAATTTCTGGTCAGCTTATTGCTTCCTCCCCAACCCCTCTGCCAACTTCACAGGAATGCAAAGGCTGAGGAATATGGGCAGGGTTCCTTTTTGAAGGTAGTAGTCAATAGCCTGCATTTTTATTCTATGTTTAAGACCCAGAAATTTTCTCAACTTACTGCCATCAAAAGAACTGCACTCTCCCGCCCCTCAAAACCAGAAAATCACGAAACAGATGTCGAGGAAATTCACCTCTATTTCTTCAAAGCATTTCAAGTTACATTTAAGCAACCCACAACACATGCCCTTCTATGAAGGCCAGTACTGCCAGATTTTATTTACTAGTGTCAAGAAAAAGGTTGTTAAATAAATAAAAAATACTTCTTCAAAAGTAAGATATGAAACGAGTCCCTGTATCTTCATTCTTTGGGAAAATACCCAGTTCCCCCGAAAGCTAATAAGAGTTACCTTTGCCTAGATTTCTACCACAGAACATTTGCTACTTTCGTCCAAGTTGACTGTCATTTCCAGGATGAACTGTAAACAACTGGAACATTTATCCCTTTTGTCTGGCCCTGGTCCTGTCTGCCCCAAGACTAGTATGCACTTGCAAGAGTTGGTAATATACTTATGCAAATGAATTAACTCTAGCCTACTTTTCAAACAAGTATAAACCGCCGGTGAGCTAAGTGGGAATACGGTCGCTATGAGTCGGAATCGACTTGATGGCGGAGAGTGAGTGAGAGGCTTGGAGGGAGGAGGGCAATCACTTTAAAGTGTTGAAGCTGTAACAAGAGTAAATAAAAAAGTATTGCTACAAAATCATAATTTTATTAAACAAATATAGCAAATGCGAAGCTTCTGCTTTGCGATATATCTTTCATCTAGAGCTACACACGTCTAAAAATGGTATTCCATCTCCCTAACCCGTCCTCGAAAATTCTGCTCTCTTCAATCACACCACATTACAGCAGCAGCTCTGGCATCCTCGGGGGCTCAAGCTGTGTTCCTCTGACACGTTCTTTGCGCCTTGGGCGAGAGGAAAGCTGCGGTGGACGGGTAAGGCAGCTCAACAAAGCGGTCATCGCCCGGGCTTCCCTGTATGGAGGAGCAGGTGAGCCGCTGTGATGGGGGGAATTCCTTACAGCAACTGTCCTAGCCTTTTTCTCCATAATGCGGTTTTTAAGTTCTTAAAACTTCCTAGCAAGTCCCCATGTTTGGCCTGTGTCCTTCAAAAAACCTCTCAAGAGTAAGGACCCTTTTGGAATCCAAAAAAATCTCCATGACCTTCTGCACTGACCTTGCTGCCTTGAATATAACCGGCCTCACAGGTCCCCTCAGAAGTCGGTTTTGAGTGGACCTCTTTTTGAAGGTCCCCCGATGAGACTAAGACAAATGTATTAGGAAAGAACTGTCTACAGCCATCCACTGATCAGAGACATATTGAAACATGTTTTATTTAGTAAACGCATGCATGAACTGGAACCAAATATTTCTTAACTTAGCCATCTACACAGTCACCCCCACACAGATTGGCAGACAGAGCCGGAAAGAAGAAAGGAGAAGCAGCAGGAAGAGGGAGGCAAGGAACCTCCTAAAGTTCTGTGACACAGGGAAAATTGTGACACTGAGACCGTGAGACGCCTGGAAGGGGCCCTTCGGCAGAGCCGGCAGTGACGGGCCTACAAGGGGTCTGGTAGAGTCAGTGGTGATGGCAGAAGCCTACTGCCAGGAATGCAGCTAAGAGAGCAGAACAAAACTGCTGGGTCCCTTAGCTGCAGAGAGCCTGAGGGCAGAGGCCTGAAGGAAGAGAGGGTCCAGGGGACAACTGCAAAGGCATGTGGATGGCACAGAGGAGGGCCTGCTTGTTGCATGACCAAGAAGAGCTGAGAAATGTCCTGCCCTGAAAAGGGGAGACAGTATTCTTCTCCTGGAGGAAGCCTCCAGACAGTGTGCATGAATCCCATCCTGAGCGGTACCCTATTACTCGCACAATAAAGCACGTAACTGTGAGCTCTGTGTTGCTATTTCGAAGGAGCACCATCAAGCCCAACAGAGCAGAGTGTGCCATGGGAAGGGTTGGCAGATGTCATCTTTTCAGAAAAGTTGGAGAGTGGAGGTATATTTGACTTCTTCCACCTTATGGGAATCCACTTTGAGCTGATCCTGGTCATTATCAACCCTGAAGTTAGTCAAGGTTTTAATCCCACCATTTTACAAGTACCTAGAAATTTGAACCAGCTTTAATTTCTTACTGCTTACCTCATTAATTAATGAGGTAAATAAAATTTAGGGCACGTGCTTATTAAATTAAGAAAAACTGGGAGAGGGAATTCTTAAAAAGTCTGAAGATGTCCTGTGAGCCATTTCCACTTTTTATTCCAAATACAGTATAAAAACCCAAGGAATGTATTTCATATAACATAGGCCGAATCTGACACTTTTCATTACACTGAGATACAGTTTTAAAAGGGTAATATTAAACCCCACAGTTGCGGGATAAACACATGGGTGCATAAGGAAAGGAAAGCAAGGTTATGACTATTGCACAATGACCACACAGCGTGGGGACCACTTGGAAGCAGTGGTACACTAGAGGACAGGGGTGAGGGAGGGGCACAGGCGTGGCTTCAGGGTATTGGGACTGTTCTGCTCTTTGATCCAAGTGGTAGTTAACATGGGTGTTTACTGAACTATTAAAACTAGTGACATTTTAATGTACGTTATGTATGTATAGCAGACTTCTTCCTAAAGTTTCTGAGAATATGAAATTTTCATTTTATTTTTATTTATTTATTTTTGAAATTTTTAAATAATAGATTTTTTAAAGCGCCTAGTATGTTATACTTCAGTTTAAAATAGACACAAAAAACACCAATATTTAATGACAAATATTTCCATATTGGGGAGGAGAGGTGCGATGCGATGTAGCAACGATGAAAAATACAACTTTCCTCCAGAGTTCCTAAATGCTTCCTCCTCCCCACCCCCCCACTATCATGACCCCAATTCTACCTTACAAATCCGGCTAGACCAGAGGATGTACATTGGTACAGATAGCAACTGGAAACAGGGAATCCAGGGCGGATGATCCCTTCAGGACCAGTGGTGTGAGCAGCGATACTGGGAGGGTGGATTGGAAAGGGGGAACCGATTACAAGGATCTACATGTGACCTCCTCCCTGGGGGAAAGACAACAGAAAAGTGGGTGAAGGGAGACGTCGGACAGGGCAAGATATGACAAAATAATAATTTATAAATTATCAAGGGTTCATGAGGGAAGGAAGGAGGAGGGAGGGAAAAAATGAGGAGATGATGCCAGGGGCTTAAGTGGAGAGCAAATGTTTTGAGAATGATGAAGGCAATGAATGTACAAATGTGCTTTACACAATTGATATATGTATGGATTGTGATAAGTTGTATACGCCCCTAATAAAATGATTAAGAAAAAAAATAAAACAGCAAATGTTTTGAAACTGATTTTGTAAGCAACTGTACAAAACTTGAATTATGGAATGACATTTCTATTAGCTCCAATAAAATGGTTTTTCTTGGAAAAATGGTTTAAAATTTGTCACCCACCTGTGAGAATAAAATGTTTTATCAATAAAAAATAAAATAAAAAAAAATTCCAGTAAGAAATACTTGACTGCTTAAATTACAATTTATTTTAAATAACTATTTTTAGTTTAAAAAAGGCCTAAATTCAACAAAACCCAAAGTTTAGCCTATAGATAAAGCATACAATCTATCTGGCTTAGAACAAGGGTCACGAACTCAAATGCTTACAGGGACCTGATAGGAAACAAGCGGCAGGCAGGTTTCCCACTAAGCTGGAGGGCAAGCCACTCTTGAAAAAGAACAGCACTCACTTGCTTCTACCTAACGCCGCCACGTGGGAATGCAGGCGTCTTTCTACAGGCCCGAAAGTGAAGACTATATATCATCTCCCAGGCTCAAAACACTCGCACCTTTGTCAAAGTTCACCAAGAAAAATATGTCTATGGGCCACACTCAAGACTGAGGGCTTTCTATCTTCTTAAAGACTTCTGTTTTCTATGAAAATAATAACAATTTATAAATTATCAAGGGCTCCTGAGGGAGGGGTGGGAATGAGCTGATACCAAGGGCTCAAGTAGAAAGAAAGTGTTTTCTATCTGCTTCAATGTCTACCTTATTCCCTCACTCATAAGTGCCAGAAACTAGGGGTACAAAGCTGTTTATATCCAGTAGGTATTTACTAAACACACAACCTGCTCCTTCCCACACTCCCATCTCCAAAAATGGTAAACAAACAAAACAAAAAAACCCTGGGAAACATCTTTGATTCTTCAGGATATTGCCTGCTCGACCATCCAAATATTTCTTGAATCCAACTACTTCCCATCACTTCACCACTACCATCATGGTCTCTGGTCTAATTCCAAACTGACCTCCCTTCTACTCACTCTCCACACACCCCAGCCCGAGTGAGCCTTTTAAAACCTCAATCAGCCGGCTCATGCCTCGCACAAACCCTCCAGTAGCTTGTGAAAGCTCTACGTGCTCTTGCCTACAGTCTGATTCTCACTGGCTTGAAGAACAGAATCTGTGCTAGGCACACCTGTCTTGTCGTACACGTCCTTCATTTCCTCAATGTCGTCTGGCGACTTGGCTTCTTAAGAATACCTAGACTAGTTTGAAAACCAAAGGCAGTATCAACGGGTACAGGCACTCTGAAAAATAATTTGGGTAAAAACAAGTGTCCCGTTCCATAACCCATTTCTTGGTTATCATCCTAGAAGTACATTTACACAGGTACACAAAACGCAGGTACCGGGTACCCATGGCAGCCTTGTTTTCAAAAGCAAAAATGGAAAATAACCTAAATGTCCCCCCAAAAAGGAAATGGCCTACGAAATTAACTGAGAATGAATTCAAGTTATGATGAACTGCATATATGACCATTTTTGTGGGTTATTTTATATTTTTACATCATATTGTTAGTAATATGTTGAGTGTGTAATTTGCTGATGTTGTCATTCTCATATGCTCACTCACAGATGTTCAATTTTATGATTCACTGTTGGAAACACTGTTGGATTTATAAAGAAACTGGTACTAAAGACAGTAATAATGAAAGCTAAAAAGAAATTAAAAATGAGGCACTTGACTTACGCTAGATTGACTTACTACAATACAAAATCATCGGTATGGAACCCTGCCATTCATAAAGTCATTATGCAATAGTTAAAAGGAGTAAATTATTTATTTAAGTAGATCCAAGGAAACTGGGATTTTTCCAGAGCTGGAACAGCAGGAAATGGGGCTAGGCAGTGAGCCCATTCCCACCCACCCACATCTTCAGAGTGTGGGCTCTGAAATCAAACAGTTACAGGTTCAAATTGCTGCTCTGCTAGTTACTTGCCAAGTCACAATACACAGATTATTTAATTTTCTAAGACTCAGTTTCTACAAATGCAAAATGTAGCTGGATAAGTAACTTCCGTTTAAGGAAGTCAGGGGCCCTATCAAATGTAAGGGCCTGTCACCCAGCAAGCCCTTGATATATGGTTCTTCCGGGTCCTCTGTCCTGAGGTTGCCACAAGACTCACAGTTCTGCTAGCTCCCCCTGCAATCGGACAGGCCTACTTTTTCTGGCTGGACATCCAGGGAGGAACAGAATGGGATTGGGGAGAAGGGATGGGGGTGGCAGCACTGCACACAAGCAAGGCTGGGGTCTGAAACCTTTTCTGGGTACATAGCTTGTACTCAGCTGATAAAAGTTAGCAGTGTGAACTCACCGAGGAGCACAGCAGAAGAAAAAGGCTGGCAACCTGCTTCCATAAACACTACAGTATCAAGCAATTTTGTTCTGTAACACGAGACCTCCAAAATTACAAAGCAACGCAAAAAAAAAAAAAAAAAATCAACAATCGCACTATTTTAGTGGACCAAACCCAAACTTGCTGTTATTAAGTCAATTCTGAGTCAAAGAGAGCCTACAGAACAGAGTAGAATTGGTCCCTAAACTAGTTTCCACAGCTGTCATAATCTTCATGAAAGCAGACTGCATTTTTCTCCTGCAGAGTGGTTCCAAACTACCTACTTTTCACTTAGTAGCTAAGCTCCTAACACTGTGCCAACAGGGCTCCTTCATGGACAGCCATCTCCAAATGCCTAAACTTGCTGCCAAGAAAATCTAACTTACCGTATAAATCCCTGTAAAACCACATCTATTTTGTTATTTGGAGAATCACTCTCACCCCATGGTTGGGGTACACATTTGCTCTGATGGCTAGAGCACTCCAGTCAGAAAAGTTAATGGGTTTTATTTTTTTCCCAAACATAATAGTAATAATATGTTTGGTAAAAATAATTCCCAACAAAAAGTAATACAGTATAAGAAAGGCAAGTGATAGAGACATTTTGACAGAGCAGCTTCCGTGCCCAGGCAAATGAAAGGGATCCCTCCCACAGGCACAACAGCACTCACCAATAGCCCTGCGGAAATTCTCCATCAGCACTTCTGTCTTCTTGATCTCTGTGGAGTAAACTTCACTCCCCACCATTGGGCAGAAAGGGACCTTACTCCCCAGCTCCTGGGCAATAGCCAGAGCTAAAGCTGTCTACAAAAGAAAACAACGAAAATGCCTTTGAATGACAATCTTAAAAATCTGATGATTAAGAAGCATTTATAAAAGTATTTTATGGAAAAAATTGTTAGCCAAGAATCAGTGACATCTAATCCTCTTAGTTTTTAACGTTATTTGAAATGCTTTACACATAACAAATGTTGTGAATAATCAATTTATAACAAATTACATCTTTAATAATCTGTACATTTAGAATAGCTGTCATTCAACGAGACTTACCTCGGGCCAGGCCCAACTCAAGTGTTTCACATGCTCCTCATGCTCCCCCTATGAAGTTTAACTACTGCGCTCTCCATTATACAAATGCGAAAACGAAGACACACGGACCATAGCTAGTAAAAGAGTAGAGAGCTTAAATTTTGGCAGAAAGATTCTACAGATCATATTCCCATTATAATTAGTCTTCAAAAACTGTCCCCTAAATATCCACAAAGTTCATGACCTAATGCTAAGAACACTACCAGTATATCTTTTTCGTCTTCAAACTGGTTCTGACTTAATAGAGCCACTACGTACAAAAGAAGCAAACAATGCCCAGTCCTAGGTCACCCTCACAATCACTGCTATGTTTGAGCCCTATTGCAGCCACTGGATCAGGACGCCGCATGGAACACCTTCCTCTTTTTTGCATCATACTTTCCCTAGCATGATGTGCGTCTTCGGGGACTGGCCCCTTCTGGTAACATGTCCAAAGCATGTGAGAAGTCTCACCGTCCAGCCTAAGGTGCATTCTAGCTGTGCTTCTTCCAAAACAGACTTGTTTGTTCTTCCAGCAGTCCTTGGTAATTCAATATTCTTTGCTAATACTATCATTCAAACACATCAATTTTTCTTCAGTCTCCTTTATTCATTCTCCTGCTTTCATATGCATATGAAGCAACTGACAACACCATAGCTCAGGTCAGGCACACCTTAGCCGTCCAGGTAACATGTTTGCTCCATCTCACTGTAAAGAAACCTTCTGCAGTTCTGCCCAGGCCAGTATGTCTTTTTACTTCCTGACTGCTGCTTCCACGAGAGGAGCGCTGGTAGTATAGTGAGTTATGAGATAGGACAGCAGTTCGAAACCTCCAGCCACTGCACAGGAGAAAGATGAAGCTTTCTGCTTCTATAAAGAATTAGTCTTAGAAATTCAAAGGGGCAGTTGTATTGCGTCACTACTGAATCATTAGGAGTTGGAATCAAATCAATGGCAGTGAATTTGGTTTTATGGCTTCCATGAGCACTGATTGTGGATCCAAGCAAAATGAAATTCATGACTCCATTTTTTCTCCATTTCTCATGATGTTGCTTTTTTGGCCTGGTTATGAGAATTTTGTTTTATGCTGAGGTATAATCCATATTTCATCTGCAAGTGCTTCAGTAAGCAAGGTTGTGTCATCTGTATATCAACGGTTGTTAATGAGCCTTCCTCCACTTGTGATGCTGTATTCATTTTCATAGTTTAGTTTCTCAGATTACTTGCTAAACAAGACAAACTGAGTAAGAATGGTGAAGCAAGCCTGATGCACACCTCTCCTGATTTTAAACTAGGCAGTATTCCCCTGTTCAGCTTGAACGACTGCCTCTTGATTTATGGACAGGGTCCACATGAGCAAAATAAGTATTCCAGAATTCCCATTCTTCACAATATTAGCCACAGTTTGTGTTAGCATTCACATAAATCCTTTGCATAAATTTGGCAATCTCTGAGACACTGATTTTTGTTTTTATCAATACAGGAAAACACCAATGAACAACCCAAGAGAGCAATTAAAAATGAATGAATGACTTGGTTTTCCTTTTTTAAGTCGCTGACAAACAGTAAAGAATAATACATTACATAGAACTCTTAAGCTAAGCTGGTCTTAACAAGCCACAGTTGAGCATGCCCTGTAGTTAAACTACAAATTGATTTTTGCTTAGATAACTATAGTTGGCAGATGCTTAATTGAAACCAAAGACTTAACAGATGTACAGTCAAATATCAAGCATGAAGAGCAAATGCTTTAAAGTTGGGACAGGAGTAGGAAATGCCATGACCTTTTAATGCCATTTCCATCTTTAACTTTGAAACAAGGGAGTGTGAATAAGGTCAGTTCCCAAGGTGTATGGGCTAAGGAAGAAAGCAAAGGCAGGCCAGAAACAACTTGCTTCGACAGAACAACAAAGCTAAACTCTGGAGACAGTGTTTTGCTTTGAATATTTTATACAGTTTACACATAAAGCAGGAGGGTTACTCGTGCCTTCATATACGCCAAACCTGTGGTACCACAGTACTGAAAACTTCTCCTATCTCCTAGGAAGAAAATAGTGCAATATTACAAAGGGAACACGATGCTTCGATGGCCCACCAGAGCATTAGGGATCTCTATTACCAAAGACCTAGAAACGCTGCATACAATGCAAGCACTCACCCTTCAAATCATAGAGTTGTATATGTGCACACAGTGGAATACCTCAAAGCAGTGAGAACGACCAAACTACCCAACTACACGTAACACGAATAGCCCTCATACTGTTGAGGGAAAGCTGGGCACAGGATTCCATTTATATATAGCTTAAAAGTAACTAGAGTCCAAAACTAGCTAGAGTCCTAATTCAGGGCACTGGTTTCGTTGAGAGGCAGAAGTAATGGCTGGGAGTATAAATAATCTGGGTGCTGGTTCATCAAGCAATACACTCGTTTCTTTTTCTGTGTATGTGGTACTTTTTTTTTTTTCTTTTAAAAAAATCATTTTATTTGGGGCTCATACAACTGTTATCCCAATCCATACACACATCAATTGTGTAAAGCGCATTTG
>NW_022103928.1:31160210-31171656 GCF_000313985.2 Echinops telfairi | reverse complement strand
AAAAAAAAAGTTCAGAAAGCCCTACAAGACAGAAACCCCTGGATAAAAACAGGACCCTGGAAAGTCCACCTGCTTCTCCTAGTGGGTGTTCCATCTACTTCTCTCTATCCCTTCCTCTGAAGCTCAGGGTTCCAGGATCATCATCTTGATCTGTTTATTTGGTCTGTCACGTATCGGTTGTAAACAGCCTGTGTAGCAGTCTGCCTAGTTGGCCCTCTTGCCTGAAGTCCCCCAGAGAATTTTTTTATAGCCCATCTTTACTACTGATGGGTGGCAGGAAAACCGATGGGTGAACTGCCAGTTAAGCGGCTGGCTGATCTGATACAGTGCTACCATCTTTGACTTTGGCAAGCAGCCTTCAAGACCCCAGCATGACCTCCACAAATGCTTTAACTGGTGGCTGAAGAGAAGAAAGGTGAGATTCCCCCTTGTTCTCCACACCTTATTGGTGATCAGAAGTGTGGGCAGCCTTACCCTCATGCACCCATCCATCAGTTACACCCCCAAACATGAGCAGTCACTGCTCTGCCTGAAGTTGGAGCCAGCCCCTCATGGATGGGGCACTGAGTGCAACACACCCACATCTGGAAGCCCAGGAACACCCCAAGACACCCCCTCATCAGACCAGCAGAACATGTATTGTCAGGTCCCTGACCATTCCTGACTGAATGGGCAAGAAATCCTTCCACAATCCATCACCCTGGCCTTAGCTGCAGGCTTCTGAGCCCAAACGAATACCTTCTGGGAACAAGTACCCAGGCCTCTGCCTCCAACTAAGTTAGCATGAGTTACTGTTGGATCAGCTGCCCCAAACTCAACATATAGCCATAGGAACTCCACCTCAGGCCAGGGTTCTACCAGCCTCCTCCACCACCTAAGGAACATGCTGGCTGGCAGAGGGTGCTGACCCATACCGGATATCTGCCCCCCCAAATTTTCTCCTCTTTTCTCTCCTTAAAAAAAAAACTTCTTTCTCTGCTTTTCCTGTTTTTAATTTTATTCTTTCGTTTCTTAGTTTGTCTTTTCTTTTTCTTTTTTTAAATCTCATTTTACTGGGGGCTCATACAGCTCTTATCAAAATCCACACATACATCCATTATGTCAGGCACATATGTACATGTTACCATCATTTTTTAAAAAAAAATCATTTTACTGGGGGTTCATATAGCTCTTATCACAGTCCACACATCCATCCATTGTGTCAAGCACATTTGTACATTTGTTGCCATCATCATTTTCAAAACATTTTTTCTACTTGAGCCCTCGGGATCAGCTCATTTCCCCTCCCCCACTCTCCCTCCCTCATGAACCCTAGATAATTTATAATTTTTTTTTCATGTCTTATACCGACTATCTCCCTTCACCCATTTTTCTGATGTCCGTCCCTCTGGGAAGGGGTTATATATAGATCATTGTGATTGGTTCCCCCTTTCTACCCCCACCTTCCCCTTCCCCTCCTGGTAATTGTTACTCTCATCATTGGTCCTGAAGGGTTTATCTGTCCTGGATTCCCTGTGTTGCGAGCTCTTATGTGTACCAATGTACTGATCTAGCCAGAATTGTAAGATAAAATTAAGATCATAAAAGTGTGTGTGTGGGGGAGCGGGGAGGGAGGGGAAAAAAAAAAAAAAGAAAGTGTGTGTGTGTATGTGTGTATGTGGGGGGGAGGTAGCATTAAAGAACTAGAGGAAAGCTGTATGTTTCTTGGTGCTATTCTGCACCGACTGGCTCTTCTCTTCCTTGTGAACATTCTATAAGGGGGTGTCCAATTGTCTACAAATGGGCTTTGGGTCTCCACTTTGCACCCCCCCTCATTCACATTAATAAGATTTTTTGTTCTGGATCTTTGATCGATCACACGAGCTGCTGTGCTTCTTTCATGTAGGTTTTGTTGCTTCTCAGCTAGATGGCCGCTTGTTTACCTTCAAGCCTTTAAGACCCCCAGATGCTATATCTTTTGATAGCCAAGAACCATCAGCTTTCTTCACCACATTGGCTTCCGCTTCCATTTTGTCTTCAGCGATCATGTCCGGAAGGTGAGCAGCACAGAATGCCGGGTTATTAGAACAAAATATTCTTGTGTTGAGGGATTACTTGAGTAGAGGTCCAATGTCCATCTGCTACCGTAATACTTAACATATAGATATATGTACATAGATCTATTTCCCTATTGTTATATATGTTTACATATGTACATGGGTGTATTTAGACCTCTATAAATGTCCTTTGCCTTCTAGTTCTTTCCTCTATTTCCTTTTACTTTCCTCTTGTTCCACTATCATGTTCAGCCTTCATTCGGGTTTCAGTAATTCCTCTAGGCTACAATGCCCTTGATTAAGCCCCACCAGGCATCCTTTGCTCTCCTTGCCATCAATTTTACATTACTTGTTGTTCCCTTGTCCCTGGGTTTAACACCCACTTCCTTCCCCTGCCCAGTCCCCCTCCCCTCCAGTGTCCCTCGGAACCATCAGTCCAGTAGTTTTCTCCTCCCTATTGTTTATCCTGCCTATCTTATCTACCTAGACATGCAGCGACAATACGCAAAAAACAAAGCAAAACAACAGAATGAGAAAAAGAGA
This sequence comes from Echinops telfairi, assembly GCF_000313985.2. Taxonomy (NCBI): domain Eukaryota; kingdom Metazoa; phylum Chordata; class Mammalia; order Afrosoricida; family Tenrecidae; genus Echinops; species Echinops telfairi. The sequence goes on along the minus strand of NW_022103928.1, from coordinate 31,169,077 downwards.
AAAGTCTATAAATAGTTCCAGGTCTGTTTATTAACCTTTAGGAGCGTTTTTTGGTAGCGTCTAATTGGGTGCCACTTCCTGGCCCAAAGTCTATTTTTGGTATTCCCCGGGGACTTCAATGCTTTGCTCCCCTTGCTGCTCTGATGCACGCCCTTTAGGGTTTCACCCCAGTGTGAAGGGGTCAGATTGGGCACAAATCCCACACTGTCTCCAGTGTTGTCCCCTGTAGCACTATGGGTCAGTGAGGGACATTGTGCCTGTCTCGTGTTGAGGCTGGCCCTGTGGTCCTCTCTGCACTGGCTGCTCTGAGCAGGAATATCATCCTCAGGCTTGGTGGGCCAGGATGTGCTCCACTCTCTCTCCCTCCCTCTTCATTTGCTCCTGTGTGCCCTGATCAGTCATGCCTCTCTCCCTGAGCTGTAGCTTCAGTGCTGCCCTCTGAAGTGCATTCTTGGGGTGGGGTGGGGGTGTATACCTTCTTTTTAATCTATTCTTTCTTTATGCCCCTTCCCTAACTTTGCTTAATGTAATTTTTTTTGCCCCTTTTTATTTATTGTTATTTTTCCTTGTTATTTGTCTGCTTCCCCCCACCCTTCATGTTCTTCCTTTTGTTATTTTCTTTTTTGATGTTTTTGTTTTATTCTCTTTGTATGAGAGACATACATGCCCACATGACCCTGCCACATCTGTACCTCATGCAGCCTTACCTATTGGGCAGGGGCCACTACCTACTGTATCTCCTGATCATAGACAAGACAATAGCCAACACAACTAAACCGGCCCTCAAATATGAACAGCAAGCAGAGAATTGCACACATACTCAATTTCTCTATCACACCCACCAGGAGACAGGTGGCTAAGGTCTCACCAACACGCAATCATCAATTAAATACAAATACAGCACTACCATGTCTCAGAGACAACAGACAACTTCAGTTCACATGAATTACCAAGATAGGGTGGTTCAAACATGGGCCCAAAATACGGAGCCTAAAGACCCTTTTCAGGCAGAAATAGCATTGGAACTACCGAATCAGGAATTCAAAGGAATGGTATTTAGACTTCTTTCACAGATAGAAAGATTGAAGAAAGCAAGAAAAACACAGGGAAAAACTTTAGACTAATTCAGAAAAATGCTATAAAAGCTAACAAAGTAAATGAAACGTCAAAAGCCATAGAGAAATAGCAAACAGAACTCCACAAGGTTAGTACTGAGAGTTCAGAACCAGACGATACAGTGAACGAGCAAAGGAGCAGAAGTGAATCAATGGAAGAGCAAGCAGCCAAGCTCGAAAAGCAATCTCTCAATACTAATCTGCTGAAAGAACAGCTAAAAAGGGGGGGGGGGTTTTCAAACAAAGCCTAAGAACTAGTGAGAACAAATACGAAGACTAACTTGTGTAATCAGAACTCCAAAATAGAAAGAGACCCACAAAAAAAAAAAAAGCAGAGAGAAAACTGTCTAGTCCCTGGAAGATTTCAAGCCTTAAATCAGGGAATTATGGAGCCCTTCAGATTTGATTAAATACAAGTTCACAAACACAGAATACAAAATAACAGAAGCAACTGTTTCATGAGTAAGGAACAAGAAGCTATTTTAAAAGGGCCACATTTTTATATGAGAGAAGGGGGGGACTTCACAGGGGAGGTAGTTCTCAAAAAAAAAAAAAGGCTGTAAATGTTGAAAAATATGATAGAATTAGGAAATCATCATTTTGTATAATTTGATAAATGAAAAGGTAATGATTATCAATCAATGTCACAATTATAGGGTAAAGGTGATTGAGGTATAGTCACAGTATCTCAAAAGTATCACTTCCCAGTATTTATTACAAAGGGAAAATGACCCTTTCACAAAGGAATTTAGCATCATAAATAATGGAACACTGACATCATTTGACTGTGGTTAGGATACAAGAGAAATCTCAATTATGTAGTACCCTTACTCAAACGTCCAACATTTCACTAAGGAAAAAATCCGACAAATCCAGATTGCAAGATATTCAACAAAACACGTGGCCTGGACTATTCAAACAAGCCAATGCCACCAAATAAAATAAAACTATGCTGGAGACGTAACTATTCTATATTAAAAGAGGGATTAAAAAGATGAAACAATAAAATGCAATGTGTACTCTTTCAATATATCCTGAATTTAATATATATACATTTTTTCAGAAAAGCTGGCAAGTGACACTCCTAGAACAACTTGAAGAATTTCAATATGAACTATGTATCAGATCATACTGTCAGACAGACTCACTGCCATCAAGTCAATTCCGACTCACAGGTAGAACTGCCCTGTGGGTCTGCAGGCTCATCTCGGTAACAGAGAAGAAAAGCCTGGTCTTTCTCTTGAGGGACAGCCGGTGGCCCCAAACTGTTGGCATTGTGTTAGCAGCCCAGTTCGTGACCTCCAGGCCACCAGGGCTCCAACTGGTTGTGATGATGGTATTGTATGAATTTCAAAGGGTGTTCTCACAACGTATTTTTAAGTGGGTCAGAAATAGAGCAAAAGCAAATGTCAAAACATTTACAATTTTTAAATCATCAGTATCATGGAGAAGAATAAATGAATTGGTTTAAATAGCCGCTTAATCACAGTGGACGAAACAACTTGCAAGACTGGAACACACAGCTGAAGAAACAACCCAGAACGCAGCCAAGAGTCAAAAAGCGAGAAAAACACATGGATGACCAAATGAGTTCTAACCCAGAGTCTCAAAAACTTATCACCAGGGACATTGGTGGGTAGGGAATTATTTGCTGTGGGGGCTGTCTGTGCAGTGCAGGCTAGTTAACAGCATCCTTGCCATTTTATGACTTGATGCCAGTAGCCTCTCCTCCAGCCAGGCCCCTCTGCCCTGGCATTGTGACAACCAAAAACGTCTCTTAAACTCAATGCCATGGAGACAATTCTGATAAACAGTGACTGTACAGGACAAACCCCCTGGGTTTCTGAAATTTTAAATCCTTACAGAAGTTCCAAGGAGCTACTAGTGGATTTGAACTGCTGACCTTATAGTTAACAGCTTAATGTATAACCCATCTCACAAGAGCTGTCAAATAACCAGGGGGTAGGGTGGAGTAGGTTGAGAATCCATGCAATCTGAGCACATCTAACTAGAATTCCATGAAGATAATGGAGATATGGGAAAACCAATAGCCAAAGAGATCAAAGTTGACCATTTTCCAAACTGATTAAAATCCCAACACAGCTATCATTCAAAACAAGGGCAACATAATAGTCCAACTTTACTGCTGAAGTCTTTCCACCAATCAACTATCATTTAAGGAATGTCTTAATAAGATACACAGGAAGAAGAAAAATGAAGGTCTAAGACAACACAGGTCTAAGGAACAGTAAGCAAATAGATGATACTCTGGACAAGCTAATGATGCTTCTATAGAGACCACGGAAGCTCATGTCGCACTTTACAGCCACATTAAAAATAAAATCTGTCAGAAAGCGGTTTTTTCCTCTACTGTATGACAACATGGAACACCCTCGATTCATTTACATGATTTCAAAATGAGAATGAGAATCAGGATCTTACTGCAGATCGTTTGAATAACTACATGAAATAAGAAGGATGTGTTATTGCTTCAGAAAGGTTACGTGGTTTCACCAGTCAACAGGAGAGTTGGAATTTAAATCCCATTCTTTACACACAACTGATGGGCAGGCAGCCCTTTAGAAGAAGCCAGGCTCAGGCTGGTGACTGGTGAGTTTCAAATATGTGGCCCATCCCCTCACATATTTAGCTTGTCCGTGTCCTCAGCCTGGAGGGTTTTTGTTTCCTGCAAAGTCAAATTTTCCCCTGTTCTGAGGGGTAAATGTCAGGTCTTCCCTCAGGCAGATCCTGCCCAGTCCTCAAGAGCCCACCTCCCCCTTGAATTCTAGCTGCACTTAAGATCAGTCAATACCTCACAGGAAGTGCTTCATGCTGCTAAGGCTTCTTGTCTTTCTGCTCTAAAGACTGCAAACCCCTGGAAGGGAAAAATTCTGTCTCTCGACGTCTCACATCACAGAGCCAGGCTAGTAAGGAATACAGTTAGCATTAGGAAAAACTGCTCGATTTTCTTTCCTCAAGTAAGATCTCGTTCTCAAAGTTTTAGAAAAGTCTAAGCCCACAGAAGTGTAAAGGAAACTGAACACGGTTAAAAGCACAAATTCTAAAGACGAGATCCTCCAGAACCTTCATTTTCTTCCCTGGATATAGGCCAGGATCATCTGAATTTTAAAAGCATGGATTTTAGATACTCGATTATGTTACACATCTGTTTAAAAAACATACATAAATCCAATTTAGCTAAACAAAGACTTGTTAAGACATGAATTGAGTTTGGCTTAGACATTAGGATCATCCTCTTGGGTAGATTAAAGAAATGAGAGAAAACACGTACCTTGCCAGTTCCAGGAGGTCCTGCCAACAAGACAGCTCTTCCAGCCATTTTCTTGCTTTTGATTAATTCTACAATCACACCGCATGCCTACATGCCACAAGGAAAAGAAATAATAATACATGAATATTAAAATGCTCAACAGGGGTAAAAAATCCAGTCTCTGGTCCATATAGTTTGCAGATTCATTCAATAATACTAAATGGATGGGTTGGAGGAAGCCGGTAGACTGTGCTCAGAGTTCGTATTCTAGTGGAGACAGACACAGACATGAGTACTACACAGTCTATCCTACAGGGCACAGAGCAGGGGTCGGTGTGCTGGCAAAGGAACCAGCAAATTCAAAAGCTCAGAGCAGGTACAAACCTGACCGGTTCGGCTCATCCAGAGAACAGAAAGATGAAAAAATAGGCAGGGGCCAAAACTTAAAACAGGCTCGTCGTGTCTCTAGTGAAGTTTGGATATTAGTCCATGTGCAATGGGAAGCCAATGAGAAGGCCTCAGGCCATGTGCCATGTTATGATTTAGAAATAATATATCGAAAATGGACAGTAAAGGAGCAGGTAAGCAAAAGCAGAGTTGAGTCCAGGGCCCACAGACACTTGAAATGTTCATCCCTGCATTTTTCCAGATGTGTATAAGGCTTTCCATAGTGTTAACAAAGTAAGCAACTATGGTTACTGGAGGAGCAAATTAACTGGCCATCAGTGAACCATCTCCAAACACTGCACAACAAACGGAAATGCTGCACACGAAGTTCAGTCTACGGCACAAGATGTCTTTTGAATCCTCAAATTATTTTATCATTTAGTGTTAGTGAATTTTAAAAATATTCTATACATGCAATAGCAATCATGATATATTTTAGAACATTTGACTATAAAGGAGCTAGACATATTTCCAGAGCACCTACATGCCAAGCTTCTGTTGATATCTCAACACATGACTAACTCACTCATTGCCATCAAGTAGATGCTGACTCATGGATACAAGTGCCACTGTGCGTTTCTGAGACTGACTCTTTACGGGAAGAGAAAGCTCCATTTTTCTCCCTCGGGGTTACCTGGTTTTTTCAAACTGCAGTCCAGTAACCACTAAGCCACTGGGCACCCTGACATGACTACCTAGAAGGCGCATTTCTCTTGCCTGAGGGCCACAGCTCTAGCTCTAGGTAATGATCACTGTAGTCTACTGGCAGGGCCCTGTGAACACATCCTTTCTCCCCTACCACTGGAGCAGGGCCCACATCTCCTTTCCTCCCTAAGGCCTATGGAGAAGTACCTTGGTCCCCTCAGAAACTGAGTGTTCAAGGAATATGTGTGTGTACGCTATATTCCATTTCTGGCTCAGTTAGCAAAGTTAGAATTCTCTGAGGAACTCAAAAAGGCAAAAAAAGACTTTCCAAACCTGGGGTACGCACTACCCTATTTACCAAGTAGAGTCTCTTCCATGTAATCTCCCTCAATTTAAGCTCCAATTTATCTTCAGGGAGGTATGTCCAATGAATCCTAAAATTTAAAAGAATAGGAAGAACCTCAAAAAACCACCTAGTAGAACTCTAATTTCAGACGTGGGGAACAGGCACCAGGGAAGCTGCTGATGTGACCAAGGGCACTAAGGGAAGTCTTCAGATACCTATTCATTCAAGAAATACACACTGAGTCCCTAACAGCCAGGTTCTGGATATGTAATAAACATTCCAGTCTTTACCCTCACAACTGTATGATGCATACAGCATCAGGGCGAAGAGCATGGATTCTGGAGTCAGGTAGACAAGATAAAGCCATGCTCTGCCACTTACTAGCTGGGTAACTCCAGACAAGATACTTATTTTAATCACTGTGGACCCCAATTTCTTCATCTGAAGACTGAATTGACAGTGAATGACATGCATGCAAAAAGATGCCTGCAACTTACTTTGAAATACAAAATGGATTGGTAGATGGATGGATGAATGGAAGAACATGAAACAGCAATATAGTATGGAGTTAGTTGCAAAATTTAAGCACAATGGTATTCACTGTACAAACCTTTCGATTTTTTGGTGTCTGAAAACTTTCATAACACAGGAGAAGGGCAATTAACATTAGCTTTGAGGTGGGAAACAAGATGATAAAGCTGCTTAGTATAGTACTTGGTAAAGAGAACTCCTGAAACAAATAACAGCTACATGCAGTAGCAGGTCCTCAGTGAGTCAAGGCCAGATAAACACAAATTTCAAAATCATCCTGAACCTGTCAAGTTTCCATTTGGAAAGATGCTTTTCTCTGGTCTTTTGTACAATACAATCAGGCTGTGAAGCAAGTCTTAAATCTCACAATAAGTTTAGGGTATTATAACTGCTAGGCCATGATTTGGCTGAAACCAGGGCTGTAGCTCAGAGCACTGATTTAGGAGTCAGACATAACAGTTGTGTGAAATTCCAAATTTACCATTACACTGGCTAAGTGACTTCTCTTGCCCTTAATTTTTTCCATCTACATAAAAAGAAAGAGAGGGGGGCTCAAATAGTGTGTAATTATTGATAAGTTGCGTGGGAGAATATGGCACCGCGGCCACTTAATAAAAGTGGTTTTAGTTGCAACAGTCAGAAGGGATGCTTGGAGGGACTTGTTTGTAAACCAGCCTGCTCTTCACCTAACTCTCACCTCTTAGCCCTCGGGAAACAAATTTCTTTTTAAAGGTGGCTCACTTCCTCACTTAAAAAATGAAAAAAGAAATCTATGGCCTCCAATGACATTCATAGTAAAATCCAATTCCTTAAACTGACCTTTAGCTACCAAAGTTTTGTTTACTGAATTACATGTTTATCCTCTCTGTAAGCTCCACGAGATCAGAGACCTCAGTGTGTTCTAGGGTCATGAATAGAACTTGGCACGAAGTGCAAGGCTTCATCCGTACTTGCTGCATCAAAGAACTGAAGTGAACAGTCAACTACGCCCACCCACCCCCGAAGTAGTTACCATCCGGCGGGGCGATACCTCCCCTAGAACCGCGTGATCACCCGCCTCTCCATCACTACAGCCCATTTTGGCTGCCCAGACGAGGCCCCGAGTGAGCAGCCCATCCCCTTAAACAGCCTCCTCGTCTCAACGCCCCACCTCAGCGACCCCCACCCCCACAGCGCGCGGGCCACACCTCTCGCGCGTTCTCCTGGCCCACAAGCCCCGAGGCCGCCTGCTTGGCTAAGCCGCCCTCATCCAAGCCCAGCCCCTTCACATGGCTGTGGGAGGCGATGCGCTGCGTCTTCGTGGTGCTCTTCACCTCCTCAATCTTCATCTTGCAGACGCGGACCGTGAGTGAAGCAGCCGCGAGTACCACACGCAGGGAACCCGGGTTACCATGTGGCCGTTACTACAGCGGTACGCGAGGCCCCGCCTTGGTCGGCGCTCCATTGGTAGAATGGGAACGTCTCTGCGTCCGATTGGGTGACCGGAACGCCCATCACGACTGCCTGTAGATCCCGCCCATCCACTTCCGGATGTGTCTCTGAGTACTTCCCTCCGAGACTTCCTGCCGCGGCCAGGGCCCATGAGTCCTTAGGAACGAACTCCTGCTGTAAGTCACTGCGCCAAGACAAATCCTAATCGTGCTACGCTATCACGATATAGAGTACTCGCCGCTTGTTGTCCGCTCCCGGCGTCTCATTCAAGCGTTATGCCCTTCAGTTCCGTTTGTTAGCCGTCTTACAGATGGAGAAACTGCATGGTTTACAAACTTGGTTTTATGGACCTTGGCAAGAGTTTCTGCCCGTGACTGTGGTCCTCTGTCGCTTTCAGAACCTGAAAGTACAGAGAGGACGCCCTGGAAGGCTGAGTCTATCACTGGTGACATATGATTCATCAACCCTAGGAACATCACTGGTAGGACAACCCACAAAGTTGTTAATTATCTAATTGGCTTATTCCGAGTCATTAGCCTTAAGGAAGGACTAGTTCCTTTGGAGGAGATAGCTGTGGTAGTTACATAATCTGGTGTCAATTTGGGACTTGACGGGATTTAGAGTGAAGGGGTGGAGTCTAATCTGCCAATCGGATCATAGTCGATGAGGCCTCTGTGTGGGCATGGCTTTCTCCTGAGAATTCTGGTTTTTCCTCCTTGGAGTGGGGGACACATCTCTTTCTCTGCTCACTCCCTGGGAGACATTGCAGCTGACAAGACACATGGAACTATGCTAGTGCCCTGAGCTAGAGAAGGTACATGGACCTACCCTAATGCAGCCAGAACCCTGGACCAGGATAAACCATGTGGAGACCCCTGTCAACAATGACACGCTTGCAATACCACTGGATCTATAAGACTTCCCACCCACTGGCCTGTGATCCTTCTGCATTTGGCATCATTGCATGTATTTTGTGAGTCTGAAGAGGACTTTATAGATTGATATTGGGCATATGGGCTAATAATGGACTTACGGGCTTGAACTGGACTGGGTTGGGATGCTCTCTTAATGTACTATTACC
>NW_022103928.1:31157552-31158571 GCF_000313985.2 Echinops telfairi | reverse complement strand
CCCTACTGGAAAACAAAGGCAAGCCAAAGGGAGGCAAAGTCAAGAGAAAGAGACTCCTAGTGAAACCCTTTGCATTCCTGGATCCAGCCTTGCCTTAGTTGCAATATAGCATGGCGTTTCCTTTGGGGCCGAAGAGGGTTTGAGTTAGCTTTCTGTCCAGTGCTATTGAAAAGTTTGATGATCATAAAACTACCTCAAAAGAGGAGACCTCACATTGGCTGAGGTCACGCCTTCAATAAGGGGGCAAGGGAAAGACCAACCACTCAATGCCATACAACCCTGAGACAAGGCTGTGACAACCCACAGGCCCTCCCCCGGATGAGGGGAGAACCTTACTGGGAAAGCAAGTTCAGACCAGGGGAGGGGAACATCTACATTTCAGAGGAGCACTGATATTTCTGTTGGTGAGAATGGTGCGTAAATGAGAAAGAACAACATTACATCAGGAAGGGATAGTGAAAAAATAATTGTAAGGTACCTAAGGTTCTATGTTCCTGGGTAGATGCTTCGAATATATTTCTACCTAACCCTCCCTTGGTGAACCGCACCATAGACTAAGAACTATGATGACCTTAGATGCTGGCTTTACAGGGAACATGGCATCCTCCAAGGGCCAACCCAGAAGGAATCGATGTAGAGACCAGAATGAAGGAAACGGGCCCTATCTCAAAACTACTTGCAACCCTTGGACTTGGGACTGAAATTCCCTGATGGGAGAGGAAGCAACGGATGACCACCTCTAGACTAGTTGTTCTTAGACATTGAGTGGGACCCCTGGCTTAGCGGGCATTCAATGAAAGGGGACCCAGAACCACCATACATTTAGTATCTCAAAGCTCCCCTTGTATTAATATGACAGACTTTAATCTGCTAGGCAAAGATCTGTCCTTATAAGAAATGTTACAGGAAAATTTCCCCTAGCACCAACCCCATACTCAATGTAAGCAGAGCTCAATCATTAAGAAGTCAATCTATCGATAATACGAGTAGCGATACCAGGAGGGTAAGGGGAAGATGGG
>NW_022103928.1:31154046-31155815 GCF_000313985.2 Echinops telfairi | reverse complement strand
GCAATTAAAAAGAACAATAATGAGTACAAGGAAGAAGAAAAGGTTCTAAAATTGATTGTAATAATGATTGTACAACTCTTCTTGATAGGATTGACTGATTGAATTGTATGATATGTGGATGAAATGCTAATAAAACTGTTTTTAAAAAGAAAATTTAGATGAATGGAATGGCTCACATGCAAGAAAATGGGAGTAGGACGCCTCATCTTTCTCTCAAGGGACAGCTGGTGGTTTTAAATGCTGATCTTGCAGTTAACAGCCCAACACATAACCACTCTGTCATCAGGGCTCTTAGGTCAAGTCTACTTTTGCCTTCTCCACTTCCTTGGGGGGTGGGGTGCTGCTGGCAATGACTGGAGGGAATTGCTTGGTGGCCCCTGATCTCCACACAATCGTGGTTGCAGTCTCCAGACTTAGTTGAGACCTCAGAGTTGCCTGGGGGAATTTAAGGTTTTTTTTAAGGAGCCTAGGAGCCCTGGTGGCATAGTGGTTGTGCCTGGGGCACTAACCCGAAGGTCAGCAGTTCAAAACCACCAGCCACTCCTTGGGAGAAAGACAGGACTTTTTACTCCCATAAAGAGTTACAGTCTTGGAACTCCCAGGGGCAGTTTCTATCAGTCGGCACTGACTAGATGGCAGGGAGTTTGTTTTGGGTCTGTACAAGGAGCTGGTGGCGTATTGAGTTATGAGTTGGACTGCTGATGGCAAGCTCAGTGATTTGAATCCACTAGCTGCTCCACGGGAGGAAAGTGAGGCTTTCTGCTCCTGTAAAGATATTCAGCCTTGAAAGCCCATGGGACGATTCTCCTCGCTATGGCAGTGAGTTTGGTTTGGTTGTGAGTCCTTAGTCAGGGTCAGGAGCCAGGATTGCCCAGGGGTGAAATGTTGGGCTACTAACCACAAGGCTGTGATTGAAATCCATCAGGCATCCTGCAGGGACAACCGGCTTCACTGCTCCTGTAAAGATTTCTCACGGCCATGGGGTGAATTCTGACCCAGAGTCGCCACCATAACACAGGTGAGTGTTTCTTTGGGTGTCTAAGCCTGTAGACCTTTATGGAAGTAGGCAGCATACAGTACAAAACACACATGCAAAGCCCATTTCCTTCATCCTGCTCACTGTCTGTGAAATGTTGTTGTTATTGTTGCTGTTAGGTGTCATCAAGTCAGTTCCGATCCAGAGCCACCCTGTGCCCAACAGAAGGAAACCATGCAGGGCCCTTCACCATCCTCACAATTGTGTGTTCACCCCAAATGATCAGGACTCATGAAACAGAGAGAGTGATGGACCCAACTCTCTGTGCCTGCGGTCCAAAACCCTAAACCCACTGCTCTCATGCCAACTCTGTCTCAAAACAACCCTGAAGGACGGGGAAAAACAACAGCAAAAACTGCCCCAGGAGATTCCCGCGGCCAGGACTCTTATAGAAGCAGACTGACTGTCAACCTCTGCTCTCGGGCAGTGGCTGCTAGGTTTGAACTACAGACTGACCTTTTTGGTTCGCAGCCAAACACATTACTGCACAATTAATGCTCCTGCAAATAAATAAAAAAATCAAAGAAAAGCAGACTCAAGGATGCATCCATAGCGTGCTGTGGCTGCCAAAAGTGACTGATAGGAGATGTCGCTGAGGAGACCACAGAGCAGGTCATTGCCCATCTGGACAGCTGGACTTGGGGGTTCCCACTTTCTCCTGAAAGCAACAGGAAGTCATTGAAAGGCACTGAGGAGTAACCTAGTGGAATGGAGGGTTAGAAATTGTTGTAGG
>NW_022103928.1:31150496-31151832 GCF_000313985.2 Echinops telfairi | reverse complement strand
TTTTCCTTATTTCCCTTCTGGGATGTGTAACGTTCTTCTCAGAGGGGCGGCAGCAGTCTTCATTAGAGACAACAACAGCCACATGCTCAGGATGGTACACGAAGCTGAGGGCAGAGTGGGAAAATCCCATCTTTAGTGCTAACTGCATGGTGAGGAGCAGTGACAAGCCAGTTCCCACCTGCAGATGGATCTAGTCTTCCTCTTCCCACATCTCCAGCCTCTTTGCCAGCCCCCCCAGGAGCACTCTCTTCATGCACAGCTACGCGCAAATGGTTGGGAGCTAGCCGAGCGCCTAACACAGCTTCCCATTTCCCCCCAGCCTCCCCGGCCACAACCTTAAGCAACTACTAATCCAGTCACTGTCTCTGTAGATTTACCTATCTGGATTTCATATTTCATATAAAAAAAGCATGCAAAAACAACAGTGATTAAATAAAACACAGAAAAACCTTCATCTAAAAGAAATAGAAAATAATAAAAACGAAAACAAATTTAAATTGGGTCAAAAGGGAGAACAAAGGATAAGGTGTTAAATGTGAATCTAACTACAACAGCATTAATCCACTTTCCAATCCACTCTGACTGACTAGCAAGGCTATTCGTAGCCCTGGTCACTGGTCAGGGGAGGTCTAGAGGCTTCTACGGGGCTTGGTGTGAAGAGCTCTTTGTTTCTCCGTATACTATTGTCATTCTTACCCCTGCCTAGACTCTGCAGTACTCATCCGCCACATTTCATCATCCTTTCCCTAGCCGCGGTACCTACGGTACCTTCATTGCCCCTGACTCCCCATCACTGCAATAAAACCACAGTGACCATCTTGTCCTTCTCTGCTAATTGGCCTGAGAACAAGCTTTACTCACGAGTAAAATTACTGGATTTTAGATCATATATGTGTACGCACACCCATATATAATATCATCTCTCTACATATGTACCTCCTATAACTGTTCCCATCACATCAGCAACATTTGGAATTATCCACTGAGGTGGGTGGAGTACAAGTGTTCTTCCCTGCCCACCCCCACCCCCTCAAAAAAACCATGGCTACCCAGAACTCGGAATAAGACTTCATTTAGCAATAGCAGTAGACACTTTAAAGTTTTCAGGTTAAAGGTTCTGGCAGGGGAGGCTAGGGAGAAACGGGAAGCTGTGTTAGGCCAGATGGCTAGCTCCCAAACATTTGCAGGTAGCTATGTATGAAGAGAGTGCTCCCTGAGCAATACTCTGCAGAAGTGCTTAAGGATCTCAAGATGAAATCACCCCCATTGAAGGTGGACCCTCAATCCAAGGGCTCGTGGTGTCTTGAACAGAGAGCCGAGAGGGAGATGTGCACAC
>NW_022103928.1:31149093-31150082 GCF_000313985.2 Echinops telfairi | reverse complement strand
AATGAATTGAATATATTTTAAAGAGCTATGCGTGGCATATTGATTTTAGACTTTTAGCCTCCAAAACTGTGAGAGAATAGACTTCTTATGCTTACCGTCACATCGTTGATGGCACTTGGCTTTGAAAAGTCCCTCAGGAGAAGGACGAAGCTATCTCGTCCTATCAAGGTTACAGCCGCGGAAACCCTGGGCAGGCTTGCTATAGGCCAGAATCATCTCAGCGGCAGTAGGCTGCAGTAGGTTACTACCTTATGGGGGACCGTAGCACCCAGTGAAGGCGCTCTAATGCAGTAGGCTGTGTACTCATGATGGAGTAGTTACAAGAGGGGCTGCTAACTACAAGGTCAGCAGTTTGAAACTACCAGCCAGTCTTTGGGAGAAAGATGAGGCTTTTGCTCCTGTAAAGAGCGACAGCCTCGGAAGCCCAAAGCTTCTACTCTGTTCTACTCTCTCCGACAGGGCTTCTGTGAGATGGAATCGACTTAGAGCTCTAGGTGGGGCACAAAATAGTATATCAGAGCCTTGAAATATAACGGCAAAGATTTTTCCCCCTCTATCATGTTTGCATTCTCTGTGGGTCCTGCTGGGTAATTTTGTCAGGCTTTTAAAACAGAAATCAAACTTTCCTGAATTGTAACCTGTTGACTTCCCAAATAAACCCCATAATGGTGAAAAAATCAAAAACAAAAGCTGGAATCATATCCGGGCACTCACTGGAACTGCTTTGGAGCCTAGATGCCAGCAGACAGACTGTAGACCTGCGGTTCTCAACCTGTGGGTCGAGACCCCTTTGGGGGTCAGACAACCCTTTCACAGGAGTGGCCCAATTAATAACAGTAGGAAAATTCCAGTGATGGAATTTTATGGTTATGTGTGGGGGTCACCACCACATGAGGAACTGTATGACAGTGTTGTGGCATGAGGAAGGTTCTGAACCATTGCTGTAGACAGAGATCAGGTGAGCAAAAGGTATCTTGTGCCTCCTATTC
>NW_022103928.1:31142466-31146735 GCF_000313985.2 Echinops telfairi | reverse complement strand
ACAAGCAAGGTATTGGCGGAGCTATATTTCCTCCACAGGAGCCCTGTGGCATAGTAGGCTTTGTTGGGCCGCTAAGCACAAGGTCAGCTGTTTCAAACCGCCAGCCGAGGGAGAAAGATGAGGCTTTCTACTCCCGCAAAGCGTTTTAGTCTGAGGAATCCACAGGGCCAGCGTCACCCTGTTCCATGGGGAGAATTGACTCCCGATGGCCCTGAAAGAGAGAAATGTTCCTTCCAGAGGCACTGGAGCCAGATTGTTGGCCTGCCTTTTCTAGCTTCTAGAGGCCGCCTACATTCCTTGGCTCGTGAACTCCTTGGATCTTCAAAGCCAATAGTTGCTGGTCAGGTCTTTTACAGGATGTCATCTCTTTGGTCTGACTCCGGCCTCCTTTTTGTCAGGAATCTTGTGATTACATTGAACTAACTCAGACAATCTAGGATTATCGCCTCATAGCAAGATCCCTAATGAAATCACATTTGAAAAGTTCCCTTTCCCATGTAAAATAGTATATTCACATGGATTAGGATGTGAACATCCTTGAGGGGGGGCCTTGTTCTGCCATGGTCAGGCTTTTCTCTTAGGGTGCCCCCACAGCTCAGACTTGTATAACACCCTACGCTTTCATCTAGCAACAAACATGTTTTCATTGTGTGGACAACATCCCAGCGTTTGTTCTGATTGGACCACTTTAGACCACATGCTCATTACCACATCAATTCCTCTGGCCAATAGGACGAACCATGATGATCGGTTAGATCTGAGTCAGAGGGAGTGGATATTGGGAAGCAAATACAACTTCCCACCAGGACAGACCATAATGACCTGGTGAAATATTCCCATTTGGAGGCAGAAGAAGTGGTAAAATCCCACAGCGGATAAGAAGTAAGTCATGATTTGAACTCACTTGAAACCTGTTCTTGCCACGATACCAGGCCACCTCCCCCACTGTCACCCAGCTGCCCTGTGGTGGTGATGTCATCTAACTCAGCCGGCGGCCCAAGCGAGCACAGCACATACTGAAGCAGGAACAAGGCAAAGATAGTCACTGCAAGGTGCATGCCCTCAGAGAAAAGAGAAATTCCCATTTCACGCCTAAAAGAATCCTAAAGCGAAAACACAACTTAAAGAGCAAAGTATAATAACTTCCTCTGGGCACATTTATAATTAATCCTGGATTAATTGGCCTTAATGAAGTTGAATTAATTACTAGCTGTTTGTAAAGAACTTTGAACGATCTTCGCACAAAATGACATTAAAAGAAATAGAACGAAACCAGCAGCACATTAGCATTAAGAACAAATCCAAAAGAATCGCAGTTCTGCAGGCTGTTTCCTGTCAGTCATTTTCCCCGGGACCGGGCCCAGGCTATGAAACCAGATGGGAGGCAGGGAGTCCGCTCCAGAGGAGGAGGTCTCTGTCTTCTCGGGTTCTGAGGTCAGCCCACTGAAGAAATGGTTGTGGAGCATTTGCACGTACCAGGCACTGGTCCTTCAGAGACTGCAAGTTAGGATTCTGCTTTCAAAGAGTTCACAATCTGTACGATGGGGCAAACACCTCGCTGATACTAAAGCAAGCAGGACACAATGTGATAGAGACTATGACAGAGCCCAAGCACACAGAAGCGAGACTGTGGATGCACACCCATGTTCAGTGCGGCACTGTTCACAATCGCACGGAGATGGAAAACACCTAAGTGCCCACCGGTAGAGGCATGGATAAAGAAACTCTGGTACACACGCACACAGATTACCAGGCTAAAAAGTCAATGAGGCACCTGGAGAACATCGTGTTGAATGAAATGACTCAGACCCCAGAGGACAAATATTATATGAGACCACGATTATAAGTGGGAAAAAAATCAAAATAAAACCAACAGAAAGACATTCATACCAAGGGGAGCAGACTTTGGAGACTGCCAAGGACAGGAAGGTAATCAGCATTGCACTGATAAGGACTTGAACGCTGCTTGGCTCTACTGAAGCCAAAGGAGGTCAGACGTGACCTCCATGCCATTTCCTCAATCTCCTATAAGCATTGTGCTAGGTATAGGGGACACAGCGCTATCTCAAGTTGAAACAAGAGGGTGAAGGAATCCCACGCAGGGAGGGAGACCTGTGTGCTATGGTAACAGCAGTGTCAGCAAGGCAGAGGTCCTGGGTTCAAGAAAGTGGCTCGACCCCAACCCCTGACCAGCCATCCAAGGCCTTTGGTGTTTTATCAGGCTGCACCTTCAGTGAAAAACATGCATTCAAAACATTGTCAAGTAAGCTTGGGTATGGCCCTGAGTTATTTGATATGGCGTTTCTAGCTTAGTCTTTGTAACTCCCATCAAATGTGGCTGGAACCATACAAACAGAGTGTAGGGAACAGTAACAAAGGTTTTGCCATCCACTGGATTTAAAATAGCCATCTTAGCAGTAGGGATGGCGTGGAGTAAGTGGGGTGGGCGGATCTCACTATCATCAGGAAAGAAGAGCCAGGAGTGGAGCTTGCCCACTGGACCTCAAGATCCTTGTGCACTGAAGCTCCTTGATCCAGGAGACGGGGAGTCATAAACCAGAGGTGTAGCAGCCGCAACACTGAGAGCCAGAGCATGAGACAGAGCAAGAAAGCCGAAAGTCTTGTGGCCAGGAGGCTTGCTTGCAGAGTGGAGTGTCCACAAACACTGAATCGCGGAGCCAGATTTGCTGACCCATGGAGCCCAAGCAAGGAGACTTTGGGTGGAGGCTTCTGGCAACGTGGGGTGTCCTTTGGGCATTTATTACAGTGCTGCAGGAGCTATGCATCACCTGCTCAAGCAGGGCAAAAGTCAAGGGGCCAAGAGGCCAAGGACCAGAGATAGCATGCTTTGGGTCTGTGGAGATATGTCTCATAGAAATCTGACCTCCTAAAAATGGCTTTCGGGGTGATGTTGGGTTTGAGTCTCCTTCCCTTATTTGAAGTCAGAGGAGGCCAGATGCTGCCCACACACCATGTTTATAGCTGAGTAGGCAGCCGATTCTCTTCCGTTGGGCCTCACCACACACCATCCAGTCCTGCTTGTTGCTGCCTCTGGACCTGCTATCGTGAGCATTTCTTCCTGAGTGTCTCTTGTTTCTTTGCATGTTGTGGTTTGTTCTTGTCAGGCACTGTTGAGTCCGTTCTGACTTCTAGCACAACAGAACAAAACTACTGGTTCCTGTGAGGGCCTCACCCTGGTTCTTATGTTTGAGCCCATTGTTGCAACCAATGTCAATCCATCTCGTCGCGGGCCTTCCATTTTCACTCCACTTTACCAAGCATGCTGTCCTTCTCCAGGGACTGGTCTCTCCTGAGAACAGAGCCAAAGTGTAGGGGATGAGGTCTGGCGATACTTCTCCCACGACAGATGTTTGTTCTTTTGACAGTCTGTGGTACTTCCAATATTCTTCACCAACACCATAGTTCAAATGCTTTATCTTTCATCTTCCTTATTCAATGGCCAACTTTCACACGCATATGAGGCAGATGGAAATGCCATGACCTTCGTCCTCAAAGTAACACCCTTGCTTTTCAACACTCTATAGAGGTCTCGGGCAGCAGATTTGACCTCATGCAATGTGTCGTTTGATCTCTTGACTGCTGCGTCCATGATCATTAATTGTGGAGTAACCATGATGAAATGCTTGACAACTTCAATCTTTTCTCCGTTTATCTTGTTACCTCTTGGTCCAGTTGTGAG
The DNA here is from genome assembly GCF_000313985.2 of Echinops telfairi. Lineage (NCBI taxonomy): Eukaryota > Metazoa > Chordata > Mammalia > Afrosoricida > Tenrecidae > Echinops > Echinops telfairi. Next base: position 31,143,035 of record NW_022103928.1, on the reverse strand, counting down.
GATTTGTTTTCTTGACATTGAATCATAATCCATACAAAAGGCTGCGATCCTTGATCTTCATCATCAAGTGCTTCAAGACCTCCTCACTTTCAGCAGGCAAGGTTGTGTTATGTGTATATCAAAGATTGTTAATAAGCTTTTCTCCAGTGCACTTATCACATTCTTCTTCATATAAACCAGCTTCTCTGATGATTTTCTCAGCATACAGATTGAGTAAGTATGGCGAGAGGATACAACCCTGACCCACACCTTTCTTGATTTTAAACCATGTAGTGTTGCCTGGTTCTGTTTACACAACTGTCTCTAGATCTATGCACAGGTTCTGCACGAACACAATGATGCGTTCTGGAATTCTCATCCTTCTTAAAGGTATATCCGTAGTTTGTTATGGTCCACACAGTGGAATGCCTTAGCAAGTCAATAAAACACAAGCGAACATCTTTCTTGTATTTTCTGCTCTCGGCGAAGATCTGTCCACCTGATGTCAGCAATGATAAACCTTGTTCCACGTCCTCTTCTGAATCTGGCCTGAACCGTTGGCAGCTCCCACTCAATGTACTGCTGCAACC
>NW_022103928.1:31135750-31141383 GCF_000313985.2 Echinops telfairi | reverse complement strand
CACTTCATGATCAGACAGGCCGGTGATCTTCTTCCATGTGGGCTTTGTTGCTTCTCAGCTAGATGGCTACTTGTTTAACTTCAAGCCTTTAAGACCCCAAATGTTATATCTTTTGATAACCAGGCGCCATCAGATTTCACCACATTTGCTTATGCTCCCACTTTGTCTTCAGCGATCATGTCAGGAAGGTGAGCATCATGGAATGGCTTTTGGCTAATACTTCCAGTGCCTTCAGAACCATTGGTTCTTGCTCATGTACTGCCTCTTGAAATGGTTGAATGTCCACTAGTCCATTTTGGTTCAATGACTGTGTAATCTTTAGATCTTTGGATACTTCCTGTATCATTTAATATTTTCCCCATAGAATCTTGCAATACTGCAACTCAAGGCTTAATTTTTTTCTTCAGTTCTTTCAGTTTACGATATTTTGAGCATGTTCTTCCTTTTTGGTTTTCTAACTCTAGGTCTTTGCACATTTCTTTATAATATTTTACTTTGTCTTCTCAAGGTGTCCTTTGAAATGTTTTGTTCAGCTCTCTGCATTGTTTCTTTCATTTGCTTTAATACTCTATGATTAAGAGCAAATTTCAGAGTCTCTTCTGACATCCACTTTGATCTTTTCTTTCCTGTCTTTTTATGACCTCTTGTTTTTTTCCTGAATGATGTTCTTGAAGTCATCTCACAGCTCATCTGGTCTTCTGTTGTGTTCATTGTGTCAAGTCTGTTCTGAGAAGTCCTTGACATTCAGGTGGGTCATATTTTGCCTCTTGTGGAGTTGTTTTCATTTTCCTCAACTTTACCTGAACTTAAATATGAGCAATTGATGACATGTTTCACAGTCGGACCATGACTTCATTTTAGCTACCGCTGTTGAGCTTTTCTGTGGTCTCTTCTCACAGATATAGTCAATTTGATTTCTGTGTATTTCATCTGGAGAAATCCACATTTATAGCCAATGTTTGTGTTGTTGAAAAAAGGTATATGAAAAAAAAGAAAAGAATGTATATGTGAGAGTTCATCCAAAAACCAAAAAAATAAGGTATAGAGGATGAAGTCGATGGTCTTGCAAAATTCTATCATGCGATCTCCGGGTTCCAGCTTAATTTCTATCACCGAGGCCATATTTTCTAACTACTGTCCCTTCCTCTGTGTTCCCCAAATTTGCTTCCAACTGATAATAATTATCAATGTATCTTGATTGCATGCTTGATCAATTTCAGACTAAAGACTGTAGAATTCTTCAATTTTTGCATCACTGGCCTTAGTGGTTGGTGCATAAATTTGAATAATAGTTCTATTGATTGAATTGCCTTGCATGAGGATAGGCATCATCCTATCACAGACAGCTTTCTACTTCAACATAGATCTTAGCTTGTTCTTTTTGACTATGAATGCAGCACCATTCCTCTTGACGGCTTCATTCCCAGCATAGTATAGAAATCACATGATTTCCTGATTCAAAATGGCCAATAGCGTCCATTTCAGTTCACTAACACCCAGAATAGATGGCTTCCAATTTTCCTAGATTCATACTTTGTACATTCCAAGTTCCAATTATTAATTGGTGTTTGAAGCTGTGGTTTGTTGTTGTTGTTGTTTTAATCATTTGAATTATGCCCCATCAGCAAATGAAGGCCTCGAAGGCTTTACTGTGAAGGATTTATTTCACCCACGTCATTATGGTGGACTGCACCTTGAGACGGCAGCTCTTCCTCAGTCGTGTATTGAGCGCCTTCTGACCCGAGAGGCTCGTCTTCTGGCACTCTCTCTGACAATGGCCTGCTGCTAAGCGTGAGGTTTTCAGTAACTGACAATGTTTCCATGCTATGCATAGGGTTTCAGCGGCTAATCCCTCTGAAACGGATAGTCTAGTCTTTCTTCATAGTCTGTTCTTAGTCTGAAACCTGTTTGCTTTGGGTGACCCTGCTGGTATGTGAAATGTCAGTGACACAGCTTTTAGCATCACAGCAACACAAAAGCCACCACAGTACGACAAACTGACAGCCAAGTGGCGCGGGTTCTTCGCGTGGCTGGTGGTTATTGTGTCTTTGTCAGCTCAATGCGTCTTCCTTAATTGATACCTTTCTTCCCTTCGCCAGTCACTCAGCCACAGTGCCTTGTTTGATTTCATCCATAGCACTTAATCATCATTTGTCTTATTCACCACTGTGTTCTCTGAATGAGTAGTGTTTGGCACATAGCAGGTGCTCAATCAATAATTGTTAAAAGACGGAGCCAAGAAAGGATGAATGTTTAAAGGAGAAACCTGGGGTCATTCCAGCCTCTTCTTCTCCCCTTATATATCTACACAGTCATCGGGTCGGGGATAGGAAATTGTCTCCCAGGACTGCAACACTGGCCTCAAACATAGGAACAGTTGGGAAGATGGTGCAGGATTGGGCAGTGTTTCGACAACAACAATAAGCCTTTGCTGATGATTTTTAAGAGATAACTCAGAATTTACTTGTAAATTGGATACCACATGGTCCCCCCTACATTGTGCAGAGCCCCTTGCAATCAAAGCCATTGGCATTTCTGCACTGAAACAGATGAATGCTCTCAATCAGCCGGCAGTCATGTAGCTCCACTACCCATCCTCTCAGTTCAGGTCACGTTTTATGCCAACATTACCACAAATTTTATTTTTCCCCAGAGCTCTTTAAATTTTCAAACTATGGATGAGAGATTGTGCAATTGACTTTTTAAAGTTGTAAGTTGATTTCCCTTCTGTCTTGGATCGAATTGCGTCTCTCCTTCCCCCCTCCCCCTCCAATACACATCAATTTGGCTGGGCCATGAGTCTCTGGCTTGGCAGTTATGTAATGTTGTAATGTGACGTTTATTGGTGATCCCTCACAGTATAATCTGTGGCAAGCCACTTGAGAAATGATTAAGAGTGGGATGCTCTTGATGTGATGAAAAAAGTTTCCCTCCAGTCTGGCCTTCAACACCTTTCATGTAAGGAGTGATAAAGGGGAGAGAAGTGAGCAGAGGTGAGCCTCCACCACCACCAAGGACAAAGAGCCACAAGTGTAGCACGCGTCCTTCGGACCTGGGGCTTCTGTGCTGTGAAACTCCTTCCGAGAGAAACTTGCTGCCACAACGCACGGAGATTCTCAAGGAATGCTGGGCCTACCGAGGCTGAGCGAAGACCAGGCCTTTCCTCTGAGCTCACAGAAAGAAAAAGCCTTCCCTTGGAGCCGGCGCCCTGCATTTGCACTTCTCGCCTTCTGAGCGGCGAGAACATACGTTTTCTCTTTGTTCCAGTTACCCACTTGCAGCAACCCTAGATAGCTAAGATACCTGCCTATATCTTATTATGAATTTTTTTAGAAGGTGAGAGAAATTTACACTAAGCACCCATTTATCCACCACTTCACACATGAACATTTTGCCATACTTGCATGTACTTTGAGGAGCCCTGGTAACATCATGGGTTGTGGCTTGGGCCGTGAACTGTAAGGCCAGCAGTTTGAAACCATCAGCCGTTCTGAGGGAGGAAGATGAGGCGAGGCGTTCTAGTCTTGTAAAGAGTACGAGGCTCGGAAACTCACAGGGGAAGTTCTTTCCTGCCCTACAGGGTTGCTATGAGTCAGTCGATGTTTGGTTTGGGTGATAGGTTTTCTTTTTTTCCCTGTCATTTTATTGGGGGCTCGTACAGCTCTTATCACAGTCCATCCATCCATCCATCTTGTCAAGCACATTTGTACATTTGTTGTCATCATCATTTTCAAAACATTTTCTTTGTTAGCAGCTCCTCATAGCCCCCTCCCTTCCTCATGATAGTTAGGTTTTCTTGTGCCAATGTGGCATCTGTAAGAAGATATGGAGTTTCACCTGTCAACCAGGTTGCAGCTTGATGACCTCCTTTGTAGGTGCTACGGAGACAAATGGCTCTCTGGAGGTCAGTCCCTTTCTCTCTCTGCTTTCACCTTCCTGCGGGCGAGTCACTCTGAGACCTACCAGAGCCCTGTGATGCGGCCCCTGCCATTGGATCCCCAGGACTGCACCCACCTGCATTCTGCATCAGTCCATGTGGCTGCTGCGTCTGAAGAGGGACTTATGGACTAGTATTAGATTTATGGACTTGATCTGGACTGGGCTGGGATGTTTGCTTGATTTATTATTACTTCCTGATATAAACCTCTTTCTTATGCATAGATGACTGTCCCTGGATTTGTTTCTCTAGCCAACCCGGCCTAAGACAGTTATGCTTCTCAATTTCAAACAATTGTTTCACTCTAGTAAAAGCTTATTACAAAAACAAAACAAAACAAAAACAACCTTATTACAGGTCTTCATAAAATTCATGGAAAAGATGCAATTAAAAGATAATGATATTTCCACATACTTTCTGAAGCGCCTTCATATATAACACAAGGTTTGCCAATTCAACATGTATTCATGTACACCTTGGTGACATTGGTAATATTCAGAGTGCTGTGCGACTAACTCCGCTGTCTGTTTCTGAGTTATCCTACTCTCCCACCAGTAACTTAGTGTTCCTTCAGTAGTGACTCTCCTTTCCCCTCCCTCACACCATTTATAAACTTTGGACCAATAGGGACCTGATAAGGTGGATTTGACCCATGGGGCTTCCCGGGCTGTAGTCTAAGGCTTTGAACTGGTTCAAGCTGCGTTAGTTCTGGCCTCCTAAATGGCATCAGAGCGGCCCCCATTTATAACATTTGGGTGAACTGCAGCACTGCTCAGAACAGGAAAAAATCAGTGGTTGGAATACTGCAAGAAACTTAATCTCCATTTTCGAAAGCATATCAGCATGTGCATGGCCAAGAAACCAAATCTCCATAGTGCCAGGATCAAGGTGATGGCAACTGAGCTGTTTCAATGTGTGTTACTCTCTATAGTTCTACTAATAATCCAGCATTACCCATCAGGCCCCTGGAGAGGCTCACTGCACCTCATTCATGTTTCTCATGCCAGGGGCTTCAATCTATATGGTTTTCCATTCTGGTTACCATTCCTGATCACTCCAATTTTAAACTTTCAGGTCTGTTCTGATTTTGCCTCCCTGGCCATGAAGGAACCTGTTCAAATTAGTTTGGAGTCCGGCTGTAATTTCTCAGGTACATACTGCCATATCACCTGTGATTCGAACTGCTGATCTTTCAGTTAGCAGTGGAGCACTTAACCACAGTGCCACCAAGGCTCTATATCTTTGCCTATTTCATATAAGTGAGATCATACAATAACTGTCATATTGTGGCTGACTTATTTCACACAATGTTATAGCATGTCTCCAACTTCATCTCTCTTTATGACCAATTGACTGTATCATAACAAAGCACTGGTCTTACTCCATGTCAGAAGAGAAAGCTAAGAAGAAAGAATGAGAGGTTCTTGAATAGGGAGACACGGTAGCACCCAGGCAGGATACTAGAATGTTCCCTAAAGAGGGGAGTGAGGTTTGTATGGGGAAGAATGAACTAAGGGTACATGCTCACAGGCATAAGGAGGGATGACAAAAAATTTACAAGAAGAGTCTAGCAAGCCAAGATGCCCAAAGGACAGAAAGGCAAGGGCAAGAAAGTGGCGCCAGCACCTGCGGTCGTCAAGAACAGGCAGCCAAGAAGGTTGTTTGGGAAGAGGCCCAAGAACTTTGGCATTGGGCA
>NW_022103928.1:31134119-31135532 GCF_000313985.2 Echinops telfairi | reverse complement strand
CAGCTTGGTCGCAAATTCTTTGACGTTCGCCTTTTCCAGCCTGGAGATGCCAGCCATTGAATTGGGGCCCAGGATGTTGCCGCTGGCTCAGTGATGGTGGATCACAGCAGATTTCTCACTGTAGTTGGTCCCGATGGCTTCCACCAGCTTAGCCAGGGCTCCTTTGTCTTCCAAGTTCACCTGTGTGACGGCGACAAGGGTGCAGTCACTACTCTACCAGGGCAAAAAATAAAACGAGTCCTTCCAAAAAAAACCCCAAAATGTTACAAGGGTTGATAAACTACCACCTTTCTTAATATCGTTTTAATTTCCTCACCTTGAAGAGGCTTTGCTGGCGTAGTGGGGTATGCGTTGGGCTGCAGGGTCAGCAGTTTCAAGCCACCAGCTGCTCCATGGGGGACAGAGATGAAGCTTCCTATTCCCGTCAAGCGTTACAGTCTCACAATCCCACAGGGACGGCTCCACTCCGTCCTACAGTCACTGTGAGTCAGAAATGACTTGGTGACAATGCGATGGGGTGTTTTGTTCGTTAACCCCCCGGGACCTGTTGTACATGGCATATTCTTGGCCCAAGCCACGCAAAGACTCTTGACAAACACCTTTTTAACAAAGAATTCCTCTTAGGGTGCAAGCAGTTAAACTTGAATAAATCGACAAATCTCTCTTCAGATCAGCAGAAGCAGCCTTTTGTAGGTCAAGCAGCCACTAGATTCAAAATGGAGCTTAACTGAGCTCATTTTAGATAACAGAATTTTCTATGAACTTTTCGAAGCCTCTTTATATATAGGCATCACATTTTGTTTCTCCATTCATCTGTTGAAGGGAATGTCAGAATTACTGGGCTGGCATTACCGGCTACTATCAATCGTATGAAACTGAGCAGTGGTTTTCCCCTTGTATGCAAAACGTGTTTTTCAGGTGTCCACAGTCTGCACTATTCTCATATTAGAATCAGCTATTGACTCTCCTTTAAGTTACCTTTTTGGCTGTGGTGTGTGTGTGTGTGTGCTCTTGAGAGACGGGCTAGTTACAGACTCTCTTTAGCACACATCATACACACATTTGACAAACGATTTGGTGGTTTGCAGATTATTTTACTGTCAGGCTCCAGGCCTTCAGGGTGAGAGTTCCTGACAGATAACTGTCCTTTTCCTTCTTCTACAGGAGACTTGGTGGCTGAATGGGCTAGGGTTACCGTTGGGCTGCCAATCGCTGAAACCACCAGCTGCTCCATGAGAGCAACATGAGGCTTTGTATACCCATAAAGATTTGCAGTCTCAGAAACCTCAAGGGGCAATTCTTTTTTTTTTTTCTAACAATTTTATTAGGGGCTCATACAACTCTTATCACAATCCATACATACAATTGTGTAAAGCGCATTTGTACATTCATTGCCCTCATCATTCTCAAAAC
>NW_022103928.1:31132568-31133670 GCF_000313985.2 Echinops telfairi | reverse complement strand
TTAGCTGTTAACCACAAGGTCAGTAATTCTGTCTCACCAGCCCCGACTTTTAACGTAGCTTGCTTAGGGACAGGGGGTTGTCCCTCCCATGCCTGCAAAGGCCCCATAGAAGAGGTTGGAAAGACATCAGGCAATCATTAGACACCTATGAAAACACCAAACGGAGCATGCTCGTACTCAAGCCCTCGAGCCAGGTGGGAGGTACACCTGGGTGGGCCAAATGAGGCCCAGGCTCATGACATCACCCAGGTGGGCCTAACTCAGCCAAGGGCGTCAACCAATACCATCAACCACGCCTTCCCCCAGCCAAGGGGTGGGCTAGAATAAAGGCAGGGAGGAGCTCTGGGATGCTCTTACCCTGCTCCTGGTCAGAGGCAGGTAGAGGGGAGGGGCACATGCTCCAGGCCTGCTTGGGGCCCACCGCCTCTTGGCTCATGTGCTCTCAGCCTCTAGGATTTTGGGGCTTCTGGCCTCCCAGGATCCCTCACCAAGATCTGCACATGTGCGTGCTCTTTTCCTCGTGGTTGTTCAGGTCCAGCTGTGAATGCCTTTGAGACTGTAAAGCCTGAAACTTGTCCTGTCCTTCATAAAAACCCACTTGGATGACAAAACCGGCTTTGGCGTGAATTCTTTCATCGCGTGAAGCCAAGAACCGAGGTATTACCAACTCCAGAAACCTAACACAACCATGGGAGAATTCCTTCAGTAAAGATACCTATCCTGGAAAACCTTAGGGGACATTTCTATTCCGTCTTATACTATAGGGCAGTGTTTCCCAAAGAGGTGATACCCCATCCCACCCCATCCCCCAGGGGTGCTGGAACGATTGGTGGTGGGGCTGTAAAAACATACATTTTATCTTGGATTATGGCCTACAGTACAAAGGTTCTTAATTGATAGAGGGGGGGGAGGCTCTGAGTTGTGGTTTTTTGTTTTTTTCTGAAAAGGGGGTGATTGACCAAATACGTCTGGGCACCTGTGGTATATGAGTCGGAATTGACTCAATGACAGTTTGGTCCGTTTTAAATCGGCCCAGTTTCTTTTCCACGGCCAGCTCAACCATCTCGCAAAGTGGCTTCCTCCCTCTCCCCGGACCTCGACT
>NW_022103928.1:31121409-31131968 GCF_000313985.2 Echinops telfairi | reverse complement strand
TCGCGGAGGAGCCGCAGCTCCAGGTCACGTTGGTCGACTGCCCCGGGCACGCCTCCCTCATACGGACCATCATCGGCGGTGAGCGCGGGCTGGGCGGGCGCCAGGCCCCAGGGCGTGGGGAGAGCGCTGCTCCGCTGGCCCAGGGCTGGGAGGGGTCGCCCCACTTCTCCGAGGGGCCTGACGAGTCCCCGAGTGGCGCACGGGGTCCGCCCCTGGCCCGGGAACGGAGGCGTTGGGATGCAGATTCAGAGTTCGCTGCAAGCGTGCCCCGCCCACCACCCCCGCCGAGCAGGGTGAAAGTGCCCGGTGCGCTCCTGAAAGGAGCCGTGACACGTGAACAAGTGAAGAACACTCCAAGACCACACACAGGTTCTGTGTAAAAAGTCGAAAGAAGTTTGCACGCACCATCCTTTGGGCTCCTGGTTTCTGCTTCCAGAGTCAAGCGCCGTTTTCCGTTTCTTGCACATTAATTTCAGGAAAAGGCCACCTCTAAAGACTAGCTCTGTCCATGTGATAGGCCTCCTCGTTTGCTTTTTACAAAACGGTGACTACATTATTTCACGTTAACACTATGTCTAGGAAAGTGTGCCGCATCTGTATCTGTGAACATCCCATCCACTTCCCTTCTACGTTTGTGCCAAAGTTTTCTTAACTGTTGGCAGGTGCCAATTCATAGTAGCCTTAGGTACAAGAGAACAAAACCAGCCCTGCACCAACCCTAAGATTGTTACCTTTGAGCACATTGCCAAACCTTCTTGTGGGGGTTTACCTAGCACGATGCTCTTCGCCAGGGACTCATCTCTCCTGACCACATGACCCACGTACTCGAGGCAAAGCCTCGCCATCCTTGCTTCTAGGGAGCATTCAGGCCGCCCTTCTCCCAAGATAGATTTGTTTGATCTATTGACAGCCCGTGGTACTTTCCATATTCCTCACCAGCAACCTGATTCAAACGCACTGGTTCTTCTTCCTTACTCAGCCCCCAACTTTCAGATGCATATGAGCGTGGGTCAGGTGCACCGAAGTTCTTAGCGTCATCCCCTAATGCACATTTATGTCTCTTTCGGTTTTTGCGCACAGTGCTGCAGTGTATATTCCAGAATAGAAGTCTTTGGGGTGCTTGCTAGTAAGCTCCTAAAATAAACTTGCAAGGACATGTGTGTTTGCCATCATGATGGAAAAAAAACCAAACCCACTGCCATTGAGCTGATTCTGATTCATAGTGACCCTATACAGGAGTTCTAAGACTCTAAATGTTTATGGGAGTAGGTAGCCTTATCTTTCTCTGAAAGATCTGCTGGTGGGTTTGAACCCTGACCTTTTACTTAGCCATCCATTACTATCCCACAGTTCCACTGGGGCTCCTTCATGATGAGTACTGCCTACGTGCACACTTAAGAAGTTGTACCATTCAATTTTTAATCATTTAGATAATCCATGAATACTTTCTACTTGGGAAAGAATAGAACATTTCAAAGAATGCAAAAATCCCCTAATCACCTTTTAATATCTGGACTCTTTCCCCTCTCCAGAGGAAATCACCCTTTTCCCTATGTGAAATTTCCATACCCAATTAGCTACACTTAAATTTGTGGACAAAAAGTTAGCATTATAAAATTTTTTTTTAAGGATACACAAATACATGTGCAAATAGGCGCATATCTGAAAGAAATCACCATCTCATTGCTGCTCCTTAGGGCTTGGTTCCCCTCCTTGTTTCCAGTGTCATGAGTTTCTTCCCAGTGATATTTGATACACTCAACAGGTATACAAGGGGACTGTAAGAAAGTTTATGGGAAAATGGAGTTAAATGATAATGGGATTTTCCCAAGAACTTTTTGAAACCCCTTCACTGGGTGTGTGGTTTTATTAATCTGATGGTAGGTGGCCTCATTGGTGGTTTGGGCATTCAAGGCCCTGCCTGTAGTGCTGAGTTCAAGTACAGTGAACCCTCGTTTATTGCCATTAATCGGTTCTAGACCCTACTGTGATAAATGAAATTCCGCGAAGTAGGATTCCTTATTTGTACATCAAATATTTTCGTAGTTAGAGCATAGAGGACATGAAAAAACACCCTTTAGTCACCATTACACTCATATTACCCAATTTATTAAACGAAAAAGGGAAAATACAGTAAAACATTTTGGACGTTACAATTATCATTTATTATTTATTATATTATTTATGGCATCAAGCGTGTACAGTATGAGCCGATCAGTGGCAGTAATGACAGAGCACGCGCTGTTACACAAAAACCGCGATAGAGTGAAGCCGCGGAAGTTGAAGCGTGAAGTGGCGAGGGTTCACTGTACTCTCATCTTGGTTTCTTCCCACCTGCTCCATGCTGGAGGTAATTCAGGATCATTTCCCTCACTTTGCAGTAGAGGAAACTGAAGCTTACAGCAGTGAAATGAAGGGACTTGCACAAGATCACCCTGCCTTGTCTTCTACTCAGTTCATGTTTTAATCATCAGATGAATATTAAGGGACACCTAATTTGTTTTCCCTTTTTCCTCTTCCTTTACAACTGAATTCTATTTGGTTCACATTAAAATACGTCTTGGGATATGCACTCTGAACCAGTCTAGGTTGGGGGTAGAAAGAGCAGATTAAAAAGACAAATTGTTGTTTGTTTGTTTTTTTTAATTAAATGGTGTAGGTGAGTGGTGACATATTTATTTTTTTGTTCAATGACTTTTTTGTTTTTAAAATAATTTTATTGGGGGCTCTTACAACTCATAACATTCCATAAATCAATTGTATCAAGCATATTTGTACATATGTTGCCATCATCATTTTCTAAACATTTACTTTCTATTTGAGCCCTTGGTATCAGCGCGCCCCCCCCTTGTGACCCTTCATAAATTATAAATTATTAGTGTTCTCATATCTTACACTAACCGCTGTCTCCCTTCACCCACGTTTCTGCTGTTCCTCCCCCTAGAAGACATATTTTCTGAGTCACACAGAACTGGGCTTGGGCTGGCTTCACCTTCTGTGAACTATCTGACCTTTGAACTGAATTCTGACCCTTCCCCACACTGGCAGTTAATAGTAATAAGCTGTTTATTGAGTTGGCTTTTCCTTGCCTGCTTGCCATTCCCTCAAGCCCTGCAAGCGGTGTGGGAGTTATCCTTGAATCCTTGAGGAAGCCCTGCCTGCGTATCTTGCCTTGAGTCACACAGCTGTCAGTGGAATAGACAGGCTGCCTGGCCCCAAGCTAGAGCTCGTTCCACTCCTTCGTAGGCCACGTCATGGAAGCTCCCCAACAAGCCCCATTCCAGTATGAACAATTGTAGAGAAACGTCCTGTGACCAAAACATGTTCTAATACCAACCTGTCCTACATAGCCAGATTATTGTACCCCTAATTGCTTGGCAGGTTCTTGGATTGGAAAAAAAGAGGAATTTTTATATTCTTGAGTGTACTTTGTGGCTCTTCTTATTTTCTTGCCTCTTGAGTAAGGAGACATTCTTTAACTTTTGACGAGGCTCTAAGTGGCTGTGTACATTGGCCTAGCAGAATCCAAACTTGCTATAGCGCACTGTTAGCAAGTTGAGTCCAACTCATAGAGACCTTACAAGGTTTCTGAGATGAACTCTTTACGGGAGTGGCCGGTGGGTCTGAACTGCCAGTTTTATGGTTACTACGGTGCCACCCACAGTGGCACCAGGCTCTTTCAGACTTTGTGTATCTTTGCTTAATTAAATAGATCCGAGTCCCAGCTTCCTTTTCAGGGAAATGAGGAGAAAAGTTGACTTTTTCTTTTGTAGGCCTGGTCTCCCAAGTGAGCGCCTGTACTGGCTTCGGTTGCTGGGAACCAGAGGGAAGAGACTGGTGTTTGGAAAGCAAAGGGCCTTGGGCTGGGCTGGGAGGCTCGCCCTGCTCTCCCTCTCTTGAATCCACGTCATGGCTTTAGTTATCCTGTTGCTCCATAACTGTGTGGGCACCTTTGACTTTTGAAATGACATGAACATAGGCCTGGCCCATGGCACCTCCTGCCTGATTGCTCTCCTCCACGTGTTCCGCACAGTTGTCTGAGTAAAACTTTTTTGAATGTTCATCAGAACGCGCCAGCTGTCTGCTTAGAGACTCTCCATTAGCTTCCTGTTGTAGACAGAGTACAACCCAGCCTCCTCCTTATAGCCGCAGAACCTTGCACCTTCTTACTGCCACTTTCCTCTCTAAGCCTCCTCCACAGGGGTCCTCTGTCCACACTGGCTCTTTTCTGTTGCTTGAATGCACCAAGCAGTTGCTTCCTTCCGGGTTTGGTACTTGCTGAGTTGGTTGTTTGGGAAGGAGCTCTCACTTCCCATTGAAGTTGCCAGACCGGCCTTCCCTGACCGACCTATATGTATGTAGGTTGTGTTCCTCCGCTCTCCCTTGACCCTTTTTCTTTTTTTTAAATCATTTTATTGGGGGCTCGTACCATTCTTATCACAATCCATACACACATCCATTGTGTCAAGCACATATGTACATTTGTTGCCCTTCCTTGACCCTTTTTCATGCTCGTTTTCCTTCCTTTCTAGTCCTTCTCCCTGGCATGCTCCCCTGAGAACAGAGCAGGATCAGGGTCTGTCGAGTCACCAGTGTGTTCCCGTGCTTGGAGCAGAGCCTGGTGTGTGGCAGGCATGCAGTAGGCTCGAGTGCCTGCTCCTGAGCTGACTGGCTGTAGTGAGCAGAGAACCTTCTTCTTGGACCTGATGGGCAGAAAACAGCATAGGTTGTGCAGTCAGCAACAAGGCACGTTGATTCTTTCCCTCCTCTCTAGGACCCTGCCGCAGAGCTTGGGGAAGAACACTGCCCCATCAACTAGGAGATCTATGAGCGCTCTGGGCACACAGGGCAAAAGTAGAAAGACTCACTTTGCTAATGGATGCAGGTGAGGTGCAGTGTGTGATGGGGGAAGGGCTTGGAGGTTTTGCCTTGCCTGGCGTCTATACTCACTGCTTAAGCAGTGGCTCTTTCTTGATTTGGATCCCCCGTCTGAGCAGCCCTGCCCAGAACTAACTAGAGATAAGCCCAGCATGGCTGGGATCAGCATAGAAACCTTGACGGTGCTCTGGTTAAAGTGCTCCACTGTCGTTCACACCACCTAGCTGCTCTGTGGGAGAACGATGTGGCATTTTGTTTCTGTCAAGATTCACAGTCACCGAAACCCTGTGGGGCGTTCTATGCTATCCTATAGGTAGCTGTGAGTCAGAGTCAGTTTGATGGCTGGCAAGTTTGTTTTTTCTGGCGCAGTGGGCTGTGTGGGAAGGTCTTTGGAAGATGAAGGTTGGGCTTAGATCGGCTCTTACTGTAGATTTTGTCCTAAAGGCCAAGGAGCACCTTGTAAAGCTTATTTAGAAAAGTAGTTTTATTGGCAGATACTTCACGTATCATACAATTCAATTATTCAATCATATTAAGAAGAACTGTGCAGTAAAGGTTTTTTTTAACCATTTTACTGCATTTTGGGTGAAAGTTGACACAATAAATTGTTCGTTGACATTGTTTACAACTTTTACAATGTGTCAGCTTTCTCATTTCCATTCTGTTTGCTCTATTTCTGTTGATTTAGCTTCCCTTTCCTTCATCGTCTCATCTTAGCTGTTTGGTAAATTGTTGACCATGTGGTATAATGTAGTTGAACGTTTAAGGCAGCATATTACCCATGGGTGATGTTGTTGGCTTTATAAACTAATCTGTTAGTTGGCTGAAAGGTGACCTCCAGAAGTATCCTTAGTACCAAGTTCAGAGGATGGCTAAGAGGATCAATTGTCTCGGGAGTCCCTCTGGTCTCTGTTGGTCCAGTAATTCTAGCCTTATTATTATTTTTTAAAACTTTGTTGTGAATTATCTGAAGATTTACAGAGTGGATCATAGTTTTACATTCATCATTTCATAGACATTCTGATTCAACTCATCCATTTCAGTCCCCATTTACCACCACCTACCCCACTTCGTTCTCATGTCTCCTTTTAGCATTCCTCCTTTCTCAACTCTGGACATTGTCCTTGGGTAAATGCTGCCCTCTTGATCTTAAATGGTTGATTATTCTAATAAGTTCCAGAACTGAAGGATAGGTCCGTAGTCTTGGGGTTCCCTTCAGTCTCTATCCGACCAGTACGCCCAGTCTTTTTTATAATTTTAAGTTCTATTCCACATTTTCCTCCCACATTGGGTTGCTAATGGCAAGGTCAGCAGTTAGAAACCACCAGCTGCTCCATGGGAGAAAGCCAAGGCTTTCTACTCCTGTGAAGATCCACGTTTTGGAAGCCTCCAGGAGCAGGTCTACACTGTCCAATAGGGTTGCTGTGAGTCAAAATGAATTTGATGGCAGTGATTTGAGTGGAGTTGATCAACTGACCAGACCACTGCCATTGAATTGATTGACTCATAGCACCCCTGTGTGGGGTTCCCAAAGCTGTAAATCTTTATGGGAGCAGATAGCCTCATCTTTCTCCCATGGAGTGGCTGGTGGGTTTGAACTGCTGGCCTTGTAGTTAGCAGGCCAATGATTACTTGACAGCACCACCTGAGCTCCTTGCCGCTTTATCCAGAACATTCTACTCTGATCCTTTTTCAGAGCCCTTGGTGCTCGCAGGCGGCATCTAGTCCTCTGGTGTCAGGGTTGTGGAGACTGCTGGTTCATGGTTCATTAATTCTTTGGACTGATTGTTGCCAATGTATCTTTCAATTTTCATCACTGCTCTTTCTTTGGGATGTTGAGAGACCAATGGTTGTATCTTAAATGGATGCTTATGAGCCTTTAAGAGCCTGGCCCCCTGCACACCAAATTAGGGTGTAGAACTTCGTCTTTGAGCTATGATATGATAATTGACCTTGTTGTCCCCTAAGACTATGGTCCTGAATCCCCAGTGACTTGTTAAATCTGGCCTTTCAACAGAAATTTTCATTTTGTTTTACATTTCTCTCATTCTATCCGGGATCTTCTACTATATTCCTGGTCAGACCCGTTGGTAGTGCTAGCCAGACACCATCTAGTTTACTGCTCCCGGTTAAAAGAAGCAATGGTTTTGTTGGTGGGTTATCAGTTCCATGGTGTGGGGTCTTCCTTGAATCTTTGGTTTCCTTCATCCTTTTTTTGGCTCCAGACAAGTAGAGACCGATAATTGTACCTTAAATGACTGCAACAAGTTTTTAAGACCTCAGGCACTACTTAACACATCATTAGATAGTTTTAAAAGCTTTGTGACATGATCAGGCCCAAACCTTAGAAAGATGCAAGATGGCCTGAACAGTGACTCCCACTTGATGTACCTGTACTTGGGGTTTCTGAACGATTAGGCTCTCCTTAAATGGTTTAGGCCCACCCCTTGCTGAATGCAGTATCCTTTGTAGAAGGAAACAATTATCTGAGTTCCAGGATGTTATCTGAAGTTTAATATACCATATTTACTTGAGTATAAGCCGACCCGAATACCAGCCGAGGCACCTAATTTTACCACAAAAACTGCATTAAAAATGTGCTGAAGCAACTCGGCTTATACGTGAGTATATATGGCATCTAAAAGGCAGGTATCTGTCATTCTATTGCACTCCTCAAAGTACTTTCATAAAAAAGAGACTTTTTTTCCCCCCAAGAGTAATTGTATATTAAGAAAACATCCCAGCCCAGTCAAGATCAAGTCCATAAGTCCGACATTAGCTCCATGTCTGATACCAGTCTATAAACTCCTCTTCAGACTCCGGGGCACATGCAATCATGCGGATGCAGGAAGACCATAGGCCTGTGGGTGGAAAGTCTTGTGGAAGCAGCCCAGCGCTGGTGTGACTCTCCATGTGGCTCTTCTAGTTCCAGGACTCTGGCTGCCATTAGCATAGCTTCATGCGACTTGTCAACAGGAAGGTGAAACAGAGACTGTGTGTCCCGCCTCCAGGGAAGAAGACAGGAGTTCCCAGAATCCTCAGAAGGCCACGCCCACACAGAAGCATTCATTGGCTATGACCTGATAGAACCTCCTTTTTTAATGTGGAGAACATTGGTATTTATCCCCTTTGAATGGTCGTGGCCATAGAAGAAGCCCTGACGTGGTGCTGTGGGGTTAACACCGACAACAGGACATTATGTTATATGCTTGTTATGTATATGCTTTTTTGTTTAGCTCCTAACAGAAATCCTGTGAGCTAGGAGGTGATCTTCCCATTTTACAGATGAAGAAGCAGAGGCTCACAAGGTCCGGGGACAAAGTTAATAAGTGTCAGAGAAAGGCGTGAGCGCAAGTGTGTCTGACTACAAAGCCCACGTTCTGGCCCTTTCCGCACGAATGAAAAAGCGTACCTGTCAACTCTAGCCCCGTGGCGTTGTGTTTCAGGGCAGTGTTTTTCTCTAATCCATTTTAGGGCATAAATCTTTCAGGGTTTGAACTTCAAAAGATTCCGTAATGTATGTTTTAAAGACTTGGGTGGACAGGGGGTGAGGGACTTAGAATCATCTTCAATCTAATTCTGGCAGGAAAAAGCAGGACTGAGAAATGTTGGTATCTTGCTTTGGCAATTTATAGTCTTCTGGTGGCTGCTAGGATTAACAGTGTATTGTCTGCTGGTCTTTTGTTCTGGTTGTTAATGAACAGCAGCTCGTTCTGCCACAACTTTTTCTCCAGCATCATTTGCCTCTTGTACCCTCTGCTTAAGCAGTGACTCCCACTTGGTGCGGAGCCCTCTTGGGGCAGCCCTGCCCAGAACTGCCCAGAGCTGTGGGGCTGACTCAGGGTAACTCTTGGAGTGAAAAACCAAGTAAGAGCCCCGGAGATTTTCACCTCTGTAGCCTGGGAGAAGGCATTCTTTTTAAAACATCAGATACTTTGCTCTTTCTGTTTTTCCAGCTTTCAGAACTTTTGGTGCTGATGTGTAGAAAGCACGTGTCTGCTTGGGATCCTCCATGGAAGTCCCTTTGGTCTTCTTGCAGTTTGTTTGAGATATTGTGCACTCATGACACACAGCATTCATGTATGTGAGTAAAGGTGGGTTTGCTCACACTGCATCGACATAAATGTCTAGAAAACAGCCAGGCTCAAGCAGAGAGAAACCGAGGTCCAGGCAGGCCTCAAGTTGGCATTTCATACTAATGTCCCCTTGCCAAAAAAAAAGGAGAGAGAGAGACTATTTTCTTTGCTCCTCATCTTTTACGACACTCTGTGTAGGAATACATTACACTAAATTATGGCCGTCGGATATAGTGGTCCGAAAATCCTGATGCATATTTGAAAGAGTTGATATAAATGGGAATGCTTCCCTGACCACATGTCTTTAGATCTCAGGATCTGTCAGGCCTTAGTTCCCTGTTGCTTTGTGCCCACTCAGGGAGAGCTGCCTCTTCGGCCTTTATGAGAGGTACACACTGTAACTGGAAACTTCCTCTCTCCCTGGATCACTTTTCTGATGCCTTCTACCACCAAGTAAAGCCAAGGCTGACTAGACTCTCTCTCGTGCTTAAACACAAAACGCAAACAAAAACATTGTACTTTTACTGGACGTTTACATACAAATTAGACTCCCATTTGACAATTCCTACACAAATTATCCAGTGATATTTTCACAGTGTGTCCGTATTCTCCTTAGTCACATCTGGTTGTTCCTGTTTCCTTGCTCTAGCTGCCCTGTAGCCTTGTCTTCTCCTGTTTGCCTTAGAGTAATTATTGACCTTTTGGTCTCATATAGATGGCTTTTTAAATCAAGCTTCTTACTTTACAGTAATGTCCTTTATTTTCGGTGCCAATCTGTTATTTTGCTAAACAGCAACCTTGTGTTCAAGTTTAAACTGGTCCAATAAATTTGTGCTTTTTAAGACTTTGAGTTCTGTTCTGCATTTTTTTCTTCTTTTATCTGGGTACTTCTAATGTGACCCTGATCAGAATTGTTGGTAGTGGTAGCTGGGCACCATCTAGTTCTTCTGGTCTCAGGGAAACAGACTGTGGCTTCTATAGGCTCTTAGACCTGTAGACTAATTTCTTTTCTGATAATGGTGTTTTTTTTTTCCTTTTGCTCCTCATGTGTACAGACCTATAGTTGTGTCTTAAATAGCTGGCCACATGCTTTTAAGACCCCAGATGCCACTCACAGCAGAAGGATGCAGAATGTACACTTTATAGTCTCAATAGACTCAGTTGTCTTGTGAAAGAAAACTGTTCTCCCAAGGTATTTGGTTGTGTCGGAGAAGAATCTCTAACCGTGGCCTTTTCTGAATATATATAGTTGTACACCTCTATATGTACATGTACACAGCCACTTCTCTGCACAATCTGTGCACACCGGTACCTACCCAGACCCATAATGCTGATACACCTACATACGTGACTCTATACTTAGTTTTTGGTTGTCGCTGCCAATTGTGTGCGTCACATTCTTTAGCTCACACACCCTGTGTCCATGTGCTCTTCTTAGTGGCATCTTCACATCACCACATCACTTACGTTTGGGAAGCTGTGCTCATTGCACCCAGAGTCAACCCCCCAGGCCAAAAACCCCAAGTGAATCCTCCCCCTCGCCTTCTTTCCTGGTAATCACCGATGTGTGTGTGTGTGTGTGTGTGTGTGTGTGTGTGTGTGTGT
>NW_022103928.1:31093447-31121309 GCF_000313985.2 Echinops telfairi | reverse complement strand
TGTGTGTGTGTGTGTGTGTGTGTGTGTGTGTGTGTGTGTGTATGTGTGACACTGGAGTCTCTTGCATTGCTTTGCCTCAAAACCTCTTTATGTCCAACAGGAATCGACCTCTTTCGGTTCAAAGTGTGCCTCTCATTATTCAAATACATTTTTCTGTTTTGCTTGGTCCTTATCACACTCTGATCCCTACCCGATTTCCTTCCCAGTTGAAGTGCCTTTAGCTGTCTCCAGGAGACTCTACACTCAAGCTTTGTCTGCTGCACTTTCTCCTGGTGCTGGACAGCAGGTGACTTTGCTTTGGTTTGGGTGACAGTAGTACAACATCAGAGACGTAGCATTGAGTTTAAATTAATGCAGAATACTTGAGCAGGAACCAACAGGAAAGAAAAATGGAAGTAGGTAGTCATATTTCATTCTGTTGGGGTACATTTTTCTTCTCATGGGGTTTGCCCTTGAGAACAAAACATATCAAATGTTAAATCAAAGAATATTTTTGTAGTCATGCTAGGAATAGAAAATAATGCAAAGACTGGCTTCTTGAGGCAAATATTTTGCTGGAAGGTTATAATGAAAGTCAGAAGGAAGTCAGAGCCACGGCTTTTGGTAAAGCTGTAATCATTTAAAATTAATTGCTTTTAAACTTTTCACTTAGCATCTCCTTTGTTTTCTGTCAGCACGTCTCTTGTGTTTTTCTATAAAATCACTGCATCCATGTTCGAGTAAGATCTGGGCAGGCATCCCAGGAAACAACCTGTAAGTGAAGACCCAAGATATATTCCCCTCCCTGCCATTCTTGTGTTTGATGGAGCCTCAGCCAGGCTGGGGATGAGGCGTTCTTGTCTTGGCACTGAAAGTCTTATGGCCCCTGTTCCCAGGGAGCGTTTGGGTAGGACGCAGCGGACTGTGGTGCCTGCAGCACTGGCTGGTGCTGTAGGTCTCCGGAAGGCCTCAGTTTAAGTGAAGGCTAGTTTCCACATCATTTGGTCCCAGGAGCCAGGGAGCACTGTGCACACAGAGACGATATGTATGTGAGTCATCTCTACCTCCAGGGCCCACACAGACCCTGGCAAATAGTAGGTATACAGTACAAACCATTTTTATTTTTTTTTTTAAACTTGAATGTATTTATACTTTAAAAATTTTAAATTTTATTGGGGGCTCTGATAGCTCTTATCACAATCCATACATATCCATTGTGTGAGACACATCTGTACATATGTTGTCATCATCTTTTTCAAGATATTTTCTTTCTACTTGAGCCCTAGGTATCAGCACCTCATTTTTTTCCTCCCTCCCCCATAGCCCCTTGATAATTTATATCCTTTTTTTTTTTTTTTAATGTCTTACACTGACCTCTGTCTCCTTTCACCCGCTTTACTGCTGTCCATCCTCCTGGGAGGGGTGCCTTATGTCGATTACTGTGATTGGTTCCCTGTTACTCCCCCAACCCCTTCCCTTCTCCTCCTAGTATCTGATGCTGCCCTTATTGGTCCTGAGGGGGTTATCTGTTCTGGATTCCCTGTGTTACAAGCTCTTATCTGTACCAGTATACATGTTCTGGTGTAGCCAGATTAATACAAAACATTTTTATTGATGCATAATTTACATACCGTAAGATGTGCCATTTAAAGTGTATAGTTCATTGTTTTAATAGTAGATTCAGAGTTGTGTAGCTACTGCCACAAGCTAATTTAGTCTAATACTTTCTTTATCCCAAAACGATATCCTTTACCCATCAGCAGTCATATGACCCCAGCGTATTCTGGTCATCCTGTACAACTGAACTCTTACCCTGTGTGGCCCTTTGCGACTGGCTTCAGTCACCTGCCATGTTAGCGTATTGTCGCCAACCCTCATCCATGCTGGAGCAGGTATCAGGACTCCATTACTTGACTAGTACTCCATGGTATGGAGATAATGTCTTTTATTGTCCCCTATTTGTTATCAGTTGATGGGTCTTGCATTGTTTCAACTTTGGCGTGTTATGAGTGATTCTGCTATGAACATTTGTGTACAAGCCTCCTTGTAAGCATATGGTTTTAATTCTCTTGGGCATAAACCTCTGAGTGGAATTACTGGACCATAGAGTAATTCTCTGTTCAGTCATTTGAGGTCCTGACTGTTTCCCAGAGCGGCTACACCATTTTACATTCCTACCAACAATAGAAGAGGGTTCTAATTTTACTACATTCTCATCAACACTTATTGTCTGTCTGACTCATGATAGTCATCCCTAGTAAGTAGGTGAAGGAGACCCCGGGTGGTGGAAACAGTTAAAACACTTGACTACTGGCCCCAAAGCTGGCAGCTTGCACCCACCCTGAGGCCTGGCTGATGATGGTGGTTAGAGTCTTGGAAACCCCATGAATGGTTCCAGTCTGTACACATGGGGCCTTCATGAAGTGGAATCGACTCCGGCAACTGCTCTCCCAGTGTGGTTTTGGCTTGCTAGTGATGCTGAGTGGGTCTTCACGTGCTTTTTCGTTATTTGTGTGTTTTCTTTGACGAAAAGACTATTGAGGCCTTTGTTTATTTTTTAATTGTGGTGTTTATCTTTACATTGTTGACTTGTAGGATTTCTTTATGTAGTCAGAAAAATAGACCCCTATCAGATATAGAATTTCACATATTTTCGCCCCTTCTATGCATTGCCTTTACTCATGACATTTTATATTTAATAAATGAATACATATTAAATACATGAGTGGCCTTTGTCTGGCAGACTGATCCTGACTTTAGCCCAGGATCACGTTTGCCTAAAACATGACGTGGGCTGTGATAGAGGACTGTGCTAGACATATGTACCCTTTGGTTCTTTATGGAAGGTCTAATAGGATCCCTTCTTTTTTCTTGGATCAGCCCACTTCTGTTCTTGGTGCCAGCGCAGGGGAGAGATTATCTCAGCCTCTTTGTTCCTTGGTAGGAGTGACCACATGAAGGTCTTTTCCTGGGAAAAGAAACGGTGGACCGCTAGTTGAGTCCAGCCTATAGGTAGAAAGGTTTTGTTTGGCCCATATGTTTCAAAATATTAAGATTCATTGCCTATATTTAAAAAGCAGGAGATTTCATATTAAAACCTATCATCTGGCCCTTGCTACAAACATGAGAAGATTTGAATGCACAAGGGAAGCTCTGCTCGCCCACCCTGTTCGCACTGTTGGGTAAGCATTGGATTGCTAGCCTCCAGGTTGGTAGTTCAAACCCATCAGCTGTTCGGCAGGAGAAAGATGAAGCTGTCTGTTAACGTAAGGATTTATAGCTTCAGAAACGCTCCACAAAGTGACTGTGAGTCGGACTCCAGTCAGTGGCAGTGGGTTTGGGGGCGTCCCATGTTCTCCAGGTGGCTGCCCTCTGGTACGTGCCTGGCGTCCATGATGAGGGTATTGGGAGCCAGTGTGATGGGAGGTTAGGCGGTGCTGCTCTTGGTGCTTTATCCACTTATCCAGGTATTGTGTACATGCATGTTGAGCAGCTTGGTTTGGGATGTGAGGGCAGGTCCACAGAAGTGTCTGTTTTCCAGGGGCGCCTAGTCCAGAATGGTTGATGGTGGTAGTTGGGGATCACGCAACCAGGCAGCTAAGCTGAAGCACAGAGTTGGGGGGCCTTGCTAAAGAGGAGCACTGATATGTGAGCCCCTGGGAAGCAGGGAGTCACGTAGGTGGACAGGCCACAGGAGACGGCCCTGGGCCTGGTCTCACAGGATCAGCTGGAGATCCCCAGGCAGAGCAAAGGGAACGGCGGAGCAGACATCAGGGCTGGCTGAGTAGAAGTCAGAAACCCAAGGGTGTGGGTGTGCCTGTAGTAGGAGCAGGTATGTGTGGACGTTCCTGCACACTAGAGGACTTTGGGGGAAGAGACAAAATAGCAAGTGCTGTTTGGAGGACTGGCCTGTGACATCCGCAGAGGAAAGAGCAGGGCATGGAGTCAAGGGGCCAGGGCTCAGCACTGGTGGGAAGGGCTCTGGAGGCTTTCAGCTGAGTCTGAGGGGAGACCTGTGACTGTCTCCAGAGCAGATGCGAGAGAGGAAGAGGAACGAGAGCAGCCCCCAGGAGGAGACACAATCTGGAGTGCACATGGGGCTTCGGGCAGCTGTGGGGGTGTGCGAACTGAGGACCACGAGCCGCGCAGAAGGAAGAGGGAAGGAGGGACCATATCCTGCCCTAGCTCCTGTGTTTCCCTGCTCCCACCAGCCTCTGAGGGAGCTGGGGGAGGAGCTAGTGCTGCCTGGTAACCTCGCAGATTGCCGGGTGTCCTTTGCCCATGGTGCAATTGTCAGCCTTAGCCCAGGCCACTTTGGTAGAAAATGGTGGCTCTTGAGGAACAGCTTATAAGTCAAATTGTCAAAAATAGAGAGTTCTGCTTCCATTCTCCTGTGGCTTATTTGCATTTTGTTTTCTCACTAATTGGGTCTTTTATTTTTTGTGTTGTGTGATTAGGCTCCTGCTGCTTTGAAGTGGCCTTTGTTGGGTGGGCAGGGAGGGAGGGAACGAGACGTAGTTAATGTGGGTGATCTTCTCTTGGCAGGAGAAAAAACAACTTTTGCTGTTGAGAGAGAAGTTGACTTACTCTATCTCTTGTGCTCTGATGATGCCTCTCTTGTCTTGGGGCCTTCAGGAGGACTAAAGTAATTTCCTTTGTCTCTAACCTACTTCCTGAGGATATTTATTTGGTGGCATGCACAGGTGCTACTGAAAGATAAATCTGCCTTTTTTTTTTTTTTCAAATTAATGCTTGAAATTTGGGAGCACTGACATAGTTGGCCTCAGGAACCTGTCCAATCTGGCCTTGTGGCTTCGTCCTTTATCCTTAATTTACTTGGGTTGCTTAAAGCTTCAGGAGGGTCAGTGGCTCGTCCTTGGTCACTTAGCATTGGGTCGAGAGCTCCGCCTTCCCAGTTCAGTGCATGTAGCATTTTAAAAGAAAATAGCTGTGCTTTTGATCTCTCCAGATGAATTTTAGGATCTCCTGTCATGAATGGCAAAGCCCCTTCTGTGCTTTTTCAGGGATGTCCAGGAAGGGTTCAGAGATGATGTTCAAAATTTAGGCCCAGGGTAGGGGTGGGGAGCGTCCAGCTCTAGGGCCATAGAAGCCCTGTGAAATCATCAGTACCAGCTACCATCACTCGCCTCACCAAAGAGAAGCACTGCCAGTCATCACCTTAGGGGTGAGTTAATCAAATATTTGACCGATATGACTGGTGAATGATGGGACAAATACTCCAATGGCCATTGACAGAGATAAGGTTTAGGGTACAAAGACTGCAAAGAAGGACCACCATTCTTGAGAGTCTGCTGTTCGGAGTGCACAGACAGGTAGGCCACTGAGGTAGAGAGGGCCATGCTCTGCTGCCAGTGCAGCATGGTTGGAGTGTCAGCAGTCAGCATGGTGGAGAGAGAGGGCTGACAAGTACACTGGCTGTGGAGAACAGTATTTAAAACATCCTGGCAGGGACTTGATCAACCGGGCTGTGTGCGACAGTGGAACCGGCTCTCTGCTTGGGCATGCTCCAAGACAGCAGTGTGAACCACTTGTAGCTAGTGCTACTGTGGGAATAACATGTATATTTTACTCAATTTGCATTTAAATAGACTTATGGGCCTATGGTTACTGTATTTGAAGGGTTGGGACTGCTGGATGTCCTGAGAAATGGGCTGGGGTCTCCATCTCTACTGTCAATTAGGTTGTGAGCTGCTCCCTGTGTGCTGTGTGGTAATAAGAGCTGGCAGCTTCCCAGGAAATCTTGGCCTGAGATTCCATGCTGTCCCTGGGGTTCTAGACCTGGGTCTCTAACAGCTTCCTGGACTAGTTTCTAACAGTGGAAACTCCAGGCCCTAGACTCATCTCCCAAACCATCTCACAGCTTCCTTACCACCTGCTTCTTCCTAGTAAATGATACTTCTTTTCCCAAGGCCTGTTGTTAGGTGTCGTTGAGAGAGCTGACTTAGAGCAGACCTGTGCTCAGTGGAAGGAAACGCCGCCTGATCCTCTGCGGTACGCACAATTGTTTGTATGTTCGAGTCCATCGTTCCTGTCACCGTGTCAGTTCAGCTTGTTGAGAGGCTTTCTCCTTTTTACTGACCTTCTATTTTACCAAGCATCATGTCCTTCTCCTGGGACTAGTCCCTCCTGATCTCCAAAGTACATGAGACAGAGTCTCACTATCCTTCCTCCTAAGAATTGTTCATTCTTCTAGAAGTCTGCGGTATATTGAATGTTCTTTGCCAGCACCATAATTCAAGTGCATCACTTCTCCAGGCTTCTGTATTCAATATCCATTTTTCACATGCACAAGAGGTGATTGAAAATACCATGGCGGGGTCAGGCGCACCTCAGAGTTCAAAGTAACATCTTTGTCCTTCAGCACTTTATGTAGATTGTGTGTACCAGAAAACATTGCCCAACGTGATACATCAGTTAATTTACTGACTGGTTTTTCTTAGAGCATTAATTGTGGATCCAAGTAAGAAGAACTCTTTGGCAACTTCAATCTTTGCTCCTTTTATCATGATCTTGTCATTATTGGGCCAGTTGTGAAGCATTTTCTTTGGGTTTTACAAAGCCAAACATCGAGCTGGAATCCATATAGCAGGCTGTAATCTCTTATCTTCACCAGTGAGTGCTTCATGTCCTCTTGGCTTTCAGCAAGCTAGGTTCAGTCACATACATATCGCAGGTTGGTAATGAGCCTTCCTCCAATCTTGATGCGGTGTGCTTCAGTAGTCCAGCTTCTCAGATGATTTGCTCGGCATTCAGATTGAATGCAGTTGGTGGACAGATGCACCCGTGTCACATCTTTCCTGATGTTAAACCATGCAGTAAGTCCCTAGTTCTGCTGGCACGACTGTTTCTTGGTTTACCCACCGGGGCCACACGAACACAAGCAAGTTGTTCTGGAATGTCCATTCTTCCCAGTGTTCCCCAGGCAGAACCATTTCCTGTATTATCTTCCATGCTGACTGTGTCCCCAAGGGGCTCATCCTTCTGCTAATCTCTAATCGGGACTCCTTTCTTCATCACCGTTGCTGTCATTTTAGCACAGGCTTCCATTAGCTCCTGTCTCGACGGGGACCTAAGATACTCTTCCTGATTCTGGCTCTCCTCTTCAAACTTCCCCCTCTTCTGTAGCCAGGAACTTAAAAAATATAATAAACTCATGATCTATTATATTACATAATCATTTTACATCCTTTAAAATTCATTAGTTGCTGCTCATTGGCATAAAGGCTGAACTCCTTGGCTTGGCTGGCAGGGTTCTCCCAATGGAATCTCTGCCGGTGCCGCCTCAGGACTGCAGGCTTAATGAAGTACCTGCAGGTTCCTGGCAGACAGAATTCACTTTCTCACATTGTACTTTTTGGCTACATTCATTTCTCTGAGGAGCCCATTGTTCCCCCTACCCAGACTGTGCCAGGTGACACCCTTATTTGAAAACCCATACCCCTAAGATCTCATTTTCTCCCTATCAGTTACTGTTTTCAGTTCTCCCCTGGGCTCCATCCCTTTGAGGGTAGGGCTCTGGTACAGAACAGGGCCTGGAACAGAGTAAATGAAAGATGGAATGAATGCATGAATGAATGAATGAAGAGGTCATTCCTCACTGTCTACAGCAGTTCCCACCCTTCTGTGGGGCTTTAAGCAACACCAAACAGAGTTCAGCAGTGGAGAAAGCCTGCCTTGAGGTTAGACAAGTTAATCTTTCAATGGAAATTCAATCCTCATATTTCATTTTCAGGCCACTTTGCGTAGCAAAGTAGTTTAACTAGTAGCAGATTTCTGCTGTGCTGATGGTTAATTTCATGCCCCACAGAGGGTCAGCACACTAATGCCAGGAACACGGTGACCTCAGTGCAGCTCACCGCACACGGTGAGAGCTCCGGCAGCCCTGTTGTTTTAGAGAAGCAGTTTTCAAACATCCTTCACCGGCTTGATTTTGAGTTAACAGGGGTGACCTTTCCAAGAACATTTTTAAAAGCTATAACATAGATCCTTCCCAGACCGTATATTTTCCTTTCTCTACGCAGTTCAAAGGGGCTGAGTTGTCTCTTAGGTTTTTGCTGGTGATCTTCAGCTTGACCCTGGTTGTTTAAATCTGCCGGAGGAAATTTGAACAAACTTGTACTTTGGTAATTCTTCTGCCTCTGTGAACCTTTAACTTCAAGGTTTCAGAGCCAGGGGCTGCATTGTCACCCGACGTCCCTGCTGGGGTTTTCAAAGGGCATTGTCTAGTACGTCTGTTTTCACTTTGCTACTGGAGTTCTTTTGAGGAAGGGTATTAATTCAGACCTGATTCTTAGACAGGACGGGGACTTTTAAACTTGCCCCAGAGCTTGGGGATGGGGAAATGAGCATAATGGAAGCCTGTGGCTGATGCCAGTGATTGTTCTGCAAAAGGTAAAAGGAGGTCCGGGTTGGGCTGTTGTAGCGCTCCAGTGGGAGAGGACAGCTCTATTTGCAGGTCTTGTTTGGCAGTTGACCTCCGAGTTCCTCCTAGAGGTAAAACTCCGAGAGCCCCAGGTTGTTCTGACCCGGAGTAAACTTGGATCCCCCACGCGACTCGCCTGATAGGAAACTTTCTTGGCCGAAAAGAAGAGTCCTGAGGGAAGAGGCCAGAGAGCTGATGTAGTTCCTCCCTTGGTCGGCCCTGCTATGACACTGAACATCAACTGGTCTGTTAGACCTTTAGTGTCTCATGTGACTTTTCAAAAAAACCCAAAGCCCCTCACAAACATGTGACACCGCAGGAATAGGGACCGGTGGGATTTTGGGTCAATGTCCCATTGGAGACTTGAATCATTAGAGGGGTGATGCTCCAGTGACCTCTCTAGGTGCCCTTTGCTTATTCTGTCATCTTCTCTGCGACATGCTGACGGCTAGTTGAGCACTAAACCTGGCTCTTTGGCTTTCTTTCCCTACCCTGATTCTTAATGTCTTGAAGAACTGGCTAGGCTTGATTTCCATTGTAAGACTCCGATAATGTAGCTGGAAACTTGTGTCATTAATTTATTCAACAAACACCAGCTTACTACATGCCAGGGCCTATATGTACATTAGTGAGCAGGACAGGAGAGGTTCACTGCTTGGGAAGGCAGATGTTACAGGAGTAACTGAAAATGGGTAAATCTTGATAATTCTGTGAAGGATAATGATGCTTAGGGTGTGGGGGTGTCTACTTGAGTTTGGGGGCCAGTAAGGCCTTTCTGAGGAAATGGAGTTTAAGTTAAAATCTGAAGGATGAGGAACCGGCTGGCTGCTGGAGAGTTGGGGAGAAAAGTATTCTAGACAGAGGGAATAGCATATGTGAGAGCCCTGAGGCAGGGGTGCAGCTAGGGACTGTTATACACGAAAAAGGGCCAATCTAGTTGATTGTATCAGAGCCAGTTTCCAGGAAACAGACCTGACATTTATATTTGGACAAATGTATATATTTGCACTCTGTGTCAATCTTGGTTTTTCTGGATCGTAAAGCAAGGATGTGTCTTGTCATTCTGATATTAGGATGGAGAGTGGGAGGAAGCAAGACAAAATAAGCCTCTGGAGGTACTCGTATTCAGTTTCATCCTGGCCACAATGTTGGCCTTCATCCATTTCAGCCCTGTCTGTTTCTGGTACCGTAAACCTCCATTTGAGTCCTGCAGTAGAGAGATGGGCGGAGATGGAAATAGGGATTGGCAGGTAATCCTGGCATAAAAGAAATTACCGTTTCACTACTTTGTGATTGTATTTGGCCATTCAACATCGACCCACTGGCTGCTTATGATTTATGGGCGAAATGGAGGTTAAGAAAATATTCCTGATCCACTAAACCAAGAAGTGGCTATCACAGATATTAGATGAAGTATTTAAAGTCACAGAACTCGTTAAAAAAAAATGTTATTACTGGCAGCTAGCCCAGCCTTCTGATTCCTGGTCCAGTGCTCCTGTCCCTATCTAGCTTCTACGGAGCACACAGCCCTAGATGTACTACGTGGTCCTCTGTCCCCTTTCCTCAGGAGTGTCCTTGGGCAGAAGTTAATGCAGGGTGGGGGGGGGGGGCATTTTGCCCTTTTTGCTTTCCTCCAGGAAGTTGGGCGAAAGGCTTGCCCAGCCCTGGATTGTGTCTTGAAGGGCCGAGTGAATGCAGACATTTGCGTGATTTATACTTTAGATCTAGAACCAGAAACTCATTTTAGGGAGCCACTACCCCAGGTTCCTGCTGAGCACGCCTAGCCCAGCCTCAGACTTGAGGGGCTATGTCTCCATGTTTGAATTTCTCAGTTCTTAATAAGGGAAACAATAGTCCACATCCTTTAAGGCACTCTTGCAACATCAATTTGTGTTTTGGACAGAATCCTGCCCACGGGTTATGTAGGAAAGAATGTTAGCAAGTGGCCCACCCGGCTTGGGGGCTTTTTGGGAAGCCAGAGCAGATGAGGGACTCCTCTGGGGAGAATAAAGGGGAGGCTTCCCCTCCCTCTTTCCTTTCTAAAATCAAATGGACTATCTTTTTCCTGCATGCTCGGTAAAAAGAGATACTCCTGGCTTAGGTTCATCTGTTGTCTCTAAAAGCTGTCAAAAGTACATAGTAAGAAAATTTAGCGTGGCGACCAGTGGAGTGTCTTTTTTCTAGAAAAGATAAAGGTAGGTCAGTTAGGTTTGGTTTGATTTCTTCAGCTGAGACTTCTCTTCCTCTTATCTTGAAATCTGGCTTGGAAGGCAGTGTTCCCGGGGACATTTTAGCCAGTGCCTGGTAACAGATGCATGCCATCCCTTCCCTGACGTGCCTCCAGGCCCTCAGACCCGGCTGTGGGATTGCAGGCTGCCTACAGGGCGGTGGGGTAGTGAGCCCTCCTCTCCATCCTGACTCCTGATCTCTTTGGTGCACAAGAGGGCAGTGTTTGCTTACAGTCTCGGATGGAGAGGATCCATGCACAGGTTAACAGGGCAGCGTAGCCATAATGACCTCGGCCTTTTTCAAGACAAAATCAACTGCACACTACAGCTTTAATGGCTTAGGGGTACCTGACCCTTCCAAGAAATTGCTGCTAGCTATCTTTTTTCCTTAAAAAGAAAACTATTATTTCTTTTAATTTTAATTCTAAAAAATCCAAATCAATGAAAATACGACTTGTAGGCTTGCGCCTACAATGGTAGAAGTTAAAAAGTATTTCAGAATCCAAACAATTGCTTTTTAATTAAAACCCATCTGGAAAAATTTTTGTTTGGAGCAAAAGGTCAAGTGTATTTTGTCCCTTCCACATCAGTGTAAAGATGATCTGAGTGAACTTTGAAAGCCGTCGAAGATGTGGGCCTCCCTTATCACCCCCACTGCCCTCACTTTTTTTTT
Source organism: Echinops telfairi (assembly GCF_000313985.2). Classification (NCBI taxonomy): domain Eukaryota; kingdom Metazoa; phylum Chordata; class Mammalia; order Afrosoricida; family Tenrecidae; genus Echinops; species Echinops telfairi. Next base: position 31,109,986 of record NW_022103928.1, on the reverse strand, counting down.
CTGCAAGAGTGAGCCAAAGCAGGGAACTTCCAGGAGACAAAAGGTGGTTTCCCTGCCCTTTAGAAACACAATGAACTGTTTAAAATAGTACATGTCTGTTTTTTTTTAAAGAAGGCTTTGCCTATTTTCAGTTCTTTCTTGATATTTTTCTTTAAAACTTTCAGCCCAGAAAGATACGTATCAGTGCACATGTCCAGTACCTACCCACTGTCCAGTTTATGACGGGATTGTTGTATTCTCCCAAAACCTGGCCCTATTGATTTCAAGTGCCTCCTGGAAGTTGAGACCCAAGAGTGCTTAAGGTAGAACTACTGTCGCAGTGCCCATTGTACTGAGGAAATGATGGAGGGCAGTGTGTGAAGTGGGAGGGGTTGTGCACCCCCCCACCCTCCCCGCTGGCCTCTCTCAGCTTGCTTGCTCAGCCAAGATGCAGGGGAGCTGTATCAGAGAAAAAGCCGCTTCTTGTACATAGTGAGGGCTGATGACTGTGAGGACAATCCCTTTGTCCTCATGGGGAAGGTGGGAGGTGGTTGGGCCTGAAGCTAGAGACAGAGATACTAATTGTTGACCGGAGACGGACCTCCTCCCGCCAGGTTGTCCGTTTGTTTGATTCCTTGAGCAACCCCCTGGCTTGGCCCCTCTGAGCATCTGTAGCAAAACAAAAAGAAATCTGGATCGGAAGTGCCACGTGGCTGCCTTGATCACTATGACATCGATCACGGAGAAAAGCCCGGTTCCGAGGCGGAGCCGTGTAAGGAATCAGATGTCTTCGTGTAATCTTTTGTAATCGCAACATAAATCTTCCAAAGTGAATGTGTCTGTAAGATAGATGCCACATAAACTGTGGAATATGTTCATCTGTGAGGCAACCCTCAGCCTCTTAAGTGATGGGCAACATTTAATACAGAGTTTGGCTTTGACAGCAGTGAGGAGAACCTTGGATGGCCTGCCCACTCTCCCAGGAAGCTCCTTCTCTGGCTTTTATTAGCCGGGCCTGGGTTTTGAGTTGTAGGCTTTTGAAAGAGGCTCACGCCATGTTTTTCCAGGAACATCATTTCTGAAAAATGCTGGGACCCTCAATTTCCAAAGGAGGCTAGTTTGTGCGGGGAATGAAAGTTGTATCTCTGTGTGGACGCTGGGCTGTTTTCCGTCTTCACTCCCCAAGGCAGAGTTGGCAAGCGGGGAAGGGGACAGATGTTCCTTGGTAGTAATTTCCAGGCAGATTCTTGAATGCTTTGTATACTCTGGGTCACCGTCAGCTCATAATGGAGCAAAATTGAGTGAGAATTCCTGCAATGAAAGACGTGAACGGCGCACCGGAGAGATATGATGGCAGAGATAGAGAGCATTCTATGAGAAAATATTTCCAGTGCTATCTGTAAAATTCAGATTGAATAACCATTCTGAAGTGCTCCCTTTTAAAAGCGTTTCCTTCCACAAACATTGCAGGCTGAGTAAATACCAATAATTTTTATTTCCCTTTTCCTTATCGGTCCTCCTACTGATATGTTCCTGCATGGCCTATCTGGTCGCTTCAAGTGAGCATCAAATGATTTGTGTCAGCTTCCAATTTGAATTATGATCCACTTTCAAAACACAAACTGCTTCTCCGCTTTTGCATTTGGAGGTAATTGTTAATATTTACCAACACTGAGGAAGAGTTGGACAGGCTGAAAATGGTGTCCACAAATGGAGGCAGTGAGGAGGGGGCTGTGCGTGCCCGAGTGTGCGATGGCTCGGCGCTGCCTCTCAGGGCCTGACCTGCCACTTGGACAGCTTTTTCCTCCAGCTCCTGCTTATCTGGAGGCTATCAGACCGAGGACGGGGGAACGGTGGACCCAGCTGCGCTGTGATCTTTTGGGGACCGAACTCTGAAGAGGCTGGGAAAGCTATTCTTGCTGCCTGGAGGACATGCTTGCCGGGGCCTCTGTTCTCAGTGGCCCGCCCCTGCGGTTTCTCTGGGTGCTGAGGACCTGGTGGGAGTGTCTTCGGTGATGTAAAACCTTGAGGGCTCCAGGCCCTTCCCTGCACCATCAAAAACCACCCACTTGAATGAAATGTGTGTGCCGACACCCCCGTCACATACAGGTTATACACTGTTATTAGATGGTCTTCGCCTTATCTTGGTAGACGTGTGATCCAATTTTAATTCATTTCAGCGTCATCGTTTCTTGTTGTGTTTTGGAGCAGACACTTTTTAAAACATTTCAAATAATCTTTACACTTTGGTGCTTTGTTTCTTGTGCCATATTAACAGCCAACTTCGGGGAAATCCACGTTTAGACGTTGCCTCTTAGAACTTCCCCTCCCTGCAGTTTGCTTGGGGCGTGGGCATGCTGCTCTCCTAAGCCTTGGTCCTTACCTGTCGAAATAAGCGAGAGGAGGAGTCCCACCTGCCTCCCTGGCACTCGTCAGAAGTAGTCGGAAATGCATTTGTCAGCGTCGTGGCAGCAGGGGCCCAGCACTTGGAGCAACTGCCCCTGATCCAGCTGACCACACTGCCAGGGTCAGCACCGGGGACACAGCCCCTGTGGGGGTGGTCAAGGAGAGGCAGCTTTCCGGACAGTAGGCCTGAGCAGTGGAATCGTGTAAGAGCTATGTTTCAGAGAAGGCAATGAGATCTTTGAATTTTTCAAGGCAGAGAAGAGGAGTGGGGAAAAAATTCGTTGTCTAGCTGGGCTATGCAACAGGAGGCAGGATAAAGCTGGCCTCTCCCTTTCTAATGCCATCAGCGGCATTTTAAATTTCTTTTTCTTTTCCTTCTTCCTCTCCTACCTCCTCCTCTATTTTTTTGGCCAGATCACTTGGCCTGTAATGTGTGTCCCCACCCCCCACCCCTCCCTCTCTCCAAGTCCCCCTCAAGCACTGAGGCTGGCATTAAATCTCCTGTGTGGTGACCCTCTGAGGCTCGCAGCCATCTCCTTCCTCGTGGTATTTGGTCTCTGGTGTTCTATTGTTTTCAAAGGGAGGTGCCAGGGACTGGCCCTAGGTTAATTGGGGGCTCAGGGGAGGGCTATCTAGAGGGATTGTAGCACAGGCAGCCTTCAGCAGCCACTCCGAGATCATGCGTCAGGGGGAGCCAGGTGTGAAGGAGGATGTGTGGATGGAAAAAAGCGGGTCCCACGCCATTGTACGAGCCCTAGCTACTTGTGCCATGCCCACTGGACACAGTGCGGGCTTTTGGTAAGACTGGTGAAAAAGCCATGGCTCCTGCATTTGGGAAATGCTCAGTGTTGGGAGAATCTTGATGGACTTCTCTTTCGGAATACGGGAGAATGTGGGTTAATTCGCTAGCACCCTAACTCTGCAGTCAGTTAGCATGGCATGTTTGGCCCCGTATTCAGTTCTGTTGTGCTCGTGTTCACATGTTGTGTAACCAGGGCTCTGGATTCTTTCCCTGACAGGTTTTACACTCTTAGGATTAGTGTTATTGGTAAAAAAAAGCTCAACACACAGACCTGGGTTTGAGTCCCAGCTCTGTGGCTAGCTGGTGGTGATGGACAAGTCATCTCTGTGGACCTTACTTTTCTCATCTTTAAAGTGGGGAGAAAAATCTTGACGATTCTTTTTGAGACTCTAATAAGATAAACGATGTAGATAGTTCATGTGTCAGTGGCTGAAACTTACAAAGGTACTCAGTAAAATGATGCTCGCTAAGTATGATTTAATTTTTTAATCTTTGTAATACTTGATATAAACAGAATCTGTCAGAGTATGCTTTTCTAGCTTTTGCTGTAAATGCATCACAATCTATAGATATGTAGTGTCTGTATATCCAGACACTAGATACATAGTGTCTGATAGCACGCATAGTAATGATTTTGGTTTCTGTTTCTACACTGGGGATAATCTCGCTGGAGAGACTCTAAAGGCACGTGTTTTACTGTGTTGATCTGGTTGTAAAATGTTGAGTGCAGTTGGGAGTTAAAGGGGGAAGCCCAGCGTCGGGGACGATGGGAGGGGAACCAGCAGAGAAATGTCAGTCTGCTTTGTCTGCAGGAGGAGTTTGCTTGTTACATATGGAGGATGATGGGTGTCAGCCATTACTAAATGCAATTGTACCAAAAAATATGTCAGGAAAGGACTTCAGCTTTCCTTAATGAGAATGTATGCGTTCTCATTAAAGAAACGCATACCTGCACACCCAGAGACAGGCACCCACTTAGCCACCCACCCGAAACAACGTGACAGAGCTTAAATGCAAACATGTTGTCGTTGAAAAAAGGCTTGAGGTTAAGCGTTTGAGAAACTGAATTTGAATCCTGCTTCAGCATTCTTTAGATGTGTGATCTTGGGAAGAGTACTTAACTTCTCTGGTCTTTGCTTTTTCTGGTCTGCAAAGTGGGAAAGAGCTGTTTTAAAGATGAGAAGAACTATACCTGCTACATGCAAGGGGGCTTCAAAAAGTTCATGGGAAAACACAATGAAAAGATAATGGATTTTTTTCCATGAAATTTTTTGAAGGCCTCCCCCCAATATAAACTTTTAATAAACATTGTATCATTATTATCACAACATTTACTACTGATAATAAAGCGTCCAGTGTCTTCTTAGGATTTTATATCACCAACTACAAATGTAGTTTCTCTGAAAAGCTAGAATTTTTGTCTGTAGTACAAATAAATATACTAGATCATTGATTTAATGTCATGGAGAAGCTTATAAATGGTTCTATATGATTGTTTCAAAAACCTGTTTTGTTAATTCCTCATTTTAAAACTAGAACCCCCCACACCCAAAGGTCTTTGGTAGGTTAATATTTTTTGAGCACGAGCGAGGGCTATGTGTAGTAAGGGAAAAATTCAGAGAAACAGTTTTCTAAAAACTTGAGGTGTCTGCCTTTCAACTGGAGAAATGATTTTTCTTTTTCCTCCTAATTTACTGTTTGGGGTTTTGTTTTGTTTTTTGCCGAGTTTTCAAATGTATCAGTATAAACCATACATTTTTAAGTGTTTGCACCAACTATTTGTTTTAAAACAAATCTTGCTGACTTTCAGTTTTCTCCCACATTTGCACAACACTGAAATTTCTGGAAATGTCTCATCTCTAGCTGAGCTAGAAAACACCTCTTTGTAGTAATGGCAAAGAATTCTCCATATCAGGCCAAATCTCACAACCTCACCCTCCAAAGAGCCTCCTGCATTCCTTCACTTCACATTTCGCGGCAGCCTAGATCACTTACAGTGAGAGGACAATTGGGTGCACATTTTAAAATATAGAAGTACTTTTATGAACTTCATTTCAGAGAAGCAGACTTTTTATTTTAATGTTTGCTTTTATAAATAGGTGCATTGACCTGTAAAGATGAGGAGGAGAGTAGCAGACAGCTGTTGTTCAGCACTTCTAGAATCCGACTGGAGAAACTGCAGCCATAAAAAATGGGTTCTTCATGTAAATAAGTTGGCCACCTGGTTTTCAAACAAAACAAAAAACAACCAAAAAATGGCAGTAGACGTAACCCCCCCTGGACTTCCAGGTGAATTTCAGAAGACTGTGGGATCGGCTGGTATGCTCATCGTGATTTATATGGAGACGTGTGGTAAAATAGCACCGTACATATCTGTATGTATAGCTAATAAAGCAACGTTCAGAGTCACAACTTATGTCATAAAAATATTAGAGTCTGTTTTCCTTGAAGATTTTACTGTTTCGAAGGTAGATCTTTTTAGTTGTGTTAAATGAATGTCTCTTCTGGATAAATTTACAATATGAAAATGATCTTGGGATATAATGTATAAATGAAACATTTAAATAGCTTTATTCCCCATAAACTTTTCCAGAACATAAAGTGAAACTGGAAGTGGCTTTGATACGTCCCTTGTGTTTTGGATGGTGAGGAGAAGCGTCAGAAAATCCAGCTCCCCTAGAGAATTCTTTTGGGAGTCCGCAGCGCCGATTATCGTGCGACTGTTATCCGAGGCGTAGCCAGCATTGTTGCTTCTTTCGTGTTCAGACCCAGACTTAGTGTACAGTGAGAGTTTACTGGAAAAAGAGTCAGGTTCTGTTTGGGGCGGAAGAGTGGTAGGAGTAGTATGTAAAATCCACGAACAAAATGACATCATTTTTTCTTATTAGACTCATTTATTAGAAATTCACAATGAATCTTTACAATGGAATATTTGTGATTCTAGAAGCCCAGAAACCTAAATGAGTTCAGATTGACTTACTCCTTTTTTTTTTTGTACTGTCTATCAAAACCTTTTTACGTTACTTTACCACAGACTATAAAAATTGCTTCTCACTGTGCACCGTACCTTACTTATTCTGTTCAATCTCCAAATCCCTGTTGTTATTGTAATTTTATTTTACTGTAATAATTATTGTTGTTCCTATTATTGAACAAGCTTTGGCTGTTTGGTTTGAAAAGATTCAATCAAGTATTTTGGTTATGGTGATTAGTGCAGCAATGCAGGGATCTTATACATACGTAGTTTTTTGGCAGTTTTACTGCGATACCTCGGAGTTAGATACTTGTTTTCATAGGTTAGAAAAGTTGTTGTGAATGATAATACAGCTCTCATCCCAACTTGTTTTATTGAAATAAAAATTAACCCTTGATGCTGTTTTAATCTTTTGGCTGAATGGAACTTATTTCTGATTTCGATTTTACTGAAGCAGCCTCCCCATTTCTCTAAGTGCCACTTCCCGAGGGTGGACAAAACATGTTCTGTGCAGGAGAAATGTGAGATGCTGGCTGCATGGGGGAGGAAGAGGGAGAGGAAGCTGTTTGCAAAACTACTTAAAATAAATTAGAGGGGTCAAACATGGAACACAGTTGCAAAAGAGAAAGAAAAAAAAATGCCTTAGGTCAGTTCAGCTAAAATAGCATAGGCATTCACATTGGCTAGAGGGTTGTGTATTTCTTGCTAATCAGATACAATCGGTGCAGATAATATTTGAGTACCTGAGGCTAGATCTCATTGCCTCTATATCAGGGAAATTAACATAAGGGGCAAGTTTTAAGTGCGCGATTTGGGGGACTAGATACTATTTGGAAGAGAGATGGCCAGCCGTGTTTACCTTTGTTGTCTGAAGGTTGCTCAGATTAGTGTCCTCTCAGGCCAACTCACAGGCTGCCTGTCAGACAGAGGCTCTGGTGCAGGCAGCAGCCGAGGGCCTGGCGTTAGCATTTCATTTGAAAGCGATCGGTAGTTTTAAATTAAACATGCAAAGTTATCTTGGTGAGGCATTGAATGGGAGGTTGCTGGATTATTGAATTTGGCCCACAATTTAGCCAGTTCAGCAGGGATTTTGGGGTCTGAAGCAATTAATATGCAAGTACATTTGAGTCAGCAAGGCAGGAGATTACTGTTTTATCAGGGTAAAAAAAAATTCCCCTACAAGATCTCTCTCTCTCTCTCTCTCTATATATATATATATATATTAGGTAGCTAAACCTATTGTTCAAGATTCATGTTTGGGAGTGACCAACATAAATTACCAAATTGCAGCCACCAAAGTCAAGGGAAAGGAGTAATACTACTCAAAAAATTTTTTGGATGTATTACTTGCATTATTATCTTTGGAAATAGAGGGACCTCAGTTTTCTTTTTTTCTGCTTTTTGCTCATATATGTTTGGATAAAAGTTAATTTTCTTTGTTGAAAAAAATACTTATTGAACTGATCAAAGCACCTAAAGTTATCTTGCTCTTTTAGACTGGGTATTTACAAGCAAAACTGAAAAGGATTTCAGTATGTGGCTATATCCTACTGCATCCTATAAGTCCAGATGTGCCCCACCTGAATTGCTGTATGATTCCCTGACCATAATGGTCTGGCTCAGGCAAACAGCTATTTCTTTGATAATCTTCTTCTTGATGAACACATTTTTATTTATCTCTGATAGAAGTGTACAGAGCCAGAACTCTTATACCTCCTTTTTTTTCCCCTACCTGGCAGGCAGCTCGGGAGGTGTGATATATATTTTCATTATGAGACACTCAGCATTGCACACGGTGCCTGTGTAATCTTGGTGCGAGTTGCTTCCCACTGTTCGTTCATCTTTAGAGAATTGTGAGGGTGGCGTGAGACAGTTCGTGCAGGGAGCTGAGCGTGTGGGTTTCAGACCCTGTGTGATGAAGACACATCCCCCCTTTACTTGGTGGGAGACCCCCACGCCCCATGCTATGGGAACGGGCCACGCTTGTGAAAGATACTGACAGTACTAGCTCCAGGAGCTGGCAGGCGCCTAATCCAGGTCCAGCAATTGTTGCTTTATTGCACAAGGGGCAGCAGGAAATGTTAGTCTTTGCAAATCAGATGTCTAACTTTAAAATGAAACAGTATGGCCTGATAATAGGTCTTTACTCTGCATTTTCTGTGGAAATCCTTTCCTTTGGAAGCTTTGCTTTGAACTGTTGTTGCTTGATGTCAGCAATTTGGAAACCTTGGTGACTGGGGAGGAAACCCTTCTTGGTTAGCAGGCTGCCCTTTGGTCATGGCATGAGCTGTGGCTTTGGCTGCTTGAAGGGCACTCCAGGACATGACCTGGGAAGGCAGAGTCGACTGACCATGTCCTTTGGGCAGGTGACACAGGGACCCAGCCTGGGTGTAAGTGGGTGAGTGGCCTGGCTCCCTGTTAAAGGCCTCCAAGGTTTCCTATGGGTTTCCTTTTCTGCCCAATGCAAGAGTCTTTCTACTGCAGATGAAGGATAACATACTTTGGAGAATAACTTTCATTGTTCCCATTCCCAAACCCTTTTCTGTGTTGAGAGCATTCTCAGTTTGTCTGTTTGTTACTATATGTCTCCCCCCACCCCACAGCCTGTGCCGACATTCTTCTGTGCAGATCACATGCACTTGGCAAACGGGTGGGCATTCTGAGCACTTTTCTGTGTTTTCAGCCACGGCCCTCGGTTCTCAAGGGATACTGCCAGCCTCCATCCTGATTCCAGATTTAGAGAGGAAAAAAAGAAGCAGCAGCCTTGATATAAAATGGAAGTAGAACTAACTTGGCAGCGGATAGAGGAGATTGCGATAAGGAGTTTTGAAGTGTTTCTCCTTTGAACGATCTTTCTTGTTAGAGAACCACTTCTCTCCCAGCAGTGTCAGATCCTGTGGATGCCCAGCAGAGCCCTTGCGGGGTGGGCTCCTGATCGCATGGGGGTTTCTTTAACTGCCCACTTGTCCCTAGGAATAAGAAAAGAAGCAAGAGCTAATGTTCTACAGTCCGTTTTTGTTTGCTTGTTTGCTTTTCATCATTGGAGCAGGTGCCCAGATGAAGGAAAAAGGTTTTTTTTTAATACATAAAGGAAAACCTACTCAGATTAAGTGTCTGGGTTTATGATTAGGTCCGTGGTAGAAAATTCAAGCAATACTAAAAGATACATGGTGCAAAGGATGTTTTCCTTCCCTCTCTGTGCTCCAGTCTCCTGTTTCTTCCCTCTCCCCACTCATTGCTCCTTTTAGAGACGATCCATAGCAGTACATCATAGCTTCACCTCATTCTTCTCAGTGGACACATACTGCCTTCGTCCACCCCCCCACCCCACCCCCGTGTGCCGCTTTTCCTTATAATACTGTCTCCAAGGCACGGTGGTGCTTTCTCTTACACTTGTGTGCCTCTGTGCATAGCGTCCACCTCGGAGACAGAGCCCTGCTGTGAACCTCAGCCTCTCTCCCCTCAGGCCTTGCGTCTTCCTGTTGACCAGGCTCTTCCCAGTTGGGTCTAGTGTTGGTGGCCCTCCCAGAGAGGCCAGAGGGCTCACACCACTGCTGCTGCCCGCAGAGACCTGTGAAGGCTGCTGCTGCGGTTCTCCATAGTCTCTAGCCAACCACTGCGGGATGTGGTCTTGGGGCGGGGTTGTCTGCACCAGAGAAGGAGCTGCGAGAGGGCTTTCTGTTCTTTACTTTCCATTTTGCACCCTGCCGTCTTTTACTTCAGATTCACACTGGCACTAACTCAGGTTGAATTCTAGTTCTAGTTTGCTAGCTGAGCGAGGGTCGACAATTTCCTTATTAAACCTTTTAGAACTTCAGACTCACTATGTAAAAATGGTGTTCATAATACCTTCCAGTTATAGTTGTTGTGGGAAGGTAGATTGGATACTATTAGTAGTCCTTTCAGCAGCTAGCATTACTGAGCTTTTCTTATGTCAGGCACTATCCCATATCCTTGAACCTGTGGAGGCTGTGTGTCGCTGTGATGCTTGCTCTTGGTGTGTTGTTGTAAGCACCCAGCTATGAATCATTTTGCCTATTCTGGAGTTAAGAGATTTGAGGCCTTCTCAAACGCTCATAGACTGACTTGACATAGAACCACTGTTTTCTGGGTCTCTGTGAGACGGGAGCATGTAGAGCTTTAAAAGGCCACTGCTGTTGAGTCGATATGACCCATGGCAACCCTGCAGGCTGAGCAGAGCCACCCACAGGGCTTCCAGGGCATCGTCTTTCTGGACGCAGACTGCACATCCTTCTCTCATCTAGCGACTGATGGGCTTGCTGACCTTTGGGTTAGCCGCCTAGCGCTTAACCACTGCTTTCCCCAGGGCTCCTTATGGGACTTTAGGGGCTGTGTGTGTGTGTATGTGTGTGTGTGTGTCTGTGGTCCAGATGTGACTACAAAGACACACTTTCTATATGGTTGGAGGGAGTATTATAGACTGCTGATAGGAGACTCAATACATGTCCCCGGGCTCCTTTGTGTAGCTCTGGACCACTCTTCTATTGATCCCCTGAGAGGTGGTGGGAGCAAATAGAGAATAGGAAAAGGGCCAAAATATGTGTATTTGACTGCTCTGGCCTTCCCAAGACCATCAAGTCACATCACCAATACTTTAATGATTTCTTGCAAGTTTAAAAAACATGTCTTAAGCATGCATTCACAATAACACATCCGTGTGTTTATTTATAACTGTATTTTTGCTTAGACTTAATCTGTTAGATATTCCATGTTATTACTTGATCTTTATGCATATTATTGTTAGTGATTACATACTGTTTTGATTCTGTTGAAATGAAAGGTATCTTTCTTTTTATCTCTTAAAGAATTTAGATTTCTTCTCTATACCTATATTACATCCTTTGCATATTTTTCAGATTAACAAAATTTCGGAGGGACACTGAGCAGTTTTTAGTCTACTCTCATTTTCCGTTAGGGATTCCTAATTGTACTGTAAATGATCTAGGATGGGATGGGTCCCCAGCTATGACTGCTTTGTACCTTTACTTAGTTGTACTAAGAAATACAGACCCATAATACTTTATCCATAAATCTAAAAGATGAATTTAAAAATTTTAAAGTTGGACACAAAATATGTTCTGAATGAACTGAAGCTATTTTTATTCGGTTTGATTATAGGAAATTGCCCCATCCCTCTTAGTGCATTGCATATATATTCCATAGTAGAAGTTCCCACCCACAGTGACCCCATGCACAACAGAACGAAACACCGCCCAGTCCTGCGCCACCCTCACGACTGCTCCTCGGCTCGAGCCCACGGTTGCAGCCGCGGTGTCAGTACCACTGGAGGTCTTCTTTTCCACGGACTCGCCGGCTTCACCAGCAGAGGTTCTCAGCAGTGTGCCAGTGATTCCCCGCCATGCAACCCTACAGGACATAATCCACTCCAGGATGGGATCTAACGGAATGGAATCAGCGCTGGGAGCAGGCAGCAGTTGTGATGGAATACAGCTGCACGAAAGCTCTTTAAAGTGTGGAAGAGTCAGGTGTCACTTTGAGGACCAAGGTCCCTGGCTCAAGCTATGATATTTTTAGTCACCTGTAATGCGTGCAGCAGTTAGACTCTGAATAAGGAAGGCTAAAGAAGAATCGAAGCATTTGAATTGTGTTGCTGGTGAAGAATGCTGACATTTCTATGGACTGCCAAAAGAACCAACACATCTGCGTTGGAATAGATACAGCCAAAATGGTCCTCAGAAACGAGGGTGGCTAGACTGTGCCTCACGTACTCTGAACACGCTCTCAGGAGAAAGGACGTCATGCGTGGTAAACTAGAAGGGCACTGAAAAAGAGGAAGACCCTCAATGACATGGATTGATGTGGTGGCTGCAACAGTGAATTCAAACATGGCAACTGTTAGGCTGGTGCAGGACTGGGCCGGTTTTGTTTGGTTGTACATGGGGTCATTATGAGTCGGAACCCACTTGATGGCACCTCACACCAGCAACAACACAGCCCCTTTGATCAGGTCTTAGCCTTGATGACTCCCTGGGGTATGGGCGTACCCTGTTTAACTTTTTAATTCACTTCTCAGTTAGTGGACATTTACTGTGGTTTGTTTCCATCTTTTGGCGATTGTGAATAATACTGCTATGAAAATTTATGTTTTAGTCTTTGTGTGCTTTTAATTCTTTTGGATATATATCTAGGAGTAGTGGAATTGTTGGGTAATCTGGTAACTATGTTTCACTTTTGAGAAACTTGCAAACTTGTGTAATTTCACTTTTTTTGGTAATCATTTTATCGGGAACTCTGACAGATATTATAATATTCCATAGTTCATTCACATCAAGCAGTATCGTACAATTGTTACCACGATCAGTTTTTTTTTAAAAATTAATTTATTTTTTTAACATTTTATTAGGGGCTCATACAACTGTTATCCCAATCCAACCACTATCAGTTTTAAAACATTTACTTTCTTCTTGATATCAGCTCCCCTCTATCTCCTCTTTCCCCCATTCTACCCCCCCAGGAACCCTGGCTTTTATTTAAAAAAAATTTTTGGCTTTATCTTACATCATCCAATATACCCATTCACTTACAATGCCATTGTCCGTTCCTCTTGAGTGGGATTATACAGTCATCAATGCTATCAGCTCCCCTTTCCCCCCTGCCCACTCCCTCTTCCCGTACCCTCAGGAACTATTATTCCTGTTACTGTTTCTGAAGGGTTATCTATCTTGGCCTAATGTATCAAATAATCTAAAGTATACAAATGAACATACACAAGTCAAATGGGATTAATGAGGTAAAACAAATAAAAACCCTAATAGTAAGGGGAGGAATTAATAAAGAACTAAGGGATAGTAATGTGTTTCATCAGTGCTATACTGAACCCCAGATTTATCATCCTTTCCTTGTAGCCCTTATGAGAGGGACTGTCCAATTATCTTGCAGGTGGGTTTGGGGTCTCTGCTACATCCACGCCCCTTCACATTGATTTGGTTGCTTGTTTTTGAACTCCTGATACCTATTCCTGTCCACACCTCATGATCACACAGCCTGGTGTGCTTCTTTCATGTGGGCTTTGTTGCTTTTTGCTAGATGGCCACTTGTTTAATTACAAGCCTTTAAGACCCCAGACGCTATATCTTTTAATAGCGTGGCACCATCAACTTTCTTCACCATACTTGCTTATGCACCCATTTTGTCTTCAGTGATCGTGTTGGGAAGGTGAGTATCAATACAGTGCCACATTGTTAGAACAAACCGTTCTTGTACAGAGGTAATATTTAAGTAGAGGCCCAAAAGCCCATCTGCTAATATGCAGTGGTTCTAATTTCTCTTTATTTTCACCAACACTTGTTATTGCCTATTTTATTGATTGTAGCCATCCTGTTGTTGGTAGGTGCTTACAGAGTCAGTTCTGACTCATAACGACCCTATGTATGAACACAGCAGAATGAAACCCTGCCTGGCCTACGTCATCCTCATAATCATTGCTGTTATGTTGGAGCTCATTGTTGCAGCCTCTTTGTCAGTTCATGTCTTTGATGGTCTTTCTCAATTTCACTGACCCTCTACTTCACCATTAATGATATCTTTCTGTAGGAACTGCTAATATGTCTAAAATGGTTGCGATGAAGTCTCGCCATACTTATTCTTTTTTTTGAAATCATTTTATTGGGGGCGCGTACAACTCTTATCACAATCTATACATACATCCATTGTGTGTCAAGCACATTTGTACACTTGTTGCCCTCATTCTCAAAATATTCTCTTTCTACTTGAGCCCTTGGTATCAGCTCCTCATTTTTTCCCCTCCCCTCCTGCTCCCCCCTCCCTCATGAGGCCTTGATAATTTATAAATTATTATTATCTTGTCATATCTTACACTCTCTGATATCTCCCTTCACCCACTGTCTGTCCCCCAGGGAGGAGGTTATATGTAGATCCTTGTAATTGGTTCCCCCTTTCTACCCCACCTTCCCTCCACCCTCCCCGTATTGCCACTCTCACCACTGGTCTTGAAGGTGTCATCTGTCCTGGATTCCCTGTGTTTCCAGTTCCTCTCTGTACCAGTGTACATCCTCTGGTCTAACCGGATTTATAAGGTAGAATTGGGACCATGATAATGGGGGTGGAGGAAGCATTTAAGAACTAGAGGAAAGTTCTATGTTTCATCGTTACTACACTGCACCCTCACTGGCTTGTCTCCTCCTGGAGACCCTTCTATAAGGGGGTGTCCAGTTGCCTACAGATGGGCTTTGGGTCCCCAATCTGCCCTCCCCCTCACTCACAATGAAATGATTTTTTTGTTCTTTGATGCCTGATACCTGATCTCTTCAAAACTGTGTAATCACACAGGCTGGTGTGCTTCTTCCATGTGGGCTTTGTTGCTTCTCAGCTAGATGGCCGCTTGTTTACCTTCAAGCCTTTAAGACCCCAAACACTATATCTTTTGATAGCCAGGTACCATCAGCTTTCTTCACCACATTTGCTTATGCATCCATTTGTCTTCACTGATTGTATCGAGAAGATGAGCACACAATGATACGCTATACTTATTCTAAGGAGCATCCTGTACTTTTTCCAAGACAGATTTGTATGTCCTTTTGGCAGTTCATGGTACTTTCAATATTTTCTGCCTGCTTCATAATGCCAATACATCCATTCTCCGGTTTTCCTGATCTATTATCTAGCTTTTGTATACATAAGAGATGATTGGAAATACCATGGCTTGAGTCAGGTGCATCTTAGACCTCAAAGTGACATCTTTTAACATTTTAAAGAGGTTTTAAAGTGTTAAAGACAGGAACTTAAATAGCAGATGTAGCATTACTTTAAATGAGAAGAAAGAGCTATAAATACCAAAACCAAACTGACTGCCATTGAGTTGATTTTGATTCAAGCAACACTATAGGATAGGGTGGAACTACGCCTGTGAGTTTCTGAGGCTGTAACCCTTTACCAGAGAAGAAAGCCCCTTCTTTTACCCACAGAGAGGCTAGTGGTTTCAAACTGCTGACCTTGCAGTTAGCAGCTCAACTCATAACCACCAGGGCTCCCTAATACATATTAGTAATTGGAAAATGGAATGTTTGAAGTATGAATTAAGGAGAGTTGGAAGTTGTCAAAAATAAAATGGAATGCGTGAAGACTGATATCATAGGCTGAAATGAATGATAGCAGTCATTGTGAATTGGACAATTATGGTCTACTATGCTGGAAATGACCAGTGGAAGCGGAATCGTGTCACATTCATCATCAGAAGAACACTTCAAGATTTATGAGTTGGAGTAGACACTAAATTAATGTGGCTCTTCTAGCCCAAGTCTCTACCTCGCACTGAACAACCTTTGCTTGCCTGGGTCTGGTAAGGAGGTGGGGGAAGATAATGATAGGATTCACCTGAGAGTCATTATGAACAGGATTCCCTGGAGTACCCCCGCCCCCCTTTTTCTTTTTCTTTTATTGAGGCTCTTACAGCTCTTATAACAATCCATACATGAATTGTGTCAAGCAAATGTGTACATATGTTGCCATCATTTTCAAAACATTTTCTTTCTACTTGAACCCTTGGTATCAGCTCCTCTTTTTTCCCTCCCTCCCCACCCTCCCACACACAGGACCCCTTGATAAATTATAAATTATTATTTTCACATCTTACACTGCTGTCTCCCTTCACCCACGTTTCTGTTATTTGCCCCCTAGGGTGGGGGTTATACATCGATTATTGCAATTGGTTCCCTCTTTCTCCCCCTTCTCCCCCCTCCTGCCCTCTACCCTCCTGGTATCACTATTCCCATTATTGTTCCTGAGGAGTTTATCTGTCATGGATTCCGTATGTTGAGAGCTCTCGTTTGTACCAGTGTACATGCTACCGTCTGGCCAGATTTGTAAGGTAGAACTGGGGTCATGATAGTGGGGGGAGGAAGCATTAAAGAACTAGAGGAGTGTTGTGTGTTCTGTTGGTGCTATACTAAACCTTGGCTGGCTTGTCCATTCCTTGTGACCCTTCCGTGAAGGGATGTCCAATTGTCTACAGACGGGCTTTGGGTAGTCATTCCGACCCCCCCATTCGCATCAATGTGATTGTTTGTTTTGGGTCTTCTGATGCCTGGTACCTGATCCTGTCGACACCTTGTGATCACACAGGCTGGGGGCTTTGTTGCTTCCCTGCCAGATGATTCCCTGCTAGAGGGCTGCTTGTTTAACTTCAAGCCTTTAAGACCTCAGGCACTATATCTTCTAATAGCCGAGCACCATCAACTTTCTTTACCATACAGTATTTTCTTATGCACTCGTTTTGTCTTCAGTGATTGTGTCAGAAAGGTGAACATCACTTTCCTCCTGTCCTACTATCATGTTGGATCTTCATTCGGCTCTCATTAATTCTTTTAGGTTAGAGGGA
>NW_022103928.1:31091377-31093347 GCF_000313985.2 Echinops telfairi | reverse complement strand
AGAGAGAGAGAGAACGAACCACATTCTGGCCCACCAATCCCTGCTGCTCGGAGCAGCCAATGTACAGAGAGGACCGTAGGTCCATCCCCAGCACGAGACACGATGTCCTCTCACCGACCCAAAGCCTTGCAGGGGACAGCACTGGAGACACAGTGTGGGAATTGTGCCCTCTGTGACCCCTCCACACCAGGGCTAAACATGGAGGGAGTGCAGCAGAGCAGCAAGGCAACGAAGTCCCTGAGGAATCCCGAAAATAACTTCAGACTTGTAGGGCAGGGCGTGGTACCTCATCAGACCCGATCAGAAAACATACATAAGGGTCAGCATGCAGACCTGAAACTATTTATAGCACACACACAAACCCCCCCACCCCCACCATGTCTATCTGTATAAGATAGACAAGATAAACCGTCCTGAGGAGAAAAGTACATGACTAATGGTTCTGGGGATGGGGGCCAGGGAAGAGGGGATAGTGGGGGAAAGGGAATGTAGAGCTAACAAACCCAGGGACAAGGGAATAACATGGTATCTAAAATCAATGGTGAGGAGGAGGGTATAGAACGCCTGGTGGGGTTTGATCAAGTACAATGGAGTACCATTTGACTGCATATAAAATGAGCTCGCTGAGAAGCAGGAGGAGGAATCTCATTACCAACAAGAGCCAGGAGTGGAAGCCAGGAGTGAGCGCGTCCTCTTGATTGGAGATCCTTGCTCATTGAACCTCCTGGAGCCAGAGGACAGCTATTTTATCAGAGGAGCAGCAGCAGAACCAGGAGTCCAAGCATAGAACAGAGTGATGGACTTCCCAACCTAGGGAGCCAGTAAAGCTGGGTTTTTGTGTAGGAGGTTGTCTTCCAGAGTAGGCTGCCTTTGGGCATTTAATGGGGAAGTTGGACATGTTGACTCACAGAAGTGGAGCTGAGGTTTACTGGAGGTGATGACTCTGGGCGCTTAATTCAGGAAGTTGGACTTGCTGCCCTATGGAACTTGAGTTGAATTGCCTTCAGGTTGTGGTTTACAGCAGAGTGGTGTGCACTTTGGGTATTTATTTATTAGCAGACCTGAAAGAACTTTGTAAAGTCCTGATAAACATTTCAAGTTTGAGCATTTCTCTCTGGCATTACAGCTTGTTAACTTTCTTAATAAACTTTCTACTCATGAATTTTATCTGTGAATTCTAGAGACTAAGTAGAGAATATTAAGACGTCACAGACTAACAGCAGTGGTTATCCGCATGTACTACACTGTTAGTGATAGGGTAATAGCCTACAGGAGTGGCCAGTTAAGATGGCTAGTATTCACATTTACACATCAACCAGCATCCAGTGCCAAAGACGAAGAATAAAGATTTGACCAAATCGATCAAACATGCAATCAAGATCCATTGCTAATTACTGGTGATTGGGATAGGAAAGTTGGAAACAAAGAGGGATCAGTAGTTGGAAATTGTGACCTTGGCGATAAAGATAACCTATGCCTATGGGCCATTATTTGTCTGTTTTTGAGAACTTTCTATACCAGTGGTTCTCAACCTTCCTAATGCCATGACCCTTTAATACAATTCCTCATGTTGTGGTGACCCCCAACCATATAATTATTTTCGTTGCTACTTCATAACGGTAATTGTGCTACTGTTATGAATCATAATATAAATATCTGATATGCTGTATGTATTTTCATTGTTACAAATTGAACATAATTAAAGCATAGTGGTTAATCACAAAACAATATGTAGTTATATATTGTGAAATATTTATTTCTATGCAAATAAATGAAATTTTGTCTTGAAACATGGTATAGCATGGGTAACAGTCTTCACACCGGGTACTCATATGTGGGCATATCTGCAGGTGTGCGGACCCGCCTGGAGACGGATAGAGGAGTGGTGTCTCAGTTCCTAAGACCATCGGAAATACGTGTTTTCCCATGGTCTTAGGTGACCCCTGTGAAAGGGTCATTTGACCCCCAAA
>NW_022103928.1:31073641-31091277 GCF_000313985.2 Echinops telfairi | reverse complement strand
TTACAAATTGAACATAATTAAAGCATAGTTATAATCACAAAACAATATGTAATTATATATTGTGAAACATTTATTTGTAATTAGAAATAAATGAAATGTTGTCCTGAAGCATGGTGTAGCATGGGTAACAGTCTTCACACCGGGTACTCATATGTGGGCATATCTGCAGGTGGGCGGACCCGCCTGGAGACGGATAGAGGAGTGGTGTCTCAGTTCCTAAGACCATCGGAAATACATGTTTTCCAATGGTCTTAGGTGACCCCTGTGAAAGGGTCATTTGACCCCCAAAGGGGTCAGGACCCACAGGTTGAGAACTGCTGCTCTATGCTATTCACCCATTTTTAAGTTGGATTATTTATCTTTTTATCGTTATAAGAGGATTTTTTACATAATTAAAAAATTAAAAAAAATTTAAAGTTATGAGTTTTAAAATATTTAGGTTGTCTTTCACTTTCTTGATAGTATCTTCTGAAACACCAGAGTTTTTGATTTAGATGATCTTTATCTACTTTTTCCTGCATGCGTTTTTTGTGTCATATGTATATAAAAACACGGTCTAGTTCAAGATCACAAATATTTATCACTATATTTTCTTCTAATAGTTTCTATAGTTTTAGCTCTATAGGTTTTTTATCAACTTGGAGTTAATTTTTAATATGATGTGAGGTAGGGTATCAACCTAATTCTTTTGCTGTAGACATTCATTGTTCTAGTTTGTTAAAGAGATCATTCTCACCCTTTCTGCCCACCCCATTTAAATGTTTTGGCATCCTTGCCCAAAAGCAACTTATCATCATTGTGGAGGTCTATTTCTAGCTTCCAAATTATAGTTCATTGGTCTGTCTATTTATCCTCATATGGAATTCCCTTTTAAAAAATTCTAAATTCTGTAATGCATTTGTCCCCAGGCTTTCATGTAAGAGGTAATAATAATGGATTATTATTGACCCATACAGAAGGCTTTGTTTTTCCCACAGTTCAGTGTTCATTAATGTTTCCAGATAGTCATGTCACATGAATGGTGGAAAGTTTTCTGAGACTGCTCTGAGCATTGTCCCTCAGCATAATAAAGCCATTATTTTTGGAGTTCAAACCTTGAATCTGGAAATGAGATGTAGATACCAGCTGGTAGGATTGACAAGACTCCACCAAGTTTCCCATCTTGGACTACCCTGTCATGTACGAGTGGGCTCCCAGGGACCACATTTGAGCCTAGTGACCCTAAGTGCCCTTGTCTCCATCCATATTTAATTTTTTCAGGTATATATGAGGAAGTACCTCCCAAAACCCAGCGATTTTTTTTTCAAAGCTATGTATATAAATTTTTTTATAAAACAATCTTATTACCTTCAAAGTACTCTCTGTTGCACTTAATACATTTGTCAAATCTGTGATTTGTTCTTGGAAACATTTTCATACTCATCTGTTTGGAAGTTACCACCCTCGTTTTTATCTCTACTCTTCTGTTATCAAATCGCTGACCTTTCATGTCCCTCTTCATTCAAGAAAACAAAAAGAAGTTGCATAGAGCGAGGTCAGGTGAGTAAGGTGCATGGGGCAAGAGAAGCAATGCTGTTTTTTGCCCAAAGCTGGCACACTGAGATGACTGAGTGAGCAGGTGTGTGAGCAGGTAGTGGCAAAACCAGTCCCCCATCTGCCACAAGTCAGGCCTTTTTTTGTTGCACACTGTTAGGCAATCTTTTCAGAACCTCTAAATAAAAAGCTTGATTAGCAGTCTGACCTGGTGGAATGAACTCCAAAGGCACTATATATGAGTGGACATTTTTGTTGGCTTGGGAAATTGACGGACATCCAGAATAAGGTATGTCATCAATTGACACTTCACCTTTTTTGAAATGAGAAAAACACTCATACACTTGCGTTTTTCTCATAGCACTGTCCTTGTAAATTGGGTTCAATATCACACCAGTTTCTGTGGCATTTTTCCTGAGGAGGAAGCATGATTTCACAGCCAAACACTGTCCTCTTAAATCGACCATCACAAAAAACGAGATTCAAACAAAGCTGCTTTTATGAAAAAATTCACTGTGACCCCAGAGAACCTTCCCAGGCAACACCACTGGATGCACTAACTCAGAGCAAGTTGTTGGATGCTCGCCTGGGGGATGAGGTTGGGGTGGAGAGATGCTTACTACAAAAGCTCCACCCAGTGGAGCTTTTATTTTGGTACCCCCTCGTATATCTGAAGTAAGAGGGCTTGAAAGGATGTTCTCTTTGGGAATTTGAAACTTGGAAAGAAGAGGTTGAGAAACTAGGAAGCCTGAATATGGGCACATGATGGAAATAATGTGCGAGACTAGAGAGTAAGGCTGCTGCTGATTTATCTTTTTGATAAATTAGTCTATGGCTCCATGAGCAACTGCTTTTTTTTTTTTTGCAATGAAGACCAGGAGATCTGGATGGTGCCCAGCTACTATTAATGAAGATTCCGATTATAGATTTTATATAAGAATCCCGATCAAAAAAAGGGTAAAATGTAGAGCAGAATTTCAAATTCTCATGGAATCCAGAATTTCTAGGGTCACAGAGGCTGGATGTTGTCCCACTCCCCCACTTCCCACAAATAAAAGTTATTGGAAATTATTGAACCTTAAACTGAAAATATCCCCTTAAATAGTCTTTAAAGCAAATACTTATTTAGCTTGATTAGTAAAGAATGTCTGCTTGCAGTAGCATGCTCTTTTGAAGAAGTAAGTGTAAGCTATCAAATTAATAGCACCAATTCCATATCCTAGTGAGTAGCTTAGAAGATGAGTTAATGATGGTGAAATAATTTGGAAAAAAGATATTGAGAAAGGTGACACAACTTGAAGAATGCAATCAACGCCACTGAATTCTACCTGTAGACATCGTTGAATGGATGCAAGGGGCATCAAAAACTTTATGGATATTTCCATGGGCTTTTAATTCCATTTCTCCATGAACTTTTTGAAGCCTCCTTTTATCTTTTGTGGCATATATTTTCACCCCCCCACACACAAAAAAAAAAAAGAAGAAAGAAAAAATAATTCTGTTGCTTGTGAGAGAAGAGCCAATCACCACTAGCTTAGTGGTGATGGGTTGTGGATTCAGGCTATAGGATAGCAACCCTGTAGGACAGAGTAGAATTGCCCCTTTGGGAGACTTTACAGGAGTCGACAACCCCGTCTTTCTCTTACGGAGTGACTAGTAGGTTTCAGCCACTGGCCTTGTGGTTAGCAGCTCAGTACGTGGCCTCCTGTACCATCAAGGCTCCCTAAGATGTGCCATAGTTGGGCCTATGGAGAGCTCTCTGTGGGCTTTGAGGGTGTCAGGAAATGACATTTGTTTGCTGTCCTGGAGGCAAACTAGAGACGGGAGTTTCAGGGAAAGGATGCAGTCTGTGCAGTGGCTATGAGGCATGAAAGAATTAGTAGGATTTAGACAGACGATGGTGCGATGAGTGAAAGGTGTGAGCTGGTAACGTAGGTCAGAGCCCATGTATCCTAGACAGGATGGTAAGACATTCTGGGAGGCAGGAGGAGACTCGGAAGGGTTTTATGCAGGATAGTGAATGCCTGTCTAAAGTTTCAAAGTTCATCTGGTATCCATGGGCAGGGTGGAGGGCCGAGGGAAGGCTGGGGCAGATCAAGGTAGGAGGTTGGGTAGGGGTTTTAAGGGCCGAGAGGAAGAAAAATATAAAGTTAGGGGACAGTCTGGCCAGACTTGGTGACCAACTCTAGGGAAATGGGCAGTGCTTTTTCAAAGAGGGAGGGGGTGCTTAGAACAGATGGGTGTGGGTTTGGAGAGAGGGTGAGACCTCTGCTACACTCTGGATGAGGTCTGGCGGGCAGACTAGCCGAGGAGCAGCAAGCTGGGCCAGCATCTTTGGGGCCCTCTTTTGTGGGGTAGATGAAAGGGGCTCCATTCGACTTTGTTTTATGCCAATCAGGTGCAGCTTTTGGATTCCTGGCCAGCTGCCATGTTACCCCCAGGCAATGGTTTGGCAGCCTTGGTATTGTTGACCCTTTGTACTAGATGGTGAAAGTATCTGCCTTGCAGACTGGCCCTGGAATCAGGTATTTGGAATGCATAGCTAATGTGTTCCACTCCCGACCTTTGGTATTATTATTCCACAGTATCACATCTAATTGACTATTTCCAAACGGTCTTGTACATTTCACTGTACAAGCAAAGTACAGTGTACAGCAGCCTCCCTTTGCTTGGGCTGCCTCATCGGCAGTTTGCTGGCATCACCCCACTCCCCGAGGCTCCTGGTTTGCTGCCCTGTGTGCTAGGGCCATGTTGATCTTCCTGGATACTGCTCCTAGTCTCAGCCACCTGCTGTCTTTCTGGCCCTCCTTACCTGGGAGTTGCACTGAGGATCTATTATGTGTGAAGAACTGCCTCAGTCCTAGCTCTGCCTCGTCTGTGTACGGAGCTGGATGGTGGTATGTGGCTTAGCCCTAGGGGTCTCATGCCCAGGTTTGGTGCCTTAGCATGGGGGGGCGGGGGATAGTGAGAAACAGCATTCTCCAAATTGGGTATTCCTTCCACAAGGAGACAGGAGACCTTGATAAGACTCAGTACGACATTCTGCTCCTTTGAGGCCTCTTGCAATCCTCCTGCCCATGGCATGAAGAGAGAGCCTGGGGTGGTGCTGGTCACCCGGGCCTCGTCCAGCTCCCTTCATAGCCAGTGAGACGGAAGCAGTGCTTCACAGAAAGCCAGAGCGGAGCAATATTGTTTAATTTTTATTGTATTTTCATGGTGATTTTTAAATTTTGGCATTGTGGTAGTTTTCCATTTATGCCAACCATATAAGGCTTCCTTTTAAACTTTGTATAAAGTGATATAAACTTTCCCTTAAGGGAAAACAAGTGGGTTTTTTAAAAAGCAGTCAAAGTTACCTTACTGAAAGTCAAGTCTTAAGCCACGGTGCGGATAGCTGGCGTAGTGCTAGGTTAGAAAATCCAATGCTGGAGTGGTGCCAGACAGTTGATTTTGAACCCCTCGAGTCCTCACTGTATGGCCTTGGACCCTTGTCATGGTGCCTGTCCACCAGTAAAGTGCCATGCCGTTCTGATGCAGCATTATGTGAGAAACCTAGTGGTTCTTGCTGCTGGTGCCCGCCACCACTTGTTTCCAAGACCAAGGTGGTACTACAGACATCTAACAGGCTCAAGAAAGGGTGTGTATGCACTGTTTGAGCCAGACTCCCCACCACCTCCTTCCTCTCACACCTGGGCCACCCATTGCTCTGACATGTCAAGATAGTCAGGGGTCTTCTGGAACTTAACTCTATTTTTAGAGCGTTTGCATTGTTGCCGGGGAGCCCTGGTGGCCTAGTGGTTTATGTGTTGGGCTGCTCACAACAAGGTCAGCAGCTTGAAAACACTAGCTGCCCCTTGGGAGAAAGATACGGCTTTCTACTCTCATAGATAGCTAACTCTCTACAAGTGTCATTCTGTGCTGCCCTAGAGAGGTGCTATGAGTTGGAATCGACTCGATGGCACTGAGTTTGAGGTGGTTGTTTTTTTATTAATGCTCTTGCACGGATTTAGTCAGTAGCTTCTTCTGTTTTTCTTTTGTGAAACATCCTTTTGATTTAAATATTTGTCTTTACATTTCTTTAATTCATCAATTAATTCCCTAATTATTTCCACAGTATTTATTGAGCACTTGTGATGTTGGTAGGAGGGACCTCCATGTCTATTAGGGAAGGGGCCCATGAGATGTAGAAAACTTGCTTGAAGTTGTTTAGTAATAGCAATAATGTCGGTAGGGCCTTAATTGATATTTTTCTTTCTTATAGAGACGGTCCTACTCACTTACTGAGTAGGGGTGCATGCCTGTTTACTTGAGGGGGCTATCTGTCATTGTAGAAGCGAGTACAGGATTAGTGTGTAGGTTTAAATGTTGGTATCACCACTTATCAGCCACATGATCTGACATGACAAAATAGGAGCAATGTCATTCAACTCTCAGGGATGTTGTGAGGGTCTGAGAAGGTGATATGTTTGAAGTGCTTGTAGAGTGACCACATTAGGATACCTTCTAAATATTAATAATGACATTCTTCCTTGGAAGGGGGTCTCCCTAAGACTCCACTGCTGTTTTCCTTTGATCTCATTCAGGTTCTCCTGCTTGGCCTGCGTGGGGGGTGAGGGGGTGAGACTAATGGATATTCTCATACCATCAGGGATCCAAACAAAGTTAATTTCCAGATCAGCCAATATAAAGGGCTGGCCATTGGGTCGTTGCAATCTGCAAAGGTTTTGCTCTCCAGCAACTTTGGTGGTGGCCTATCAGGCTGAGAGAGACTGAACTTGGGCTTTAGAACTTCTGAGGAGATGCCTGCTTGGGGTGCCCCCTGGCCTGGGGACCGGGAAGGATACATTTTCCTGCATTCATTCCTCATTCAGTTATTTAATGCTTGTCTCCTTCTGAAGTGAATGCACTTCTTCTCTGCTTTGTACCAGCAGTCATGCCTGTGTGCTTTATATATATCATCATATATGTCCGCAGAGCAACCATGTAAGATGGTGTCATGGCTTCTGTTTATAGATGGCGTAGTAAGCACAGCAAGGAGAAGCGGTGGACTTAAGGTCAAACGCTAGTTAGTTGGTGAACCAGAATTTGAAGATAGGTTGCCCAATTCCAAAGCCATTTCCCTCGGCTGTTCTGCTCTGCCACCTCTTTGCCTTACCTTCTCCAAAGGAAAAGGAGACCTGGTGTCAGCAGATCTCTGTCTGAGGGTCCCAGGACATTCCTGCATGGGTTTATTACAAGCAAAAGGTATTTATCTCTGCCTTCAGTGGGTAGCCTTGTTAGGATTCTTTAAGAAACAAAACAAAACAACAAACAAACAAACAAACACAAACAAACAAAACGGTGAAATCACACCTGGTTTCTAAGGGGATCTAATGGGCTCAGAAAGCTATGGCAACTGTCTTTTTGAATCTCAAAGGGTAAATCTTGATAGATTGTTGCTAAATTCCAGGCCAATCATGAAGACTTTTTACAAGGAAATTTTAAGAAAATGGAAAACTGCATTGATGAGGAAAAGTCCTGGAGAAGTTGCATTGAGAAATTCTCTCCACAACGACAGTGCACCCTCTTATTCTCCAGCGTCAACACTGGCTGTCCTTTGAGACTTTCCTTGGGAAACACTATCCGTGGACTGTGCAGCTCTGATCTTGTCCCTGCACACTTCTTTTTGATCCCTAAACTCAAAGAACGCTGAAAAGGAATATGATTTGAGTCCCCAAGGATGCCAAAGTTCAGTTTAGATGTGGTGTGGATCAAAACACAAGGTTGGACTTAGGCCACTTATTTCTGACTGATCCCCATTCCCTTCTCTACCATTTCCCTCTCCACCCGACCCCCTTCTCTGAGTGTGGGGACTGATTCCCAATGTCAGTATTTCACGCAACCTTTGCTTGAATAGTCTCTTGGCCGATTTATCCAAACTTGTTTTAAGGTCTAGGGGCAAGGCTATTTTGTGGGTTTTTGAGTTGAGGAAACATGAAAGAAATCTGTCTCCTTTATATTTGTTTCAGTATTAAAGTATTTAAAGTATTTTCTCCTTTTTTCAGATAAGCAAAACACAGCTGATTTTCCATTGCTCTACAGTGCTGGTGAGCGCTCCCAATGGGGGTGATTAACTCCATGGAAATGTAGGAGGCAGGTTTTGAAGAAGTAATTAAATAGCTCTTGGGAAATTGTTAGTCTTTTGTCTTGTAATAGAAAACCAAGCCTGTGTCTTGGCCCTGAGCAAAGTAGTTGGTGACCAGCGGAGAAAAACAGAATAGATTCCAAAGTGGAATTTGGAGGCACCGTGGGTTGTCTCGGAGCCCTGGTGGTGTAGTGCTTACATGCTGGGCTGCATCCATGTGGTGGGAGTGGGGAGCCTCCAGCATCTCCGAGGGTGGAAGACTGGGCTTTCGAGTCCCCTGGAGACTTACCGTCTTGACCCCAGGGCAGTGAGTTTGGTCTTTCGAGATGGTTGTCTACAAGATCCAAAATCCGATCCTGGCTGTGGGATCTCATCTCTGTGATGAGAATAACAGGAAGTGTTCCCCTTGTCAGGTGTCAAAAATGGCTGTGCCTTCTCGGTTTCCCTGAGGAGATCGATTAATCTGCCTATAAAGGCCTAGGTGGAAAAGCCACAGGAGTTGTCTCAAACTTTGTGGCAAGTCTAGATCAGTAGTTGAGAAACTGATGGCAGCTCTGGTCGCTCACCTCAGCAAATTGTACATCACAGTTTGAAGGGTGTGAGGAACCAGGCCGAGAACCACTCTTTCAGAAGCAGCGTGGCCTGGGTGGGTTTGGGTGAGCCCTACCAAGTCTGGGAGGTTACCCTTGCCAGCTTTCTGCCTGGACTTGGAATGTGTGGCCTGCAGGCCATTGGGCAAGGGGGTTGAGTTAGGAGGCTGGGGAAGGCCTGAGGAAATATTTCTATGACTCCGCTTGTGTAGGCAAGAGTCTGTATCTGAAGTGAAACATACGAAGAAAACCAACTTATTTATAAGGACTCTACTGACATATAACTCCAAATGACTGTAGAAAGACCAGGTTCTGAGCAAAATCAAACGATTCATTTACTCTGAACAGTGAAAGCAAAGAGAAAGAAGGTTTTTCATTGCTCATCTCAGCATGTAAAATTTCTAAGTCTATTACATGTTTTGACTATTTAGAACAAAAGTGAGTTGGTGTGCATATTGGTAGGGTGTCTTTGATACCAGAATTTAGTCGACCTGTATATATACTTAAAATAGAGCACCATTTTAAATTTCTGATTATAATGTTAATATAGAACAATTTGGAAGATTTAGATAACATGCAAAAGTATAAGGAAGAAAATTAACGTCATCTAGTGTACATGGTTGAAATTGTGCATTTCAGGTGGCTTTTTGCTCCCTTTACAATTTAGTATCTTATCCTAAGCCTTTTCCTCACACCATTAATCACTTTCCATAAACAGGATTTTTAACGTCTTTCTTTGTTCCATTGTCTGACTATTTAATTTATTTAAGCATGTGGCGTTGTGGAAAGCATAAACCCCAAACCCACTCCTGTTGAATCCATTCCAACTGGTAGGCTTTGCATTAGAAAAACCTCCATTCAGAACCTGCACCTGTCATTTACAGGCTGACCTGTCCTGTAGAATCGAGGTTTCCTGTCTCTTGCCAAGTTACAATGAGGACTCAGTGACATAGTGTACTTGGGAGCCTTGTGCGTTGTGGGGCACACAGTAGGTACTTGGCACATGCCAGTTTCTCCTGCTGGTGTTAGTGGTGGTGTGTTTATCTCATTCCCTTTCCCCCGGAAGAGTTTGGGTGTTCACAGTGTATAAATAATATGCAACCAGGCCCAGGCTTCATCATTTTTTAAGGGAAATGATGCCTCTTGCCCTTTGGTCTGTGTATTTTTGTAAGCTGCTGTACATCCTTTTGGCAGTCAGGCAGATTATAGGTAAATAAACACGTAACTTGCCCATCTAGCTTTGGATGTTAGTTTGTTTCTGACTTCTTGCTCTTGTCAGTAAGGCTGCTCAGATTATTTTTGTGTTTTTGTTTCTGACTTCTTCCTATTGTCAATAAGGCTGCTCAGAATATTTTTGTGTATCAAGGACTGTTCTGGGTTGGATTCTTTCCTGGGGTAAGAATCCTAGAAGTAGAATTATAAAGCCAAAGGTTATATGCATTTTTATGCTTCTAGATCCCAATTGTCAAGTTGCCGCTCAGCAAGTTTATACCAGCCTACAATCCCAACAGCAGCTGCATCTTGAAGACCTGTGCTACCCAATCCTTTGTGCTCTTTTCCCTTTTGAAGTAGGTCTGAGTGCTGTCTTTTTTTCCTTACCTGAACCCCTCTGCCCAGGGTGACAGTGATTTGATTCTCACCTACCCTATGGCACTACGTCATCAGTAAATAGAACTCAGGGTGCGGGTCTTTGTGTCCCCTCAGCCAACTCCCCCTGTAAATCTTACTTCTAATGGCAAGGCAGCCCTGTCGCCAGTCAGTCCTGCCTGCGTAGACTGCCCCCTCTGCTAAACAATGAACACATTCAAACCCAACTCGTGTTTTCAGTTATTAAAAAACGGAGCTGTCTGTCTCTGCCTGCAACTTTAATCTTTCAGCCTTTATTCCCTTTCTCCCATCCCCCTGCCCGTAACTTCTTGTTTGTGTAGTTCTGAGCTTCGGGACATGTGGGTCCAAGAGTTTCTGAATGTATTGTGCCTTCGCTGGCAGCTACAGATGGTTGTGGCCCCAAGCGATGTTATTTCAGGATTGGGGGTGGGGGTGGGACTGTGGATGAGAGAGAAAGAGAAACCGAGAGGCCAGTTCTAGCCTCCAGCCATCATTTGGGTTTTTCAAAACTCATTTATTTTTACATAGCATTTAACAGCCCTCACTCCATTCCCCCTCCCCCCACCCCCATTTTCAACTTTGGTAGAGACCGTCTCAGTCTCTGAGTTGCTTATGAAGTTTAGGTCTTTCCACAGCCCCTTAGCGTTTTCTCCTGGGAAATAATTGTTGTAGTTGAATGATGTATCTGTGTATTTAAATAACGCAAAAGTCCCCAGGAAAACACTTCAATAATATCCCCAAGTCCCCAGAAATACAACTAAAAGCCAGAACACAAAGATACTTGGCGTTCAGAACTACTCCAGTGGAGTTGAGTTCTCAGTACACTTTTCTTGCTCGGGGTCCTCAGGAAGTCAGCTATGCATGCCTCTGCTGGGAAGCGCACTGCCCACTCTCCCCCTTTTAGGAGCACTGTGGAGTGAAAGACCAGGGAAGGACTGTGCTAAGGCATTCTCCTTAAAAGTACACGACTTTCCTGTACATGTTGCATTCTCATTTTACTTGAACTTTCCCCAGAGGCCCCACTGGTGGCGGGGTAAGTGAACTTGTGGCAGTCTGAAGGTGTTGCTGAGAAAAAGGAGACATTTTTGGGAATCCCTTCTTAAAGAAGGAGTTTTCTTTATTATAGTGAAAATATAAGCGCAAACATCCAACAACACAACAACGTCCATATTTACAACTTAGTGGCATTGATTATATTTTTCATGCTGTGTTACCATTATTGCATTTTACCACAATTTTAACACAAACTCATTGTCCCCAAACAGAGGGTTTCCAGTAAGATGGCATACTACGCAGACAGACTACCTAGACCCTTTACTACAAAGACACAATTGAAAGGAAAAAAAATTCCCAACTCATTGCCATGGAGTTGATTCTGACTCATGGGCCAAATGAAACAGATACAGATAATCCTGGAACTCTGAGCTTCAAAGGAAAAGATTGGTAAGTGGATTGAATACCAACTAGGAGAAGAAGCTGGCCAAAACCTAAGAACACACCAACGAACAGTCACCAGTTTAATGCAAATGCAACACCACTACAGTGTCTCAGAGACAACAGACAGTTTAAGTTCTCGTGAAGAAACGAGATAGGGTGGCTCAAATAAGTGACCAAAATACAGGAGCAGAGTGCCTTTTTTGAGGAAATGACTTGTATAAACTCTGAAAGAAACAAAAGTGTCAACCAAGGATTATATACCCAGCAAAACTGTCTCTCACACACAGTGGTGCAGTTAGGGATGTAGGTAGGATGAAGTGCTGAGCTTGAGTAAAGGGTGACTGACCATACGGCTGTGCAACTCCTGGAAGTTCCCCAGGTGAAAGCCTGGCTATCTCCCAAATACCTCAGCTATAGCTGTATGCATGTAAACATGGATACACATGTATGTGTGTCTTGGCTAGCCATGATGTGACTTTCAACTGCGAGCAGTTGAAAGCAAAGTGACATACTGTTTTAGCAGAACGAGATGAAGTAGATTATGAAAAACTTGGTAGATATAGGTGTGATAGAGTTTATGTCAACTAGACAATCCTGGGGAAAGGTAGGGGTAGAACCCAAACTGTAAATTATGTTGCAGCCTGATGACACTTTCCTGGGGGTGTGTCCTTTTGTATAATAGAGAGACCCAGAGCAGAGCTGAGCACACTTGCCCTTTCACCATCTACTGACCTGCGTCTGGTTCTTCAGTCTCTTCTTTTGTCACCCACCAATCCCAGGACATAGTCAGCAGTCAGCTGACCTCACATTCATTGGCTGGCCCTGGATTTATTAACCTCTGTCTGCATCCACCAGCCTGTGGCCTTCCTGCTTCGTCATCATACTTCCTGTTTGTCAGCTTCTGCAACTACACCAATCAGGGAAAGTCTGTGGCTTACATCTGACCCATGGACTCAAACGAGCTGGACTTACCTCCGTCTACAATTGGTATAGCTCTCTTTCAGTACACACACACACACACACACACACACACACACACACACACACGTACCAGCACTGCTGGTTCTGCTTCTCCAGAGAACCCAGCCTGACACAACAGGGCACTAAGAACTTGACACATAATGCCCCTTACACAAAAGTAATAGTCCATGTGCTATCCAACAAAGACAGTGAATCAGTAAGCTTAGTTGTCTTATCAGTGTAAAGTCGGCCACAATGAAAAATTGACTTTAATGAATTTTGTTTTAAATGGCTCATACTTAAATTCTGAAGCTTGTTTAGTAACAACTGCTATAATTATACAAAGAAATGTAAAAAGTGTACTGGTACAAAACCATAGGTCCTTCATTAGACAAAAATATTAAAAATTGAAGCTATTGTTTCTTGAACTTTCCTCCATCTAGGTCTATACACTTTCTGAAAGTGGTGTTTCGCTCTCTCTTATTTCCCCCCGAACAATTCTGCACTCTTTGGACTTACACCACATCAAAATGGCAGTTTTGGCATCCTCAGAGAACTCACGTTGTGTTCCTTTACAATGTTCTTCATGTTTGGAAACAAAAGAAACCCGAGGGAGCAAGATCTGGGGTATGGAATGGATGGGATAGTGTTTACCAAGGAAATCCTCACAGGATAACCATTGAAGAATGAGTGGATGTATTATTGTTGTTGTTAGGTACCCTTATTTCAGTTTTGATTCATAGTGACCCCATGTACAACTGAATGATGCACTGCATAGTCCTGTGCCATCCTCACAATTATTCCTTTCTTTGAGTCAATTGATACAAATACTGGGTCAGTCTATCTTGTTGAAGGTGCTTCTTTAGGGCTGGTCTCCTGAC
Source organism: Echinops telfairi (assembly GCF_000313985.2). NCBI lineage: Eukaryota > Metazoa > Chordata > Mammalia > Afrosoricida > Tenrecidae > Echinops > Echinops telfairi. The sequence continues at coordinate 31,078,144 of NW_022103928.1, read as the reverse complement.
AGCATGCCCAAAGTCCCTGAGACAAAGGCTTGCCATCCTTACCTCTAAGGAGCATTCTGGCCATCCAAGACAGATTTGTTTGTTCTTTTCACAGTTCTTCACCAGCACCGTAATTTAAAGGCATAGATTCTTCTTTGGTCTTACTTATTCAATGTCCAACTTTCACACTCAAATGAAACAATTGAAAATACTGTGGCTCGGGTCAGATGCAGTATAGTTTTGTGGGTTTTTTTGCAGTATAGTTCTTAAAGTAACATCCTTGCTTTCCAATACTCTGAAGAGGTCTTGTGCAGCAGGTTTACCTAATACAACTTTTCTTTTGATCTCTTGACTGCAGCTTCCATACACATTGCTTGTGGAGCCCAAGTCTCTTAGATATCAAAGATGGTAGACTGATTGTAGGCAGTATTGACCTTTTTATACTATGAAATGAGAGAATATCTGAATCTTTTACAGAATCTTTGTGCTCTAAGGATACAATTATAGCATAAAAGAGCACTCAGCCCTTTCTCCCAAGCTACCTGCTTAAACCTCAGCCAAATGTACTAAAATGTTCGTATGCTTTGCTGAATCTGTTTTCATTTAAATAAACTATCCTGTGCTTTGCTGACCAAAAAACAACAACAACAAAAGATTCAATTTTATCCAAAATTCCCAGGATAACTGTTGGTTGGTATCTTATTGATTGGACAACTCAGTTTTTCGTATACATTGGCCTGTTGAGTGTCATCCAGCTTTTTAGAAAATGTCAACAATCCCAGGAATCCTTAACATGAAACATAAGTACCAATGAAAAGGAAACCCCCAAGTAGTTTATTTGTGAGAATGTGGGGTTAGAGATTGATGAAGTAAGTTCTGTTTTTTTTTTAATGAATCCCATATTATAAAAGTGAGTGATGTATTTCCAAGAAACAAATCTTTTGGAAGGCTTTTGTTAGCTTTTATGATGCAGGGATTTAGAGTCCTCTGGGCAGTTGAGTCTTAATAGACGTATCAGAGTATAAGCTCCAGCGTTGTAGTGCCTGGCTGTGAATCTTTGCTCCATCTCTCGCTTACTCTGTGGTTAGAGCTAGTGACTTAACCATTTTGTTTCTTTGTTTTCTTATACACCTATGTGTTGCTTAACGTCATGTAGGTAATGCCAGATCACATATATATATTCACGGTCCCTTAAAAGGAACACAACTCTCCTTTTGCTTATTATTTCCCCCTAGTGGTTTTCAAGACCCCAGTCCCCAGAGTGGACGAGCAGCAGGTCTCCAGAGTGCAGCCCAGTCCCCCCAGCGCAGCTCTTCTCTCTCTGCTACCTCCTTTCCCTCCTCCTGCCCAGCAGCTGTGCAGCCTTTCATTCCTCGTGTGGGACAGCACTTGGCTCCTCTCCTCCTGCCGAGGGCATTAGCTGGGCCAGCACACTGATAGGCACCCAGCACAGGGCAGTGACAACATCTGCTGCCCATGATCAGGAAGGGGCCATACCATCAGGATGGTGGCAGCCAGAGCTGCTACTACCAGCCATGTTTCAGGGACCAGCATGCTAAGTCACTGTGACCACCTCTTTTTGTTACCCGCCCCCGCCCCCATTTATTTTCTTCCCCAACTCCCTGTCCATTCCCTCTTCCCTTCTGTTCCATCCTTCCTCAGCTTCTCCCTCCTCTGCCTGTCCTGCACTCAGACATGTGGAATGGTCCATTCTGGCTGCTAGCGTAGACCTCACCCCACCCAGCTACACAAGCCTGTGAGGTCGCCGTCCTGTATCCAGTGGATACAGCTATTGGGCGTTGCTCAGTGGGCACCCATAAGGTTTATTATTATTATTAATAATTTTATTGAAGGCTCTTACAGATCTTATAACAATTCATAAAGCAATTGTATCAAGCACACTTGTACATATGTTGTCATCATCATTTTGAAAACATTTTCTTTCTACTTGAGCCCTTAGTATCAGCTCCTCTTTTTCCCCTCCCTTCCCCACCCTCCCATTCTCATGAATCCTTGATCAATTATATATCGTTGTTGTTCTTTTCCTACACTTTACTCTTTTTATGTCCCATTCATTCACTTTTCAACTATATTTATTAAAAGTAAAATTATCAGTAATAGATTGTATATAGCAGATAATCTATTTGCAGTCCTCGGAGTATACTGTCAGAATATACTAGAGTATATTATGTGTATAGTACAGTAAACTGTCTTAAAAACAAAGGACATCAACAGTTTTTCATTTTGTTCAGGAAAGAGAATTTTATGATTGTTGCTGTTGTTAGTTGCCCTCAAATTCATTCCGACTGCTGGGGACTCCCAGTCTGGTGTATGCTGGGATGACTCCACAGGGAGTTCAGAAGCAGAGCCCCAGAGCTGTCTGCCAGGGACACTCCATGTGGCCTTGCAGCACCAGGCTCCTGACTAGCCGTTGAGTGTTTAACCAATTGTGTCACCCAGGGACTTCAAATTTAGAGGTGGAGTTGACAAATTCAAATACTTGCCTGTAAGTAAGTTTGTAGTACATGCAACCTTTTCCAATTTCTTTTTGTTCCAACTGAAAATATGGTTTTATTTTTTTCATTTTCATATATTTTTATTTCCATTTTCTTAGCCTTTAGCATAAGGTTTTAATACAATATGCTTTAAGGGGAATTATTACGGGTTGTATGGGAACTGCTTATATATAATAATATGGTGTTCACGCATCATCCGAATCATGTAACAGCCTATTTCACAGAATGTATCATTGAAGTTAAGTGATGTACATCTCTATATAAATAGGGATGATACTATTATGCATTTAGTAGTGATCATTGTGATTAAGGAATTAAGATGGTAAACACTTAAAGCCTAGTGCATAGTCAACTCTTAGTCAATATTAGCTACAAGGGTAAGTAGAAAATTATTGCTGCTAGTGCTCCAGTTCATACATGCCTGCCTGGATTTATTCTAAACAAAATGTATGTAAACATGTCAGCAGGCAATTTCTCTTGGTAATACACTCATTCTAGTCTTGTTGGGGTGCCTTAAAAAAGATAAAAGGGACACTTTTTGTGGCATGTAAAAAACCAGTTTCTATATCATACAAGCTTTGCCTCATTTTTATGGGGAAAGCTGCCCCACATAAAATGATAGTTTTTAGATGGATCCAGCATTTTAAGGAAAGTCAAGAAGACCTCAAAAATATGCCCAAGAGGAGAGACCATCAACCTTGACGATTGAAGAAACTGTGGCTGGAGTTGAGAAACTGGTGGAAGAAGACTGTAGAATTAACACTGAAGTGGTAGCTGCTGGAGCTGGGCTCTCACGTGGTTTGGCATTTTCAAATGTAAGCGAGCCTCTTGGCCTCAGCAAGCTTTCGGCTGGATGGCTGCTGCCGTAAGTGTTGGGCGGAGATCAGTGAACTCAAAGAGCTGATCTTTCCAACAGCCTTTTTTTAAGCAAGATCAAAGTTAACAGAGACAATTTTGTAGAGGGAATCAGAACCGGGGATGAGTCTTGGATTTGCCAATATGATTCAGAGAACAAGATCCAATCAAAACAGTAGCTTCTGAGGGTATTGTCCTTGTGTTAGTCCATGCAAGAGAGGTCAGCTCTGAAGGTTATGAAGACTGTTTTGGGGGACATTTTGATCTGTCTTCTTGAAGGACACAAGGACAGTGACAAGGACTTAAGAAGGAGGAATTTGAAGCAACTGGAAACTGCATTGGCAAGAAAAAGTCCAGGGACATTGAGGCATTTCCCATCACAACAGTGCATTTGCTCCATCTCCCAGGCCAACAGGGCTGTCTGACAAGAATGCTGGGGAGCCTTATTCCCATCCACCCTATAGCCCAGCTCTTGCCCTTTCAGACTCCCTTTTATCCCAGCAATTCAAAGAACATTGTAAAGGCATATGAGTTTGGGTCACGGGAGAAGGACAAAACTTCCATCCGGACAGGGTGTAAAACCGAGGAGTATGGAATTCTTTGGGGGAAGGGTTAGAGAGGTGGAAATAAACACCTTCAGAAGTGGATGGTCCCAGACGGAGGGCATGTCGAGAAACAACAGGTCCACATTGTGATATTTGCGTTTCATGAAAGTTTCTATGATTTTATAGTGATACTTTGGGGCTCACTATATTATTACTATTCATATTTGCACTTTTATAATTATATATTTTTCTCAAGGGTGGATGGGACAAAGCTTTCTTGACTGCTTTAACTAGTACATCCTACTGAAAATTGCACCAAGCTTGGGTGTTCCCCTATTTGTCATTCTTTTGTGTGAGGTAAGAGAGGATTCTCTCAGAATACTTTGTATTTGTCACAGCGCATAACAGAGTTAGGGAATGCAGGACAGATGATCCCTTCGGGACCAGAGGTGAGAGTGGTGATACCAGGAGGTTAGAGGGAGGCTGGGGTGGAAAGGCGGAACCAATTACAAGGATCTACATATAACCTTCTCCCTGGGGGATGGACAACAGAAAAAATGGGTGAAGGGAGACATTGGACAGTGTAAGATATGACAAAATAATAATAA
>NW_022103928.1:31066578-31073153 GCF_000313985.2 Echinops telfairi | reverse complement strand
CCACCACTATTGACATCAACTCAACAACTCTTTCCCCTTCCCCCATGGTAAGCATTTTAGCCTTTCTTACATTTACTCAGCGTACACTCCCGTATTTATGAAAACTCTTGATTTTCCAGAGGCTTAGTCTTTGACCTAATTTATTTTGACTCCTCACCCCCCAGATCTGGCTTAATTTGTGTGACTGGAATAACTGTCTGCAAGGGGGGTGGTTTCCTGGAGTTTGGAGATGGATTAGATAGCTTCAGGAGGCCCTTGCCTGCTGTGGGATTCTTTGGTGCATTTGGTACAATTACATGCCTTATAAAACAATTCTTCTTGTAAAGAATTATTGACAGTGTAGCATTTGGGAAAGGGGTATCCCAAGCGTACCAACCCATTTGGAACTTGTCTCTGTCCTTTTTCAAGTTAAATACGACTCAGTACTTTTACAATGCAATACAAAGCCAATTTCAGAACCCTTGAAGAAGATGCAGGGGGATAAACGCAGACCATAAATCACTCTGGTCTTTATTTCTGTCCAAGGAATTTGGAACTGTGTATGGAATGGGAGTACACGGGCCTTCTGAAATGCCTATCTGGAGGGCTTCCATTGATCTTGTATTGAACACTTGGTTCACCAGCCTGGGGCAGATTCTTCCCTTCTTGTTGGTCTCCTGCTGGTGTTTGTAAAGCTTGCAGTGGAATTCTCCCAGGCCGCCAGAAGGAGGCAGGAGTTCTTCATTGTGGTTGGCTTGCGTAGAGTTATTTGACCAGCCATTAACCTCAGAAAAATTATTTTTGTCTTTATCAGGCGTGCCTTTAACTTGAATCCAAGCATTAGAAGCAGGAGGGACGGGAAATGTTCCATCTCTGTTGAGAGAATTAGCTTGGCTAGGAGCAAACCAGTAGTTTCACTGTCTACATAAGCGCAGTCCCCAAATCTGTTTTGAAAAATGGAGCCTAGCTAATAGTCGAGGAAGGAATGGCATTTGAACAGTTGTAGCAAACAGGGTTGCTGTCCATGATTTCTCTTTGCAGCCCTGGACCTCTGTCAGAGCAGAGAGCCTTCTGAGATGAGAAAGATTGGTGATAAAATAGCGATCACCTTTATTTGATGACTAATTCGGAGAATTGAGTGGTGTTTTTTTTTTAATTAAGGAAATGACATTTGAGTAAGCTTTTCAAGAATAGGTCAGGAGTGGGGAAGAAGAGACAACCCTAAGAATATTTCTCAAAGCCTGTTTTGTCAAAGACTTGTTCCCAAGGGGTGTTAGTTAATAAATGTTATGAAAAATGAAAAAACTCAACTCAAACCCATTGCCTTCCAGTTGATGCCGACTCACAGTGACACCCTTTAATAGGACAGGGTAGAACTTTTACTGTTAGTCGCTGAGAATGTAACTCATTACTGGAGTAGAAAGCCCTGTGTTTCTACCATGGAGCAGCTGATGGTTTCCAACTGCTGATCTTATAGTTAGCAGCTCAATGCATAAGGATGAATTAATTAGAGAAATAGTAGGTTCAACAAAGTTAAATGGATGTCTTCCCCTTCCCCTGCAGGACTTCTCAGAGCTTTTAATATGGAACACAATGCTGTATATCATATATCATAAGGGTTGGGGTAGTGGTATTTAATATTTCTCAAACTTGACTTTGAAGCATGGTTTAGGCGGGCTAGACACTGCATGCAGAATATGAAGGTTTGAAAGAGTATGCCTATTTCAGGGAATTGTGTTTGCCTGACTGAATAGAGGGGCTATGGGAGGACAAGGCAATCAGAAGACTTGGGTGGCTTGGGGGATAAGGGCCAATTTCTAGAGGAATGTGTTGGGTGCTGGGTCAGGCTGGGAGACTGCTCATTCTTACTGCAGCCAGTTTAGAACCACCTTCATCATGCCACATATGTTTTCATTTAATATTTTTCTCTGAATATAGTATTTAAGTTTTAAATAATTGTATAGAAATTTTGTTTCAGTAAGGCAAGTGGAAAACCAGCATTCTGTTTCATAAATAGAATTAAAAGGTAATAAAACACTCACACACAGTTGTCAAATTCTAGCCTGCTGCAAACTGTGAGCCTAAGGAGATTAGAGCATGTTAGAGAGGTTATTAAGCAGATTATTCCCCTTCCCTGCCCCATTGAGATGTGCTCATTGGTTAATCAGAGATATTGAAACAGAACAGAAAATTTAATGTTTCTTACTACACCTAATAATGCCAGGTAAGTTTGCCTCCAAAAGCTTTTCCAGCTTTGGGAGATATTGCTGTCGGCCGTGGAGAACCATTGAAAGATTGTAAATAGGAGCACTTGTCTCTACTTGAAAAAGGCAGTTTGTAGCAGTTCTGTGGATAATGGTTAGGAAGGGGTAGATCTGCAGGGAAGAAGGCTCTTGTTTAAGAAGGGGGAAAACACACCAAGGAAACAGCCCAGGATAGAATAGAAGCACAGAAATCTGGCCTGTGGGGTTATGATTATAACATGAGAAGGGGAGTGTGTCATGATTTATCTGAGAGGATGGACAGGACTTGGGGACACATGATGAGGAAAGTAGAGATCCAGAGAAGACTTGGGTTAGGTTCCTAGGTCAATCATGGCGGCACGAAATGAAGGTGGGAATGAATGGCGAGGCGGGTGGGGGAGCATGGAGGCATGTGGACTGTGCGGTTTCTGCAGGGCGTTTGTTCAAGATAGCCAGTGAAAGGAATACATGTCTACCTCTTGGTAACTGGAGCTCATGAGTGGTGGAAAGACAGATTTTAGAGTTGGAGAAATTTGGGTCTATGCATTGCTCCACCCCTCACCTCTTGGACCCATGTTGACCTCTTTGGACAGTAGAAATTGTAAACCTCAACCCTGAGGATTCTTAGGAGGGTTGCTACTGGGTAGAATGTCTCTTAAAGCATGTGGTAGAGAGTGGATGTCCAGAAACGAGTAAGGTTATTTCAATGCTCCTTCCAGCGTCGCAATGACATCTCTGGACTTTGTGAAGAGAGCTGATGCAAAGTCCAGCAGCCCCGGCATGTTTCCCCTGGCGTGGCAGGATCACTGGCTCCTTTGTGTGGTGACCCTGTGGACTCTTGTATTTGGTTGGCATTTGGGTGTGGAAGATGCTGATCGGTGCTTTGTATCTTCTCCTGGGGAGAAGGCATCTACTATCCTAGGGTTCCAGGCCCAGGCACCGGGGCAGCCCAGCGCACTGGCATTCTTCTCTGCCCAATGCTGGAGCTCTGACAGCGGCGGCAAAAACGAAAGGGCCCTGTCACTCACCTCCACGGGCCTCCTCAGCTAGCCAATGGAAGGTGTGCCTCTCACGTGCCTTAGAAAAGAGTAGAGGAAAATTTGAGCTTTGCAGCGAGCCAGCCCATCGCCTCCCTGTGTGAGCCATGTAGGTGCTTCCCTAAGTCTGTGTCCTCACTTGTGAAACTGAGCGGCGAATACTCGCTTTGGGAATGCCTGGGAGGATTAAAGGTAGCATGCAGAGGACTGGTTTAGCTCAGTGTATAGAGGTGCTTGAAATCGGAATGGTCTTGTTTATGGTTGCCTTCTGTGAGTCTCTTCCTGGTAGGTGATAGCTTACCTACATAGAGGGATGAGGGGAAACTGTTATTAATATTACAACCTGTATCAAAGATATGCTCTCTTACTTGATAATACAACATGTAAAAATCTTACAAGTTACCAGTTACCATTGAATCAATTCTGGCAACCCTATTTGTATCAGAGGAGAACTGAGCTCGTGTTCAATGGATGGATTTGTAGATATAGATTGCTAGGACTCTCTTCTGAAGTGCCTCCGGGTAGACTTGAAGCTCCATCATTTTGGCTAGCAGCTGAGTCCTTAACTCAGCAGTTCTTAACCTGTGGATCACGACCCATTTGAGGGGGTCAAACGACCCTTTCACAGGGGTCGCCTGCTTCATAACAGTAGCAAAATTACAGTTATGAAGTAGCAACGAAAATAATTTTATGGTTGGGGGTGGGTGGGTCACCACAATATGAGGAAGTGCATTAAAGGGTTGCGGCATGAGGAATGTTGAGAACCACTGTTTGCACCGCTGAGGGATTCCTGTACAAATCGAGACTGAGTGAAAACGAGAAATACATCCTCATTCTCCTCAAGAGACTATTTGTATGGACTGAAATCCCTTTGGAAGATTTTAGAAGGTATCCTGGTTTTCTTGTAGGCCAGGGAAGCCCTGGGAGGCAAGAGGGCTGCCCACCTCATGTGTGGATGGAGGCTGTCCTGTGCTCCAGCCTGCTCCTCCTTCAGCCCCAGATTAATTTAGAGCTGCTCCTTGTCCTGTGCTGCTTAGAAACAGGCTCCCATGCCCTGCTCACTTGTCCATCTGGGCCTCTGATTTAGCAAAGTGCTCCTTGCAGCACAACCCCGTCAGACGCTTGTTGTACATAAAGCCCTGCTCTTGGCTTTCACCTCAGAGAAGCCATTAGGCTGGTCCCTGATCTGGAGTGCATAAAGAAGGATTGGAAGATGGTTGAGAAAACAGATCCCAACAGTGTGTTTAACAATCCTGTGTTAACACAGGGAAAGTTTAGAGACATCGCACTTTTACTTTGGCCTTCTACTGTTCAATGTTTGTAGAATTAGCGTGTAGGAAGACTAGAAACATGTTTGGGGGTATAGTTCATACTGTCTTCTAGATTGTAGAATTAAGTTGTAGAATGATCTCTGTGGGTTTGGACATTGAACCAACGTGGTGAAATACAACGTGAATACATGAAAGGTGTGTGTCTTAGTGTCTAGTGCTGCTGCTATAACAGAAATACCACAAGTGGATGGCTTTAACAAGCAGAATATTTTCTCTCTGACAGATTAGGAGACTAGAAAGCTGAATTCAGAATGCCAGTTACAGAGGAAGGTTTCTGTTGCTCATGGCTGTAGGAGAAAGGCTTTGTCCTCTATTTTCCTCTGGGCCTAGGAGTTCCTCAGCATAGGGACCCAGGTCCAATGGACATGCTTTACTGTGGCTCTTCTTACTGGGGGTAGTAGGCCCCTCTGATCTCTGTTTAGTTGTTTATTTTATGTCTCAAAAGAGATTGACTCAAAACACAACTTAGGTTGTGTTCTTTACAGAAGCAAACCCAGCGAAGCTTATATATGGAAATATAAGGTTAAGTCAAAATAGTGCTATGAAATCATAGAAACCCATGTGAAGTTGGGTTTTCTAGAGAAACAAATCTAGGAAATGCACAGATGTGTAAGAAAGAAATTCATAATCAGCAAATGTATATTGAGAAAGCAGCCTGCAGAGATGCAGAGTCCCAGCTCCAGTCCTTGGGCCAGAGGTTACCTGGAACCCCTTCCTGCCTCACACGGCTGCTGACAATGAACCAGGGGAAAGGAAGGCCTGCAGGCCCATGGATAGAGAGTCAAGTGCACTAAGGTAGAGAACATGGCAGGCCACTGACAGCTCCCAAGGGTTGGCAGGTGACATGGTGGCCACCAGCCCAAATTCTGGGAAGCCAGACATACAAATCAGGTCAGCAGGAAGAGGATATCAAGTAGACCATACCCTCTTCAACCCCCCTGACCCTCATCCCCCAACATCATTAGGCTGTGACCTGAGTAAGAAGTTGGACTCCACCCATATTTTCCCAGAGGGCTCACAAGCTGTCGAGGCTAACAAATCTTAAGATCAACAAGCAATATGACAAGCTGCTGGCTTTAGTCTCAAGAACTGGGGGTCACATGATTGAGCCTGATGGTGCAGTGGTTAAGCATTGGGTTGCTAAAAGGTCAGCAGTTCAAAATCACCAGCCATTCCATGGAAGCCCGATGAGGCTTTCTACTCCCTTAAGAGATTTTGTCTTAGACACCGACAGGGCACTGGGCCTTTAGGGTTGTCCTATAGGGTTGCTGTGAGTTGGAATTGACACAATGACAATGAGTTGTGTGAACTGAATCGAGAGTGAGCAAAAAGCAAGAGGTCTGCTAGAACATTTATATATATTGAATGCAGGCCACACCCCTGGGGAAACTCTCTTTCAAGTGATTTACTGCTCACAGCAAATTCTATTATGGAGGTGATCGTATTCTATTAAATCTCATTATGGGGGTAACTGCTAAACTACATCATAACTGCCAAATGGTCCAACCAAGGTGATATACACCCTTAGCCATCATATAACCTAATCCTTTAAAAAACCAAACAAAATTTAAAACCAGCATAATTCTATAGACTGCACAATTTACCCTGCCATGAATATAACTGCCTCTAATTCTGCCTCATTAACATCATAGATGTTAGGATTTATAGCATATAGAATAATTATATCAGATTACAAAATAGTGGATAAATACATAATACCAAGAATCACGGCCTAGCCAAGTTGGCACACATTTTTGGAGGATGCAATCCAACCCATAACAGTGTGTTAACAATTCTAACTGGCCACGCGCCAGGAAAGGGCCATTGCTACTGTGTCAGCAGGCTTCTTCCTTTGGGATTGCTGTTCGTGAGCACAGCATCCAAGTCCTGGGTACGGCAGTTCCTTGCTGGATGCCGTATCGTATCTCTGCATTGCCCGTTGGGTGATTGAGGCTGCTCCTAGAGAAGGCTTTGGCTGGGCAGGA
>NW_022103928.1:31064950-31066285 GCF_000313985.2 Echinops telfairi | reverse complement strand
GTGATACCTCTTGCTGTGGTTACCAGGGCAAGGGGCTGGGGGTCTTTAGCCAAGAAAAGAAAAAAATGTCGAAAAGAAAAAAGTAGGAAAATGCCTTTGCAGTTTAATGGATTTGAGCAAGTGTCTCCATTTCCTTGGGCTTCCATTCTCTCATGTTGCACCTCACTTGAGGGGGCCTGCCTGGCCCGGGGCTAGACAGAAACCGTGCCTCTTCCGGAGTGAGCTGGTAAACTTCCTGCAGTAGAGGATTCAGACAGGGGCTCGGTGGGGGCTGCTGCGCTGAAGGTGATACACAGGCTAGCCTGAGGGAGACCTCTCGGGCAGACATGGATAGTTGTGAACTTACTTGTGTGTATTAGAAAAACCCAAGTCACTAGTACATCAAATCTATGTTGTTAATGAAAGTTTTTGCTTTCCTGTTGGCTTCCTATTTTTTTCTCAGTATAAAAATTATTTAATATTTAAAAAATATTAAACAAATAATAAATGAGGCAAGACTCTTCAAGAATGTCAAAGTCATGAACCACCCCCCTCCCAGCTACTCCTCTTTCCCTCCAAAAAGCAAGCTGACAGTGCTAGAGTGAAGGAGACAAAAGCAATACGCTGGCAAAATACAGTGCTGTCTGAATGGATCCCAGACCTGTGGGGGGCAGGGGAGGCGGGGAGGGAGCGGAGACAAGCTCTGAAAGATATTATGGAGGGGATGGACAACAGAAAAGTGAGTGAAGGGAGACGTCAGACAGTGTAAGATATGACAAGATAATAATTTATAAATTATCAATGGTTCATGAGGGATGGGGGAGCAGGGAGGGAGAGGGAAAAATGAGGAGCTGATGCCAGGGGCTTAATTGGAGAACAATTATTTTGAGAATGATGAAGGCAATGAATGTACAAATATGCATTGTACAATAGATGTATGTATGGATTGTGATAAGAGTTGTATGAACCCCCAATAAAATGATTTTTTTTAAAAGATATTATGGCAACAGCTGAGGGAATTTGAATAGACATTATATTAGGTCATATTTTGTATCAGAGGAATCTTCCTGGTGCTGTTGGCTCAGCTGTAAGATTGTCAGTTCAAACACACTAACCACTTCTCAGGAGAAAGATGAGGCGATTTGTTCCCAATAGAAATTTACAGCCTCAAAAAACCCTGTATAGGCTCACTCTGAGTTGTAATCATCTTGCTAGCCATATTTTTATATTAGTTGTAATCATCTTGCTTGGGTATTTTTATTTTAGTGTTAAATTTCTTGGGTAGGCAGTATAGCACTGATGAAACACAACGTTCCTCTAGTTCTTTAATGCTTCCTCTCCCCCACTCTCATGACC
>NW_022103928.1:31061633-31063324 GCF_000313985.2 Echinops telfairi | reverse complement strand
ACGATGTACAAATGCGCTTTACACAATTGATGTGTGTATGGATTGGGATAACAGTTGTATGAGCCCCTAATAAAATGTTAAAAAAAAAAATTTAATTTACTTATTTCCCTTCACTAAAACTCTGCTTCATGAGCCCAGACTGTAAAAGAAAAAAAAAGACTGGGAAGTATGTGGTGCAGTCAAATGTGTGGTGGTACACATCACTACTGTCTGACCACCGGTGCACTCCAGGACAGTGTAGAACCCTTCCTGCGTTGTCATTTGTAGGATATATCTTTAATATTACTTATACTTTGATAAGAAAAAGTTTTGACATGGGAAATAACACTGAATGACAGGTCCCTAGAAGATATGACTAGGAGGTTAAAAAAACATTCCGTTTGCTCAGTTACATAGACTGAGAGGGCCGAATTAGACATTTTGCCTTAGCCAGTGAGGCAGTATTCAGGAGCAGCAGTATTTGCAGCCCCACTGAAGATACGTACTCACTAGAAAATGACCTGGTACAGGCCCGAGGCCATCAGTGAACCACCAGAATATGAATGCCATAATGTGGGATTATAGAATTACCTAGGATCTCTTTTATTTCCAGGAGGGAGACTGGAAATCATCTTGCTATATGTCACCTGAAAGGTATAATTAAGATGCTTTTGAAGAAGGTGGTGGGGAGCAGTTAACAGTACAGCAAGCAGATAAGAGGAAATGCGTTAGCAGCCTGAGGAGGTTGGGTGAAACCGCATCATACAGGAAACTTTAGTTGGAGCTAGGTTGGTTGGCTGGTGAAGAAATTGTATTAGAGGATGCAGTATTCATTATTGTGGAGATTTATAGGTAGATCAGAATTTGGGCTGCATTTGTGAGATTGTACACCAACATCACAGCCAACTCTGAATTGTAGCTTCCTTGCTTCCCTCCTTTCCACCAGGTGAATAGCACCTGGACCACACATTTGTCTTTGACTTGTAACGCGTTGTCATGTGTTCCAGGTGGGATGCCTTGTTTCTAGGAGCTTGCAAGCACTAATGGGAGAGGTGAGGCACAGGTCTCTGACGTGCTTTGCCTGTATTTGGGATGAGATACCTACTCCTAGCCTCCCAGGGGAGGGCCCATGGGTTTTGGTATCAGAGTGTCTGGGTTTGGACCCTGGCTCTAGTCCCCAGTAATCTCTACCCCCCAGAACCAGGGGTTCTCAACCTTCCTAATGCAGTGACCCTTTAATACAGTTCCTCAGGTGGTGGTGAACTCCAACCATCAAATTATTTTCGTTGCTTCATCATAACTGTAATTTTGCTACTGTAATGAATCGGGCAACCCCGGTGAAAGGGTCGTTTGACCTCCAAAGGGGTCATGACCCACAGGTTGAGAACCGCTGTGTGAGACTGATGAAATCGTGACAGCTTTTCACTGAGGCAGTGGTGGCCGACTTCCTTTACTTGGGTCCCGTGTGTGAAAAGAAGGGCCATCCCAATGCTTACCATACAGTGTTGGTGCATCAAGTGAGATCATACAAGTGGTACATAAAGTACTTAAATCTGTTAAAAGGGTGACATGCAGGTTGAATTAATTTGTGAAAGCATGGGTTAATACTTTGTATTAGTTTGTAATCGCTGGCTATAAGGGACAAAAGTCCAACCTAAATTGATTCTTAACACTGAGAAGCTCATGGGGACTAACTTCAAGCACTGCTAAAT
>NW_022103928.1:31051721-31061336 GCF_000313985.2 Echinops telfairi | reverse complement strand
ACTTCACATCACAACAGGACATGCAGAGTGCCTGCTTGAGTACATATTTCTCAAAGCCTGAGCCTAGACTCCAGCTAAAGCCTTAGAAGAAGGCTCCCTGTAACGCAGCCGACAGCCAGTCTGCATGAGGATCAAGCATTCTGCTATTTTTCTTTCCCTAGAAATTGTTGATAAAAACTGTCTTGTGTAGTTGAAACATTGCAACAGTTATGCAGGAAAAATAAACACTCGGTGACTCTGGCCAACTGTGGAAATGGAGGAACATCAAAGCTTGGCCGGTTACCAAGCTCAGCTTCTGCTGGGTGGTTCCATGTCCAATAACAGGTTCACAGACCTGGCACTTTAGTTGAGGCTTATTTGGTTGCAAGAAGCAGAAACAGGCTCAAGATAGCTCTAGTGAAAGAATTTAGATTGGTGGGCTATGATTAGGCTGGGTGCGCTAAGCCCAAGTCCTACCTGGGGTTCTATATGAGATAGCCAGAGAGCTGTCTGTTAGGCTTCCCACAGACTGTGGCTGGGGTGGACCTGTCCATGTACTCTTTTACCAGGCCACGCAGTCATGTATCTGTCCTCTAATAGCGGCTGTGGGGTTCGCACCTCAGCTCCCAGTTCACTGGCAGTCTCCCAATTACTCTCTCAGGGCAGTCTTTTTATAAAAATACGATTAGGCGTGTTTTCGGTACAGGTTTACACAGCAGTTCATACATAAGTTGCTGAGTGACGTTGGTTACGTCCTGCACAATGCATTAAGCGTGCTCATGATTTCCCTACTGGCTGTTCCCTAGCCATGGCTCTGGTTTCCCTGCCCCTTCCCTTTTCATCTAGCCCAGCGGCTCTCCACCCGGGCGTCTCGAACGACCCTTTCACAGGGCTCACCCGATTCATACCTAGCAAAATTAGTGATGAAGTAGCATTGAAAATAATGTTATGGTTGGGGGTCAACATGAGGAACTGTATTAAATGTCCGTGTATCCCACTGCACCAACAGGGTTCCCACACCTGTAAACCTAAAACCCCACACCTGCTGCCACAAGCTGATTTCAACTCTCAGCAGCCCTCTGCACACATATGCTTATATACCCATACATATATTTTTTGGCTCTTTTGCTGTTGTTTCAAAATTATATATACTATAGCAGTTACTTGCCAGTCTTTTTGTCTTATGTATGTATAGTGATGCCCCTTACCCTCATCAAGCTGGGCATGTTTCACCCTCATTTGCTGTTACTTAGCCTATCACCAAAAAGAATAAGTGTTTACTCTCTAGAGATTACATTCTCTTCCTGTCCATTGCAAGTGACAGTTCATGGACCTCTGTTTCTGTATATTTACTTGTTCATGTTATCTCTTAAAATGAGCTAACTTTTTTTTATTAATCATTTTACTGGGGGGCTCTTACAAATCTTATAGCAATCCATCATTCAATTGTATTAAACACATTTATACATGTTGCCATCAACATTTCAAAAACATTTTCTCTCTACTTGAGCCCTTGGTATCAGTTCCTCTTTTTATCCCCTCCCTCCCCCACCCTGGTGAATCCTTGATCAATTATATATTGTTGTTGTTATTTTGTGCCTTACACTGTCCGTTGTCTTCCTTTGCCCACATTTCTGTTATTTGTCCCCCCAGGGGTGGGCTATATATCCAACCTTGTAATGGGTTCTCCCTTTCTCCCCCTTCCACGCCCCCCCACCCCCACCATCCCCTTGGGGTCAACATTTTTTGGGGGGTGTGTGTGTGTGAGATTGACTTTTTTCACTCAATGTAATATCCTTCAGTCTCATCCATTTTCCAAGATATTTGGGAAACTTTTTCTTTCTTTATTGCTGTGTAGTATTCTATTGTGCCACATTTTATTTATACATTTACTTATCCATTCACTCACTGATGGACACGGGTTGTTTTCATCATTTTGTTAATCTGAACAATGCTGCACTGAACATAGATGTGCCTGTGTCTGGTGTCACTTCTATTAGATCCCTGGGCTACATGCTTAGGAGTTGTATTAGTCTGGGTAGACTAGAGAAACAAATCCGGAGATACTTATATGTGTTTAAGAAAGAGCTTTATATATAAGAGCAATTGAATATTGAGAAAACATCCCAGTCCAGTCCAGATTAAGTCCATAAGTCCGATATTAGCCCTTATGTCCAATACCAATCTACAAATTCCTCTTCAAACTCACAAAACACATGCAATGATGCCGAATTCAGGAAGGTCACAGGCCAGTGGGTGGATAGTCTTGTGGGTCCAGTGATGGTGGAAGCATCTCAGCGCTGGCATAGGTCTCCACATCGCTCCTCCAGGTCCAGGGCTCTCACTGCCATCAGCATAGCCCTACGTGTCTTGTCCATAGAGAGTGTCTGAGGGAATGAGCCTAGAGAGGAGTTTTCTTCATGGTTCCAGATTTTTTTCCAGCTTCTGACAAAAACCACTAGTTTAAACTTCAAAAATATCCAAAGAGTTCCTTTTTTCTTCAATCTTTCAACAGGCTTTAGGCAGGTCTCTTGGAATGCAAATATCCTGAGTACTCCCCAGCACTGGTGGGGCTTGTCGGTTCAGAACCTTCTTGGCAGGTCCCTCTGAAACCCATTTAAAGATCAAATTTTAATGGCTCAAGGCAAGTGGGCTTACAAGCTCTCTATTTTCATACTTCTATTGTTATTGAGAATATATACAGCAAAATATCCACCAATTCAATGGTTTCTACACATACAATTAAGTGACATGGGTGCTGTTCTTCAAGGTGTATGACCATTCATCCTCCCTCCTCATTCCTGAGTTGTTCCTTCCTCGTTACCATGAGCTCACGGCCCCAAGGTTAAATGTTCTCTTGATGAAGTGTTTGTTCATTCCTTTGCCCAGTTTTTGATAGGATTATTTCTTTTTCCTGTTAAGTTGACGAAGTTTTTATGTTTCAGATATTTGACCCATATCCTTTGTATCAGTCCCGATGCATTCTCCCTACCTCTGCTGTATTCCTCTGTATTCTTTTGATGAGCATAAGCATTAACTTTATGAAGTACAAGTTAGCTGTCTGGTGATCTGTTACTCACGCATTCATTCTTATATTTGATAATCTGTCACTGAACAAAACTTAGGTCCTAAAGCTTTGTTTCTATATTTCCTTCCAAGAACTTCATGGTTATAGACTTCTTACATTAAAATCTTTGTATCTGTGTGTGTGGATTGTTAGGTTTGCATCTCGTGTCATTTTTCTGCCTGTAGGAATCCAGTTTTGCTAGTACCATTTGATGAAGTGATTTTTCCTTCCCTACTGAATAGACTTGGCTCCCTTGTCAGCAATCAACTGATCATAGATGTTTGTTTTCTTTGCAGAATTTTAATTCTGTTCCACTGATCTGCGTGTCAATCATTAAACCAGTACCAGGCTTCTTGACTTAGAGCCTTTGGCTTGCCCACCTACCGCCAAGCCCTGCCTGGATGGGTGTGAATAGTTGAGAGTATGAAAATAAGTGGCTTCGCTGAACTCCTCTCTGTCCACTCAGACACATACAAAAGTTGTCGTCTCAGTTGTGGTCTTCATGAGTGCACTTGCTGTTGTCCTTGTCCAGAAGAGGCCGAAAGGGAAACTTTAGGATCTTAGGGAGAGGGATGAGCATGCAGCAGATACCAATTATTATCCCATGTACTGAGTACCTTCTGTAGCCCAGGATCTGTGCGGTACACTCGGAAGACATTATTTCCAATTCACTCCACACTCTTTCAGGTACATTTCAGCCATCCCAGTTTTAGAGATGAAGAAACTGGGCCCAAGTGATGAAAAGGTTTGCTCAAGGCAAACTAGCAAGTCCGTGGCTGGTGTAGGAGTCCAGATCTAAGTTACTGAGCAGAGACCAGGAGCGGATACCTGCTTCTTTTCTTAGCGTTTCAGTGTCCCTTTCCAGGGGCGTGTTGCAAATAGCCGTGAGAGCACGGAGAGATTCTCTCTGAGAACTGTGCTCTTTGTGATCCAAGTTGCTGGAATGCAGGGGAACAAAGAAAGAAAAGGAAACCACAACCAGTTTCACGTGTGTACCTCTCCAGTTGTCTCTGGTTCTGCTGCAGACATGGATTGTAAGAAGGGCTCCGGAGACAGCTGGTAACAGGACACCGTCCTCTCAGCCTTTCTTTTTGCGTTGTTGCCAGAAAAATAATCAGCTCTATATCTTAAGTGCTCAATAAAGTGACCCAGACACCAGCTGTAACTTAAAACAATTTTTGTTTTAGTTGTTTTTTTTCCACAAACAGACAGGGCTGGCTTTCTGGGCCAGGCATACTGTCCGTATCTTGGAGTGGGCGACGGGAGCTGCCCCATCGTCTTGATTTGTGTTGGGTTCCTTGTTTTAGATGTGCTCTTTCAGTCATTCTTTGGTATGCTTCCAACGGCTTGGGTTTGAGGTTTAAGAGGATGATTCTGGGTTGTATATCCATGTGTGGGTCCATTTGTTGTTCTGCTGTTTCAGCAGATGCATCTGTGCTGCTGGCCAGGTGCTGTGCTAACGCATGGGGTGGACCAGATGGACTGGCATGGTCTCCAACAGGAGCCAGACAGTTAAGTACATTCGAACAAGTCCTCTCCCCTGTCCAGAAGCAACCATTTTCAATCCTCAAGTTGGCTTGTAGCTGTTATTAGTCGATAAAACATGCTTATAATAAATACTGCTTTTGTTTTTTAGGCTTTAGCTATATCTACAGACTTTCTCATGAGAAGATAAGAATTCCCTTTGGAAAGGAAGGACCGTGTTAGAAGGGCCTGGGGAGAGTGGGAGAAAATGTGGAACAGAACTCAAACTCAGCACGTACTGGTTGGTTAGAGACCGGCGGGACACCTCAGATCCTTAGTTGTCCTTCAGACCAGGAGGTGAGCCACCTCTGAGTTAGACTAGCCAACAGCTCAAGACCCAAAGACAGCCTTTTCCTGAAGAAGGAGGAATGGGAACCAGAAACATAGGGAGGAAGAGGGCCAAGTACACTGAGGGGATTCGAATGCAGGAATTGAGCCAAAATGTTTATAAATTGTTAAAAGCAAAACAGATAATCTGCTCTGTAAACCTTCATTGACTTCACAGGAAAAACATTTTTGAATATTAAAAAAGAAGGCTTCATCTCCGTTTCCTCTGCACATTCGTTATAATAGGCATTTCTTCCTGTCTTCCGAAGAACTTGGGCGCACCGTGATCTGGGAATCCAGGCAGCTAGTGCATTCTGGTGCTCACGGTCAGGAAGCTGTACCCCCGGTGGGGAGGTGCATTTGGGAGCAGACTGCTGAAGAGTGGGCTATGGAAAGGCCTGGGACAGAGGGTGGACATTCTAGTGAGGACCCAGGGCAGGGGCTGATGTCTCCTGATGGTTTTCTGGTGTAGCGTCCCAGAGGAGTAGCAGTACTTGCGTTGCACCGTGCCCAGGCTGGTTCAGTTAGGACATGGGCCGTGGAGTAGAGCAGCACTGTTTTCCCCAGTGCCCCACGGGGGTGACAGCAGCAACGTTGCAGCGGCCTCCTGTGTCCACTCGTGCCCTTCAATAGCCCAAGCTCCACACGACCACCAGGACAAACTAAAATACACACCTCAGAGCCAACCATTCCCTGCCCTCGAACCTGCTGTCGCCTTCCTGTTACCAGTCCAATAGAATCCAGGTTTCTTACTGTGGAGGCGCCCCACGATCCAGCCAACGCCCCCTTTCTTGCTGTGTGTCAGCCGCTTTGGCTGTCTCTCTCTTATTCCCATTAGACACTTCCCACTTGCTGGTTCCTCGGCTTGGGACACCTTTCGTTTCATCACTCAGGGCGGCATTTTAAACAGCATGGCTAAGGAGACCCTCCCTGGCAGTAGTTTTGAATAACGTCCACTGCCCTTCCCCCTACCAGTCCCAGCACATTCTCTCACCTAACCCTGTTTGATTTTCCACAAAGATATTATCTCCATATGAAACTTTCTGCCTTTCCTGCTGGGACGCGAGCTCCTGGAGGACAGGCGCTCGTTTTGTGAATTGGCGTGCTCCCTTTAGAGGATGACCGCATGGCCTGGGGTCGGTCGACACTCGGGACACCTGCGTGACGAGGAGTGAGGGGCTCCAAGACCCAGCACTGCCTGCTGCGTGAGACCACAAAGGGAACACGCCAGCTAGAACCTCCAGGAACTTTATCTACTAGATTAAGAAAAAAATATAATTATGTTCTAGGGGCACAGTATGTTATAAAGTAGTACTCAGGAATAGAAAGCATGAATAATGGTCGTAATAACAAGTCCTTTACAGCATTTCCTGTGACAGGTACTTTAATATGTACTTCTCACAAAAGTCTTCTGAGATTAGACACTGTTCTATCCCCTCTTGAAGTTGGCTCAATGGAGAAACTGAGAGCGCAAGTTATTGAAATCATGAGCTTGTAGGTGGTGGAGCTGATTTGGACCCGGCAGTGAAATGAGTTCCTTTATGCTGCGTTTTTACCGCGAGTCTCAAGAAAACCAGTTTGAGAGATTGCCTGTCAGCTCTGAGGAGTCACCTTTGCCCTAGTGTCCTACCTTAGAGGATTTGATATTTTTGTCTTAGTTGATTGATTTTCTGGGTAAGCTGTAAGTAACTTGTATATTGATACTTGTTGTCTGACCCTGGTCTGCAAGACTGTCCCTGTCCAATGATTAGGCTATTTTATACACCCATGCAAATGAAGTGACTGTAGCCTGCTATGCAAATGAGGAGTCTGTTCTTCCAAGAGAGGATTGGTCTGTTTGTGGCACTGGTGGAGAGGATCATGCCTTGAAATTAATGAGGCATTTCCTTATATATGCAGTAACCTACCAAGGTTGGCAGGCAGCAAGAAATAGAAGAAAGAGGGGCACGTGCAAGAAAGTTCCAAAAAGAACTATAATACTGATCAAGGACTTTATCGCTAAGGACCCCTAGCAGGCTGGGAGGGGGCTCAGCAGTGACAGGCCCAGAAGGGGGGCTGTGGTGGAGTTGATGGTGATGGCAGAAGCCTGCTGCCAGGAATGGAGCTAAGAAAGCGGAATGAAGTTGCTACACTGGCTGTGAGCTGGGTCCATCAGCCATGGAGAGCTTGCTGGCTGAAAGTCTGTAGGCACGGAGGTCTGCCCTCAGGGGCCTGAGAGGAGACCTGCATGGTTGTGAGGGGAGGTGGACAGCAGAAAGAAGGGCATGCTTTCTTTCTTTTTAACTTTTTATTGTGATTTTGGTGAAATCTTACAGCACAAATCAGTTTTCCATGCAACAATCCATACACATTGTGTCTTGTGTCAGTGATTGTAATCCCCACAATGAAGCAGCATTTCCCCCTTGTGTTGTGTTCACCATTTCCATGCATCCTTCTTTCGTGCCTCCTGAGCTTTCTTCTGGGCATGTACTGTGTGGCTGATTGTTCACCTTATACACTGCCTATTGTTTGGCTCGAAGTTGAGCTACAGTGGTCTGGCTGGCTTTCTTAAATGCCTGGGAAGAGTACAGTGAGCTGGCCTGCCCTGAAGAAGGGAGGGCTGGGCCCTCTCTTTGGGGGGATTTTGCACGGCTTCCTGGTCCTAAGGCTGTTGGTCTTGATCCCCAGTGCTGCCCTATTACTTTCTCAATAAACCACTTACCTAACTAAGTATGGTCTGTAAGTTCCGTAAGGCATTTTTCAAATTGGGAATTAGGTGGGAGTTTTACATTTCAGATAATCAATTTGTATTCAATAGTAAACTCCTTAACTTCTCCAATAGCTTATTATCCTCCCTCCTTCCTTTGATTTCTCCCTCTTGTAGATTACTATCTTTTCCTTCACCCAAGTCAATATCACACAGCCCTCTAGCCTGGTACATCATCTTCCCTCCTTTGTGCCCCTCTCCCCCCAACTTGGTAACCTACAGTCCTTTCCCTTTGGTATGAAAGTCTATGTCTTTTTTTGTTGCCTATACAGTGGTCTCATACAGTATTTGCCATTTTGTGTTTGACTAATTCCACTCAGCGGAGGGCTTTCCCAGTTCATGCCATGCCAAGAGGGCTTTGTGGTTTCATCCTTGTTTTCTTGGGATACATAGTATTCCATTCTGTGTATGTACCAACATTTATTTATCTTTTTTTTTTTTGGTGAGGGAGGGGCTCTTACAGCTCTAATAACAATCCATACATCAATGGTAGCAAGCACATTTGTACATATGTTGCCATCATCATTTCCAAAACATTTTTGTTCTACTTGAGTCCTTGGTATCAGCTCCTTTTCTCCCCTCCCTCCCCCTTTATCCGTTCTTTTGGGTCCCTTCCATCTTTTTGCTATTGTGAGCATCGTTACAGTGAACATGGGCAACCGATGACTGAACCCCAAAGAGAAGTAGAGTGCTGTGAGAAGGATGGCTGGGGTCCGAATGGTCGCAAGGTGTGAGAATAGCACTCTGCCACATAGGAATCAACGTTGAGCTAATCTTGATTCTCATTTTCCTCCTTACGTTAGATAGATTCTGTCTCTGCCACCACCATTCTGCAGACGCAGACCTTCTGACTCTGGAGTCGGTGCTCTTAAGAAAAAGTGCTGGAGTTTTTTGTCAGAGCATGCTGGAGTTGAATGGATTGGATACACTGCATCTCCAGACATAGAACTGAGAGTAATACTAATAACAATCACTTCCACTTGTTGAGCATTCTGTTATGGTGTTTCTGTGGCCATTAGTGAAGAAGACGTGTCAACAGACACTTACTCGAACCAAACCTTGCCATCACTTCCAATTCATAGCGACCCTCTGGGACACAGAGGACAGGGCCTTTTTACTTACCATGGAAATGAAATATCTGTGGCCTTCCATGAGGGCCTCAGTCTGTTTGTAGGGCTGCTGGGACATGTGGGTTAATTCTCTGGTGGAATCCCCTCTGACTGCGAACCAGGCCTGGAAATGGCCTTGATAACCGACAGAGTGCATTGTATGGTGAATTACTGCAGTTGTCATTAGGTTAAAATGTGACACCTTGTCATTTGATCACCTTTTTGATCCAATGTGTTATTTGTTCCAGGTTTTAATATTTTCTGCCTTCTTTTTGATTGAGCGTTTTCTGTTTTATTTTGTCATTGTTGGGTTTTTTTGTAAGTTTTTCTGTATGAAATCCAAGATAGGTAAATCTATAGAGATAACTAGATGAATAGTTTTCTAGGGGCACAGCAGGGGAGGTTGGCGAGAAATGGGAGCTAACAACAATGAGTACAAGGAAGAAGAAATGTCCTAAAAATTGATTGTGATGATGATTATACAACCTTTTTGAGTATACTTGGACTATTGAAATATAGGATAATTATATATTAATAAAACTGTTTTAAAAAGTAGTTAGAGAAGCAGAAGAAAAGCAAACAAACTAACAAACACAAGAAGCAGAGAGAGGAGCCAAGGATCCTAAAAGAGCTGTACTGGGTCAAAGACTGTAACACTGGAGATCGTGTCAGAGCCAGAGGAGCCCAGAGGCAGAGGCGGAGTTGACTGGCCTGGAAGGGGCTCAGCAGCAGAGCTGATGGTGAGAGGCCCAGAAGAGGCCCAGTGGCAGTCAGTGGTGCAAGACAGCAGAACCCAGAGGAATGAGTCCTCAGATAGCTAAGTCCTGCACTGACGAAGAGTGAGCTTGCCAACATACTTTCTG
>NW_022103928.1:31039730-31050189 GCF_000313985.2 Echinops telfairi | reverse complement strand
GAGCCCCCAATAAAATGATTTCAAATAATAATAGTAACAAGGATAAAACCGCACTTACAGAAGTGCAGTGTGTGAGTCCTCTGAAACCTTGCAGGGAATTGCCAACCCTCAATGGGGGAAGGGACGAGTGCTAAGGGGAAGGAGAGTGGCTGGTTTCAGAGATGGCATTGTAGAGCAATGCAGAGAATCTGTAGGTATGGAATTTATTTGACCGCTATTTCATGGGAATTTGACTTTGTGCTGATTCTCATATAAGGACTGGTTTGGATATTGCTGCCTGTAGTAATACATACAACAGTTCTAGCCCATCTCTAAATGTTTACTGTGAGGCCGAGGAGCACAAAAGTCAACTTCTAGGACCATCTGCTGCAGACCAAGGCCTGCCCTCCCTCTGCAGTGCTTGTGAGTGTTTTCACTGATCTTCATGGTCATCCTGTGGGTAGGGGTTAAGTGCAGAGGAAAGGCCCTGGATTCCAAAGCTGGCAGTGCCAGAGTTTAAATTCAGGTCTTTCTGACGGACTGTATCACAACTCAAGCTCTAGCCCGCTTGCTTACCACAGCAATGTCTAGTCTCGTGGTGAGAATGGCATGGTGTTGATGATCCCTTACAGGTGTGCAGGACTAACGCAGTTCCTTCAGACCCCTGGTGAATGTGGAGTCCATGCTGCCACTATGCTGCTGCCCAACCTAGTGAAATAATGAGTAAAGTAGAGAGCACTGAGTGAAGGTTCAAATGCAAGAAAGACATGTCTTCCAGGAGTGAGCGTGAAAAGGGAGGCAGATTCTCAGTATAGAATCGAAGTTGAAGCTGGTTGTCCAGACTGGACACATGAGAGGATTTGGAAAGTTCTCCTAATAGGTTGAGACTAAATTGTTTGCTTTGTCGAGTGAGCTAAAAAAAATTCCTCCCTCCAGGAGAGGCCATAGGTGGCGTGCATCACGTACAGGGTTCAAAATATAACATTTATTAGTGCTTGTGGATCTGGAGCCAAGAAACAGATGTGACAATTGATAATGTCCTATGGCCCTAGGTACCCTATGGGCATCTCTAAAATCACACATATGTGGGACCCTCCCACCCACAGAAAATAACCCTTTCTGAAAATGAGGTCATAGACCACGATTATAAGGCATACAAAGAACATTACCACTGTGGGAGAACCTTAACAACATATTCATATCCTAGGAACTGGGAACCCTACGAGACAATCTAAGAGGTGCTGTAGAACATAAATGTTTACCCTCTAAATGAAAGAATGGATTACAAGAGTAGGACATATGAAAAAGAGTATATAGATTTGAAAAAGAATGAAAGGAAACCCTAGGTATCACATACTTTCAGATTAGTTAGCTTATTAATGTTTCAGCAGAGGAAGTATAAGTGGTGATATTTTCCATGCATTTTAAAGAAATTTTATTATAAAGATTATTCATGTTTTGAGAACCTAGAAAATAAAGGAAAATATAAGGAAGAGATACTCGTTTGATCTATTACTCATGGCAATTCCCTTTAGTATTTTGCCCCACCCACCAGTAAAGATTCTACAAAAATGTTTTAGACTGTGGAATTAAAAATTTGGGCATCCATGAGCATTGTTCTATGTCATTAAATATTCTTTGGAAATATAAGTGATGGTTTGGTGTCTTGCTCTGTTTATTCTCTGTTCTGTTGCTGTCATATGCCTCCCGTCTACTATCTCCTACTCTGATAACACCACGATGAGCATTTGTTTGTGTTTCAGATTGTTCTTAGAGCAAATGATCAGAAATGAGGTGGGAACTTCTATTTTATGGAGTAAAGGTTGTAGGACAGGAACATGTGAACAATTTATTTTAGGCTTGTGATATATATTAATATTCACTTTCTAAAGTTTATATACAAAATTACACTGTTCTTGGCATACTAAGAGTGTATCCGAACCTCTCCAGACATCAATCGCATCTATAAAATGGAACATTTCATAGCAAAACCAGTTACTGTATGATCATTTAAAGTGCCGAAATCAGTGTCT
This sequence comes from Echinops telfairi, assembly GCF_000313985.2. Lineage (NCBI taxonomy): Eukaryota > Metazoa > Chordata > Mammalia > Afrosoricida > Tenrecidae > Echinops > Echinops telfairi. The sequence goes on along the minus strand of NW_022103928.1, from coordinate 31,048,177 downwards.
GATCCCTTGGAGCAGTTGTGCATGGAGTGCTGGTGTGTGTGTGGGAGTTCGTGTGTGTGAACATTACGGGAAAATCAGGAAATACGATGAGAGAAAAAATAATTTGAAACGCCACCATTCATAAACATTAAAATAGAATTGATGTCAATTAGACAACAAAAGGAAATCAAAGTCATGCAAATTGGCAAGGAAGAAGTAAAACTGTGTTTGCAGATGATATGGTTCTATGTGTAGAACACGCCAAAGATGTGACAAGAAAATTGTTGGAAAGCGATGGAAAGATTTGGCAATATATCGGGTAAAGAGCAGCATACAAAAGTTAGTCGGATTCTTATACACTAAGAGAAATCAAGAAAACAATACCATTTACAATAGCCACCCAAAAGATGAAACACTTAGGGAAGAGCCTAATCAGAGAAATAAAAGGCTTATACAGAGGAAACTACAAAACACGCCTAAAAAACACCAGAAGACACCAACATAAATGGGAAATGTTCCATGTTTATGGATTGGAAGGCTTAACATTGTGAAAATGTCAATACTACCCAAAGAAATCTATAAAAATAACGCAATTTCAATCCAGATCCCAGCATCATTCTTTAAAGCAATGAGAAAATTACCCATCAACTTTCTATGGGAGACCCAGGATAAGCGAACACCCCTTAAGAACCAAGTAGGAGGCCTCTCACTTCCTGACCTCAGAACCCACTACACAGCCACCGTAGTCAACACAGCCCGGTATGGGCACAGCTATAGATACACAGACCAAGGGGACAGGATAGAGAGCCCAGAAAGAAATCCCTCTACCTACAGACAAAACTGAGTTTTGACAAAGAGCCAAAATACATTAAATGGGGAACAGAAAGTCTCTTCAACAAATGGTGCTGGCAAAAGTGAATTTCCATCTGCAGAAGACAAAAATAGGAGGTATACTTCACTTCATATGCAAAAACGAACTTAAGATGGATTAAAGATGTAATATAAACCCTAGAACTCTAAAGATCGTTAATGAAGAATTAGGGACAAGCTTAAATACACAACACAAACACCCTACCAAGCATAATGACAAACACATATGCAGCAGGAGACGAAATCGAGGCCTGGGACCTCCTGAAAATAAGACACGTGCATCAAAGGACTTCATCAAAAGAGTGAAAAGAGAGCCCACAGACTAGGGGAAAAAACCTGGCAATGATATTGTGGTGGGTGGAATTTCTTCAGATGGCTCTTCTACCCAAGTTTCTGTAACTCCCACCAAATGACTGGGTGGGGCTATGCAAATTGGGCGTGTGTATGGCTTCGAGAGGGGGTCGGTTAATGTTTGTCACCAGCACCCTTGGCTATAAGGATGAGCTGTCTTTGAATTTGTAGAGAAGAGAGAAATCCCAAGGACATTCGAAAGCTTTGTTTGCATTTGCAGACCTCTCCCAGACCAAATGCATCATAGACCTGCATGGAAACTCAGGAGCAGCACTGAGACTGGGGGGGTACCTTCTCCTTAACTGGCCCAAGACTGGAACTGTGGGGAACAGAGCAACAGGCAGGCAGGCAGGCTTCCTGACCCATACAGGCAAAGGCAAAGGGACCGCATAGCTAAGAGGCTGAAAATTGAAGAGAGACTCCGCTCCTGGCTGAGAAGACCAATGAATGTATCCTTACTCTTTGCTGATCCTGACTTGTGGTAACCTATTAACTTCCCCAAAAAATCCCCTTCATTGTGACTATTGTCTGTGAGTTCTTTGTGGCTATTGCAATGAATTATCAAACCCAGCACAGAGTCGAGTGGTGTGGAGGAATGGTTGATGTTAGCATAGGTAAAGAAGGATGGACCGTGGAGACTTGTCTGACGCCTGCCTTGTAGCAATCGGGAAGCCAGAGGAGGTCAGGCATGTTCCACCCTGTTGTTAGCCCAGATATATTGGACAAGGCACTAATCTCTAAAATCTATAGAAAACTGCAGCACTTAAACCAGAAAAAGATGAATGATTCAATTTAAAAACGGGCAGAGACATGAACAGACAGTTCACCGAAGAAGACATCCAGGCAACCAGCAGCCCTATGATGAATGCTCACGATCAGTAGCCATCAAAGCAACAGCGAGATACCTCCTCACACTCATCGATGGCAATGTTTAAAAAAGAAACAAACCCTTAGAAAACAAATGCTGGAGAGTGTGTGGAAAGAATAGACCCATCGTACACTGCTGGTGGGACTGTGAAACTACACAACCACGGTGGAAAGCTTTCTGCCCTTCTCACACCATCTGACGTAGCAATCCCTCGACTTGGTCTATACACTAGAGAAACAAGAGCTGTAGCACAAGCACGTATATACACACCCATGCCCATCACAGAACTCTGTGCAATAGCTAGATGATGGAAGCCGCCTAAAGCCCATCAGTGGAAGCATGGCTCAGCTTTGGTAGATACCCACAATGGACTACTGTGCATCAGTAAAGAATGAAGCCGGAGCGGAAACTCCTCGTGACATGAGTGGATTTGGAGGACACTATGCTGCTGAGAATAAGGACAAATATTATCCAAATACATAAAGGTTGGATATTAAATGAGACCACTGTTACAAATGAAAAAATCAAGATAAGGTTTCACACCAGAAGAAGCAAACTTTGACGGCACTAGGAGCAGGAGGGAAGGGGGAAAGGGGTGACAATGGGCTAGACCAGGGGTCGGCAAACTTTTGAGGCCAAGAGCCTGTCCTTCCTCTCACAATAATTTAAAATTTTTTCAAGAGACATAAACATTTTCACACAAAAATGAAATCGCTAGGATCTGAATAATATTCTTTAAAATTTTTATTATTGAAACTAGGATAATTTTAGTTTTGTTTTCAATTTTACCTTAGGGCCACATTGCATACTGAAAGAGCTGCGTCTGGATCATGAGTTGCAGTTTGCTGAACCCCCGGCTGGAGTGTAGGTTCCTAAACTTATTTGGTTACCACCCCCTTTTCAGAAAAAAAATTATTCAATGCCTCCTTGGCAATTAAAAACTTTTGTGCTTTAGCCCACAATCCAGGAGAGAATATATCACCCCCTTTGGGAAACATGGCTGCAGGGCAGACAGGTGTTGGCTTGCATGAAGGGCAAATAATATCTCACAGGAGGGAGGAGAAAAAAAGATGGGAGAGGGGCCAGCATAAGCGAGTGGGAGGTTTGCTAAGTTGTTTAGATTGTTGAATACAAAAATGTCGATCTGAAATGGAAACCCCTCCCTAAGTAACAATAAAAAGTTAAAAACAAAAATAGAATTGGTTTTTTTTTTTAGCATTGGTTTCTATTTGGAAAACCTATTTTTCTTAATAAGTTAGTTTATACTTGTCATATTTACTAGGCATCTAAAAATTTTTTTGTTATTGTATTTTTTAAAATATGTCCAGTTCTTCTTGGCTGTATTTTTTGTTATGCTTCTTGGCTGTGTTCTATGTTATTTTCTTTCATTTTTTTATACATGTAATTATTTTTAACATTGTGGCATAAATATACACAACAAAACATTCTCCACTTCAACATTTTCTGCATGTATAATTTGGTGCTATTGATTGTACTGTTCGTGTACAACCATTATTGATATCCTTTTCCAAATCGTTCCACCACCATTAACATAAACCCAATGCCCCCCCAACCACTGGTCAAGTTTCATTTCTTTCTTTTTTTAAGTACTTTTCTTGATACAGTGTTCATACTTCCATGGTTAAATCCCCTGTACAAAGAGTTGTGTATACATCATCACAATCAGTACTAATGCTTCCTTCCCCTGTTTCTGTTTTACAGTTCTATGGCTTCCTTCCCCCTATTTCTGTTTTATTTAATGTGATCTCTCTCTCTCTCTCTCTCTCTCTCTCTTTCTTTCTCTTTGAGTAGGTCTACAGCTTATTTACTTTAGGGCTCAATACAGTTCTATCAATGGCTCCTCTTAATTCCTTAATAAATATATTTAAACTTGGATTTCTTGTCTCCCACTTGAGGAATGGAGCATCTCCTTGTTAGTACTCCCTTTTCCTCTTGGTATTTGTTGTTGCGCGCTAGGGTTTTCCCCTCAGTTCCTGTAGTGAAATCATTTGAAATCTGTATCTCTACTTTCAGGAACTGCAAGAAGGGCACCAGGCACACACTTTCAGTAGAAGAGTCCACGGCACAGCTCTCAAGGCCCCGTTCTGTGTCGGTTGTTTCAGAGGTTTCCTTTGGCCCTGTCTTACTCATTCCCAGAGTCTTACTTGCATTTGTCTGATGCTGGACTTGCCGTCAAAGAGGCCTTTGTTTTATTGTTTTTAAAATAAAAAATTCAAAGCCCACCCCAAATAGAATACTATAAACAAGCCCTCGTATACCCATCATGCAGATTTAACAATTATTATGATTTTGTCTTACTTGTTTCATCCCCCTCCCCCCTTTTTTGACCAAAGTTTTAAAAAACAAATTCGGAAAACTCAATCCATTTTGCTCTTTAATACATACTTATATATCTCTAAAAGCAATAAAGTTCTTTTACTTAACTCAATGCTAGTATCACAACTAACAACATTCATAGTAATTCCTTGGTATCATTTAATATCCCATTCATGCCCTAATTTTTGGAAGTTCCCAGAAATGTTCTTCCAGCAGGGATCCTGATGATATCAGGACATAAGCATCCTGGGATTGGCGAGGAGACTGAGCCTCAGCGAGGAGAACTGTCTTCCTCGGGCCTTTGCTAGTGTGGGCCTGACCTCTATAAATCTGGTACTCCGCTTGACTGCTAGTATCTCCTAGTAGGATTGAACATCCAACATCAGCCCACCCTTAGCCCACAGATTTAAGAGCTGAAATAAACCCCCCCAGAAGCCTCATGAAATAGGCTGTGTTCTCTGAATGGAACTGGGTGCCCCGAGGAGGTAGGTCTAGGTCCGCTTCTTGGGGCAGTATCAGGACGAGCCCTTGAAGAGGGACTGTTGATGATCACAACTTTGGGGATCTGAGCTGTACCCTACGTGACTGTGTTTGTTTCTGTGAATGACCTTCGGGGCTCAGTTTCATCCTTGGATGACAGAATCAGAGTGTGTATCTTGCAGGCTTGCTGTAGAGGCACCAGCATCCCCCTAACCTGCGTGGGTCCACCAGCTGCTTAGTGAATGAGGGCCGTGAAGGGGAGGGCCAGGCACTGAGGCCAAATCTTAGACCACCCACTCTCCCATGCCAGGCCCCAGCCCTCATTGTATCCCATTCCACCACCACCCCGCCCCGCCCTGCTCTGCTATGGTAGAGGGGCACAGGGTGGTCCCTGTGGCCAGCCACACAGCGCTCCTGCCCCGGGCTCTGTCACTGCTTCAGCGGTAGGCACAGTGCAATGCCGTTTTGTAGATGAGGGAGGACGTGGGCACGGAGGGCAGTGGCTCGTTTTCTTCCCAGAGTGCTACGGATCATTTCCACGTTCAAACTGAGAAACTCTTCGATTCATTCATACAAAAGCTTAGCTGATGTTGTTCCAACCCTTGGGGCGTGCAGTGGGACGGAGCCCGTTCAAAGTCAGGCAGGCATGCAGGGACATGGAGCTGCTTACTGCTCGCGAGTGTGCTGAGAACACAAAAGGAATATTTGTGGTCCTTTTCCAGTGACTGGGAATAAATACTGATTTCACCTTGGAGGAAATGAGTGTTTCAGGGGCCCAGGGTCCACGGAGCTTGATGGAGCTAGACAGCCCATACGGCGAACCACATAAAGCGGGGGAACGGAACCAGTTGGGTTGGAAAGGCCCTCATAAATCGTGTGCCTCTCCAGGCCTCGGCCTTTCTGTTCTCTGGGTGGCCACATGTGCGCCGCGCTCGAGAAGATTTGGAACAGCTGTCCGGAGTCGTGGCCATTGAGTCATAGCTGGTCCACGGGCCAGCGGTTGGCGCCTCTGGTCATTCCGTCCTTTTTTCACAAAGCTCGAGGCGATTTGGCCATCTCCCCAAAGATTCCGGGGAACTGCATGCTCAGCATCCCCTGCACGGTTCTGGCAGCCGGGGCTTCCGTAGCCTCCTGCTGTGTCCACGGCCCAGAACGGCCTCTTCTCTCACTCGGCTTTCCGGCCTCCTGTGCTTGCTGAGCAGAAAGTCCTCCTCGTATTTTGACTTTCTCCACGTAGTGAGAACTGCCCGCGCTCGTGTGTTTCTGCGCCAAACCGTGAGCTCCTTGAGGGCAGGGTCAGCTTCACCTCTGAAGCCTGGAACCTAGCCCCCGGGGAGCAGCCCCACGGATGGGTGCCTGCAGTCAAATCAAACTGTCCTGGCCATGCCTGTGGCCCGTCTGCAACATCAGTCGCTTGGGGCGGGGATGGGAGGTGGGGGTGGGGGTGCTTGCCTGGGGCCTGGCCTGCCTGACCCCCTCCCTGCGCGACATGGAGGGCACCGCTGGCTGCTCCCGTGAAATGTGACCTGCCATGCCTTCTTCAGTCCCCCCCTGTCTCCATCCAGAAAAAGGTCTAATTGTGTCTTGAACTTATTTACATGACTTGCTCCAACGGCCTCACTTGGCAGCAGAGGCCCTATGCTAATTCCACCCTTTTCATGAAGGAATTCTGCTGATTTTACTTACTACTTAGGGTAGATTTCCCCCTCTTTTCTTCTTCTTTTCCTCTTGCTCCCCCAGGAAACAGTTTCTCAGGCCCACTCTGTTGGGCTCCATGCCTCTGCCACCCTCACCGTGTCCTACTCGTTGGGAACTTGAGAGTGTGGCTCCCCTTCACCTTCTAGCACCTTCTGCTCATGATTAGTAGTGCTGGCTTTCCTGAGTCAAAAGCTGTTTTGAAGGAGAGACCCTCCTTCCGTGCTGGGAGAGACGGTAGGTTGTCTTGGGTCAGCATGCTGAGAGTGTGAGAAAGGGAGTCTTAGGCTCTGTCCTACCTTTGCTGCGAGTGCTGCTTTGGATGGGGATCGTGCAGTGCTCCCAGTCTCAGCGTCTTCATCTAGAAAGTGGACACACGGGACCTGTGCACCTCCCCCATTTACTTGAGGTCTTCTCCAAGTGGACACCACCCTTGGTGGCATCTGGACTCTCTTCAGCCTAGGGAGCCCTCTGACCCTCACGACGATTTATCTTATTGTTGGCACCATTGGGCTCTTTTCCTTGCTGCTTTCCGAAGCAGTGTAATAAGACATCACTACTGAGGACTAGAAATATTAATTAATTGCTAAAGAAGAGGAGTATTGGTCATGAAAAGACCTACTCCTCTTTGGCCTCTGTTCTTTTCCTGTTGTGCATACATGTTTGTTGAGCATTTATTCTGTGCTGCTGATCAGGAGGCATTCTGTAAGGTTGGGCAGTCCCAGCCCTTTCTTGAGTGAGACTAAAAAGGGTCTGTGTGTGAGTCATGGAACAAAGCTGTGGAGTTCGAGGCTAAGCCACTTCACCCAGGCCCTGGCGGGGGGGAGTCAAAGAAATACCTGGGAGGGGTATCCGAGCTGAAAATGGAAAGATTGAAAGCTGGGGAACCAGGAGAAGGGACAGGTGGGAAGATGGTTGGACATGTCTCCGCGTGCTAATGTTGGTGTACTAGAAAGCATGGGTGTGATCAAAGCAGTGAGTTAGGAACTGGAAGGGACAGGTGTGAGGCTGGAGGCTTGGTGGTACAAGTGCCCCCAAACCACTGCCCATCCTTCATGAAGGCTCTGGTCTTCCTCCCCTGTGACTCCTGCGGCCCTTGCTCCTTCCCATGTGGCATAAGAAAGGGGTTTAGAACCCAGGACCCCACCCAAGAGTGCCTGAGGGTGAATCCTTGCCCTGGGCCTCTCTGTGTCCATCTACAAAATGGGGGTGTTGATAATAGTTAATAGTATTTACAGCCTAGGATTGAATGAACTGAGTAGATAGATGCAAAGTACTTAAAATAGTGGCTAGATCATAGCAAGCACCTCACTGAACGTTGGCTATGAAGATGCCGCTTATTACTAATGGAAAGGGCTTAGACCAAAAGACTCTGAGAATTACGTCTGTCCTAGAAGATTCCTAGGCTCACTGATCCAGAGCCATCATTGTCTTCAGTTATCATTAGACTTTCTACTGGGGTCATCTTGAGATTCAGTAAAGAGAGAGATATGTGCTAGACATACTCTCAGAGAGAAAATCACGGTAGATGCTGTTCAGAAGGCTTTGTGTGCACTCACTCACTGATCCTCCCAAGAGTTCCGTGGAGCAGGGCTTTCAGTCCCTCCCTTTTGGTGTTGCACTGTGGCCACTCTGCTAGACGTGGGGCCTAGAATGCGGGGTGCAGGTGGCGTGGGGATAAGGGGTAATTGTTGGGGATGGTCTGGCCCACCTCCTTATCAACCCTGGAAGAAGCCCTTGGAGGGAAGGCACCCCAGTGACCGTGCTGGTGTAGGCTGGGGCCAAGTGTGCGCTGAGATGCATCTGATCCCAAGCTGGTGGTCCCTTCTCTGCTCTTGTGACCTCAAAGAGCCTGTCTTTCTTCCCC
>NW_022103928.1:31037444-31038471 GCF_000313985.2 Echinops telfairi | reverse complement strand
CCCCCCACCCTACCCAGGTCCGCCTTGTCGCCTCATCTTGCAGATGGGATTTTTCTTCTCTCCCATACCTCTTCCCAAGAGAAGATGGGTGTGCCCTGATGGAGATCCTCCAGGTGAACCTCCCTCTAGAGTTTCCCATCTCCAGGAGGAGATGGGATGGGACACAAGGGGGCTTCAGACCAGGCCGGCCCGGCCCTGGCTCCTGGCTCGATTACTTCCCATTTGTAGGAGTGGTGTGACCATGGATCAAGCTGTCTTCCCTCTCTCCATCTTTCTGTCTTTCTGCCCTTCTTGTTCTTCCCTCCCTGCACCCCCCTCCCCCACTTCGTGAGCTCTTGTGTGGTTTCTGAGCTTCAGGTCCTCCATAACTGGGAGCCACTGTCAGGAACAAGATCTTGCTAACTTTCATGGTAATCAATGTTGACAGAGCTCTTGAATTACAGAGTTTTAGGGGAAAATGGGTACTTAATAATAGTTTTGCCCGGTGATTCTCAAACCGTGGATCGAGACCCCTTTGGGGGTCAAACACCCTTTCACAGGGGTCACCCGATTCATAACAATAGCAAAGTGACAGTGATGAAATAGCAACGAAAATAATTTTATGGTTGGGGGTCACCACCACATGAGGAACTGTATGAAAGGGTCGCGGCATGAGGAAGGTGGAGAACCGCTGGTTTTGCCCAGGGCATCTTTATGAAATCACTAGGAAGACCCGAGGCTCCATTGAATCTTCACATTTCTCCTGGCTCTGGTAGCCGGAAGGTCAGCAGTATGAACCCACCCACCGCCCCATTGGAGAAACGTGAGGTTTTTTTCTCCTGTGGAGATTCTTAGCCTTGAAAACCCATGAGAATAGTTCTACCGACAGGTAGAACAGGTCTCCATTTAGAATTGGCTCAATGACAGTGAGTTTTTGTAGTTTCCATGTTTGTTTTGTGGAGCCTGTCTTTGGTCCACACCCTGTGCTGGGGGTGGCACATGGCTTTCCAGGAGCTTAGCAATGGTTTTTTTTTTTTTTTTTTTTTTT
>NW_022103928.1:31014399-31036198 GCF_000313985.2 Echinops telfairi | reverse complement strand
CCTAGTAGAGCTAGAATAAGCAGCGCTAATGGTGGAGCAAGGATTCAAACTCGTGTTGGTCCTCCTCATAGCCTGTGCTCTGTACTCAGTTCTGGGGCCTAACTAGGCGCTCCTGCCCCAGAGCCCGGAGGCGGAGGACGTGCCCAGGGTCAGGTGACCAGCCGTGAAGAAGTGGCTTCTTTTCTCTCCCGCCCTGCTATCCCTGGCCAGCCAGCAGGTTGAGTGTTTACTCCTTGCAAGGGTGGTGATGTTTGGGGCTACTCCCTGTGTTAATGTTGAGGATCGAAGTTGGCTTTTGTGCCAGCTCCTGGCGGAAGTAGGCATTGTGGAGCTGTGAGTGACAGGGTGGCCCAAGTGTGGGCCCCCTTCCCTGGGAAGTCTGGGTCTGGACCACACCGACTGGATGCTCGCCTAGGCTGGCACGACTCACATGCCTAGGTCCACCTCCTCATTTTGTGCGTGAGAGGAGTTTCTTGCATCCATATTTGGTGATTTGTCTTTCTGTTTCCCTCCCCCTCCATCCCTCAAGGTGTCTGCCAAAATTCTGTATTATTTGTATCATCTTCCAGGCTGTTATAGTATATGAGGGCAGAGGATAATTTAGTTATTCTTGAATAAAATTTCTTAGCAAAAGAAAAAAAAGGGGTGGTGGTGGTGGTGTTCATATTCACTGCATGAAATAGACAATATTTCCTGAAACAGGAGATACGAACCTCAAAGAATTTAAAATAAAACATTCATTTTATTATTTTTTTTAAAGAAGGAAAACGAGGGGGGAGGGAGAAAAAAGTAGAATAGTCAGTCTTTTTATCCTAAGCACAGATGAAATTGATTAAGCCTTAAAGACCGGCCTCGGCACAGCCGGTTTATTAATTGAAGAATTTCCTCTTGCCCAGAATGGGAAGTTCACATTAGCATTGAGCCTGCCCCTGAGTGCCAGCGACACTTGAGAACTGAACATTTCCACAATCCTATTTTCTCTTGGGTGCTAGAGGAAATCCTAAAATGGTTAAAAAGGCGGGGGGGAGCAAAGAGGGGAGAGGGGAGAGAACAGGAAAAGTACATTTTAAGGAAGTCCTCTTTCATTTCCTTGTAAAGCATGAAATCAAATTATAGCTCATGGCCCACACTTATTTTATTTCTACATTTCAAATTCCATTTTCTGCTCCTTTCCACTGCTCGAGAACAGGGGTTGCAGTGTTGTGCGAAGTCAGCTAAAAAGATTACCCAGATAGATGATGACACAGTAGCTTCAAGCGGCACACAGGGAGGCCACCCCCCTGGGTTAGCTGGGGGCCACTGTGGTCCAGCTCTTTGCTGCTCCATCGGGAAAGGGTGTGCCAGCCAGCCCTGGGGCCCTACTGGAGCATGCGGGACCCCACTCTCCATGCTGCCTGCCTGCCCAGAGGGAGTGTGAGGTGGTGGGCACCCAACATTTCCTCAGGGTGAGCCAGTAAGAAGATGAGCTGGGTCGTTCTGGCTACAGCATCATATTCCTGTTTAGTTCTCGACCAATCCCTTCCCCCTTATGCCTTTTGCTAACTCTTGATGATCCCTTTTAGCAAAGAGAAAGTAGGCTTCAAACTCCTTGAGGTCTCAGAACGAAACATTCAATCACTGGCTGCGGAGGCCCTGAGTGACTCAGTAGTTAAGACGACCGGGTTCTGACTGAAAGAAAGGGTGGTGGTTTGAACCCACTAGCTCCCCCAGGGGTAAAAAGACGGGTGACCTGGTCCTGTAAAGACGTCAACCTCGGAAGTCTATGGGCAATTCTACTCTGTCCCAATCCACTGAACGGGCACACAACAAAGTCTTTTTTAACAGAAATGCATTTGAGTATGTCCTCTCTCCACTCCCACCCCCACCCCGCCCGCCCTCAAAAAAGAGCTGATTTAAATATGAGATGGAAAACTCCATTGTCTTTTCATTCTGTTTTTCCTTGAACTTGTAAAGGCCCCTCATAGAACAAGGGCATGCTCGAAATTGGGTAGTGCATGGTGGGTAACCCGGGTTACATGCGTACACCCTCCCTGAAACAAGTACAAAGTCTGAAGCCCCCAGACACCAGCTCTTCCGTCATGTCTCCACTTCTCCACCCACATCTTCCCCAGCCCCCTAGAAGGAGATTCTTTTTCGGATCTACCTGAGCGCTGTCATGCTTCCATTAGATGGGGAATGTCTGATCCCAACCTCAGAACTGCAGTACCTCCTAACTTGCTCTTCCCAGGCCGCAACACACAGCTCTAGGTGCCGGTCCAGTTTCTTCATCTGTGAAGTGTGAAACCTCCCTGTATGAACTGTTGTCATATACCTGGTGCATTCTTTTTTTTTTTTTTTTAAAGAACATGGTATACTTAAATACGCAACAAATAGGAATTCCTTTTTCCCCCATCTTTCTGAAAAAAAACTTAAAAAAAATTGACTTGGGAATATCAAATTTACAGGAAAGTAGTCAGAGTTACAGAGAATTCCTACATATCCTTTGTCCTTTAGCTGTCATTTCTGATCTTCTTCACACCTGGGAGAGCTCTAGCAATCCTGATTATTGTGGACTGTGGTGTGAACACACTTCTGTGGTTTCTACACTGGTCTTGAGCAAGGGTGACAATTCATTGATAAACTGCCCTTATGATCAAAACTAGATAAAACGGCATGCTTATTTACATAGCAGATGCAATCCCCTTTGGGAATAACAGCTCATAGGATCAAATCCAGGCTCTTTTTGACAGTTGTATAACGGCAGAAGGGTATACCTAGAGTGATCTCCGAAAAGGTCTCGTAGGGCACAGACAGGGCATTAAGTGGTGTCGACTGTGGGGAGAAGGGTGCTCCTCTTCAGTCTTCTCCGCACCCTCCGAATGTGCTGTGCGGCGCCAGGATCTCGAGAGCCGAGAGCCTGCAGCAGCAGCAGCAGCAGCAGCAGCTGCTACAATTTAGATACCCATTTGGTATTTTTGTTAGACTTTTTTTAACTTTTTACTTATGACAAATGATACTAGTTTTCCAGCCCTCTTTTTATTTAAAATTCGGAAAGGTACACAGTGAAAGGTGGCTTTTCCTGCTTAACATGGTTACTTCCCAGAGCAGACCAACCCTGGGGGCCCGTGTCTTCTGAAAATTCCCAAGACAAGCAGTGCTTCTAAGCATAAACTTCCAACTGCAAAATCTTTTACAAAACAGTGTAAGAGTTCATTTGTCCAGGGCCAACAAGGAGAGTAGAGATACCAGGAGGATTAGGGGAGGTTGGGGGGAAAAGGGAGAATCGATTACCAGGATCAAACTAGAAACCCCTCCCAGGGGGATGAATAACAGAAAAGTGGGGGAGGGGTGACAGAGGAGAATGTAAGATATGGAAAAAATAATTATAACTTATCAAGGGTTTGTGAGGGAGGGGGAAGAAATGGGGAGCTGATATCGGGCTCAAGTGGGAAGAGAATTCTTTGAAAGTGGTGACGGTGGCATCTGTGCAAATGTGCTTGACACACTGGAGGAATGTATGGATTGTGATAAGGGATGCAAGAGCCCCAATAAAAGTTTTTTTTTTTAAAGCTGTAAGAGACCCCAATAAAAAGAATTTTAAAAAATTCACTGGAAAAAAGAGTTCATTTGTCAAGGGCTCTACTTTAGGGACTATAGAGCTACATTGTATTTCTAAGCACCGTGTAGTAATACTGTTTGGTGGCTATCCGTGATTTCCTTACCTACTTCCCTGCAGGTGGACAGGTAGCTTGGCCCTGACTTCTTGGTTTTGCTGATAGTATGGCACTGGACGCCTCTGTGTGCCTTATTTTGCATGTGGGCATGCTGCTGGGTCACTCGCTGCGTGTGTGACTTTTGCCAGCAGCTGCTCCCCTCAGCAGTGGACAGGGTTGCCCTGGGCTAGAACGTGGGCTCTGGCAGCACATGGCCTTGCCTGGATTCTCCCCTCCTCCTAGTTCTGTGGCTTCCCCTCTAATGTGGGACAGCAGTGCAGGGCTGTCAGGAGGGGCCTTCCGGCCTGAGCCTTAGGGTCCGTCTGTGTAAATGCTGACTTCATGCTAGCTACATTTTACTGAGATCAGAATGATTTTGTCAATCTGATAGGTGAACAAAATAACATCTCAGTGTGCTTTTAATCTGGATTTTTTCTTGTCATTGGTGAGGCAACAGCTTCTTGTGTGTTTGAGTTGTCTGTATTTTTGTTCTCTGAGAGCCCCCCGCCCCCCCCCCTCCCTTTGTGGTTCCTCAGAGACCCCTCAGGGTCTTTGCCTTGCCTGTCCTCTCTGCCTGGAATGCTCTTGTCGACATCATGCTCACTCCCTTTCCTCAGAGTCTCTGCTCAAATATCACCTTCTCCACAAGGCCCGGCCCAACTGCCCGCCCCACATTCCCGGGCTGCCTTCTCCTGTCTGGTTCCCCCTGGACACCCACCATCTTCTGCCAGACTATGACCCTCCCTCAGGGTGCTCATTGTTGACTGTAATTTTGCTTGTAAGTTCCCCAGGACGGGGTTGGTGTCCATTTTGATGACTAACATGTGCCAAACACCACCTTGGCATTGTGGGAGTTGCCCAGTCAGTGTGGTGTGTGAGTGTGAATTGTTGAATGCATTTAAAAAAATAATAAATCTTATAGTTAATCCTATTATTTTTTAAAAAAATGAACAAGATTAGTTATTGAGGAAAATTGTCCTTTGTCAGTAGCATGCTTTTTAAACTTCTTTTCCCAATCACTGGACTTTTTCATAATTCTTTTCCATAAAGAAATGTTTGATTTCTCTTTGTTGAATTTGTCAGTCTCTTTTTCTTCTTCCTCTTTTATGTGTTTCAGGGTTTTGTATCTTACATAACTAATTTTTTACTTTTAAGGCCATGATAAAAAATTCTCACATCTTCTAGTACTTTTTTTTAATATTAGCTTTTTCAAATAAATTCATTTGGAGTTTATTTCTGTATAAAGTGTAAAGTAGGGGATCCAAAATTTTAAAATCTAGATGTCTACTATTTATTGTCCGTCAGTGCCACAACGGATTCCTCTTTATGTTGATTTGAAAAGCTGCTTTGATCACTTATTAAATGTTTATATGATTTTGAGTCTCTTTGTAGAGATTTCTAGTCTGGGACTAACAACCTAGGACAGGCTGACCCTGGGGGCAGTGCGTCATGTATGTGAAGACAGCGACCCCGTGGAAGCAGGAAGCTTTTAACAGCAGTGGGCTGGTCCTCTGTCAGGTCCTCACAGTAGCCCCGTGAGTTGTGTTGTTTCCTTTTTTCCTGAATCTCTTTTGGGGACTCTGCCTTTGCTCTCTTTGTTGCTTCTCTATTCCTCCATTGCAGTGCCCGGCTACTTTGTGACCCCTTTTGTCCCTCGTGGAGGGCCAGCACTCTGTGTCAGGATGGGTCTGAGACCCAAGCAGTTGGTCCTTGTGCTGTCTGCTCCTCTTCCTCTTCCCAACCTCAGGGCTTTCCCACCTGCTCCCCAAGAGGCCTTGGCCCTTCCTGGAAAGCAGGAATGCAGGGCTCTGGCATAAAGAAGCAGACTTTCTGAACCACCTGTCTGTTAAGATAGGAGGTAGAGTCTCCCCTCTGGGCTTGTAGTGAGTGTAGGGCTAGTCACGTAGGGCCGAAGGCACATGCGCATGGGGAGAGCCAGGTTCCGCAGGGGACTGTAAGGGCACCAGGGTGGATATGGGACTGCCCAGCTCCTCTCAAGGCCCAGTGTGCCATGCGTGCTGGCGTGTGGAGATTTTCATGTTTCATCTCTTAAGTGTTGACACAAGCATGGGGCGGGCTTAAACAGTGCCTGCTCTAGACCTTGCTGCTCCTTTGTCAGCTTGCCGACACCTGTGTGATGTCCCAGTGCACGGTTGGCACAAACCCAGCTCCCAGGCTTACAGGTTGCTACCTGGATTGGATCTGCTTCTGTTGGACCTGGTCGCTGAGCAGCCCTCTGGTCCGGCTGGGAGCTGGGTCTCCTCCACTTCCACCCTGTACTTGCAGCCCTGACAGCGGAAACCTGCTCATCTGCAATGTTTGCTGTGGCCCGTCTTTTTCCTAAGGAGCAGGGAGCTGAGTTTCGTGGATTATGGACCTTGATGACATAGGCAATGTCCAGACCTGCCTGACCAGGCGCTACTGTTCAGAGGTCCCTGCTGGTGAGGAGGCTTGAGGCAGAGTCCCCTTTGCAGTCTGGGTTACAGCAGTTCCCAGTGACATACATACTCCCCTAGGCAGTGTCTATCAAGGGCCCAGCGATGGCACCTTGTGGGAGTGGTGAGGGGCGAGGGAGGTTTGGTTAGTACTGGCTCCAAGCTGCTGTCAGTACTCTCCCTCTGCCTTGTGGATCATGGACCCAGGCCATTATCACAAAGGACTTCTGGGTACCTGTGAATCCTAGGGAAGGAGACAGCTACTCTGTGATCTCTTCCTCTACGGTGGACATTGGGGCAAGAACACTAAGACCGACAGCAGCCAGACGTGACAGCCGTGTTCTGAAACCTGCTTTAGCACTCACTGGGAATGAAGGCGGCAGGGGCTAGCTGGCGTGGGACTTTTCTCACCCACATACAGATTGATGGTTATAAATATTAACTCTGGAAATAGGGTCTTGCTGCTTAGAGATGCATCTGAAAGAAGTCAGTAGGACTGAGTTTAAATTTCGGAATCCCTGTTCCTTGACTTTGAGTTGATTACCTCACCTCTCTGAGCCTTTGTTTTCTTGTCTGGAACTGGGAATCCTACCCATGTGGCAGAGTTGTGGTTCCGCGGTGGTTGAAAGGAGAGGAAGGTACATAGAACGCTACAGTACATGTCACAGTAGTAATTGGAGGAGTAAAACTCATCAAAGAAACTGGCGTTATTGAAGATTTCATAACTTCCGAGTGCTGTTCTAAATATTTGACCTATATTATCTCATTTAATCTTCATAACAATCCACTGAGGTTGGCATTATCACCATCCTTATTATAACAGACAGCAAACTGAGGCACAAAGAGAACTAATACAGTTGGCAAATAGCGATGATAATAAAAAACAAAACCAAGTCCAGTTGGTTCTGACTTGTCGCCATGCTATAGAACAGAGTAGAACCACGCACAGGGTTTTCCAGGCTGGCATCTTTGTGCCTCAGCTTCCACGTTTTTCTCAAGCAGCCTGGTAGGTTCCAGCTACGGACCTTTTGGTTAGTAGCTCAGTGCGTAACCACCGTAGTACCATCAGTGCTCCTTGGTAGTCTTAATAACCAAAACCTGCCTCGTAGCGACCCTATAGGACAGGGTAGAACTGCCCTGGGGGTTTCTGAGACTGTCACTCTTTAAGGAGCCCTTGTGGTTTACGTACAGTCTGGGAAACCCATGGGGCGTCATTCCGAGGCAGCGTCGTCTCGGTGGCCGTGAGCTCTGAGTGAACTGAGCCCTTTTATGGCAGGGGAAAGCCTCGTCTTTCTTCCAGAGTGGCTGGTGACTTCCAGGTTCCTGGAAGTTTTCATAGCAGCCTATAAATTGCCACTACTGCTTTCTATTGATGATAGCAATATATTTATGTTACTTATTGGCAATTTCACAAGTCAACAATTGAAAAAACAATTCTCTATTTTAAATCTAATGTCATTTCCTCTCCATAGAATGACCTAAACTTTGGATTAAAAACAACAACAATAAAAACCACAGTTGTTAAATATTTACTTTTATTTTCAGTTTCTGCTGAAACGTTGTTTTTCCTGAATATGCACTTTTTTTCTCATTGGTTTCAGAAGGGACATTATATCTCGTAGATAACTTATAGTTTGTTAAATGCTGACCTTTGTGTGTTTTTGTTTTTATTTTTATTTTTGAAATTATTAAGATAGGATCTATAGAATTGGAAATTAAAAAATTTGAAAGTACCGAGAAACTTTAACCCTGTTATAATTATTCTGCAAATCTTTAAAGAATTCTGTAGTCAGTACAACTAGATGAAAAGCTCTGATAGATTGAAAAGTATAGAGGGTCATTTGTAAGCCTCAATTTTTTGTCTTGTGTTTCCCACCCACTCGCTCACTCTGTCCCTCTAGTCTCAGAATAATTTCCTACCCTGGGTTCGTGGGAATTGGGAAGGACACTGTTTGATTCATTCTGTGGAAATACTATGGATTCTGAAAAAGACAAGACGGGCCAGCTCTGTCACTTCCTGCCGTCTGATCAAACGTCTGATGCAGAGACAAGGGTAACTGAGAGCTGCTGCTAAGCAGGAGGCTGTTGCTGACCTTGCTTTCCAGCGGGGTCCTGGTTCTCAGTGTCGCCAGTGAAATTACAGTGACCTCCAGTCTCCTTCCAAGGCCCCTCATACTGGCTGTGCTGCAGAGAGCCGGCCTTTTGAGGCAGAGCTGTGGGCTCGCAAACAAAGGCGGCTTGTCGATGCTGGGCTAAGACTGCAAGCGAGTCGGACCCTGGTTCCTGAGAGTCTGAGTCCCACTGGCACTTACCTTTCTCGTTGAGGCAGTCGGGTTCATTTCTTATCCCTGTGACCCACCAGGAATGAGAGCAAGGTGGGCTACAGATGTTAAGTACCTGAGTCACTCCCTCCCGGAGGAGGCATGGAGCCCTGGGGACTTTGCTACGCTAATAGGAAATGAAATGTTATCGCGAAGGCCCAGAGGCCTGCCGAATGAGGTGGAGCCGAGGTGGTTGGGACGTGGAGCTAACACCGCTCTCCTCAGTCCATCAAAGGTTTATGAAGCTGGGCCCCAAATTGGTTCTGAATCTGGCTGCTGCCTACAAAGATAAACCCAGCCCTTGATTTGTGGGCCTTTTAAGATGGGATCCGTTGGGAGTGAGGTTTGGGTAAGTGTTCCCAGGAGAGCCAGGAGCATGAGCAAAGGTAAGACAAGGAAGGGGCAAGAATTACCATGGAGTGTGGCCTTGATTCTTGGATGGATAATGGAGAGTGGGGTAGAGTTGGTGGATAGCTGGCCATGGGGCCCAGTGAGGCAGGACAGGCAGGGTTGCTTGGTGGCTAGGAGCACACAGAGGAGCTGGAGTTCAGCTCCTCTCTCAACTGGGCACTGGCTCTATAGCTGTTGGCAGCTTTTGCTAAATGTCCCATTTCCTTACTTTTAAAGTGGGGTTAGTGATACCATGGGCTGGGGACGAACTGGTGCTAGGGCTCTAGGGAGGGCCTGGGTAGTTGCAGCTACTCTTAACTAATGTGTAAGTCACCCATGCAGTAGTGAACTCAGCCTTGCACAGAAATTCTGTAGCACACCAGTCAGTGTGTGAGAACACTGAGCTATGCATTGGAACCATTCTGTTGTGGAGGTGACTCCCCAGTCTGTGGCACCTGGGACCAGGAGTCCCGTGGTGTTTCCTTGCCACCTTCGGACTCGAACCTCTCTGCCTCATAGCCCCGTGACAGCCTGCTGGGTGCTTGTGGTGATGCGTGTTGTGGGAGATGGTCAGTTATGGGAGATGGGTAAGGTTCAGGCGCACAGTGCCTCAGGGAGATGTGAGCATCCTGTGGTCACAGGGTCAAGCCACAAAAACCAGACTCACTGCCACTGAGGCAAGGCCAAGTCATAGCTACCCTATAGGATGGGTAGAACTGGCCCTGTGGGCTTATGGGACTGTAACTCTTTATAGGAATAGCAAACAAGGAGCAATGAGGAGCACATAAGAGAATGAAGCACTCACATGCATAGTGCTTGTCACAGAGTAAGTGTGTAGCGTCTGTTAAAAAAGCTACTGGTTTTATTCAGAGGACAATGAAAACAACACATTTGCTTTCCTACTAAGAAAGTAGTTTATTTTGTATTTACTTACTCATGTCTTTAAAATTATAGTTATGTTTATATTCTGAATCATTCACATATGTGTATAACCCTGTTTAAATTTAAAAGTTGTGGAAGAGTGTACCTGCCCCCCATCTGTCGGGCACTTTGCTCCTCTTGCAACAGGCAGCGAAAAGGTCTTCGTTTCTTTGTTATTCCTCCAGAAGTACTTTACATGTATAAAAGCACATACTTATTCAGATATACACACACATGCCTTTTCCCTCTTTTAATACAAATTATGATTTACACAGTGTTCTCTCTTGTTTTTCTTTTCTTTTCAGTCTATCTTGTAGATCATTATATAATAGCATAACGTTCTGTTTCATGGGCGCAATATTTATTTTTCAACCAACACTCTACTGATGGGCATTTATGTGGTCATTTCAATGTGTGCAGACATGGTTGGGCCAGGGATTGGGTGCATTTTGATAGCCATTTCTGAATTGGCTTCCATAGGGTTTGTACCAATTTAACTCTTTGCAACAGTATATGAATTAGTTTTGTGTTTTTAGAAAGTTCCTTTTGGAGGCCAGATTTTAGAATTGTGGACAAGCCTTGGGGTGCCCATTAGGGGACCACTGATGCAAGCCTGACATTGCCCTGAAAACTGGAGCTGGGGGACAGCTGGGTTCAGGAGGGCTGCTGGGAATGCAATAGATAGGGAGGAGTCTACCAGACAATGACGTTTGCATATTTGTTTTACCAAAACATCAATTCTCTTTTAATTTGTCTGTTCATGCAGATGACAGATCAGTGCCCTCCACTCACCCCACCCCTTCCCACCTCCTCCGATGCAGTAGAGACCTAGCCCTGTTGCTTGGTGATACAACATGAGAGATACCCCATCTGCTGTGCACGCCTCAGCTGACAGAGGAGGTCATGAGGAAGCTGGGGGAGGCAGAACACAGGACACCGGAAGAGAAGAGTTGGGGCACTCCTAGGCCTGTCCAGAATCACTGGCACTTTCTGTCTGTCCTTGGAGAGTCCAGAGGAGCTTTAGCAGTGAGCAGGGACCGGGAAAGAAGCCTTCAGCCTTGAGATCAGGGACCCTGTCTCTAGTTTCCTTAGTGCCAGTTGGCTGTAGGACCTTGAGTCAGTGACCCAGTGTCTTTCATTTCTTTATCTGAAGCCCTAACGTCATAGTTTTCCCTGGGGGCAGACTGAAGGGTACGTGAGATGCCCTGGATATATAGTAAATGTGCCAACAAGTAAACCCCTCACTCTCCTCTGCCCCCTTTCATCCCCCCTGTGGGGTTGGGGCATGAGAATCATTTACAGAACAGTCTTCCTCTCTTTGCCAAGGATTGTGATTTGCCTTCTTAGGGCAAATTCTTGTAAATCGAAAATATAACTGCCATTAATTTCAATGACAAAAGAGTTTCCATATTCTTTAGACCCCAAAATAACACCCTATTTTGGATGCAACTACTATGAATCCCATTGAAAAGGACAAAGGGATGTCACTGGCTACTGTTCGTCTTCCCAGCATGACTTTGATAGTTTCTCTTCATTGACTTCTCTGTAATTGATTGGCCTTCTTGCTCTTGAAGCAAGTGGCCACACTCACAGCCTGGAGCCCAGCGCTTATGTATCTGAACCTTGGATGTGTCCAACCTCACACTAAGAGCAGGAGCCCCTAACCAGGCAGAGCAGGAAGGACAAAAGAAGTGAGTGGACATAATCCAGCCCTCCGTGAGGTGATCCCAGGGAAACTACAGGTGTTCTGAGGAGCAGACGTAGGAGCCTGTCCCTACAGCCCCTGTCCTCCTTCAGCCATTCATCAGCTTTCTTGGCAAAGGCAGGTACCCAGGGATATGCCAAGCCCAGCATAAAGCACCAAGCCTCTCCCTGTTTGGGCATTCTCACTGTGTGGGCTTTGGAGTCAGACAAACCTACACCCATACCCAATGCTGCTGCATATGAGGGGGCTCCAAAAATTTATGGGAAAATTCTATTATCTTTTAATTCCACTTTTCCATGAACTTTTTGAAGCCCCCGTGTATTAGCTGTGTGACCCTGAACCCTCATCTGCCTTTGGTGGGCCTCTGTTTCCTCATCTCAGAATGGGGTAGTTGCTCACCGTGGGGAGGGGAATTCAGTGTGTTGTGTGTGCTTGCTCTGACCTCAGCACTATGCTCACACTGGTGTTGCTTCGCCTGGGACCCTGGGAAACTTCCTGTAGAGCCCCATCGCCTCCTTATGCATCTAACCATCTTTTCCTTTATCCCAGGAGCCCAGATCATTGATCTAATGATGCTGGTCATCGATGTGACCAAGGGGATGCAGACCCAGTCAGCAGAGTGCCTGGTGATTGGGCAGATCGCCTGCCAGAAGCTGCTCGTGGTCTTGAACAAAATAGACCTCTTGGCTGAGGGGAAGAGACAGGCGGCAATTGATAAAATGACGAAAAAGATGCAGAAGACCCTAGAGAAGACCAAGTACGTTTATGGTTGAGAAACATGTTTACATTTTTAAAACGATTGGAGGACAAGTGCTTCCTTTTATTGGCCAGGTAGATATCTGCTCAGGACCTAGGAAATGGTACTTGCTCAGATTAAGGTTTGTACTACGTAGGGCAAAGGCTACGTGACATTTAAAGTGTTGTACAAAGAACCCGAGCACATCTCTCGCATTCGGTGACGTTTTAAGGGAAGTAGGCCGGTTATCGAGGGTAGTTTTGCCATACACACTGTCCAGCACGCAGGTGGCTCCCATTTCAGTGCCCCTCTAGCCCTTGAGTGTTGTCCTTGTCTGTTGGTCCGAGCTGCTCAGAGGCACTCCTGTGTCTTAGCGCAGAGGAGGGGGATGGCACGTGGAGAGGGTGCGCCCAGTGTTTTCCGTTGTATTCTGTCTATGAGAACTTGATCACATGTGATTATACTGGCCGTACCCAGGCACTAGGGAGATAGGACTTGCGCTCTCCACTCACCTGCCTATCTGTTACCTGATGACCAAAAGGGAAAGTTGAATTTTGGTAGACAACTGCCTGTTTCTGACAGAGTAACTTATGCAATTGGATTGATGGGTGGATGGATGGACGGACTGAAGGATGGGTAGTTGGACAGTTGATTGTTGTTGCTTGATACAAGAGTAGAAAAGGCTAGGGGTTCACAGTTTTGTCTTTGGGAAGTAGAGAGCCATTAAAGAATTTTGTGTAGTGAGCTGCTAGATCAGTTGTTCCCATCTAGGCTGCTGGTCATAGCCGGACTGTAGTTGACTGAAGAATCCAGGAGACAGAAGGAAGATGGAGAGTTTTCCTGGGAGAGAAGGTGTGATTCTGAGTGAAGGCAGGGAAGGAGCGGAGAAGGTGACTTGGGGGACTCATTAACAAATAGAACCAAGTGGTCTTGTTGAACATTTGGCTGTGGTGACAATCAGAGAATATTCTGTGAGGAGAGGTCTATGGGGGCAGAAAGGTAGCAGCGCTGCTGGGCAGGGGGTAGGGCCAGTTAGAGGGGCATGGGGACAATGGGACAGAAAAGCCACCTGGCTCTACAGGCAGCCACGGGAGTAACTAATTCTGATGTTGTCCAGAAAGTGAGAACGTGTCCTTGTTGAGTACACAGAGCTGGCAAACCTTATTGTTTTATCACTGTCTCTGTCCCTTTCCGGGCCAGTCCCTTTTGATCAATACTAAATAGCGGTCACTGGGCGACAGCGCTACTTCCTCTTTGCTATGCAGCCCCAGACAATATCCTGCTACTGCCACTTCTCCTTCGAGCCTGTCTGTGGAGGGCACGCAGTAGAAAGTGTTTTTGTTTCCCCGTCATAAAGATTGATATGCTTTGCCATTTATGATTTTTTTTCCAGCCCCAACACCTGCAGCTCTCCCTCAGAATTCTCAAGTTGGCTAAATTAAAGCCCCAGCCCTGTGAATGGGCCAAATATGTCATAAAAGATTTCCTAGCACTGCCTTTTGTTAGCAAAATTCATCAATCCGATAAAATCGACACATTTAGATAAGTGTTGCATAAGAATTCAGACTTCGTTATTCTCAACGGAAGTGGATATGAGACTGTAAAAAGGAAGATAAAAAATTATATCTTCTTTTTAGTGAGTTATTTGATCTCCCTGCTGTTTTATTTACTTGTCAGGGTAGAACAGGTCCTTTTGACTTCTGCTTGAAAAAACCCATACAATGTGACTTTTATTGGCTGTATACGTGGGACATTTGGGCGAGTTAAGGCAGCTCTGGATACGACTAAAGGCGCTCTTAGGGGGTGCCACAGTGGGTTGGCTTGTTGGGTCAAGAATGGAAGGGTCGGCAGTGGGAACCTCCCAGGTGCTCTGAGGGCAGGCGATGAGGCTTTTTGCCCTGAAAAGATTCATAGACTCGGACATCCTAGGGAGCACTCCTCTGTGCTTCGAGTTAGAATCCCCTCGATGGCAGTGAGTTTGTTTTTTTTAAGAATAGGGTTAAGCATTGAACTGCTAACTGAAAGATTGGTGGTTCGAACCTACCTGTTACTCCGTGGGAGAAAGATGACAAAGTCAACTAGCATATAGATTTATAGCCGTGGAAACCCTAGAGACCAGTTCAAGTCAACATTGACTCCTAGTGACTTTATAGGACAGGATAGAACTGCCCCTGTGAGTCCCACGTGACTTTCCGAGACTGTTTATGGGAGTAGAAAGCCCGTCTTTCAAGAAGCAGCTGGTGGTTTCGAACTGTGGGCCTTGTAGCTCGCAGCCCAATGCATAGTCACTATGCCATCAGGGCTCCCTGTCTCTCTGTCCTGTGGGGTCATTATGAGTCAGAATCAACTCGTTAACATTGGGATTTGATTTAGGGATAAATAAATACTAACACTTTCAAATAAATTTAAGGAAATCCCTGTATGTTTAAATGACTATTTATGGATGATATCACATATCCAGAGAAAACTGGCCACGGATGGGGCCTGCAGAGCCCTTCCTTTCCTCATGCATAACTCCCCACCTCCTGTCAGATACAGGACCAGGGAGGTGACGCTCACCCACAGCAGCCTGATAGCACAGAGTAGAATGCTCAGCAAGATTCCGTAAATTGCCACTCTTGATAGGTTTGAATCACTGCCTTGCTGTTAGGAGCTCAACACTTAACCCACTGCACCACCAGGATTCAGATAAAGGACAAAAGCGATGATTCTCTGCCCGTTGGGTTGTACTTGGTGGCCTAGGGCCTGATGCCATCAGCTGGCCGAGTAATCGACATCAGATGAGTTTCAGTGATGATGTCCTTTTTGTATGGCCCTTGGTTGAGCGAGCCCTCTAAGTGCTGGCCCGTAATGAAGACCTGTCTAGAGAAGGGAAAATGGATACTCGAAAGTATTTAAAATGTAAAATGCTTTTTCTTTTTTTTTCAATCAAAAGAATAACTTAAAGATTTGGAAAATACAGAAAAGTAGATGAAAGAAAGTGAAGACCATCTGAAAATTGATTTCTGCATGAGAGCAGCTGTTTTTGGTTTATTTCATGCATATCTTTTTATTCATTTTTTTAACCTCTTTGTTGTGGATTAGGTGAAGGTTTACAGAGCAGATCATGAGTTGGATACATTCTGATTGCAATCCCTTTAATATACCATCTCTTATCCCACCTCCTCGCAGTGTTTTCTGGCTTCACTTCTTCTTTCCTAACCCTCTTAACATTTCCTCCGATGATGCTGCCCTTTGGATCTTAAAATGGTTAATGATTCTAACATGGGGGTGAGTCCAGTTCCAGAACTGAAGGATGACTAAGGGCCATAGTTTGGGGGTCCCACCCCCCTCTATCTGACCAGTAAGCTCAGTCTCTTTTTTGATTTTGAGTTGTGTTACTTATTTTCTCTCGCACTCTACCTTGGACCTTCTAAGGAATCCTGGTGATGGTCAATGTTGGACTGCTAACTGCAAGGCCCACGGTTCAAACCCACTAGCCACTCCTTGGGAGAAAGATGAGGTTGTCTGATTTACAAAGCCCCAGAAACCCTATCTAGAGTCACTGTGGACTCGATGGCAGTGGATGAGTGGATTGAGGAACTTCTAATACAGTCCTTATTGGAGCAGTTGGTGGTGGGATTGGGCATTTTCCCCTGAAGTTTATTAATCAGTGGTGCTTTTTGGTGTGTGTTTGTGTGTATGAATTATGCTCATACATTTTGTCTACTTCCTCTTGAGATCTTAATGCCTTTTTTTCTGATTTTAAGGTATATGTTATGAGTTAGTACTATTAACCCTGTCCTATCATGTTCTGACTCGATGGCACTTCAATGATGACAGCATGCTTATTACAGATAAGTCTCTGCCGTATGCTAGTCTTTCCTTTCCATCTTAGTTCCTTTTAAATGTTTGCATATGGAAGTTTCTAAGTTTGAGGTAGTTAGAATCTTTTATTGTTTTTCTTTGTGATTTAAAAAAAAATCTCTGAAAGCATTTCAAATTACTATTGCATTGGCATTTATCATTGTTAACAGAAATCGAATGGTAAAAATCTACCCATAACTAAAGGCATCAAAATTAAAACCCATGGCATCAAATGAAAGTGTGTTTTTTTTTTTCCAGGCCCCTGGCCGCCTTTCCCAGATGTACATAATTTGAGAAAATTATTATTACAACATTGACACCATTCGGTGTTTTAGGTTTTGTATTTGTTTTTCCCAATAATGTTACTTTTATGTTTCCTCTTGCTTTCAAACTACTTTTCCTTTTATTCATTTCTCTTTTAGCGAATGCCCTTGGCACAGAGACCCCAAGGGCTCTGTTGGCCTGTTGATTGCCAAATCTCAAGTCCTTGGTACCCTCCAGGGTCTGCATTCTCGGCTAGCTTTGCCGTAGTATGGTATCCTCAGATTCAGAGTGGGGTGTGCTCTTTCTTCATCTCTGCAGTGGGGGCGACAGCACGAAGCTGGCGCAGTCACCCTCAGCGTCTCCATGGAGTTCTGCCATGGCTTTGCCACTGTCTTGGGCCTTTCCTACACATACTTCCCCGAGCCATTCGCTCCTCGCTGGGACCCCAGGAGGTGAGTTCATATCCTGCTTACCTGGGGAGAAGTAAGGATTCATACATATTGGCTATTTTAAAGCCTACTGTTCCAACTCCAAAATGAATATTCTATTTATTTATGTACCCTTTCCTGGATATATAGATCTATATCTGTCAAAAAGTTTGTGGACAAATGGAATGAAAAGATAATGGACACAATTGATGTATGTATGGATTGTGATAAGAGTTGTATGAGCCCCCAATAAAATTGTTAAAAAAAAAAGATAATGGAATGTTCTCCTCAACTTTTGGAAGCCTATTTATATAATTATCTAGCTGTATCATTATATTCTTTCAAATTGCATCAGGTTTTTTGGGGAGCCCTTCAATTGGATGCCTGGGGTTTAATTTTGATGCCTTTGATTGTGGGTAGATTTTACCTTTCTATTTTGATTTCTATTAACAATGGTAAGTGCTGATGCAAGAGTAATTCCAAATGCTTTCAGAAATTTTTAAAAATAAAAAAACCACCCTGTTGGGCAAGCATTACATTGGAAGACCGTTAGATCAAACTCACAGGCTGTTCCAAGGGAGAGAGATGAGTCCGTCCGCTCCTGTAAAGATGGGCAGCCTCAGAGACCTTGCACAAGGTCACTGTGAGTCAGAACTGACTGGACAGCAGGGGGTGGAAGTAATATTTTTGTTGATGAAGTTCAGCCTGCTTGTGTGGCCGCACACCTTATTGGGGCTGGCCTCGGTTGGGGCAGAGTTGGAAGGAGGTGGTTGGGCACAGGCAGAGATGAAGCCCTGAATTAATTGCTCTAGTCACTTTAGCCTGCACGGATGAGCCTTTGTGCTGAACTCAGGGGCCCCCTGACACAGGGAGGGGCTGGAATCCATGGGGCTCCTGGAACCCAGGCACCAGTCTAGACCTAAATCCCAAGACAGGAGGGGACTGCCTCAAGGGTCTTGCTGAACTCCACTCCCCTTCGCCTCATGGAGGGCAGGACTTCCTCCCTCTGCTGCCTGAGACCAGAATGCCCGTGTTCTGTGTTTAGGAAATTGGGCAGGCCTGCTTCCTCTGAGCCTGGCAGAGGGACAGATGTTCAGCCCAGCATGCCTTTATGTTTTGTTTCAATACATTGCCCAAAAGGGGTTTGAATAAAAAATAATTGAATTTCTGAAAGTTTTATGGTTAATCGCTGGAATTTTCAGTGCACATTTTTACCCTTTCCATTTCTGAGCCTCAGGCTCATGTCAGGTAAACCTAGCAAACAGAGAGCACTGAGTCTTCGTTTGGAGTAGATTCTGGCTTGTGTGAGGATCCAAAGCACATATTTGTCCATGCAGCTCCAGGGCTAGAGACCAGTCTCTTACTCCCTGGGGCCCTGGGCAGTCCTGATGAAGCCCCAGGGCTTCTCTAAGAGGAGGAATGGGGCGCCGGCTCATGGGGTATGAAGAGCCCATGGGAAGAACCAGCTTTTGGCCTGGCACACAGCAGGCCCTGCCCATGTCACCCTTTTCCTCTGTGTGTTTGTTTCCTTCTTCTATCTTTCTTCTATCTGTGTCTGTCTGTCTGTCTGTCTGTCTGTCTGCCTGCCTACCTACCTACCTATCTATCTATCTATCTATCTATCTATCTATCTATCTATCTATCTATCTATCTATCTATCTATCCATCTATCGTCTATCTTTCTACCTACCTACTTATTTTCTTCCCTTCCCTCCCTCTCCCACTACTTCTTTTTAATTTTTTTCTTAAATTATTTTCCTTCTCCTCTTCCCTCTCAGGCCATCTTCTTTCTCTAAACGTTCTTCTCTCCGTCAGGGTTTCTACCCCTCCCAAGGCAAGCCTCTCAGTACTGCCATTTCTACAGAAATGAAGGAGACTCGGATTCCTTTTGGCTCCTACCGTTGTTTGTGGAACTCTGAGCTTCTCAGCCTTCCTTCCTTTGTCTTCTAACAGGAGAAGACATCCAGTTTTCTCTAAGGGCTCCTTTTGGGCCAGGCCAGCAGTACCGTGGTGAGCACTCCAAGGACACCTAGCCAAGTGGCTCGCTCCCTTCAGAGGAGCTGGCTGTCCAGTTGGCCAGAGACAGGAACAGTGGTTTAGAGATGGAGCTGATGTGGCTTCCTTTGAGGGGCTTGTGACTTGTTGCCCAGTGAAGTCTCAGGGTTTTGAGCAAGGAGAATTTGCTTCTGAGTAGCAAGGTAATCAATGCAGTCTCAGCGTTCTGGTACTCGCTTGCTCCAGGCGTCCCAGGACTTTGACCTACCTCTCACTGCTGTAAGAGCCCGTGGCAGGCATTGAGGGTGATGTGTTGGGCCGCTAACCACAGTCGGCAGTTTGAAGCCACCAGTTAGTTACTCCATGGGAGACAGACCAGGCTTTCTCCTCCTGCAAAGATTTGCAGCCTTGGACACGCGCCAGGGCAGTTCTTTGGTGTCCTGTAGCGTCACGGTGAGCTGACATCTCTTTGGTGTCCTGTAGCGTCAGTGAGCTGACATGATGCGATGGCAGTGAGTTTGGCTTTCCCTTTGGCATCGTTGCTCTGAAACGTTTTACCCAGCTCAGCTTTTCTTCTGGTGGAAGCTGACTGACTGGGATTTCCAGTGGTGTTGTATATGGAAACCACACCCCAAGCATTCTTCTACAATTTCCAGTTTCAGTTTGTTGAAAGTGAAGCGAGATTTGCTAAGCAATCCGAGTGCACACGTTTCCTGAAGTACTTACAACCTTCCCTCAGGTCCTTTCGGGTTTTCTTATCCACACCTAATTTAACATGAGTTTTTAAAGAGCTTTGCCTTAATCACATCTTTCCAAAGCATTTAACCCAGTTGTCTTAGAAACAACTATTTTTATACTGTTGTTTCATGATGCTAAATTAAATTATGCTATTACAAGAAACACTTATAACTTGCATTACTAAGGTTATGGCATAACCTAGTTGTTTCTTGTTTAACATAACAGTCAACTGGTGGAGGCAAAAGTGCAGAGATTTCTTGGGCTCATGGATATGGAGCTGAGTACAGGCCCAAGAGCATTGCTAGTGGATGTCTGTGACGGGTCAATCAATAGTTAGGAGGCTTCTGTTATCTATATCAAGTGATACTGGCTTTTCATTTACATGGTGATATAAAATGATATCAAAAATATATTTAAGAAAGCAAATATTTTAAAGGAGATTTCTGAGAGAAGAGCTCAGATGGAGAGGCAGAGGGTGCCTGTGCACAGGGAGCCCTGAAATGACCGAGAAGAGCAGAGAGCAGGGTGATCACTGGGCTTTGCGTCCCGCCTCCTGAGTGCAGGCCCAGGGTTCCGTGGATGGCGCTGGGCCCCCTCTCTGCATGGATTTTGAAAGACGGGCAGTGAAATCTAGCAGTGTGGGAGTTTGCCTCGTTAGGAGATACTGGCGGGCATCCTGAGCATTCTAGTAGTTGCTGGGAGGACCGAATTCTGGAACAGAGCATTTGGATCCAGAGAGCAGAGCCCTAGGAGCCTCTTACTTCCCATGTGAGCCGTTAGCACTCATTTAACTCTCTGTGCCTTTATCCTCCTCTCTCAACGATGGGTAAACACATACAAGGGGGTAACACCCCCCACCCCCAAATGAAAAAAGCCTGCTGGGCGGGGCTTTCATAGTATGCACTTTTCCCAGCGAGGTGAGCATCGAGCCACTTGATCTGAGTGATTGCACCCAATGGCGTCGCCTAGGGTGGCTCTCTCTGGTCACAGTCAATTTTTTTCATAATTTTTTTTTCCACTTTCAAGATCAGATTTATTCGGAGAAAACAAAAAACCCACAACCCAAAGGATGGGGATTTTACATCTAAAGATTATCTCCCAGGTATTAAGTCTACAGATTACAAATCATTTTCATAGAAGATATTTTGTACAAATTTTACATGTGTTCAGGAGCTGGACATCAATCCATCCCGGTTTCCGCTGTAACAGGAGGGCAGAGCAGTGGAATGGGAAAGTACAGCTCTTGTGGACACAACTATTTGGAAGGAGTAGACAAGAAGATAAGCCCTACCTTCTCATTCTCTGTGGCAAAGGGTTAAAAACAAAACAAAAACACCAACTTTCAACCTTGGGTATCTTTCTCTAAAAAGCCCAATTCCTAGTTAGCAGACAACCCATGCCAGCTGAAACACGCTCATGTGGTAGAGCCTTCCTGTCCATTAGGTAAATGGTGAATGGGCTCTCACCAACTCAAGCCTCAAGTTTCGCTTCAACCTCGTTTTTTAGTGATGGCTGATTTAAGAGAACAGCTTGCAGCTGTGAAATTTTGTTACCTGTTCAGGAAAAATGCCGCAGAAACTGTTGTGATGTTGAACACAGCTTACAAGGACAGCACTATGGGAAAAACTCAAGTGTACAAACAATTTTCTCGTTTCAAAAAAGGTGAAATGTCGATTGATGACAAACCTCATTCTAGATGTTCGTTAAGTTCCCAAACCCTGACTGGCTCATCTTTTCCCTGTGACCCCTCTATGAGGGGATGTCCAGTTGTCTACAGAAGAGCATTGGGTCTCCACTGGATGTCCCCCCCCCCAAAAAAAATCCAAAACAACAACCAAAAACCTTGGGTATGGTTTTATTCTGGGTCTTAGATGCCTGATACCTGATCCCATCGACACCTCATGATTACACAGGCTGATGTGCTTCCCTGTGGGCTTTGTTGCTTCTGAGCTAGATGGCCACTTGTTTACCTTCAAGCCTTTAAGACCCCAGATACTCTTATCTTTTGATAGCTGGCATCATCAGCTTTCTTCACCACATTTGCTTACGCACCCGCGTTGTCTTCAGCGATCTATGGGCAAGGTGAGCATCACAGAATGCCTCTCGGTAATTCCTCGGGTACACTTTAATTGCTCAAACCCGACCAGGGATGTGACCCTCTCTTCACCATCACTCTGAGATCCCTTGCCATTCCCCTGCCCCTGCCATTATTTGCTCATCGCTTCCCTCCCCGCTCCCATGCCCCTATTCCCCCCAACCTTTGGTTTCATTACTGTCTCCTTGGGATTGTTTAGCCTGCCTATCTTTTTTTTTTTTTTTTAACATTTT
>NW_022103928.1:31002430-31013875 GCF_000313985.2 Echinops telfairi | reverse complement strand
GACTGGCTCATCTTCTCCCCGAGACCCCTCTGCAAGGGGATCTCCAGTGGCCTACTAATGGGCTTTGGATCTCCACTCCGCACTCCCCCCATTATTCACTATGGTAAGATTTTTTGTTCTGATGATGCCTTACACCTGATCCCTTCGACACCTCGTGGTTGCATATAGCCTGCCTATCTTATGTAGACAGACAGCAAAAGAGAAAGAAAAGGAAAGGAAAGAGGAGCCCATGCTAATTGTTCCATGTTTAACTATTGTCCTGGTCCAGAGTAGATGAGTAGCCCTCTGTTAAATAGCGAGCAGGCCCTGATAAAATCCATTAGTCCATTCCTCATTTCTTTCGGGGATCCATCTTCCAGGACATGCTTACCCAACAGCACTTATACCCTGTTAGTCCTCAGTGTTTGTGTCCGAGGGGTGCGCCTTCTATGAGACTCCATTGCTCTTCTTGCAGTCGAGGCTGGAGCAGTACCTACTACTCCACTCCCCACCCCGTCACACCTTTAACTTTCCGTGCATCCCCCTTGTGAATAATCTCCTAATCAGTTCCGATGAGGTGCCAAGCACTGCCTCCAGAGTCAGATATCTACTATCGAGATTCCTCAGGGACTTCGTGGCTTTGCTCCCATTGCTGGTCTGTTTGCATTCCCCTCTTGGTTTGACTCCATGTGAGCTGGTCTCTGAACTGTATCTTCAGTGTTGTCTGCTAGGTAGGGGATGTCGTGCCTCAAGCTGGGGCCAGCCTGCAGTCCTCTCTCTGGATGGAGGCTTGGCATACTGCAATGAGGTCTACTCTTTCTCTCTTTCCAGTGGAGATATAAAGCATACCCTCCCCTTGGGTGATTTAGTGCCCCATTTCCCCCATTGACATCTTTTTCCTTTCCTCACTCCTCTGAGAGCTGTAAAGGCATATGAGGTGTGTGTGGGGAAGATGTCTTCCCACACCATTGCTATCTGCGTCTTTTTCTTTTGTTTTTTTTTAGGGCAAAGGTTTTACTTATCTGGTTAAATTCCTTCTAAAAGGTATATTCTCTAATCTTTGAAGATCAGCCAGTTTCAAAATTCCCATACAGTTTTGAGAAGGGGCAATCGCCTACCTGTACCCAGACTGATAGAGCCTGGGGTTAACAATATTCTCAAGATGGAAGGCGAGCATGAACTGGGCTTTTGAGCACAGCCTACCACTCCGTTAGCTGTGTGATCTGGAGCCAGACTATAGAGTCTGACACGTACCCCCACATTCCAGTGATGGATGTCAGGGATGACATCTATACGTGCTTCGTAAGTGATCCTGCTCTTGGCCCTCACTCCTACTGTGCTGACTACTAGACTACGCCTGGAGAGGCACGTGAGAGCAGCTCTTAGAGTCAGGGGCAGGATAGGATGGCCCTGACGGAAAGAACTGACATCCTGTCCCAGAAGTCGTACAGAAATGTCTCCTAAAATGCAGCCCACGTATAAACAGATGGAGATGGTCCAGTGCTGTCTGGCTTCTTAAGGAGATAAAGGCTAAAATGACCCAGGAGCCCTGGTGGGATAGTTAATTACACATTGGGCTGCTAATCACAAGGCCAGCAGTTTGAAACGACCGGCTGCTCCTTGAGAGAAAGATGAAGTTTTCCACTCCTGCAATGAGTGACATTCTTGGAAGCCCACAAGGACAGTTTGACCTTGGCCTGTAGGTTCACGATGAGTCAGAGTTGACTCGATAGCAGTGAGTGAGATACATGAAAGTGAAAAAAGGCACTACTCAGATTCAGTGTCTGTGCAGTATGATCAGCATCTTAGATGAGCAGTGAAGAAAATTGCCAGCCAGCCATTGCATGTATGTTTCTTTTGAATTCACGTACCATGGAATCCACCCTTCTAAGATGGCCAAGCTTGTGCAATCCTTCACCTACCTAACTGCCACATACTTTCATCGCTCACAGCAAAGTCCTCTTGCTTAGCATGTCCCCCTCAATCATTGCCCCCTGGCAACCACTAAGTTCCTTTCTGTTTGTCTGGATTTATAGACATTTCCTATAAATGGAATCTTACAATGTAAACCGCAATCTGTGTTTGGCTTCTTTCACATAGCACAATGTTTTCAAGTTTCATCTATGTCACAGCATAAATTGGTAGTTCATTCTTTTTTACAATATTCTATTCATTGATGGACATTTAGGCTTCCATTGCTTTTTGACAATTGTGAATCATGCTACTGTGAACATTGGCCCACCGGTCTTTGTGTGGACATACATTTTCAGTTCTTTTGGAATTACACATAGGAGCAGTGCTAGGCCAAGTAGTAACTCTTGTTTACAAAAAAGTTCAATAAATGTATGATATTTATGAAATTGACACAGAAATAAATAAGGGTATGGGATAGGATGGTGGATAGGTACTTCAAAGAGCAATGATACTTTTGTTACAATTTTGTGTGTATATTCATATTATTTTATTTTATTTTTGCTGAAAATATACTCATTAAAACATGTGTTATTATGACTCAGCTGTCCCAATAAATGAACTGCGACACGAATTCTGAAGGTTCTGGACCAATAACCTATGAGTAAATTATTTCGATAAAGGAAGTCATACTAGCATTTCAATAAGTTTTGTGTTTATTTGAATCCCATGTCCTGAAAAACAATCATTTGAAAGACCAGGAAAGCAGGGGGAAAAAAGATATTCTAGTTCCCCGATAATTAAAGCTTAACAATCAATAATGGAGATGTGATTGGCTCTTAGGATTCCACCGACATCAAGCAGGACTGAAGAACTGGCACACTGAGTAGAAAGTTCAGTTGGACCTTGGTGAGAACTCCAGCCCCCAGGAGAAACAGCCACTGTGATGTAATAAACCAGTCTCGTTTGTGTCTGAAAGAGACAGTATTTTTCTGCTACTGAGCTATTTTTACTCACTAATGAAATAACTGTTAAGACATTTATAGTGACATCAGTCTCCATGCCCCTGAGATCAGAGGAGCTGGGTGGTATGCAGGTGCCACTGCTGACTGCTCTGAGGGGTTCACACTGGTGAGGTCCTGGATATAGTGATGTCTTAGCCACCCTATAGGCCAGGGGAGAATTGCTCTCATGGTTTTCCGAGACTAACCTCCATGGGAGTAGAAAGCCTAGTCTCTCTCCCTTGGAAAGGCTGGCGGTTTCGAACTGCTGACCTTGTGGCCAGCAGCCCAATGCATAACCATTATGCCACCAGGGCTCTGATGAGTCAGAATTACCATGATGGCAGTGAGTTAGGTGTTTTTTTTTTTTTAAACAGTGGGAAAAAATATGAAACAAGCTTCAGAATTATAAGAGTCCAGACTTACAGGTTGCATTATAGATTTGTGAACCCCTAGAACTGTGGCTCTCAGTTACCCTTTAGGTCTGGAACAGAACTGACCTTCACTGCCTCTTTTCAGCCAAATAACAAACATGCCTCTAAGGTAAGGTGACCAGGTAAGGTTAAAAAATTGTTTTTAACAATTTTTGCCCCGTCCCACGGCATTTTTAAAAAGTCCTGATTTTTGGAAAGAATGCACGAAAAGCTAGAGTATACAGTTTTCGGCTGCCATGTGGCTGTTTCGCCAGGATATGAGTTTTATCAATGGTGTCCCGCTTTACCAATGTTAAAATCTGGTCACCTTACTTTAGAATAATCAACCATTTGAGATCAAGGCAGCAGCATTTGCACAAGAACAAATTTGGGAAGGCTTAGGAGAGAAGTGGAGGTGGGAAGCACATGACGGAGGTGGGCGAGTGATGTTGCACTGAAGGGATCGCAGTGAATGAAATGAAGCAAATATGTGTGAACTGTTGAATATAAAACCGAAGATCTGCTGTGTAATCCTTCACTCAGTTCACAATGGAAATTTGAAATAAATAAAGATGACTTTAGGAGAGGTAGGTTCAGTTCAAGCTTTGAAGAGTGTCTCAGGACAACTGTCCAGTTTCAGTGGGTCCAGTGAGTGTGGCTTCTGTAGAAGTTAGAAGGTCTGTTGCATCACTTGCTCCTCCCTCAGGAACCATCTGTTGCGTTCCTATTGAGCCTTAGGAAGCTAGCTCTGGGATCATGTGGGAGGAAGCAGTGGTTCATGGAGGCCACGAGTCCTCTAGTCCAGTTACTGCTCTGATTCGTGGGTTTCCTCTGTTGCTCTAGATCAGGGGTCCTCAAACTTTTTAAACAGGGGGCCAGTTCACTGTCCCTCGGACCCATTGGAGGGCCCAACTATAGTTATAAAAAAAACTATGAACAAATTCCTATGCACACTGCACGTATCTTATTTTGAAGTAAAAAACCAAATAGGGGCAAAAACGCCTGGCGGACTGGATAAATGTCCTCGGCGGGCCACATGTGGCCTGCGGGCTGTAGTTTGAGGACCCCTGCTCTAGATGAATGAAGATCCATTGTTGAGTCTTGGAAGACCCTCACAAGCTTCTAAGACCCTAGCCGCTGCTCAGCAAACTGGGAGGTAGAATACAAAGACAGAGAAGAAAGACTCTGCCATTGACTTGGTCGTGACTCATGGTCACTGTGTAGGACAGAGTAGATCTGCTCCTGCCCCCATGGGTTTCTGAGACTGGAGCTCTTCCACGAGAGTGGTAACCCTCATCTTTCTCCCTTGGCGGGTAGAATAGGACCTTTAAAACCAATATTATGCTGATTGACTGGATTGTCATAAGACCATGACACTACTTTTTTAATTTTATTAAAAGATCATTTTATAGGGGCTCTGACAGCTCATAACTATCTAAGCATCAATTGTATCAAGCATATTTGTATATATGTTGCCATAATTATTTTCTAAAGATTTACTTTCTGTTTGAGCCCTTGATATCAGTTCCTCCCCCTCTTGTGACCCCTTGATAAATTATAAATTATTATTTTTTTCATATCTTAAAAAAAATCATTTTATTAAGGGCTCATACAACTCTTATAACAATCCATCCATACATCAATTGTATAAAGCACATTTGCACATTCATTGCCTTCATCATTCTCAAAACATTTGCTCTCCACATAGGCCCCTGGCATCTGCTCCTTATTTTTCCTGCTCCTTCCTCGCTCCCCCCTCCCTCATGATCCCTTGATAATTTATACATTATTATTTTGCCTTATTTTACACTGTCCGATGTCTCCCTTCACCCACTTTTTATTTTCATATCTTACACTGACTGCTGTCTCCCTTTCCCCATGATTTCTGTTGTTCTTCCTCTTGGGTGTGTGGGGGGGTGGTTACATGTCGATCATTGATGACACTACTTCTTGAAACCAAGAAAACCAGCCCATGAGATGTTTAAGTCAGATTGGTAGCGGTGGTGGCTGGGGGTGGTAAGGCTACCTTCATTGGGGGTGCAGGTGGATGGGGGGGTGTACTTGTTCCAAAGTTATAGAATGACACCCTCCAAAAACCCCTGGAATTCCCACCCCCTCTGCCCTAACCGTGTGTTTAATTTTTTTTACATAACAACTTTTTCACCTTCAAAATACTCTCCATTATACTTTATACATTTGTCAAATCTGTGATCCCATTCTTGGAAACCTTTTTCACACTCATCTGTTTGGGTGGCTGACAGCACCCCCTCGTCTTTTTCTTCACCTCTACTACGTCATCAAATTGCTGCCCTTTCAAGTCCCTCTGCATTGGCAGAAACAAAAAGATGTTGCATGGAGTGAAGTCAGCTGAGTAAGGTGTGTGAGGCAAGAGAGGCATGCTGCTTTTTGCCAAACCTGGCGCACTGAGATGACTGCGTGAGCAGGTGCATCATCATGTTGGCAAAACCCGTCCCCCATCGGCCACAAATCAGGCCTTTTGTTGCACACTGTTAGGCAGTCTTTTCAGAACCTCTAAATAGAAAGCTTGATTAATAGTCTGACCTGGTGGAACAAGCTCCAAATGCACTATGAGTCAACATTTTCATCTGTTCAGGAAATTGATGGACATTCAGGAAGTTGACAGACATCTAGAATGAGGTTTGTCATCAATGGACATTTCACCATTTTTGAAACAAGAAAGCTACTTGTACACTTGAGTTTTTCCCATAGCGCTGTCCTTGTAAGCTGTATTCAACATCACAGCAGTTTTTACAGCATTTTTCCAGAGCAGGAAACAAAATTTCACAGACACACGCTGTTCTCTTAAATCAGTCATCACAAAAAATGAGGTTTGAGCGAAATTGCTTTTATGAAAAAATTCACTATGACCAGAGAGAACCTTCCCAGGCAATGCCACTGGGTGCACTAACTCACAGCAAGTTGCTTGATACTCACCTGGGGGTGGGGGGAGAAAGTTTTGCTGAGTGGAGCCTTTTCTGGTTCTTTTTGGGTATCAAAAAGTATTGTTACTATGGTTCTGGTTCAGACTTGTACAGGTTTTTTTTCAGACGAAACATGTTTAAACGTGTCTAAACATGTTCTACAAGCAGTGGATGACAATTGGGGAAATCCAAACTCTCAATAGTTTCTTTATGGGCCCAGGATAATCACGGGGGGCTCATTAGGAGGAAATTTTAAGAAAATGGAACAATGCATTCATGAGAAAAAGACTAGGAAAGTTGTGCCAAGGAATTTTTTTTCCATCAGGACAGTGTGCCCGCTCATTCCTTGAGGGTAACAAGGAATGTCCTATGGGAATTTTCCTGGAAAATCTCCCCCATTTACTCTACATTTTTCATCTTGGTTGTTCAGACATCTTTTTGTTCCCAGACTCACAGAACATTTTAGATGGAACTTTGGGTCCCTTTTAAGGTGCAAACTGCCAGTTTGACGTGGTGTGGTTTGAAGAGCACAGGTTTCTTAGTGAAAGGTTACAGAGATGGAAACACCATCCTCAGAAATGTATCACCTCGATGTAGCATATGGAAAGAACCAGTAGCTTCACAGTTTGATATTTAGGTTTAATAAAGGTTCCTATGAGTTTTGTAATAATTCTTTTTTGCTTACTGTCATATATGACTAGAAAATATTCTCTTTCTGTTCTATTTTTAATTTTTCAAATAAAGTCCAATTCATCCATTTTTCTCTTTCATTGCCTGTGTGTTTGGGATCCTATCTGAGAAACCATTGCCTAATCTCAGGTCATAAGGTTTATGCCTTAGATTTCTTCTGAGAGTTTGTAGCTCTTACATTTAGGCTTTAAGATCCATTTTGAATTTAATTTTTTCTGTAACAGTTTATTTTGAAATATTCAGATACCATGTAATTTACCTTTTTTTCCTTTTGATCATTTTATCGTGGGCTCATACAGCTCTTATCACAATCCATACATATATCCATTATGTCAAGCACGTTTGTATATCTGTTGCCATCATCATTCTCAAAATATTTTCTTTCTGCTTGAGCCCTGGGTATCAGCTCCTCAAATGTCTTTCCCTCCCTCTCCCACCCACCTTCCTTCACAAACCCTTGATACTTTATAAATTGTTATTAGTTGTAATTTACCTTTTTAAGGCATACAATTCAATTAGTATTTTCACTGGGTTGTGCAGCTATCCCTACTACAAATGAAACCCTGTATTCATTAGCAGGTATTCATTTACTTATAGCCTCCCCAGCCATAGACAACCACTAATGTATTTTTTCCCATATGGATATATCTATCATGGAATTTCATATAAATAAAATCATATGTGTATATTGAGTTAATGTTTGTATAAGGTGCCTGGTAGAACTACAACTTTTAAAAACAAACAAACATGTAGATAGTCAATTGTCCCTAGCATCAATTGTTGAAAAGAATATCATTTCCCATTGAATGATCTTGGTACCCTTGACAAAAGCAATTGATTGTATAGATGTGGATTTATTCTGGACTCTCAATTCTATTCCATTGATAAATATATTTATTTTTGGTCAGTGCCGCATTGTTTTGATTATTATAGCTTTAGTACATTTTGAAGTAGGGTGTCGGAGTTCTCCTACTTTTTAACATCTAACATTGTTTTAGCTTTTCAAGGTTCCTTGAAATTCCTTATCAATTTCATGTTGGGTTTTTCTGTTTCTTGGGCAGATGCTGTTGGGATTCTGATAGGGATGTCATTGAGTCCCTAGATTCCTTTGGCTAGTACTGACAACTTAACAACATTACGTTACTCTCTAGTGTTGTTTAATTTCAGCCTGAAGCCAAGCCAATTTCTATGGATTCTGACTCAAAGCAGCCCGGTAGAAGGTTTCTGAGACTGTAAATCTTAATGGGAGTCTCTAATTTTCTCCCATTTTCAGCCTAGAGGACTCCCTTATTTCTTACAATGTAAGTCTGTCTACTCATGATGAATGCTCTCAGTTTTTATCTAGAAACGGCTCATTTCTCTTCTGTTTTTGAAGGATACATTTTGTAAGTTACGTGTATAATTTTTGTCTGACAGTGTTGATTTTCCAATGCTTTTAACCACCAGCATTCCCAAGGGAGAAAGACAGGGTTTCTGCTCCCATAACAGTCAGTCTCCAAAACCCACCGAAGATCACTGTGAGCCATCACTGACTGGATGGCAGTGGGGTTTGTTGTTGTGTGGAATCTTACTCAGGACCCTTTAAACATGGCACATTGTTTTTCAGATTTTCTCATTGTATTTGACCTTTGACAGTTTGACTGTGAGCTTCTTTGATATGTAAAGGTTTGGGCCATTATTTCTTCATATTCTTTCTACTTGCCTCCCTTCCCTCACTCCCCACCCCCCATCCCTTTTGGAACTCATATCATGCATATGCCGGCTTGCTTCATGCAATCCCATTTTTCTCTGAGGCTGTGTTATCTGCCTTCGTTCTCCCCCCACCCCCCACTCTCTCCTGCTTTCTTTCTCTCAAGCTGGATGATCTTGATCCATCCCTGCCTGCCTGCCCTGGGCATCTGTTGCGGGAGTGTCTCTATGAAAGTCTCACTGTGGTGGTTGTGCTTTTCGACCTAGAATTGGTTTGGGTCTTTCTTCTTCTCACCCCCTTGCTCTTCCTTCTTTTCTGTCTTTCAAAAAATATAATTTCTGACTCTTAGATATAGTGAGGCATTATTCTCATGTTTTCCTTTATTTCTTTAGACATGCTTTTCTTTAGTGTGAACACACTTAAAATAGATGACACGGTATTTGTCTAGTAAGTTCCATTTCTGTGCTTTCCTAGAGAAAGTTTTGTTAACGTCCTCTGGTGTACAGGTAATATTTTTGTTTTTTGATGTATTATACATTTTTATTACAAACTGAACTTTTAAAATGATGCAGAAACTCTGGAACTAAAATTCCCCCTAGCCCTCAAGCGCCTCCCCTACTTCTTCTTTCATGGAATTCTGTATTTGTCATGTATGGTGACTGAAATCTCTGCTTGATAGCTTAGTGGGTAGTGAATGATTAGACAGAAATTTTCCTCCCCCCCCCCCCCAAGAGCACTAAGTTTCCCAGTTTTGCTGAAGGGCTGTCTTTTTTCTTTTAAAATTAATCATTTTATTTGGAGCTCTTACAGATATCATAACATTCCATAGTTCAATCACATCAAGTAGTATTGTATAATTACTACCACAATTCATTTCAAAATATTTTCTTTCTTCTTGAACTCGTTGATATCAGCTTCCCTTTACCCCCTCCTTCCCCTCCCATATCCCCAAGGAACCTTTATTATTTTTATTATTGTTAGTATTATTTTGCTGTATCTTGTACCATCTAATATATCCATTCACATACAATTCTGTTGTTTCTCCCCTTGAGTGGGGTTATACAGTCATCAGTGCTATCAGCTTCCCCAACTCCTTCCCATACCCTCAGGGAACCATTACTCCTGTTACTGTTTCTGAAGGGTTATCTATCTTGGCTTTCATCAAACGATCTTTATACAAATGAACATACGCAAACCTAACAAGATTAGTGAGGTCAAACAAAAACTATAACATTAAGGGGAGGAAATATTAATGAAGTAGAGGATAGTTATGTGTTTCATCAGTGCTATACTGCACCCTGGATTTATCATCCCTTCTGTGCTGCCCTTCTGAGAGGGACTGTCCAATTATCTTCCAGGTGGGTTTTGGGCCTCCACTACATCGATGCTCCTTCACATTGGTTTGGTTGCTTCTGATACCTATTCCCATTGATACTTCATGATCACACAGGCTGGTGTGCTTCTTCCATGTGGGCTTTGTTGCTTCGTGAGGGGCTATCTTTAATTCTCAGGCACATCTTCAACTCTGGGTCAACCAGTTTGTCACTCCCCTTAGTGTTCACTGTCTGGTTGCACAGAGTCTAAATGTGTCAGAGGTGAGAGTAGATTGCCTTCTTAGGGTCTTTCCTTGGGCTTCCCCCAATCCTGTGCCTGCACATGACCCTGAGCCTGTTATGGACATCTTGCTCTATAGCAATGGTTCTCAACCTGTGGGTCGTGACACCTTTGGGCGTTGAACAACCCTTTCACAGGGGTTGCCCGATTCATAACAGTAATAAAATTACAGTTATGAAGTGGCAATGAAAATAATTTTATGGTTGGGGAGGTGGTCACCACAACATGAGGAACTGTATTAAAGGGTCACGGCATTAGGAAGGTTGAGAACCACTGCTCTACCAGTTTTTCTTTTAAGCTTTTTGGCCAGGCTGTTATTTGTCCTAAGTGTTATTACCTCAGGCAACCAGGATATCACCAAACAACTGCCTCTAATGATTTCTAACAAATACTCCTGGAGAAAAGGCTATTATCTATAGACAGCCCTAACTCAGGTCAATTATAGACAAGCTTTGTAAATAGTGTTTTCCATGGAATTACCAGAAATCAGAAAGTAGCAGTTCCCTGAAAATGGGATTCTGCAGAAGCTCCAACCCTGTTCTCTTTTTCCAGTGACTGTCAGGCTCCTGGTGTTCAGGAGTAGTTAGGAACAGGGCAAGTTGCAGTGTCCAAAGTTTGCTCTTTCTTACTGAGAAATCAGTCTTTTTTTTTTTTTAACAACACCCTCTAGATTGTTAATAAAAAAGACCCTGTAATGCTTTTGGGTAAGCATTAGACTGCTAACCCTGAAGTCAGTGATTGAAGCTCACCACCCAAGTTGTGGGAGAACTACAAGGCCGTCTGTTCCTGTAAAGATTTACCCAGTCTTGGGAACTTATATAGAGTCACTATGAATCAGAATCCACTTGATGGCAGTTCTTTTTTGTTATTATTATTGTTAGATGGCTGCCGCCTTTTGGTTAATTTTCCGAGTTCTGAAAAAGTTGGTTTTGTCAATGTTCTTCTCATTGTTCTATGGAGGAGAGAATTTTTGGTTGTCTTTATTTCACCATTTTTATTGACCTTTCCATGTGTATTGAGTCATAGATTCATATCCTAACAATTTATGACAAAGGCATGGCAAAAGTCAGTCATGGTTACTAGTAGGTTATTATCGTTATATTTTAAATGATTAAAAATTTGAAAGATCTAGAACGTTTTTGGGGGGAGGGGAAGACCAAAAAAGTATTTCTATAAAATCCTAGAAATCCTTATTGAACAAGAAT
>NW_022103928.1:31000466-31001493 GCF_000313985.2 Echinops telfairi | reverse complement strand
TGATCACACAGGTGATATGTTGTTCCATGTGGGCTTTATTGCTTCTGAGCTAGATGGCCGCTTGTTTACCTTCAAGCTTTTAAGAAACTATTGTTTCTCAGCATATCCTTTCTGTATCTGTGCAACTTCTGAAGATGTTTTTAAAGTTAATTTTAATAAATCATTTTATTGGGGGCTCTTCCAGCTTTTATAACAATCCATACATCAATTGTATCAAGCACATTTGCACAGATGTTGCCGTCATCATTTTGAAAACCTTTTCTTTCTACTTGAGCCCTTGGTATCAGCTCCTCTTTTTTCCCCTCCCTTCCCCAACCTGAAGATGTTGTTTTGATTTCTCTAACCCTTCTCTGAAGAATTCCACTCTCTGATTTTACACCACATCAAAATAGCCATTTTGACCCCCTCCAGGGACTTAGATCATGTTCCTTATAAACGTTCTTGAGTCTGGTGAACAAAAATAAGTCTGAAAGTGCA
Organism: Echinops telfairi; assembly: GCF_000313985.2. Taxonomy (NCBI): domain Eukaryota; kingdom Metazoa; phylum Chordata; class Mammalia; order Afrosoricida; family Tenrecidae; genus Echinops; species Echinops telfairi. The sequence goes on along the minus strand of NW_022103928.1, from coordinate 31,001,016 downwards.
CCATCCAGGTTGTAGAGTGGATGGGGAAAGGCTTTTCCAGGAAAATTCCCACAGGACATTCCTTGTTCCCTTCAAAGAATGAGCAGGTCCCTTCTCCGGATAGAAAAAAAATTCTCTGTGCAACTTTCCTGGATTTTTTCTCACCAATGCACTTTTTAGTTTTCTTAAAACTTCTTCCTTAGAAGGTCTCCTCCTCATCTTCTGTCCTTGAAGATAATCTATCAGGTGACCCATTTGGATTTCCCAGAAACAGTTGCTATCACTCTGTGAACCGAGCACCCTGAGTAGCTAGCCCAGCAGATCCCCTCAGAGCCATTGTTTTCATTGGGTCTCTTTTCTTTTTTAAAGCTATTGTGATGAGCTGAGACAGCTGTCTTATTGAGAGAACTCTGCAGCCACGCACTGATTTCAGGAACAATTTTATATATATTTTGCTTGGAATAAATCTGTGTATGATGGACTGAAACCCAAGGAGATATATATATATATATAATGTATTTATAATATTTATATAATATATATAAATCTGTGTATGATGGACTGAAACCCA
>NW_022103928.1:30976239-31000366 GCF_000313985.2 Echinops telfairi | reverse complement strand
GCAACCTCTTCATTAGCAACATGGAAAGAGGAGGCTCGGGGAGACGGAGATGTGTAACATGGCTACTGAGAGTCCTGGCACTAGAGTCAAATGGGGTATGTTTGAATTTGACTCTGTGGTGTATAGGCAATGACTTGGAGCAAATTAATTCTCCTCTTTAAGCCCCAACCTTCTCATTTAAACAATGCGAACTCCATAGTGTTGTGCTTTGGGCCTAGCTAAGTAAATTATTATAGTTATTGTGGTTGTTATCACTCAACAGAAAACTCCTTATTGTATAATGTACATAAACTAACAGGATGTAGAATTGTGTGCATATTTTAAACAAAACAAAAACATAATCCCTTGGCAGTGCAGAGAGAGAATTATTGGTGGGATTATGGGTTATTTGTTTTCTCTTTTCTATGCTGTTTTTTAAGATCCTGACAGCATTACGTGGCTTTTAAAATTGAAGTGAGAAGTGTGCACTCATAGGAAGGATCTCCTTCTAAAGAGAAAGTGCTCTCGTGGTGGGATTTGTGCTGTCCCAGCAGGAACGCCTCATTGAGACATGGGGGCGGTGAAGATACAGTCCAGGTGCATCCTTAGGAGATTTTTTGGATGCTAGTACTTCTGGCGTCTCTCCCCATGGCTGAGCTGTTTCTGGATTGCCCTTTTTAAGGAGATCTTCTATTCAGAGGCTGAGACCAGGGATCACTGATATGGGAGGGGCCTAAAGATTTAGTTTAAGATCTGAGAAAACCCTTTTAAATTTTGTTGTCAATTTAAAACATCTGCCTTTAAAAATTTTTTTTAATCATTTTAGTGGGGTCTCTTACAGCTCTTATCACAATCCATACTTCCATCCATTGTGTCAAGCACACTTGTACATATGTTACCATCATCATTTTCAAAACATTTTCTTTATACTTGAGCCCTTGGTATCAGCTCATTCCCCCTCCCCCCACGAACCCTTGATAATTTATAAATTATTATTTTGTCATGTCATACACCAACCACTATCTCCCTTCACCCACTTTTCTTTTGTCGGTCCTCCTAGCATTTCAGGCTGGGTGGGTTATTGTGGGGTGAAGGGGGGTCCCCAACTAATCATCACAGGTCTGGTAGGTGCAATTGTACAGCGATAATTAAAGATTATAGTAAAGTCATAGAGAGCATGAGAGGTAGAGGAGAGATTGGAATAATGGAGTCAGACACAATTTATGGTAGCATGCTCACCTCAGCCCCTGCTTGGTGGTCCTCGTGGGGGGAGCCCAGCCACGAGAGCAGGAGAGAGCCTTGGGAGCGAGAGCAGGAGAGCCCCTACTTTATTGCTAACCAAGGGTTATATCTCATTAAGAGGGCATGATTACAGGTAACCACACGTCACAGGAAGGGGCAGTACCATAGGCATACACATCGTGGGAAAGGGATGTATGATAGGCATAAGTATGACAGGAAGGGGATAAGCTAGGGGTGTGCCCATAGGAATGGGAAGGTCTAGGGGTATACATGTGACAAGATGGGTGGACCCTAGATTCATGATGGCAGCCTAACCTTGGTCATCCTTGGGCGGGTTTGACCTCTCTGGTGTCTCCTACAAGGAGACAGACAACTACTATCCTTATCAGAAGGGAGTGGGCCCTATTTGTTGTGGGATAAACAGCAGTGACTGCTTGCTCTAGATGGCTGATAGCTCTTAGGGAGAATGACCCCTGATCTACTCCTGATGACCTCCAAATGCATAGTCATTCCCAAGCAGCTATGTTTGGCATATATTTGGGGGAGACAACTTGGGAGAAATCCTTCTGTTTCCCACAGGTTATATGTCAATCATTAGAGGCATTTTATGCCTTCCTTGCCATCAATTTTAGATCACTTGTTGTTCCCTTGTCCCAGGGTTTGTTGGCACCCCCCTCCCTTTCCCCTGCCTCCGCCTCTCCTGTGTCCCCCTGGAACCATCAGTCCCATTGTTTTCTCCTCCAGATTGTTTACCTTAGCTTATCTTACCCACATAGACAGCTAGCGACAATAATGAGCACAAAAGCGAGACAAAGCATAACATAACAACAGAAACCAAAACAGCAACAATAACAACAGCAAAAACACCCAACAGCAGAAAAAGAAAAGCCTATAAATAATTCCGGGTCTGTATGTTGACCTTTATGAGTGTTTTCCAGTCGAGTCTGATTGGGTACCACACCCTGGCCCCCAAGTCTATTTTTGGTATTTCTTGGGGACTTGTTGCTTTGCTCCCCTTGGTGCTCTGTTGCACGCCCTTAGTGGTGGGCTCAGATTGGGCACAATTCCCACACTGTGCCTCCATTGTTGTCCCCCGTAGAGCTGTGTGTCAACTTGGGATGTGTCTCATGGTGGGACCGGTCCTAAGGTCCTCTCTGTGCGTTGATTGCTCCGAGGCGGAAAATCATCCTTGGGCCTTGGTGGGGCAAGAAGTGTTCCACACTCTCTCCTTCCTTCTTTATTTGCTCCTGTGTGCTCTGATCCAACACACCCCTCTTCCCGAGCTGCAGCTTCACTGCTGTCCTCTGAAGTGCATTCTTCTGGGTATGGTGGTGGTGGTGGGGTGTCCACATAGCTGGGATTGGGGCCAGCCCTGCAGACCTCTCTGCTGCTTCATGCCAGTGTGTTGCATTCACATCTTGGCACACTGGGTTGAAGTCTGGTCCCTCTCTCCCTTTCCTGTAGCGATATAAGCAGTACCCTCCCCTTGGGTAGGTTAGTGCCCTGTTCCCCCACTACCCAAGGGCATCTGCCTTTTGAGGCCTATATTTCCTCTCCAGCAAAATGTAAATGAATGAGACTCTCCTCCTGAGGCACTTCTGGAGGGGTTCAGAGAGATACCCAGTAGTACGTGGTCATTCACCATTGTTCCATAGACATATTTTGCCCTTGCTAATAGTCTGCAATTGTGACAGGGGTTGTTTTCCATTGTAGGTTCCGAGGGGCACCGATTATACCTGTAGCAGCCAAGCCTGGAGGACCAGATGCCCCTGAAACAGAAGCTCCACAAGGCATCTCAGAGCTTATTGAGGTACTTTCAGCTTGACCCTGGCTGCCCTCTGGCCCCTGCCTTAGCAGATGCCAGTATGTGCCACTGTGCTCTGAGAGAGGAAGAGAGGACCAAGTCAGGCCAGAACACCCCACGTTGGTTCTGTTAGCCTTCCTCCATCACCTTCCTTGAAAAATAAACTAAAACAAAAAATCAAAGGACCTTCAGGAGATGTGAGTTACTCCCTCCCCAGATCCTTCATTCACAGACAGCAGCTCCTCCAGCTGGGAGGTTACTTCGCGCCACCCACCCCACCTCTTCACGCTGCACTGGATCCTTGCCATATGCTGGCCCCAGGCCAAGCTGGGTGAAAGAGATGTGTAGCAGGTCAGAACAGCTGATGTCTAGTGGTCTCAGTGGCTATGCACAAAGGGAGGGAGGGAGCTCAGCCATCGAGCTAGGGGCCCAGGGGGAGCCAGCAGAGAGTGGTCGTGGCAGGGACACCACCCAGAGAGGTAACAGTGAGGAAGAGAAGAGTGGTGCTCATTGGTTGGGTGTCCAGGGAGGAGCTAGATGCCAGTCTTAAAAAGTCTTGGCGCTACCTCTCATTGTCTCTCTGATTTTGGGTGAAGGATTTCATCTCTTGCTTCTGTTTCTTTACCAATGAAGCAGGGAACTGTCTTAGTTTCTTTGTGCTGCTATACCAGAAATGTCACAAGTGAGTGACTTAAATGAACAGAAATTAATTTTTTTTAACTCGTTAGGAGGCTAGAATTTCAAAATCAGGGGTTCTGGCTCCAGGGGACAGTTTTCTTTCTTGATTGCCTCTGGAGCCACAAGAGGGGGAAAAGAAATCAAGGAGCAGGTGGGGGGTAAACTAATTGGGTGGGGCAGGTGGCAGGCTGTTTGATTAATAGTTTAAACTATTGAATACAAAGTTGATCTGAAATGTAAACCACCACCTAAATTTATAGTAAAAAAAACTAAAAAAAAAACAAATAAATAAATAAAAATTGGAAAAATTGAAAAACAAAACTCAAAAACCTTCAGCTTACACTTATTACCCAATTACAAAACCACTTCTACATTTTAGAATGTGAAATTCGTGTACCAATATGTCTTAGTTTGTGTTTCCTAGAGGAGCGCGCTAGATACCAGTCCAGCCACCAACATGTTTAACTGTGAGGTTTCTACAGGGGCACAGAGGAGGCCTGGTAGGTTTGTTGGATAAGTATTAGACTGTGAGCCACAGGTCCACCCTGCAAATCCATTGACATCTTCTTGGGAGAAAGATGAAGCTATCTTCTCTCATAAAGATTTATAGCCTCAGAAACCTTGTATAGCATTGCTATGTGTCAGAATTGACTCACTGGCATGAGTTTGGTGCAAAACCTGAGACATTTATAGGTAGATATTGATGAGATTTAGTTCAGGGATTGGCTCACACAATTGTGGAGCTGGCAAGTTCAAAATCTGTAAGTCAGGCTTCAGGCCAGAGACTTCTGCAGGCTGTGTCTCAAGATTTGTAGATAAGATAACAAGAAGAACTCAGGGTCTCAAGTGAGTGAGCCCTACCAGAGTAGCATTTATGCTGAAAGTGAACTGGGCCTCTGAAGACACTTCCCTTTCAACTGATTGATGGATCATATCAGATTATATCACTGAAGGTGATTACACCATGTTACATTACATTATAATATAGAATAGCAACCCATCCCGTATCTAACCAAACCACAGAGAATCATAGCCCAGCCGAGTTATATGTAAAATGAACCAGAAGAGGAATAGAATATTGACTTTTACCTTGTAGAATGGTTGTGAGGGTTAAATGAGATAATAAGTTAAACATTGGAAAAGAGTTATATTAATATGGCTCTGATGATTATGTGTAAGCCCTACATGTGTTGTCATTGACATGCTCATTGGGCCTGGAAGGCTTAAATTACTTACCCACATTCCACTGAGGAAGAATCTAAGATTCAGAGAGGTTAAGTCACCTGCCTCAGACATCTAAATGCACAAATAGTATCTTAATGCATAAATAGCAGGCCCGGGTTCAATCCAGGTGAGTTCTTGGGATCTGCTTTGCTGTCCCCTTGGACTGTGAGCTCCACAGCCAATGTGCTGGACTCTGCTTGGGTTGACTGCTGACTTAGCCAAACAAACACCCGACATTTTTTGTGTGAAGCCTTTATTACTTTGTCATTGGTTCCTGAGAGCCCTGGTCTGGAAGCAGAGGGCGATCTGTAAAAGTACAGTCCACAAGGATGCTATTGTGAGGGATGTTAACAGACCTTTAAGGAGTTTCTACATAAATCTCAGACCAAAGCCGATCATTCGATCTCTAGTCTTTTCCCAGATGAATTGTTATCACAAGACTAAGACTGTGGAATGTTCGTTACCACCACTATTTGATGACCAATCCCCTTTTGGAATCAGAAAGCAGCAAAGTAAAAGGCAGACTGCATGTGAAATTTTGGCGTGCGTGTTGGTGATTAAGTCCGACAGCATCTCGAGCACTAGATGGCATAAGGAAGATGGGCTTGTTGACGTTGGAAGCAAATGGAAAGAGCCAGAGGAGGAGGAAAGGCAGGACTACCCGCAGCGGTGGGCCAGAGCACTGACACGCCTGCAGAAGTTGGCTGGAACTTGGAGCAGTGGCCCATGAGCTGCCCTGGTTGGGAAGAAAGGCTTTGTACTTCCTTGCTCTGGGACCCAGCAGCCCTGGGGCTGCCCATAGCAAACCTAGGCAGTGGCCCTGGGAGCAGCCCTTCCTCTTCTCTCCCTGGAGCTGCTAGTCACTTGTCTTTGGCTCAGGTCCAGTGCCAGGTCGTGGAGGTACTTGTAAGTGCTCCCAGCCCAGGGGAGGACAACAAAGCAGGTGACCACAACAGAGTATGCCTACTGTGGTGGTGGCTGAGTACATGCATAGGATAGAAAAGCCCATATGGAGAGGGGGTGGGGTGCAGAATGACCAATCTGTAGCTGGAACCTGGGCTGAGGTGGGAGGTGCTGAGAGAGGAGGCCCCAAAGTACTGCCTATTCTGAAGGCATCAAGAACTGAGAAAGCACCTGATTTCAGGATCGATATGCCAAGGTGAGAAAGCATATGAGGTCCAGGATCAATCTGCCAAGGTGTGTTCCAGCAGACTGCCTCTGGGCTTGTGTGGAGGCCTGCAGACTGCAGTCAGCCCAGCCCGAGAGGACAGGGACTCTGCTCCAAGAGCCCCTTTCCTTTCCTCAGCGGAGCGAGCTGAGAGCAGAGCGAGGCCAGACTTGTGTCTGATCAGGGAATTGTCCTGTTCGGCACAGCTGGCCTGGATTGCCAGGGAGTAGGTCTGCAGCTGGCGCTCCCCTGGCCTATATGATACACCGAGGGACCACAGCCTCTTCCCTCTTCTGCCTTCCCGTCCCTGCTGTTCCTCCTGACACGTATGGCCCCTGTGGGTGTTGCCACCAGTCTCTCTTTTCCAGCTCCTGAAGTCGCAGATTCCCATCCCAATGAGAGACCCGTCAGGACCGTTCCTCATGTCTGTGGACCATTGTTTCTCCATCAAGGGCCAAGGCACTGTGATGACGGGAACCATCCTCTCGGGCTCCATCAATCTCGGCGACAGTGTTGAAATTCCTGCCCTCAAGGTCAGTCTCGCCCTATCCTTCCTTTTGGCCTTTCTGGCATTGGAGGACCACAGTCCCTTGGCCCCTTCATCGGCTGCCCTGCTCTCCTGCTGCCCCGCCCCTCAGCTCCACCCTGCTGCACATTCTCTGACACATTCTCGCTCCACCATGATTGCAACGTCCACTTGTTGGCGGCCTCCGCAGTAGGTGTTCCTGCTAGATGAAGAAGCTCAGGCTCCAGGAGGGGAAGTGGTTACAAGATCCCACAGTAAACAAGTGAGGTGCCCTGTGCACCCTGCATTTCTACAATCCCTCGGTGAACCACGGAGGCAGGTACCTGGGGATGTATTCCCAAGGACCTTCTTCTGACCTGGAAGGACCGCACGTTGAAAACACGTGGAGTTTGTGTCATCGCCGCGCCCTGACTTGAGCTATCCAAGACTCCTCCCGAGCCCCACAATCTGCTCATGATCCTTCTCTCTCGGCACACTCCCAGTGACCCAGCGGGGGTCTCTCTCTCCCTCCACCTTCGGGCACCGTAGCTTTTTTGGCTGTGATTTCAGAGGTATCTAGTGGCTTTGACACTTGTGTACCCCATGAGCTTCTCTTGTGGCTTTCTAAAAGCTTACAGCCTCACTGATTGCCCTTCTCCTCCAGGGGAGTTGGAGGGTGGGACTGAAACTAGTTGGAGCCAGTGAGGCTGCATTAGGGTGCTGGGGTCTTTAACAGGGACAGGGCTGATTGGTGGAGATACTTTTTTTTAATCGTTTTATTAGGGGCTCATACAGCTCTTATCATAATCCATACATACATCAGTTGTGTAAAGCACATTTGTACCTTCATTGCCCTCATCATTCTCAAAACATTTCCTCTCCACTTAAGCCCCTGGCATCAGCTCCTCATTTTTCCCCTCCCTCCCCACCCCCTCCCTCATGAGCCCTTGATAATTTATAAATTATTATTTTGTCATATCTTGCCCTGTCCGACGTCTCCCTTCACCCACTTTTCTGTTGTCCATCCCCCAGGGAGGAGGTCACATGTAGATCCTTGTAATCGGTTCCCCCTTTCCAACCCACGTTCCCTCTACGCTCCCAGTATCGCCACTCACACCACTGGTCCTGCAGGGATCATCCGCCCTGGATTCCCTGTATTTCCAGTTCCTATCTGTACCCAGTGTACATCCTCTGGTCTAGCCAGACTTGCAAGGTAGAATTCGGATCATGATAGTGGGGGCTGGTGGGGGGGGGAGCATTTAGGAGCGAGAGGAAAGTTGTATTTTTCATCGTTGCTGCATCGCACCCTGACTGGCTCGTCTGGTGGAGATGATTTTTTTTTCCATTGCTCTACAGATGATAGGATTCAGTGCTAACTGGGAGCAGCTACCTGGAGTGTTGACCTTTTTTGAGATGATTCCTGAAGCTGTCTGGCTTGCTGGGTGGGGCATCTGAGGGACAGGAGGCCAAAGGAGCGTTGTGGATTCCATGCCTGTCTGTGCTTAGTTTGCCCTAGGAAAGGGGACACTTCAGGGATTACAGTATGCCAGAGCTCCCTAGGTAGAGGGGAATTTGGGATTCGAGTCTTCCCGTCCTCTGATTTTATGGTGATGTGGCTATTGCTTCCTCCTGGAGCGACAGTGCTCTTCCTGACCAAACAGGACCGATCAAAAGAAAGGCTTCTTTTCAAAGCTGTTCTTTGGCTAGGTGCCAGGAGCTGTGGATGTCATCAAGAACCAGGATGCAAAGCCTTGCTCTTCCGAGTCTTGGGGTCTCCCCTGTACACTGCAGGTGATGAACTGCTCTTCCTCTGCCCGCGGCAGGTCTCCTAAACGTAGATCATTTGTTCTGGAAAAGGACCATTTAAAAATCCACTGTAAGCCAGGAATTAAAAGGGCAAATTCTAAAAACTAAAGCCTAAAGTTATGAAAACAAGATAAATTTATATCTATCTGAGAAAATGCCATGGCATCCGTATGTGACTACTTTGGCTACACCCAGACCACAGTCTCAGCTCCCTGCCATCGAGTTCATGCCGACTCCCATCCAGCCCACAGGACAGGGTAGAACTGCCGCTGTGAGTTTCTGCCTCTCAGCTAGCCTACAGGACAGGCTAGAACTGCCACTGTGGGTTTCTGCGACGGTAGCTCTTTCTGGGAGTAGAAAGCCTTATCTTTCTCCCACTCAAGGGAGGAGAGTTCATCTCCATATCTTCCTAAGGCCAATTGCCATGAGGCAGAGATCACACATGCCTCCACCGTCCCTTCCTTTTTGAAAACAGTATGATTCTTCACACATCGTATAATTCAATAGCTCAGTCACATCAAGAATACTCGTGCAATCATCACCACAATAAATTTTAGAACATTTTCTTCGTTCTTGTACGCATTGTTATTAGCTTTCCATTTCCCCCCAGCCTCCCCTGCTGTACCCCCAAGGAACTATTAGTCCAGTTATTGTCTCCATAGATTATTTGCATATCCTAGATTTCATACAGAGCAACATTAAAAAACAACAAACTAACAACAATAACAAAGTAAAGCAAAAATCTCAATAGAAAAGAAAGCAGAAAATATTAAAAGCTAAAACAAATTTAAAATGGACCAAAAGGGAAATCAAATGATAAGGTGTTAAATGTTAACCTAATTACACCCACAACCATCCCTTTCTCAAGGCATTCTGTATGATGGCAGGCTGTTCACAGCCCTGGTCTGTAGTCAGAGGTAGAGTCACTGGAGATTTCCTCCATGTGGATTTCCCCTTCACGTGTTTGTTTTTCCTTTTAAACAGAAACAACTTTATGGGTGAAGGGAGACGTCGGACAGGAAAAGATATGACAAAATAACAATTTGTAAACTATCAAGGGCTCATGAAAGAGGAGAGCGGGGCGGGAGGGGAGAAATGAGGACCTAATGCCGGGGACTTAAGTGGAGAGGAAATGTTTTGAGAATGATGAGGGCAATGAATGTACAAAGGCGCTTTACACAATTGATGTGTGTATGGATTGTGATAAGAGTTGTATGAGCCCCTAATAAAATGATTAAAAAACAACAACAACAACAAAAAAGAAACAACTTTAAAATATGTAGGTCAAAAATGAGAGCAAGTGATAAGATATTACATTTTAACCTAACTACATCTGCCACAATTGACTTTACAGAGCTCTGTCTATAGCAAGGTTAATCACATCCCTCAACTATGGTCAGAGGGGCTTCATCAGAGGTTCATCCAGGTGGGGACATTGCAAATGGGTTTTGAGTTTCCACTGTCATCCATGACCTTCAAACCAGATATTCACAATTTAAGGTCTGACACCATTCCTTCCTTCAAATTTGGATTTATTTACAATCCTTGGATCACACAGGCTGTTTTCCCTAACATAGACCTCAGTGGGCTACTGTGACCTGGTGTCTTCTGCTCTGGGAGCAAACATATCTGAGGCCTGGGGAGAGGAGCTAAGGGTTAAGAGACTGTTGGGAGAGGCCTCTTGGTGGTACCTGGTGCTCGAGAGAGAGAAGGTGTACGACTGACGATTTGGGGCAGCAGTACTAGGACGAAGAGTATGGCGGACCGTTGAGGTGGGTTGGGCAGCCATGGCCAGCTTGTCGGGGTGTCTGAGGGGCATATTCTGAAGCCGAGGCCAATCTTATCTTCCTTATACAAGTGGAACTTGCTGGTTAGCATCCCCCCTACAGGTCTGGAGTGCACATACAGATGTAAAGGTAGATCTGTTGCTTTGGTGCACTGTTTTTCCCCAGCTTGCTTTTCAGCCCTCTCGGTGTCTGCTAAGCAACCCTGGAGACACATTGGATTGAGTAAGCACTGGGCTTTAACTGCAAGTTTGGCAGTTCAAACTCACCAACTGCTCCACAGAAGAAAGATGAGGCAGTTTGTTCCTGTCTTAGAAACCCTGTAGACCTTCATTCAGCTTTCAGTAATTCCTCTCGGCTACATTGCACTTGATCACATCCCACCGGGTGCCAGCGATTTTAGATCACTGTGTTCCCTTGTCCCTGGGTTTGTTGGCTCCCCACTTCCTTTCCCCACCTCCCCATCTCCCATGTTTCCCAGGAACCATCAGTCCCGTTGTTTTCTCCTCCGGATTGTTTATTTTCCCTATCTTATATAATAGGTCGAACATGATAGTGGGACAAGAGGAATGTAAAAGGAAATAGAAAAAAGATCTAGGAGGCAAAGGACATTTATAGAGGTATAAATACAAGCACATACATATGTAACTATATTTCTATATAACAATAGGGACATAGATCTATGTACTTATATTTATATGTTAAGTATTAAGGTAGCAGATGGACATTGGGCTTCCCTCAACATGCTGCTCACCTTTCCGACAGAGCCCTTGGAAGCTCTGTCCTGTAAGGCTGCTGTGAGTTGGCAGTGGGCGGTGCGTGCTGCTGTGTGGAGGCAAGGCTGTGGGGTAGAGCAGATGGGGTCCAAGAAGACCGAAGTCCTTCATGAGAGTGGGCCAGTTCCTTAGCCCCTCTGAACTTGGCCCTTCCTGAGAGGAACTGTAGTGCTCTGCGGCCCCTCTCTGCTTACCAAGGAGCTGAGCTGGGCTGAGCATGAACAGGCCTGCCTGGGAGTGCCGGGGCCGGAGCTGCTCATCCTCCCCTCTCCTGTGAGAACGGGCCTGGGGTGCCGAGACTGGAAGACCATGCTGTGGGGGATGCGCCCTCCTGTCTCCGGCACCCAGGGCAGACCTCAGTCAACGCGGGAGCAGACACTCATCCCAGGACAACCTTCCCCAGGCATCGGAACGTATAAAAACACATTTCAGAGGAGGTCGGGCTTCACAACTCCTTCCGACCTCCTCCCACCCCTGCCTCCGAGTTGGAGGCTGGTGCCTATTGGGCATGGGGGGCATTGTGGAGCAGGGGCTTTTCAACCGGACGGCTTCTCCCCAAACACAGTGACACCCCTGTCAGATTTCACTAATAGACTCAGACACCTCTGACCGCTTGAACTCCCTCCGAGGCAGGGCACAGCCATTCCAAATAAACAGTCGCATTCCCTTCCTGGCCTGGGCTGGCCTGCCGGAGCCTGTCATGCCCAGCCCCTGTCCCTGCTGCCCACATCCATCTCCAGCTGGGGCTGATTAGTGAGCAAGGAAATGTTGGGGAACAAGGAGTGAAGGAGCACACAAAAAAACCCATTTAAGCCCCACGATGGGGGAAACTCCTGCCGTCCTGAGGTGCGTCAGCGTTCTGCTCAGGCCGTGTGGCTTTCTCGGCCGTCAGCTGGGAAAAGCCCCTGGGAAGGCTCGGGCCTGGCGTTGCCGACAGGGAGCGTAACGAGTGCAGAGCTCCGAGCCCCGCTTTGCCTTTCACATGGTCAACTGCAGGGCTCGGACGTATTGGTGATCTCTTTGGGGTCTCTCGGTGGCCAAGCAGGGAAAACATTTGGCTAATAATGGTTTTCTCCCCCCGGCCCCCCCCCCCCCCAAATGGTTTTCTCCGGGCCTCTGGGCCTCCGGCTTGGCGGGGTGGCACATCCGAAAACCACTGTCAGAGCCAGACCACAGCGGCAGAGTCGGGGTCGGGGTTCGGAGGGGCCAGGCCGGCCATTTGCTAACTCTGTGGCCACGGTCCGTCTCACAGCCTCCCTGTGCGTCCCGAATTCAGCGAAGGTGCTTGGTGACCCCTGTGCCCTTGGCTGTGTCCAGCCTCTGGAGGAGGATGGGCAGTGGTGTGGCATGGACGGGGTCAGGGCAGGCCTAGCTCCTGGCACTTAGGGGCATACAGCAAATTTTACTACTTGATAAGACACATTAGGGTCATCTTTTTGTTCTAGACCTCTATTGTGGGCCTTAGTAGTAAGAAATAGCTGCTGGGATAGGGAAGCTACACCAAATGAGCGATTCAATGGAAAGATGTTTTGCAGCCCCTAAGTCCTCGTTCTGAGATGATTGACAGACCAAACCCAAACCCAACTTGCTGCCGACAAGTTGATTCTGACCCACAGCGACCCTACAGGACAGACTAGAACTGTCCCTGTGAGTGTCCGAGATGTTAGCTCTTTACAGGAGTAAAAAGCTGTAGCTTTACTTTGCAAAACGGATGGTGATTTCCAGCTGCTGATCTTGTGATCGGCAGCCCAACGTGTAACCCCTATGCCACCAGGGCTCCTCTTTTCAGACTTTGTAAGTTTCATCGACATATAATTCATGTCATCTCATATAATTCAAGAGTTCAGTCACCCCGAGAAGAGTGCTACACTCCTCCACAGTCAGTTGTAGAGCATTTTCTTTGTTCTTGTGCTCGCCCTATTCTTAGCTCCCCATTTCCCTCCATCCTCTCTTGCCATCCTCTTCAGGAGCCATTAATCCAGTTACTGCCTCTAGATTAATGTATCCTGGATTTCATAGGCATAAAAGCATCGAAAACAAACAAAAATGAACAAGAATAACAAAAGTAAAACAGATTAAAAATCTCAATTGAAAAGCAGAAAATGTTAAAAACTAGACCAGATTTAAATGGATCAAAAGGAAAATCAAACGATAGGGTGTTACAGTTTAACTCAACCGCATCTGCAGCAATCCACTTTGCAGTGCACTCTGCATGCTAGCAAAGCTATTCACAGCCCCGTCCATGTTCCGAGGGGACTCACCAGGGGCTTCATCCACGTGCAGTTCCCTTCACTTTTTACATTTTCAAACCAGGGCTCTTCTTGAGGACAGATAATAGATAAATCCGATGCTTGTTTGGTGGTTGGCACAGTGACTGTAGCCCTGGGCTCAAACATAATAATTGCGAGGATGGTACAGGACCGGCCAGTGTTCCGTTCTGTTATATAACAGTACCCAACATTTGGTGATAAAACTTATACAGAAACATCCATAATTTGATAGAAGATTCCTTCGCATCAAGTCCATAGTAAAATTAATTTTCCAAGTTATTTTTTAAAAACCTACAAAAGAAAAAGGAAATCAACTATACAAAGTGCTCTTCTTCATGCCTTGTTGCCTTTGTGCTTGGAAGCCCAGTGACAAGGACAAGATAAGCCCGTGACACCTAGAATGGCCTGCAGACACTGCTCGTCCTGCCCTGCCCTGCCCTGCCCTGGGCCCAGTGGCTTGGCGTGCCCTCCTCACCATAGTTGCCAAACACTCACGTGCTGTTTCTTGAGGTGGAGCCTTTGCACAGCTGTTTCCCTACCTGGAATGTGTTCACTTGGGAATTCATTTGCATCCCTCAAACCCGGCTCAAGTTTCACCTGCTTCTGGTGAAAGCGTTTGTGACATGTGACCTGATGCATCCATGTCCCAGCTTTGCCCTGAAGCCACAGTCTTACTCCTTGGGTACCCTAACCCTGCTGCCATCTCCTACTGTGCGCAGCCCTGGGGGTTAGGGACGTCTCCTCTCCCTGTGCTCTCAGCACTCACCCTCGGCCTGGGCCCCAAGAAGCCCCCCACCCCAATAAAAAATATTTGCTGAATAAAATTGTGGGCAAAGGTCACTGAGGCAAATAGATAGGATTTGTTTTTTAATAAGCTTTTGATTCAGAAGTGATCGTCTGAGTGCTGCATACGGAGTAGCTGGCGCTGTCTCGGGCACAGCTGGGGAAACTCAGCTGGGCAGCTGGCGTTTGAGAGGCCCGCATCTTGAGGGCTTCATCCATGAGCAGCTGTGGTGATGTGCCCCATCTCAAAAGCCGGCTCCTTCTACAAAAAAAATCAAGAGCCCAGGGAGACGGAGCAGCTTTCCCAAACCTCCTGGTAAAACGAGCACTTGCAGCCCAGCTCCCTCTGCCTCTGTGTTTCTCATCGAGGAAACACAAGGCATGATCTGTATCCTTAACTATTTCCTGTTTCAGAAGATAGACAGTTTTTTGCTTGTTCATAGATAAAGGGAGGAAGGCTTTGGCAAATTTGATGTTTTCCTGGTAGCTTGTTTTTCTGCCAGTTGAAGCCCCAGTGCCTGCTCGCTGTGCCACGCGGCCCTGTGCTCCAGCTGCACGGAGCTGGGCCGACTCCCTAGCTCAGGGGAGCTGGTGGCCGGAACAGTCTGCACATGCGCAGAGCTGAGAGGAGAGGCGAGGACACCCAGGGAGATTCTGAAAATGCTCGCAGGAGGCCATGAAGGCCCTGAGAAGATTCGTTGGCATTTGCATGTTGGCAGTCTTCTGGAGAGACACGCTGCTGGAGGCCTGTCCCCACGGCTTGTGACCACTCCCGTCCCGCGCACCCCATCCGACCCAGGCCTTGCTGTGACCTCGTTGTGTTGGTGTTGTTGCGCTCCCATCCTTCCGTGGGGCCCCACTGACCAGAGAAGGTCAAGGTGCTGTGCACAGCCTGGAAGGCAGATCCTGAGTTGGTCTGTGGTCGCCTCTCCTGCCTCAGAGTCTCATCCCCGAGCCACGTGCTGTCACTGGCAGTGTGTTCAGCAGGGCTCCGGCTGTGAGTGTCACCTCCAACCGATAGGGACCCCATAGGACATAACAGAACTGCTCCATCGGGTTTCAGAGATTAAATCTTTCCAAGAGCAGGCTCCCTCGTCTTCTTCCCATTGACTGGCTGGTGGGTTCCCACTTCCGACATTTCAGTTAGCAGCTACGTTCTTAACGCAATTTGACTGAAGTGTGATGGGACTTTTTTTTTTTGCTTAAGTCACTAAGATGACAACTTTTCCCCTTCTTCTGAACACCAAAGAGAGGCGTGATGTAAGGTTTGAGAGGGCAAGCAGCCATCTCATTCTTAGCCTCAGGTGAACACAGGAGAGGAGGGTCCACAGGAAGTAAGCCTGCCTGTCCCGTGACATGGGTGCCTCGGGCTCTTCCCCCCACTGACTGTGGGGGCTCAGCCTTTCCCTCTCACAGCCTCAGCTTCCTCCCGGGATAGACCCTTGCAATGCGCTCGCAGTCTGACTTGCATGAAGAGATTGTGTCTGTATCATTACTGTTATCTTGCAACTCTGAAGCAGTGGCCTGGGCCCTGCTTGTCTACACATCTTGGACACTTGGGCTCGGTGCGACTTTGCCTCTGCCCTGCTTTTTCCTTGGCTTGAGCATGGGCGTCACGTCTACAGCCAAGTTGCAATATCCTGTTGTCTCCGCAACGATGCTCAGCTCAGGAAGGACATCAGAGGCAAAGGCAGAGATTGATGGAAGAGGAGGCAGGGACTCAGAACATCCTTGCTCTCTAAGTGCTGTTGGCAGACTTCTGTTTAGCCTCCCAAAATTGCAGGACGCTGCCTCTCTCCAGACCCTTTCCCCATGGAATTCCTCAAGCTCTCTCACCCCTCCATCTCAAGTCAAGTGTATGCTTTTGACACCAGTCCCCATTGAGTCGGCTGCAGCGAGATGTGCCAGTGCCAACTTGCCCTTCAGAAGACCGGTCTCCTCTCATTCCTTTGTGTACGAGACTCCGCCGCTTCAGGCTGACAGGGCTGGGGCTGGAGCCCAGGATCCTGACTGCTCAGCTCTCGGTGGCAAACAGGCGGATGCCTGGGCTCAGGCCCCATTCGGCTCTAGGATTCTCTCAGCCCAGCATTGAATGGCTCTCGGAGTCCACAGACTGATGGACAGCAGGGCTGGAAGGCTAGGGAGTGAGTGGAGTGTTTGCTGAAAGCCTCCTGAGGGTCGAGCCCACGTCTCAGACCTGCATGAGCTTTGGCCACTCTGTGAGGCACTGCTCTTATGATCCCTGATGATAAAACAAGTCAGGAGAGAGACACACAAGGTGGTTGAAAATCTCCCCCAGTGTGTCAGTTAAGAGCTCTAGATTCAGCTCTGGCACCCAGAGATGGAGCAGGCGCCCTGGTTGCCTGGGTGGGTGTGGGCAACCCTGAGCCCTAGGCAATCCCCCCCTGCCCCCTGCCCTCCTTACGCAGAATGGTCTTAGGGACCCTCAGACGCTGAAGCTGCTGGAACTGATTTAGAGGCGCCGCCTTGTTCTGCTTTGTCCTCCGGAGGCTCAATGAGCCCTCCTTGGAGAGGCTGGCTGGAATCCCCGAGGTCAACCTCGGGTCGATGTCTGAGCAGCGGGCAGAGCCAGCTTCTAGGCTCAGGGTGGACCTGTCAAGGCAGTTGTCCCTGCTCCTACGAAGTGCCAGTGGTTCGTAAAGCCCTCCCCCTGGGCAAAGACCGCTCGCCTGGCCAGCTGAGGTCATTATGTCAAGGAAATGCCCACTGTAGCCCAAGTGGTGTCTTCTCCTGGAAGGGTGACAACGGGGTGGCTGTGCAGCCCCCTGGGAGTAGTCCTGCCCCACCTCGGAGGAGGGCAGCCTACATCAAGCTGCCAACCGACCTGGCCATGCTTGAGTGAGTTTTGACCTAGTGCCTAGTACTGGTGTGGCTTCTAGAACTGCTCTTCAGCCCTTGCTAGGCTGCTTCTAACACTTTCCTGGTGATCTTTTGCCTGAATACATAAGATTTTGGGGGGGGGCGGGGGAGTACCATTCTCTAGATAGGATGACCATTACGAGATGTAAGCCGTGCCCTCCCCACCTGATGCCTGACCAAAGGCACATTCCGTCCTTTGCAGCATAGGATGCTATCCTGCAGAGATGAAGAGCGGGCCAGTAAGCCCTGTTAGACCTGGATTTGAATCCCATGTACTTGCCCTTTCTCCTTTCCTACGAATTTGGACTAGTGAGTTTAGCATCCTCTGAGGGCTAATACGGGTCTTATTTCACTACCCGGGTTATAGTAAGTACTCAGTGGGCCTGCGCTATTATCATCACCCCCTTTTACATCTCCACGTGAAGCCTTGGTCCTCTGACACCTTCGACCTCATGCCTCATGGCGAGAGAGGTGGTCAGGGGGCACCCAGGGTTGCTAGGTGGCAAGTAGGCATGGAGGTGGCCAGGGTGGGCCTCGGGTGAAAGCTGCCTAGAGTGAGAGCCAGAGTCAGTGTGGGTCCTGCCCAGAATAGACTCGGGAACTTACAGATCCCCTAGCATACCGTCATCACACTGCAGGTGGTTGTGTGAAAAACCCTTCTCATTAATAGAAGATTTCTGAGTGAAATTGAATCCATGTTATTACTTCCAGGAACGGTGACTTGGTTACAAATGAGGTTTTTGGAATGCAGTGGTGTGGCACACACTGGGCACTGTGCCAGGTGAGATCCCTGTCCCTATTGGGACATCTCATCTGATACTGAGTCCTGGGAGGGCCTGAGCCTGGGCATGCGATCTCAGCCATGTACTGCCAGGCCAGGAAGTCTTCACAAGAGATGGATTCTCTGGGAAGTGGGGAGAAGATGAGCTTCACACACTAGTTCACTCCTCAGTGGTCACATGAGCTTCTGGGGGAAGCTGACTCAGCACAGGGGACCTGTCACAGATTCCGAAACAGCCCTTGCCCCCAAACACTGCCTGTAGCCCCTGTGGGTGTTGTCATTTTCCTTTGCTTAGCTGTGGGCGATGATCTCTTTGAATGTTAAGTGCTTGTCAACAAAGAGGCCTTGGAATGTGCTTTGGCTGTGAGCCTGAGCCCTGACAGGCCCTAAAACAATGGGGTGCAGCTATCTAGGGACCTAAAGGCGAGGTCTCACTGTTAGAAAGTGGGAACCCAGCCAGGGTCAGAGCACCAATTGGAAATGGCTTTGGTGCAGAAAGTGCTTGGTTAGTGGGACATTGCTGTTAGGCTCTGTCCAACCTGAGTGTGGGTGTCACTTGGCCCACTAAAGATGACCTATCAGAAGTACAGGGGGAGGGGCGCTGCCAGAGTGGCTGCTGGAAGAGCATCTCTCCGCCCATGGGTCCACACACTAGTCCATCCACCCCCTGGTCAGTTTGTCCATCTAGCCAACAAGTTCTTATTGTGCAAACCCACTGATGTTTCCTTTTGCCAGGCCTAGTGATGGGTGTGAGGCTGAAAGGCCCCGCCTCTGCCCTTACAAACCCAAACCAGCACTGATACTCAGGGCTGGCGAGATAATGCAGTGCTAAGTGAAAATGCAAGGAGCCCCTGTTCAGAGTATTGTTAAATATACTACAATATGAAGGTTTTTTTACCCCTTTATTGTCTTTTCCAATTTGCTATTTCATGCATAGGAGTCTTGGTGGCACAGTGGTTAGTCCTGGTGGCTTAGCTGCTAACCAAAAGGTTGATAGCTTAAACCCACCACTCAGCAGGAGAAAAATGTGTCTGTCTGCTTCCAAAAAGACAACAGGTTGGAAATCCTACGGGGCTGTTCTGCTCTGTCCATGAAGGCCATTTTGAATTGGAATCAACCACTGGATTTGATATTTAATATACATCTAAGTAAAGATAATTGAAATGTTAAATTATTGGTCTGAAGATTATGGTTTATATATATTATGTAATGTCTGTTTAAAATGCCCATATAAGGATATTTAACACATGTGTAGTATTATCAAAATTATACAACTCCTATCAATCATATTACATAGGTATTTGGTTCTTACCAGAACAGTGGACACACTGTACAAAACTAACTCAACTGTTTCTCCATTTCTTAATATAAGTGCATATCACCAACACTCTGCATGTGAATCAACTGGAAGTGGCTGGGACAGGAAAGCCAGGGCTTCCTGTGGAGGATGCTCTGAGTGGGAGCTTAGAAGCAGAGGAGGTCCACAGGCCTAATGGCATATGGCCAGAGAGCATGTTTGCTTCTGCGTGCGAAGGCAATCTTGCACCCAGGTATTAGACATGAGATCCCTTCTAGTGGCCATGTGGGATTGGAGGCTCACAGATACCATCCTTCCCCACCAGTAAGCTCTCTTGCCTGTCCAGCTTGTGAGCCCAGCTATCTGGCTCTGGCCCCTGTTCCAGCTTTCACCCAGAATCCCTTCACTCCATACTCTCTGGGCTTGGGCTCCTGCATCTTGCCCAGGGTTAGAATAAGTTACTACATGCAACCTTTGCTCTCGCCTTGCCTTCCTTTGACAGTGAAATTCTGGGCTTAGCATGGTCGAATTCATGGTTTCTCTAACTCAACTGGGCTTGGGGGTGGGCTGTTAAGAATCTGGTCGGATGCTTGTCGGACGTTCCTGAGTCAAGATCCCTGAGTCTCAGTCAACAGGGACAGAGAATTGTTTTCAGCCACCATTTTAGTAAAAGCCAAGGAGGTTTTCCGTATCAGGGAATTTGAGAAAACCCTGGGCAGAGTTTAGCAGAGTTCTCCAACTGAGTCGGAAAAGCTTAGTTCAGGTCCTTGGTTTGTCAGTGGGGGCGTGACCTTGGTCGCTTAACGTCTCTGAGATGCGTTTCCTCATCTGCAAAAGCGGGTTAAAAACTGTGCTTACTTAACAGGGTGATTAGAGGAAGTCAAAGGACAGTTAGAAAAAAGTGTCTTGCCATGTTCATTCATCGTGCAGCAAATCTTCTGCTCCAACTCGAGTGCGTCACTTGATCTTGACTGCTGCTTCCGTGAGCATTGATTGTGGATCCAAGCAAGGAGAAATCAATCTTTGCTCCGTTTAGCACGATGCCATTACCTATTGACCCAGTTGTGAGGATTTTGGTTTTCTTTACATTAAATTGTAATCCGTAGTGAAGACTGTAGTCCTTGATGCTCATCATCAAATACTACAAGCCCTCCTCCCTTTCCGCAAGCAAGGTTATGTGATTTGCATATCAAAGCTTGTGAATAAGCCTGCTTCCCAACCTGATGTCATGTCCTTGAGAGTCCTTAGTTACTCTATGTTTAAGCGCCAGTTTTAGCTTCTCTTCTGACATCCACTGTGATCTTTTCTTTCTTTCCTGTCTTTTTAATGACCTTATGCTGCCTTCATGTATGATGTTCTTGGCATGATCATGTCATCCCAGAGCTTATTAGATCTCCTGTCATTAGTGTTCAATGCATTAAATCTGTTCTTGAGATGTTCAAGGTCGTGTTTTAGCTCTCCCAGACTTGTTTTAATTTCCTTTGGCTTTAACTTGAACTTATATATGAGCAATTGATGGTCTATTCCCAGTTGGCCCCTGGTCTTGGTTTGGCTGCTGATAGTGAACTGGACTCTCCCCACAGATGGAGTCATGTTGATTTCTGTGCAGGTCATGTGTGTAGTTGCTGGTGGGCTAGTGAAGGAAAGGCATTTGTGATGAAGTCTTCATTGGTCCTGCAAAACGCTCATGTGATATCCAGCTTCGTTTCCATCACAAAGGCTATATTTTCCAACTGCTGTTCCTTCCTCTTTGTTTCCAACTTATGCATTCCATTCTCCAATGATTATCATTGCATCTTGATTGCATGTTTGATGGATCCAGAGTGAATACGTTGGTAAAACTTTTCAGTTTCTTCATCATGAGCTTAATAGTTCATGCATAAATTTTCAACAATAATTGTATTGAATGGATTTTCTTGTATGTGGATAGATATCACAGACCTCATTGTACTTCAGAATTGATCTTCAAATGTCCTTCCTTTTTTAGGATGATTGCAATGCCATTCCTTTTGAATGTATCATTCCGGACATAGTAAACCATACAACTGTCTGATGCAAAGTGACCAATACCAGTTCCCTTCAGCTCATTAATGACTAGGATATTGTTCTTTATGGGTTCCATTTTATTTTTGACAACTTCTCATTTTCTCAGATTCACACTTCAAACATTCCCAGTTCTAATTACTACTATATGTTTGCGGCTGCTTCTTTTCCTTTTCCGTTGTGCTCCATTAGTACATGCAGGTCCTGATGCTTTACGTCATCAAATCTGCTGCATAGACCTCTTTAAACAGTTGAAAAGCAAGAATTTTACTTTGAAGACTAAGGTGCACCTGACCCCAGCCAGGATATTTTCATTTGCCCTCAAATGCATGTGAAAGTCAGACATTGACTAAGGAAGATTGATTAGAATCGATGCATTTGAAGTATGATGCTGGAGAAGAATGTTGAAAGTACTATGGACTTCCAAAAAACCAAATTTATGTTGGAAGAAGTGGAGCCATGATGTCCCTTAAAGGCAAGGATAGTGAGGCTTTGTCTTCTGTACTCTGGACAGGCTCTCAGGAGAGACCAGTCCCTGGAGAAGGACATCCTACTTGGGAAAGTGGCGTGGCGGCCAAAAGGAAGGCCTTCACTGAGATGGATTGGCACAGTGGCTGCAATCATGCGGTCAAACATAATAACTGAGGATGGCACAGGATCAGGCAGTGTTTTGTTCTGTTGAACATGAAGTCGCTGTGAGTCAGAACTGACTCAACAGTACCCAACAACAGCAATATGTCAAGTATTAGGCAGGCAACAGGGGACCTGTTGTATTCGGCAGGCAATAGCGGTAGAGGATGAATAAAGCAGGTCATTTACTGCCATGCCTTTCTTATGTGCTGCCGTTGTGTGAGTTCAAACCACCCACCTTTAGGTTAGCAACTGAGCACAAACCATCTGTGCCAGCCACGGGCCACTTTAGGGTAAAGCGAGCCGGGATGCGTGGGATGGGGTGCTGCTTTAGACCAGGAGCACTGTTGCTGAGGAGGTGATATTCCAGTTGAATCTTAATTACAAAATAGATCCGGCCATTCAAAGTTCCAAGAGTATTACAGGCAGTGGTAACAGCGAGAGCCAGATCCTGTCATGGCAGCCGGGAGAGGCGAGAGGAAAGCAGAGGGGAGAGGCAGGCAGGAGGAGGTCGGGCCATGGCAATGAGTCGAGGTGTGATTCTACATGCAGCACAGCAAGTGCTCGGTGAGGATGAGCTTCCTTTCCTGTGGCTTTAGTCAGCAGGGCCTGCTGGCCAGGGTGCTTCTCGCCGCCCCTTTCCAGTTCCTCCGACTTGGCACCTCAGACAGAGGCAGGCCGTGTCCCCAGCCACAGCCCATGGTGAGTCCCCGGACAACCTGGCAGGTCCTTGGTTTCTACTGTGACCTTTTTGTTTGTGTTTTTCTTGTTAAAGGAAGTTGTATGTTTCGTGAACACACATAAAGCCAATGCACTACTTTAAATGGAATAGTTATAATTCTTTTAAGAAAGAAAGCAATAATGAAAGTATCATAAACATTGCTTTAATTGTTCACAGGCTTCGCCTTCTAATAGTCACCAGGAAAGGGCAAGTGAGATGCCTTATTAAAATAAAGACACTTGCCTGCTCTGGTTTGAAGTTTTGTGAAACTGCTTCATTATAACATGTTCTTGTTTAAAAATAAATTCCAGCTATTCAAAGTTTTTTTTCCTTCTTCATTCTTTTCAGAGGTATTTAAATAGGCCAGTTCCAGGCGAGGGTAATTCAGAGTCTGCTCCAGGCTTTGTGGGCTGTTGCGCTGTCTGTAAGTACACAGCTGCAGGTCCCCTCCCAACCCCGCAGCAGACAGCAGAGCCTCCTCCTTGGCGTGCTGTTAGTGACCAGTCCGCAAAGACGTAGAACATGGGTATGTAGCTGAGGGTGGGTCACTCTTCTGTGTGATTGCAGCTGCCTGTGTGCAGCCTTCCCTGCCTGGCACGGTCCTTCCCCGATACATGCACATGTCTTATTAGGCCCTTTGAGGCCAGGGTAGTTTGGAAAGCAGAGAGCATGGAAACTCACTTAGACTGCAAGTCGCTGTTGGCTTCTTAGATTTGAGGTGAGAAGAAAGTGTGAGTGTAGTTAGTGGTTCAGGCAGGTGGAGGGGAACTGTAGGTGCAAAGGCCCTGTGGTGGGGGATAGCTTAGTGAACTTGAAGAGCTGCAAGGAAAGCATTTGGCAGGAGCCCAGTTGATAGCAGCAGGGTAGGAGTTGCCAGGAGGCTATGAGGTGGGTGGAACCAGCCCATGTTGGGTCTCCTGAATTGGAATCAGGCCAGTGTACATTTCTGAGGACCTGCTTGGAAGTTGTTGTCCAGGCAGACTGAAGGGGGCTTGATTAGGCTGGCGGCAAAAGACAGGATTAACAGGATAGTTGAGAAATATGCAATTAATAAGATGCAGTAATGCATAAACATAGGGAAGGCGAGGAGGGCGAAGTAGGTCAAAGTGGACCCCAGACCTCTGGCGTGAGTGACACGTTGACTGGTGAATGGTACACAGTTGGGGAGAGAGCCACAAGAGAGCTGGAGCCGGGTGTGCAGGTAGAGTGGGGGGAGGGTGGGTTGGGTTTTGTTCTGAGTAAGTTTGAATTTGGGGGGGCATCTAGTTGGTGAGGTCTCAAGGGCAAGAGTCTGTAATTCAGAGGATTTACCTTCGACACAAGGAGTCCTGGTAGGGTCGTGGCAAGTAGTGGGCTGTGATCAGTAGTTTGAAACCACTGGCAGCTCTTTGGGAGAAAGACTAGGCTTTTCTCTCCATTAAACAGTTAGAGTCTCAGAAACCCACAGGGGTCGCTGTGAGTCAGCATTGACGCGAAGGCAGCAAGCTTGGTTGTGGGTTTGGACCATAGACACACAGCGGGATACTGGTGTTGTTAGCCTTTGCAGTCGAGGCTTCTGGCTCGAAAAGTAAAAATAAAAAAATCAAGATTCAGCTATTTAGTCTAAGGCAGTGTTTCCAAAGTGGGAGATTATCCCCTACTCCCCCCACCCCCTCATCCCCCCCACCCCCCGTCAGAGGGCACTGGAATGAAGCAGATACTTACACTTTATCTGGATTATGTGCTATAGTATAAAAGTGTGTGTGTGTGTGTGTGT
>NW_022103928.1:30965814-30976139 GCF_000313985.2 Echinops telfairi | reverse complement strand
TCCGTTTGGGAGCCCCTAAGGCAGTGGTTCTCAACCTTCCTAATGCCGCCGGCGACCCTTTCATACAGTTCCTCATGTGGTGGTGACCCCCCAACCATCAAATTATTTTCGTTGCTACTTCGTCACTGTCATTTTGCTACTGTTATGAATTGGGCAACCCCTATGAAAGGGTCGTTCGATCCCCAAAGGGGTCGAGAACCCCTACTGTCAGGTTATATTTCTGAGGTTTAAGTGCACTGAACCTCTGCTTAATCTTGGCTTGGGAGCCTTCTTCATTTTGAAACGTGAGGGTTTGAATAGATTCAGCTTTTGCATTTCAGGATCAAGGGTGGGGAGCATTTCTCTATGATCACAGATACCCCGGGCTCAGCCTGGGGAGAAGCCACCCCTACCTGCCTGGTGCCAGCTCAATCTGCAGAACCTCCTGGTCATGGGAGCACAGCGCTGCTCCCACCTCGGGCTCCCGCCACCACTACTTTGAAACAAACAGGGGTGACTGGGCGGAAGGTCAGGAGTTTAAGAGCTTGTTTTATTCAAGACCGGGGTAAGAGACAGGAGGGGAGTGAGCTGGTTTTATATGTGGATCTTGGTATTTTCTTTTGAGATGGGGTGGAGAGTGGTTGGGGCAGGGAGGGAAGGCAGCCAGCCAGAGGGAACGTTGCCAAGCAGAGCGCTGCTAATGTGAACCATACGGGGGCTGCAGCCCATCTCCCTGCCGGCTGTAATGCAGTCCTTGCTGGAAGATGGCCTGGGCAGTGCCGTAGTTTAACCCTTCAGGGACTGAGCTGAGAGGAGGTTCTCGGCCTCCCACTATCGACATTTGGGGTCGATAATTTTCTGTTGTAGGGCCTAACCTGTGGAGGCCATTTAGTAGAATCCTGGTCTCCCGAGCTCAGTTGTGCTAACCAAACTTGCTTTCCGACATTGCCCATGGACTGTTGGGGTGCAAAATCCCTCCTGGTTAGGAACCCTGGCTTAAAGCCAGCTGGCTCCGCCGGCTGCCTAACAGACCTTCCCCGTTGAGAGACCCCCTTCCCTGGACACATAGCTTCCTTATATGGAGGACTGGCCAGGCTGGGCCTTGGGGAGGGAGTAGCTTCTCAGGAAGGAGATGGTCACTGGGTCCGAGGGGAGGCGTGACTTGCCTGTGGCTGGTAGGAAACGGAGCGGAACGTGAACCTGGGTGACTCCGGGTTCTGAGCTTGTTCTGCAGTCTCTGGAGCACCGTCCTCCAGACTGCCAACTCTGCAGTGGCGTCAGACCGGGCCACACTGTCACAGGGCTGACATCAGAATGGCTGTCTATAAAACTGTGTGTAGTGTGCCAGCAGAATTTTTTAAATTTTTATAAGAATAACCTTGTAGTGATTACATCGTTTTAACATCAGAACCATTTTTATAAGCCCAGCTAGCATATACCAGTAGGCCTACAAGGCTAAATCTCTGTGCTAATTTACTTTTTGAGATGTCTCCTGTGCTCTGTTCAAAGCTGTCATTGCCCAGTCACAATGGTGCTTCAAATCATGTATGCTCTTGTCTGCACTCTCTATGAGCATGCTCAGTTGCTTCTGCTCGTTTTATAGTCACTGATTTTGTCAAATGTTCTAGTGTTTTAGCTGTGATATTATGGTTATTCGTATTTGTTCATCTATACCATTAACTTTTTATAATGACGTAGCAATTAAAGGAAAAATTTTTAAAGACTTCTACTCAGTTACTACTAATGTAATTTAGTGTAGAGAATTTACAAAACAATTTTGTTGTTAGCATTAATATCATCTAAGAAATTACATTTAAGCGATTTTAACTTTATTCATTAATTAAAATTGATAATAAATATTACAAAGGATTCTGCTTTGTGATCTTATCCAGTAGGAGATTCATGGAAGGGAGGGGGTGGTACCGGAATCTCCCACACTGGCTGATACCACACCTAGGCCCCCACTGCAATTCTGTCAAAGATTTTTGATACCATCTGTAAACATGGGGATCCCCCGGACATTCTCATTGCTGACATGCTGGCTGTGAACTGGGAGTTCCTGCTATCTCTTCGAGATGCTAACCATTAACTTGGAGGTTCCTTTACTTCTGATCTCCCACTCCTCCCTCAAGTTCAATAATTCACTAGGATGGCTTTCAGAATTTAGGAAAGCACTACATGGATTATGGTTTTCTTATCACAAAGAGGATATAAATGAAAAGACACACAGGGTGAAATTTGAGGTAGTCCTCAGTGGATAGAGAGCTTCCCAGGTCCCCCAAATGGGTACACCACCCATCCTGGTGCACCAATGTCTCACCAACCAGGAAGCTCGTGGAGCTGCGAGGCTCAGAGCCTCATTACCTGTGCTTGCTTGACTGAATCATGCCCTAGTTCCCTGAGGTCGGCTGACAGAATAAAGTGGATTTCATGGTCTGCCCAGTCTCTACCTGCATTAACTTAATAAGCATAATTCTGAGGTAAGTATGGTGTGGGGTCTCTTCAAAGCCACTCAATCCCTGGGGAAATCCCAAGGTTTGGGAGATTATCTCCCTGGAACCAAGGACAAAGATCAAATTATTTGGGTAAAATTTGTTAACTTTCTTTATCTTATAGCTGTATACGTATGGCTTCATTATCTAGCACTGCTATAATCAAAAGACCACGTTGAGTGGCTTGACTGAACAAATGTGTAATTTCTCATAGTTTCGGAGGCCAGAAGTCCAAAATCACAGGCCTGGCTCTAGGGGAGGCTCTCTCTCTGCCACTCTGGAAGAAGATCCTCATCTCTCTGAGCTGCGCTCCGGGCCTGTCTTCATGTGACTTAGCGTCTCTCTTCCCCATCTCTGCTAGCTTGCTTTTAATCTTGTTTATATGAGGGGCAAACCCCCCCCCCCAAAAGGAAACTTTTTCCCTCAAAGCTATGTATTTAAATTTTTTTACAAAACAACCTATCACCTTCAAAATACTGTCCATTACACTTAATACATTTGTCCAATCTGCGATTCCATTCTTGGAAACATTTTTAAACTCATCTGTTTGGAGGGCTGACAGCACCTCCCTTGTTTTTTTCTTCACCTCTTCTTTGTCGTCAAATCGCTGTCCTTTCATGTCCCTCTGCATTTGCAGAAACAAAAAGAAGTCTCATAGAGCGAGGTCAAGTGAGTAAGGTGTGTGATGCAAGAGAGGAATGCTGTTTTTGCTAAAACTGGCACACTGAGATGGCTGCGTGAGCAGGTACATTGTTGTGTTGGCAAAACCAGTCCCCCAAATGCCACAAATCAGGCCTTTTTTCTCACACACAGTTACACAATCTTTTCAGAACTTCTAAATAGAAAGCTTGATGAACAGTCTGACCTGGTGGAACAAACTCCAAATGCACTACAAGGTGACATTTTTGTCCTTTCGGGAAGTTGATGAATGTCCAGAACGAGGTATGTCATCTATGGACATTTCAACTTTTTTGAAATGAGAAAACCACTCATACACATGAGTTATTCCCATAGCCCTGTCCCTATAAGCTGTGTTCAACATCACAACCATTTCTGCAGTACTTTTCCTGAGCAAGAAACAAAATTTCATAGTCACACGCTGTTCTCTTAAATTGGCCATCACAAAAAATGAGGTTCAAGTGAAACTGCTTTTACGAAAAAATTCACTGTGATCAGAGAGAACTTTCTTAGGCAACACCAGTGGGTGCACTAACTCACAGCAAGTTGCTGGATGTTTGCCTGTCTGGAAAAATGCGTACTACTGAAAGCTCTGCCCAACAGAACTTTTTTCCCATTTTTTTTGGTTATTCTTTGGGGCGTGTACCCCCTCGTACCTTAAAAGAGACCAACTCAAGATACACCCTACACTAAACCTTTCTTATTAATATAACAAGATAGCTCATTCCCAAAGGGAATTATGACCAATGATCAAGATTAAGATTCACAGCACCTGTTTTATTTATTTTTTTGAAGGACGCAGTTCGATCCATAGCATTGTGTTTGTATACCAGATTCTGGGAGGACACAGCACACTGAACAATGGTGACATCTTAGGGGAGTGAGGGAACGTGGAATTCGGGGCTGAAAAGAGAACGCTTATCTCGGCTATGCAATTAGTAGTCAATCTTTTATAGACGCGTTTGCAGTGTGTCTCATATCAAAGAAAAAGATCACGAGCCAGGGTAAGAGTGCTTTTTGCTGTGCCTCCCTTCTTCCTTCCCCTGCTCCAACTAGTTCCGGAGTGCCGTCTTGCTTGGGACACCTCTTACGGCTGGCCAGCACCCTTCGGTGGGAAGACCACCTTCTCTTGAGAAAGATTGACTTCATCCTTGCCCTCTGGGTTCTGTGCATGGCCCCTGATCCCTTTGTGTGGATGCCTGCTCTGCGATGTGTCACAGCCTGCCTGGTCCTTGAACACTCCTGGACGGACGGACGGACGTGCTGGGTGCCTTCTTGCTCTGCCCAGCTACTCCTCCAGGCCCGGTGGCCTCACTAAGCAGGCAGCAGCATTCCTGGGTCCCCTGCGTAGTCCCCACCCCCCTATCCTGCCTCTCCTCCTTTGACTCCCTTACACCGATTTCCATTCCTTTCATCCTTGTCCACTCTTTTTTAAAAAAATCATTTTATTGGGGACTCATTCAGCTCTTATCACAATCCATGCATACATCCATTGTGTCAAGCACATTTGTTGCCACCATCATTTTCAAAACAGTTTTATTGGCATACAATTCACATACACAATTCAGTGGTTTAAATGTATTCAAGAGAGTTGTGCATTCATCACCACAATCCATTTTCGACCATTTTCTTCCTTCTTGTATCCAGTATTATCAGCTCTCCATCCCCCCAACCTTCCCTGTTGTAAACCTAAGAAACTCTTAATCTACAGATTTACCTTTCTTCATAGATTTACGTACCCGGAGTTTTGTATAAAGAAATATTTTTTTAAGTCCCAACAACAGAATGAAACACAGAAAGAACTCAATCCAAAAGCTACATAATAATATTAGAACAAGTGAAAAATAAGTCAAAAGGGAAAATTGATAGTGAGAGGTTAGATTTTAACCTGACTATCTCCGCAGCATTGCCCTCTGAGGACAAGACTAGGTCACCTCCTTGGTTAATGGATGGAATTCAGTGGAGGCTTAGTGCATGTGGGTCCTTGCCCACTCTCTACCTCTTTCTCCATCTCCCGTTCTGCGAAGACACACAAAAGTCTTGTGGGTGCTGCTCTTGCTGTCCCGTCACCTTCTGGAGTTAGCATACACAAATACTGATCCTTCCACACAGGCTGCCGCCTTGCTGATACTATTCCTGGATGCTGGACTGTGAAGCACTCCTGTTTCTCCCCTGCTGCGGATGGAGCACATTTCTCTTGCAGGGGGACAGCAGTAACACACTGCTATTTATCAAAAGTAAGCTGTGACTCAGGTAGCAGAGCCGATCCTTTGCTGTTGTTTGTCTTAACCTCTGGACCTAGGCATTTACTCTGCCGTTTAACAGGCCAGAGCACTTCCCCTCCCACCTGTGTGCTTCTTCTTGGAGTATGGTCCTGAGTCATCCTCAGATTTGACCTCTAGACTCAGCTGACACTGCAGGGCTTGGAGAGGAGGGGCTGTAGGGGTGCGGTGTGGTGTAGAGTCTGGGGCACATTCCAGCTCACTTCTGCTAAGAACCAGACACCTAAGTCCACTGTCATCGAGTGGATTCCATCTCATAGCACCCTGTGAAGGGTTTCTGAGACAGTCTTTACGGGAGCAGACAGCCTCGTCCGTCTGTGTGGAGTGACTGGTGGGTTTGGACGCTGACCTTGCGGGCCCCTCTAAATCCTTCTGGTTGGTGGCACAGATCTGTTGCTCCTTGTGCTTGCCTGGTCAGCTGTGTGAGTCACACTCAGAAAATACCCACCCTTGGAGGTTGTGTTGACAGTGGGCTAGGATTCTACCCTGGCCTTTGGGCCTGAGTGGATGCAACAGGACAGGCTAGTCTGCCTAGCATCCGGGGGACATGACATGGTATTTCACCAGCTAGGATGACCAGTGGCCCACACCAGCCCTGTGCTGCTCCATGCCTTTACTGCCCTTGCCCAGTGGGCCCAGGGCCCAGGTGGAGGAGCCTGTTTCCTGCTGTGAGCTGTATCCTGGCCTCCTGGCCTGGCTTGTGATCTGACCCTACGGCTACCTGGAAATCCAGCAGCCCGTGGCGGGAAGTGGTGACTGTCCCATTCCAGGCCAGGAGTACATCGCTGCAGCCTCCTTCCCGATGCCGGCCTCGGTTCACAGGGAGCCCTCTGAGGCTTTTGATGTGCACAATGGATGTTTGGCTTGACCAAGTTTGTTTGCTTAAGCATTACTCTTGCCAGTTCATTCGGACCTTCTCTTTCTTTTAAAAATATGCTGCTTGCCAAGGGTTATTTTGGATCTGTTTTTGTTTATCAGGTAGAATTGTTCCAGCGCAATTGAAAGCAGACCTGCATGTTGACATGAGTTGGAGCTGCTGGCCAGGGTGCGCGCGCACATGCAGGACTTGTGGAGGGAAGAGTCCTGGGGCCTGTGGGGTACATGGCGCGTGCATGGCATCTAGGAAAGCCACCTGTTTGACTGGGGACTGGTTGCCACAGATTTTCATCTTCTGGGTTTTAGCAATGGCAGCATTGCAGGTAGGAAGAAGTTAGGGACCGTCATCTTTTGCAGGAGGCACTTTGGTAAGCTTGGGTTGCGGGGGACTTGAGCTCAGTGCTTGGCTATGTGGGGCATGCCTGCATTGGGCCCAGGCTTCCTTGTCTGCAGGCTGGCCGGCCCCCACCTCACAGGCCTGGGTATGGACGGCAGCATTTGACGAGTAAGCAAGGCTGTTTAGAAGCCACTAAAGAGCCGGGGATGGTAGTTGAGACCCCATCGGGCTGTGGCTCCCTGCTTCCATGAGTGCCACTTTGTTTTGACGTTGTGGGCACTAACTGCTGAAACATCTACAATGAATTTCTGAACGTATAGGCAGAGTGGCTGGATGACTCAGCCCATCTTCCTTTCTCTCCCAGGCTGGCCCAGGAGCCAGCCTGGGACATGGAAGCCGGGCCAGGTCTCACTGAGAAGGGGCACTGTATCCAGGGGCCAGTTTGCGCATGGTTGCTAGTAATCAAAACCAACTCAGAGAGCAGAAGTAAAGAAAGGGCATCTCTGTGCTCACATACCTGAGAGCCAGGGTCCCGCAGCTTCAAGCCCCGAGGACCTTGGGCTGGCGTGCTCTCGGTCTCTGGTGCATGTGCTCTCTGGCAGACTGTCATGTAACAGAAGTGCTGCTGTTCAGCCTTGCTGTAGACGCAGAGGGCATGCCCCATACTGCACCAGAAGACAGGTGTGGCCATCAGAGGCTAGGCCCTGTAGACTTTCTCGGGTGGCTGGCACCTTGATGGCATTGGGTCCTCTCCTGACTGGTCATGTCTGTGCCATGGTGCCCTCTTCACTGGCTGGCAAGAACCCTCTTTCTTATCCAGCTGTGGACCAACAAAGGTGTACATTTGAGGAGACTGGGGGGAAAGCTTCGCCTGCTTGCCCCCCAAATGGGGGACTCACATTGTAATAACAAATGGTTATCATTAAAAACTCAACAATACTGAAAATATGTAAAATAACCTCAGATCACTCTTGGCGAGAAATCCAGATAGCAATTTGTCAGTGTCCCTTCAGACTAGAGTTACGTGAAGACACGGGTCAATTCTTCATTAGTGGAATCACATTCTATCTGTTGTGTGTTCTGTACCCCTCCCCCTCCCACCACCTGGACACCTTTACTTTTCAATAAATAGGGAGCATATAAGCATGCAGCAGACTTGAAAGCACAGAAGTAATTATATTTATCTGATTTTGGGGCTCTTTCTAAAATGATTTTTACTCCCTTGTTTCCTCAAACCACACAGGCCTTCCTTGAACACTGCATGCAATTTCATATTCTCTCGAGGACTCGCCCTTTTGGGAAAGCAGGTTTGGAGCTGGTGGGGCACAGAATCTGCGTGCTCCTCTATTGAATGGCTCCGTGCAGACAGAACTGCAAGGCCTTGGTGCCCTGCCCAGTGGGAGGGACCCTGGCACAGTACTGGCCACCAGGACGCACTTCAGCACTCACAGGAGATCCACAGAAGGCAGGGGGTGCGCAGAGGGCCTGCTTGGGTGTCTGGGTACTCTTAGGGTTTCCTATTGAGATGGAAACCCTCTTCCCGTTTGACCTTGCCCCTGAGAGGAAGGGGAAACTACTGATAGGTTTTAAGCAGGTGAAGGCGTGGGGAGGGAAAGACAGAAGCATCACAATCTCCTGGCTGGGTGGAAAGCTAATGAGAGGGGCCCGGAACACATGATGGCTGGGTCCAGGTGAAAGGTGGTAATGGTTTGGTTTCTGGTGGTATTGGTAAGACTGGACTGGAGAGATAATAGGAGATAATAATGCTGCATGATAAGACTAGATATGGGGATAGTACAGCATATCCCCAAATACCATAGATTTTACCTTCGTATGTTGCATTAGTCCCAGTGAACCAATATTGGCACATCATTATTAGCAAAAATCCATATTTTATTCAGATTTCCTGAGCTTTTGCTCAGTTCCGGAATGTCTTCCAACACCCTACATTCCGTTCAGTAGTCATAACTCCTCAGCCTCCTCCAGTCTGTAATAACTTCCCAGACTTACTTTGTGTAGATGACCCTGACAGTTTTGAATAGAATCGTCAAATGTGTTGTCCTGATTAGATTAACATGGAGCTACCAGCTTTGGGGAGGAAGATCACAGAGGTAAAGTGCCCTGTTTTCATCTCACCATATCAGGGATACATGGTCCCTTCCGCCATCACTGATGGTCACCTGGCTAAGGCAGTGCATTCTGGCTTTCGGCTCTATTCAGTTATTCCCTGCATTCTCACCCCCACCTCCTTTTACTTTTCTACTTAGAGCAAGTCCCTAACCAACCCCCAGTCAAAGGTCAGCGTGAGAAGCTCTGTTTCCTTCAGGAAGGACTGTATTTGTGCATTGCTTCGAATTAGGCTTCATTGGATATTTCTGTAAGGTGTGCTCATTGATACTGGAATATTGTTACTTCTAAGCACTTTCAGCTGTGACAGAGCAAGGCTATACTGGCTCAGGCCATGACTGGTAAGCAGAGGGTCACCACAAACAAGGGCAGCCCTCAGTGTGGTGGATTGACCCAAAGCCAAAACACGGAGCTCAAACATATCAACAGTCATGGCGATGGTGAGAACGAGGCAGTCTTTGTACTGTTGTCCCTAAAGTCACCACGAGGCAGAGCCAGCCTAATGGCACCTAACAACATATTGACACAGCATCATATAAAGTCATCGATATCCAACCATCTGTATCTAGATTCAGTTAAATCCAGTACCGCAGAGGAGCCCAGGTGGTGTCGTGGTAACACTTTGGGCGGCGATCTGCATGAACGGCAGTTCGATACCACCAGCATTTCTGCAGGAGAAAGACAGTTTTCTACTCCCGCTGGGGGCGGGGCCGTCACTGTGAGTCAGCATTGACTCAACGGCTGTGAGTTTGGCTTGGTTCAGAATCTAGTACCACATGGTTATTCTGGTCTTCCTCCCCTTACCTGTTGTAAGCTCCCTCTACAACCACGAGGAACCTGGCTCCGGCCACCCACTCACTTATTGGTCCAGTAGATAGACCATCTACTATGTAACTGTTTCAGAGTGGCTCACCTGCACTCTGAGAGTCCCTTTTTACTGTGGTCACCACAGGTTGCCGAGGCTCTGTCTATGCGAGCAGGAAGTCCCTGCTCAGACAGGTGTTTGAGGAATGAACGATGAGAGTTAATTTGGCATATCAGATGGTGAAATGTCCCTGTTTGCCTGGGAGCTTCTATCGGTGGCCCTTCCCGCCAGCGGGTGGAGGAGGAGGTGAATCTGAAACGCAGAGGTCAGGGAAGTGGCCATCAGAGGAGGCAGGTGGACTGTGCTACCTGTTGCTGCCCTGGAGAGAGCATGAATGGTGTGAGCAGGTGGCCCAGAGGAACATACCAGGCAAAGAGGGAATAAGCTCAGGAATGGACTCTGGGGAGCCCTTGGGAGCCCCTGATGGATGACATAATTAGGACAGATTGAAGATGTCTGTCTTAGCTTCCACAGCCTCCAAGCTCTTCATGCCAGTACTGGGCGGGTGGGGGGCTGGAGTATGAAGCGCAAGGCTGGTGTAATCAAAGGGAGGAAGAAACGATGAGAAGACCGTGAGGCTAGAAATCCCCTGGTCCCATGGGCGGCCAGGAGAGCTGCTCTCCAGGGAAGTTACCCCGCAACTGGAGGTGTTGAGGAGCCACTGGGAGTGGCGTTCTTGCCACATGGGG
>NW_022103928.1:30961069-30965714 GCF_000313985.2 Echinops telfairi | reverse complement strand
GGGGGGGGGGGGCAGTTAGTAATTATAGCATTATAATTATAATTAAAACATAATGGTAGCATTTTAATCTTGACTTAAAAAGCGCTCTGGTGGCATCGTGGTTACATGTTGGGCTTCTAAACACCAGGTCAGTGGTTGGAAACCATCAGCCATCAGAATGGTTTCTAGGGCTGTCTACTCCCATAAATAATCTTATGGGGACAGTTTTCCCCTATCGACTCCATGACAGTGAGTTTTTGTTTGTTTAGCATTTTAATTGAATTGTTAAAAAAGTAGATGATGCAGTTTCATGGTAGTGAAAACAAATCCAAAATATACAAAGATGAAAAAATGTGTTTCCTAGTTTAGTGCCATCTGAAGTTTTTCCCCCCAAGAAATAGTTATGCATATTCAAGCATACACTCCTACCCTCTGTTATGTATTCGTTGCTCTGTATCTTGTTTTACCCAAAAGAACTCTTATCTTGGACGATAGTTTCATATGAGATGAGCTAGATCTACCTTTTTTCCTTTGACCACTGCAGTAGTGATTTCTTAAAGTACAGATTTATGGTATAAGCGTGTGTGTGTGTGTGTTTTTCAGATAACTCTGGGTAAATGGTATTCGCTTTGTAAACTATTTTCACATGACCCCTCGAGGGTGGCTTTGGCAGATATTCCAAAGAGAAAAACTGAGATGCTGATGAAAGGTGTTTTCTGCTCAAAGTCATACAGGTGCCAAATGGGAATTTGAGTTAGGGTCTCCTAATGCCACGCTTTTCACTGTCCTTTGGAGCGGAGGGAGGAAGACTGTAAGTACATGGACATCAAATAATGCTAGAGCTAAAGTCTGAAGGACCTGCCTCTGCTCAGCAGTGGTCGGTCTACAAGTCAATGAACGATAGATCAGGACTGTCGCTGAGAGGTCTCACCTCTGGGTACCCGGCATAGAGCCCAGCCTAGAGCAGGGACTGGGGCTATCTCGCTGGGATTTGGGGCACATGGTGGCTTCTGACTTTGGTAAGTGCTTGTAGGGTGTTGACGTATTGGATTGGAGTGGAGGACCAGCCTGTACTTTGTGCTTCTTAGGTGAGAGAATTTATCCCACTACAGAAGGGCTCTAAATGGACATGCTGGGCCCTATCACTGCAATCGGAGCGGTGTTTCTATTAGAATAATGATTTGTGTTATCTGCGGTACAAGTCTCTTGTCAGATAACACGTACTGAACAGGCTTTCCTCCGTCTCTAGCTTGCCTTTTCATTTTCTTCTGCGTCGTTTTAAAGTTTTTAATTCTTAGGAAGTTCAGCTTATCATATTTTCTTCCTTTTATGGCTCGTGCTTTTGGTGTTCTAAGAAATCTCTGCATATTCCAACCTAGTGAAGGTATTCTCTTGTGTTTTCTTCTGGATGAGTTATAGCTTTAGCTTTTGCATTTAGGTCTGGCTTTCATCTCACATTAAAATTTTTGTGGGATGTGAAGAGGAGATTGAAATGTGATTTTTCATTGTTTATCAATTGCTTCAGCACCATTTATTGAAAAGAATTCCCCTTTCCTGTTGAATTGCCGTGGTGTCTTTGTAAAAAACCAAAAACAAATAAAAAATCCGTGTGACTGAATTTGTATAGGTCTATTTCTAGACTCTCGGTCTGTTTCCCAATCTTAGGCTGTCTTGACAACTAGGCAGCGTGTCTTTCAACATCGTTCTTCTGGTTGGGGTTCTTCCGGGTCCTTTGGGTCCATATAAACTTTCCTCGACTTATTTTCTATGGATTGGTGTTGTGTGTGCAATGCAGTGAAATGACTTGGCGTGGCTCTTTTATTCAGTCTCTGTAGCTCTCCAGTGACAGGGTGGGCACATGCAAATAGAGGGTAAAGCGGCTCCAGCGGTCCCTTTTTGGCCCTCACTGGGTATCACGTGAGCCATTTCAGAAGGTTAAACCGAGACCTTGAGGACCACGAAGGAGAGCCAGGGGTGAAGCAGTCCAGGGTCCCTGCAGGGAGCGTGTCAGAGGAGACAGCAGAAGGAGGAAAGCCGAGTGCCTTTGGGCATTTGTCAGCCTCAAAGAAGCTCTGTGGCATTTATCTGAGCAAGGCAGAGGCCAAGGGACTGTGTGAGGGAGAGGCTGAGGACTAGAGAGAGACACGCCCTGCCAGCATAGCTGAGAAGAAGCCCTGCAGACAAAAGAACTGCATCCCTTCAGGTGTAAGGCATCATCAGAACAAAAAAATCTTACCATAGTGAATGATGGGGGGAGTGCGGAGTGGAGATCCAAAGCCCATTAGTAGGCCACTGGAGATCCCCTTGCAGAGGGGTCTCGGGGAGGAGATGAGCCAGTCAAGGTGCGATGTAACAACGATGAGAAATACAACTTTCCTCTAGTTCCTAAATGTTTCCTCCCTGCTCCCACTACCATGACTCGAATTCGATCTTGCAAGTCTGGCTAGACCAGAGGAGGTATACTGGTACAGATAGGAACTGAAAATACAGGGAATCCAGGACGGGTGAGCCCTATAGGACCAGTGGTGTGAGTGGCAAAACAGGGAGGGTAAAGGGAGAATGGGTAGGAAAGAGGGAACCGATTACATGGAACTGTGTGTGACCTCCTCCCTGGGGGACAGACAACCGAAAAGTGGATGAAGGGAGACGTCGGATAGGGCAAGATATGACAAAATACCCATTTATAAACTATCAAGGGCTCATGCGGGAGGGGGGAGCGGGGAGGGAGGGGAAAAATGAGGACCTAATGTCGGGGGTTTAAATAGAGAGAAAATGTTTTGAGAAACGATGTACAAATGCGCTTTATACAATTGATGTGTGTATGGATTGGGATAACAGTTGTATGAGCCCCTAATAAAATGTAAAAAATAAAAAAAAATTTTTTTAATGTAAATTAAAAAATTTTAAAAAAAGAACTGCATCCTTAACATTTTGTAACCTGCTGACTTCCCCATGGAAGCCCCACAACCGAGACTACTGCCTGTGAGTTCTGTGTGGCCACTGCATTGTTTCTTTGAGCCCAAGAGCAGTGGCGTGTTGTGGGAGGAGCGTCCAGGGTCAGGATAGGGTAGAGATAGTCGGAGGTTAGAGGCGTGACTGACTCTAGTGTCACAGGACTCCTTCTTGGGCATCGGATTCTCCCCCTCCCTTCAGTGTGGAATGACATGGAGGGGGAGAAGCCCCCAGATGGTGGCTCTTTCTGGGGTTAGGCCACAAAGTTGCTGTCTGGGAACAATTTGGTGTTTTATTGAGTCTTCCTATCCGTAAACATGGCATATCTTTCCATTTACTCGTAATTTTAGTTTCTCTCAACAATGTTTTATAATTTTAAGTGCAGAGTAC
This sequence comes from Echinops telfairi, assembly GCF_000313985.2. Lineage (NCBI taxonomy): Eukaryota > Metazoa > Chordata > Mammalia > Afrosoricida > Tenrecidae > Echinops > Echinops telfairi. The sequence goes on along the minus strand of NW_022103928.1, from coordinate 30,962,393 downwards.
TGAAGACCTTTCATTAAATTTATTCCTACACATATCTTTTTTGGTAACCCGTGCTTTCAATGAAGATCCATCTGATGTCAGTAAAGCTATCCCTTGTTCCCCGTCGCCTTCTGAATCCAGCGTGTATTTCTTATTAGAATAATCAGGCAACTAAACCCGTAAGTAAAAGTCTGCCCACAAAAAACAAAAAACTGTAGTCCCTCCTAACTTCACTGGTGAATTATCCCAACCTTTAAATAAACAAATAATACTAACTTCGTACAAATTCTTCCTGAAAATAAAAAAAATAAAAAAGATGAAACAACTTTTTTGGTGAGGCTAGAATAATGTTGACTCTAAAAGACGAGGAAGAACATACAAAAACAGTTTATAGACTGTCATCTGAGTACAGACACAAAAATGGAAACTGTAGGTTAGCAAATGAAATCTAGCACTGGATGAAGGAAAAAACCCAAACCTCACAACCATTGAGTCAATTCTGGTTCATAGCAACCCTGTAGGACAGGCTACAAGTGCTCCTGTGAGTTTGCTAGACTGTAGCTGTTTCTGGGCAGAGAGCCAGCCCCATCTTTCTCCCGAGGCTGAGATGTGGCTGGTAGTTTTGAACTGCTGCTCTTGCAGTTAGCAGCCCAACGGGCAACCACGGCACCACCAGGCTCCTGAGTTAAGAGAGCTTGGCTCAGTTTCCCATTTGGCACCTGTATGACTGTGGAAAACACCATTCACCAGGATCTCAGTTTAATAGATTCATCCTAGGAATACAAGATGATTTTGACATTCAAAATCCAATAAATAAAATCCACTAATAATGAAGAAAAAGCATATGTTTACCTCAATAGAAGCAAAAAAAAATAATTTCACAGAATTCAGCATTCATTTATGATTTTAAAAGTTTCCTAGTAAACTGGCATTAGAAAAGAACTTCTTGAATCTAATAGAGACTAGACACCAAAAAAGCTACAGTTAAAATATCTAAATATTACCATCATATTGAAATACTAAACACCCAAAAATTGTGCCTACAGACTGGGATCATTTTTTGGCAATGATATACCAGACTTAATTTCTAAGTCATCGAAAACTTTAAAACACACAACACAAACAATTCATTTCACCAAAGAAGACATTCACGTGGCCAACAAGCATATGAGGAAATGCTCATGATCATTAACCATTAGAAAGATGCAAATCAAACAACAATGAGATATCACCTCATTCCAGCATTCAGAAAAAAACAAAACAAACACTGTCAAGGGTGTGGAGAGACAAAACTCTCAGACACTGCTGGTGAGGCTAAAATGGTATGACTACTGTGGAAAACGGT
>NW_022103928.1:30959050-30960686 GCF_000313985.2 Echinops telfairi | reverse complement strand
GGAAAAGCAGTGTGCAGTAAGGGGAAGGGCAGCATAAAATAGTAAAGGCAAAGGAAGACACTGGGAGGAACACACGTGTTACAAGCAACAAAGGCAAATACTAGTACACACAGGAACAATTGAAAAATCTGAGCAGGTATAGACATTTAAGTTGAACAAGGGTGGGGAGGTGAATGGGGCTGCTGTGAATGTATATAGGGTTGACAGAGGATATTTTTATATATGTATTTATATGTGCTACAAATATATCCATGAATACAGTTGAACATACAGGGGATGAGATCATGAAAACTTCTTTATCAAGCACCAGGAATCGGAAATGAATCGCTGGGTCTTTGGGCACAGTACCATGGTCTTGGAGGATATCAAGGTCAATTGGCATAACGTAGGCTTCAAAGACAGTATTCAGCTTTGGTGAGCAGCAACTGGGGTCTTAAGAGCTCACGAGTACCCATCCGAGGTGTAACTATTGGTCTCACCCCACTCAGAGCAGAGTCGAGAAAAATCAATTCAAAATCAAAAGACTGAAGTTTTCCAGAAATTTGTCTTGCTTAGATCCACGATCACTGTTCATGGAAGCAGCAGTCAAGATATCAAAGGACACATTGTACCGGGTAAATCGGCTGCACAAGACCTCTTTAAAGTGTTTAAAAAACAAGGATGTTACTTTGAAGACTGAAGTATACATGACATAAGCCTTGGTATTTTCAGTCACCTCATATGTATGTGGAAGTTGGACATTGAATAAGGAAGACCAAGGAATCGATACCGTTGAATTATAGTGCTAGTGAAGACTATTGAAAGTATGATGAACTGCCAAAAAAACCCCAAGCAAATCTGCCTTGGAAGAAGTACAGCCAGAATACTTCTTAAAAGCGAGAATGGGGAGACTTTGTCTCATGTACTCTGGACATGTTGTCAGCAGAGACTAGTTCTTGGAAAAGGACATCTTGTTTGGTAAAGTAGAGGGGCAGCGAAAAAGAAGGCACATATCAAGGTGGGTTCACACAGTGGCTGCGGCAGTGGGCTCAAACATAAGAACAGTTGTGAGGGTGGTGCAGGAGGGGGTGTTCCATAGATCATAGGGGCGGGACGCACCCAATGGCACAGGGTCTGGGTGGTTCCCAGGTGATGCTCTGTGTCTGTCTGTGTTTGTTGTCTGTTCTCTGTTTGAAGGGCTCGTTTTAATATTTCTTGTTAGGTTGGTCTAGTTTTTACAAAGTTTTGTTTATCTGGGTAAATCCTAGTTTCACCATCGTCATTGATAATTTTAATGGCTATTTAATTCTTGGTGTTTTTTTTTTCTTTCATTGTTTCATATAGATCATCTTATTGCCTGCGTAGTTTCTGCTGAGATATCAGAATTCAATCTTATTGGTTCATCCTTTTAGGTAACTTGTCTGTTTTCCCCCACTGCTTTCAGGATTTTTTCATTGTTTTTTGTTATGGTAAGTCAGACTATGGTATGTCTTAGTAATTTTCTTTTGGAGCTTGTTGACCTTTCTGAATGTGTACCTTCTCATTTTTCATAGTACTAGAGAAAATTTCTTACATAAAATCTTTGATAATTTGCATAGTATGTTTTTTCATTGTTTCTTTCTGTTCTGGAATTCCGATTACACCTAAATTATTCCTC
>NW_022103928.1:30954044-30955598 GCF_000313985.2 Echinops telfairi | reverse complement strand
TCTGATATATACATCGGTTGGTCTTGTTGCTACTTTGCTGCTGCAGTGTAGCAACCACGTGGGACAGAGTGAAGGTGCTGCCCCATTGGGTTCCCCGGGCTGTCACCTCTGGGAACAGCTTGTCAGGTCTCTCTGATGGAATAACTAGAGGGTTTGAGCCATTGACCATTTAGTTAGCAGCCAAGTGGTTACCCAAAGCACAACTCAGACCATTTAGAGCTATAGATTTGGGGGGTAAGTACTGCTTTATGCCAGTCTACAATTTTGGCATGTCATTTTTATTAGCATCTGGTTAGAACGATTTTTAAATTGATATTTAGTTGCTGCTTTGATCTATGAGCAATTTAGAAACATGTTGCTCAATTACCAAACATTTGATGACTTTTTAGTTGAATTTTTTGGTGATTTATAATTTTATTTCCCTGTGGTCAGGGAATGCACTCTGTATCCTTTTAGTTCTTTGAAATGTATAGGTTACTTTGTGACTCACTATATATGTACATATGCATATACTTTTAGACTATATGCATGCACATATGCATATTCATATCTATACACATGTATATGAGAGAATTTCAAGAATTTTGTGGAAAAGTGGAATGGAAGCTGTAAGGGTTCTGAAGTGGGTAATACCTCCGCTCTTGGCTTCGCACAATGAAAGAATTCACGTCAAAGCCGGTTTTGTAATCCAAGTGGGTTTTTATGAAGGACAGGACAAGTTTCAGGCTTTACAGTCTCAAAGGGCACCTGCTATCCCAGGAAGTGTGCCAAACTGCCCAGAAGCCATGCAGAAGTTCACAACTGGGCACAAACTACCACGTGGAAAAGAGCATCCCCATGTGCAGAACGGGGGCCAGAGAGGCTGTGGCAAGAGCGGGGACCAGAGAGCAAGAGGGGAAAGAAGGGAGGGGAGGGGAGAGGATTGGAGATTTGCTCTGAGGTGCCTTCGTCCAGGGGACTGGCAAACAGACAGCCGTCCTCCCTGTAGAGCCCCCAGGACCAGGTCAGAAGGCATTCTTTCCTTCCTGCCTCTGAAGAGGCCGGGAATAAATTCTGCTGAGCCTGCTTGGGGCCTGGCATTTATAGTGCATAAAGGTCAGCTTGAGTCTTCTGGAAAGTTTGTTCTGAGACTGGGAACTTAAAGGAGAAGAGTGAATTCAGCCCTGTCAGAGCAACACATTTAGAAAATGTCAGGCGCTGGCCTCTAGAAATGGCACATGAATTCTCTGCTGAGCACAGATGGTGGGTGAGTGCTCCTGGTATCATGCTGAGTTCTTCCCTGGGCAGAGTGGAAGGGACCCACTGCCATCTGGTCAGTTCCACTCACACACGTCTACAGGGAAGAGTAGAATTGCTTCCCAGGGTCTCCTGGCTGTAAACCTCTATGGATGCTGACTGCCTCATGTGGGTTCACACTGTGGACCTACCAGTTGACAGTCCAGTGCTTCACCCACAGCATCAGTAGGACTTCTTTTATTTATTTATTTTAGTCATTTTATTAGGGGCTCGTACAACTCTTATCACAATCCATACACACATCAATTGTGTATTGCC
>NW_022103928.1:30936332-30952556 GCF_000313985.2 Echinops telfairi | reverse complement strand
TCTAGAGGTCATGATCTTGTGAGAGAGAACCGAGGAATCTAGTACCTGGACCTTGGGGCACACATGGGCTACAGAGGATCCCAAAGAAGGGACATGAGGGTTCTCAGAAGAAGGAGATATAATGAGCTTCTAAAAAGCCAAACATGAGTTCACTGAGTGAAAAAGATGAGGGAAGAGCATTCCCATCCGAGAGAATGGCATGTGCAAAGGCCCAGAAGAATAGAATGAAGGATGACGCCTGTTCTCAGACACTTAACTTTTTTGTTTAACTCATCATTATTAGAATACAAAGGCGATCAGCGCCTCCCAAGCTGGTCACTGTGCCTAAGTCTCAGCCCCTTTTTTATACCTCCAGTCCCTGCCGAACCCGTCAGCGCTGCCCTCACAGCACTCCGGCGGAGGCCTGCGGCCACCAGCAACAGAGCCCTGCGGCCACCAGCAGCAGAGCCGTGCAGGCCTCTTGCTGGCTATGCTGTGTGTGCTGTGTGCCCACAGCTGACATGTGCTCATCTGGGTCATTTACCCCATTTGGTCAAATGGAATAGATAAAACTGAAACAAAACAAGGGAGCCAATTCAAAAAGCCCAAACGGACTCCGAGCAGATACTTCCTACTCAGGCCCGGCAGCCACGAGACAGTGGCTCGTAGCCCAGCCACCCTCTTGGTGATGGCCAGGCTCTCCCAACCACAGGAGCCGGCGTGGCCCCCCGGGCTACCTTCCGAAGTCTGGGCAGCTAAGGAAGCCAGTTCAAATCTGCCACCTGTTTGTAGTTTTCATAATTTTTGATTTGGCATTTTGATCAGTCTGGTTTTGGTCAAGGAAATGCATCCGTATCTCATAACAGGAAACCCCTTTTGTGATCTTTTCTTCAAGGAATTTTTCTCTTTCTCTATTTCCCCTTACCTTTATTTTCTTTGGCAAAAATACAGACCTAATATGATGTGCATCTTATTAAAAGTTCAGCATAATTTATTGCTGTTGGTTTGTTTACAAAATAAACAATTTCAGACTTAATTACATGGCCTTCGAACAGTCGCTGCTGCTGCTGCTTTTTTTTTTTTAATTTTCCCCGGGGCTGGGATTGAGAGAAGGTCCCAGGCTTGTGAGAAGTCATGTGCTGCAAGCCTCCTTCCTGGTGAGAGTCTCAGCATGAAGTCTCTGGACTCCAGGCTGCTTCCCCAACACCCACAGGAAGCCCACTCCCCCAGAACGAGGCAGGGACCCCTAGGAAGCCGAAGCTTGTCCTGGGAGTCTACCTTCCCATTTATGCTAGGGTTTTTAAGAGGATGGGTAGGAACTCGGAAAGTTTCCAAACCTGCCTCAGCCAAGTACTCTGCCTGCCCACAGAGTCTCTAAGGGAAGTACACACACACACACACACACACACACACACACACACACACACACACACACACGTGTGTGACTGGGGAGTGCCAAGAAAGCCAGCCAAAAGGAGCGTTTCCTAGTGTGGGGGGTTGGCCCTAGCCTTAATGAAGGCCTCTCAGCCCTCGTGAGTGGACTGGTCCAAGGGACAGACTCGCCTCTTCACCATCCTAGAACACACCATTGCTATGACAGGCGTCACCACTCAGTTTAAAAGAACGCCGAGTGGAGAGGGTGGAGAGTATGCCGGCACTGGTACCTACCCCGGCTGCCTGCCGTGGGGCGCAGTCCTGGCAGAGAAGAGAATGGTCACGGTTGCTCTACCGGAGTCCTGGTGGCATCCTGGGTTACTGGGCGCCCAGGTCAGCAGGTTACGGTGGCGCCGCTGGGGTTGTGACTCTTTGCCAGACTGCCCATGAATGTGGGCTCAAGGTGGCAGCCTTAGTCCCTGTGCTTTTTCCCTTCTCTTTATTAATACACTTTTGGAAGATTGGACACACGAACATGTCAAGTTATAAAGTCATGGGCTCTTTTTAGCTAGCTCTGTGAAGGTACTGAGATCAGACTCATCTCCCACCACATTCCCCGATCCTGAGTTCAAGCCCAGTCTTTGGGTCTGTTGCACTGAGGCCATAGGCCACTAGTGCCTAGCCGTCACTGCTGATTTCTCCAAGTACCTTTTGGATGCTTAGGAAACACGTGCCACCAGAATATTGTTCCGAGGAGGCGGGATGGGTCAGTAGGCCCCCAATAGCCGTGAGTGTGCCTTGTGTGTGCCTCATATAGGTGTACGCCAGCGTTCTGCCTAAGATGCTTGCGTAGGCTTCTGGAAGTCACCGACTACATGCCAGGATCAGCTTGTGTTGCTTGGCTCACTGTTCTTGTACCTGGTGTGTGCCCGTAACAGTGTGCTGCGTGCACAGAGAGTGCTGTGCTATTCTTTTGGGAACAGCAGCACTCCGCAAGCCGCTCGGGCTTCAGGAGAGCCTGGGGAATCCAGAACCACCCAGCCTGGGCTCTAGCCTGCCCAGCCAGAACCGATGGTGTGCTCTTGAACAAGTCCTCTCACTTCCGTGGGCTCCAGCTCCAGCGTTCCTGTCTCTAAAGCAAGGATTTGAGTGCCTGCTTCACCAAGAGGCCACGTACTCGGGTCTTGCTTCTCTTGGAGTTACTGAGAGGATTAAATCAGAGAAGACGTAGATGGTGGGGGCCCTGTGGACTCTTCCCTTGTTATCTGGGCCCCTGCATGATCCCTGGAGTTAATGACAGAAGATGCTATGACTGGCTCTGCTTCCTTTTCTCAGGAGTGAATCCCATGTGGCTTTGGGTCAGGACAGTGCAAGGGTTGTCTGCCTAATGGTGCCCACTGGTGGTGGTCAGGTTACAACAGAGGAGACCTTCAACTCAGAAATGAAGCACCCCTGCCAACAGGCCCTGGATGCACTAGAATGGCCTTGAGACCCTGTTACCCCCACTTCACAGACAGCCTTTCTCTTTGCCCCAGAATTTTCTCCTCACTTAACTCTTTATTCCTTTTCTTGTTCTTGTAAATTTTATTATGGAAAAAAACATATCTCATTCAATTTGCCATCGTACCCATTTTAAGAGTACATTTCAGTGATATTCATTTCATTCACTATGTGTTATAGTCAGTCTTCACCACTCTCTGCCTTCAAAGAAAGCGAAAACCCTCACAACTAGGCCGATAGATACATCACGATAAATGGGGGAAAGACTGGAGTTGTCAAGGGTTTCTTTTTGCTTGGATCCACAATCAGTGCTCCTGGAAGCAGCAGTGAAGAGATCAAATGATGCACTACATTGGGTAACTCTGCTGCACGCGAACTCTCTAAAGTATCAAAAAGCAAGGCTATTACCTTGAAGACTAATGTGCAGCTAACCCAAGCATACTGCTTGCAGTCACTTCATATGCATGTGTAAGTTGGACATCAAATGAGGAAGACCAAAGGAAAATCGATGCATTTGAAATATGGTGCTGGCGAAGCATATTGACAGTACCACGGGCCGTCCAGAAGGACAAACAGCTCTCTCTTGGGAGTAGAGCCAGAATGCTCCGTAGAGGCGAGACTTCCTTTCACATAGTTTGGACATGTTACTAGGCTGTCAACATCCTGGAGGAAGGACTGCTGAGTGGAGGGGCAGTGAAAAAGAAGACCCTTAAGGAGATGAACTGACACAGTGAGGGCAACCACGGGGTCAGAATAAGAACAATTGCACGGATGGCGCTGGGCCACTTAGCTGTCGATCGGGCTGCTATGAGCTGAACTAACTTGACGGCACCCAACGGCAACACCTTCCCCTTCCCCTCCTGGTATAGCTACTCTCAATATTGGTCTCGAGGGGTTTATCTGTCCTGGATTCCCTGTGTCAAGAACTCTTATCTATACCCATGTACATGCTCTGGTCTAGCCAGATTTGTAAGGTAAAATTGGGGCCATGATATGGGTCGGGGAGGAAGCATTAAAGAACTAAAGGAAAGCTGTATGTTTTATCCATGCTACACTGCACCCTGACTGGCCCATCTCCTCCCCGCCACCCTTCTGTAAGGGGATGTCCAATTGCCTACAGATGGGCTTTGGGTCTCCATTCTGCACTCCTCCCCATTCACCATGACATGACTTTTTGTTCTGGGACTTTGATGCCGATGCCATCGACCCATCATGATCACACAGGCTGGCGTGCTTCCTCCATGTGGGCTTTGTTGCTTCTCAGCTAGATGGCCGCTTGTTTATCTTCAAGCCTTTAAGATGCTCTATCTTTTGATAGCTGGGCACCATCAGCTTTCTTCACCACATATGCTTATGCACCCATTTTGTCTTCAGCGATCATGTTGGGAAGCTGAGCATCACAGAATGCCAGATTATTAGAACAAAGTATTCTTGCATTGAGGGAGTACTTGAGTGGAGGTCCAATGTCCATTTGCTACCTTAATACTGAACCTATAAATATATGTACTTAGATCTATTTCCCCATCATATCTAAATATATTTACATATGTACATGCCTATATTTAGATCTTTATAAATGTCCTTTGCCCCCTAGTTCTTTCCTCTACTTCCTTTTACTTTCCTCTTGTCCCACTATCACGCTTAGCCTTCATTTGGGTTTCAGCAATTCCTCTTGATTACATTGCCCTTGATCAAGCCCTACTAGGCCTCTTATACCCTCCTCACCACTGATTTTGGATCACTTGTTGTTCCCTTGTCCCTCGCCTGGTTAACACCACTTCCTTTCCCCCACTTTCCCCTCTTCCATGCCCCCCCGGAACCATCGGTCCCATTGTTTTCTCCTCCAGATTGTTTATCCAGCCTATCTTCTTCAGATAGACGTGCAGAGATAATAATATGCACAAAACCGACAGAGCAAAACAAAGCAACAAAAGAAAACAAAACAACAACAGCAAACTAATGACCAAAAAAAAAGAAAAGAAAAGCCTGTAAATAGTTCAAGGTCTATTTTTTGACCTTTAGGAGTGTTTTCCGGTCAAGTCTGACAGGGTGCTACGTCCTGGCCCCAAAGTCTATTTTTGCTACTCCCTTGGTACTTCATTGCTCTGCTCCCCTTGCTGTTCTGTTGCACGCCCTTCGTGTTTTGCCTTGATGTGGTGGGGTCAGATCGGGGAGACTGTAACTCTTTATAAGAGTTGAAAGCCTCAGTTTTCTCTTGAGAAGTGGCTGGTGATTTTGAACTGCTGACTTAGTGTAGGCAGCCCAACACATAACCACTGCACTATCAGGGCGCCTCAAACCAATGTTAGAAATGAGAAAACTGAGGTCGAGAGAGGCTTGTTTAACATGTCAAGCAACACACTGAACCAGGAGTTGATGGACTAACAATGGAAATGTTCCAGCAGCTGATGCAGCGCTGGAGCCACTTCAGCATCTACGCCCACTGACTGGAAGGAATCCATTGCCAGGTCTGTTCCAAAGGAAGGTGATCCAACAGGATGGGGAAGTTGCTCAGTAATAGCAGTAACAGCCCCTGCGAGTAAAATTCGACTGAAGATAATTTTTAAAAGCCAGCGAGAGCAGCAGAGTGATAGAACTGCCAGACATGCTGACCCGCGGCAGAAGAGGACATGGGACCAAAGGTATCATTGCTGATGTCAAACGAATCTTGGCTGAAACCAGAGAATATAAAAAAAATATTTACTTGTTTTAAGCATCAGAAAGATATTTACACTGTTTTATCGGTAGTGTAGAAGCACTGTAGACCCTAACAAATTATGGCTAACATGCAGTATAGGGATTCCAGAATCCCTAATTTTACTCATGTGGAGTGTGCATAGAGCAGGAGGCAATCATTCAAACAGAACAAGGGGACACTGGTTCAAAATCAGGAAAGGGGTGCATCAGGGTTGTGTCCTTGCAGCATAGTCATTCTGTCTGTATAGCCAAAAATAAATGAAGTGGCTGCAACCTACTCAGTTCTTCTGAGCAAATAATCTGAGAAGGCAGTGTGTGTGAAGAAGAAAGAGTCATTAGGATTGCAGGCAGACTCATTAACAACCTGTGATAAAAAGATGACAACCTCACGTGCTGAAAGAAAAGAGCACATACACCTCTTGCCGATGAAAACATTAAAGACCAGAGCCTGCAATATACGGATTACAGCGCAGCCTAACGAAAACAAAGATCTCACACCGGGGCCGCTGAACGACATACGGAGAAAAGACTGAGGTTGTTAAGGCTCCCGTTTTGCTTCCACAATCAACACCCATGGAAGCAGCGTTCAAGAAACGACATAACGGATCCAGGCAAACCTGCTGCAAAAGATCTCTTGAAAGTGTTCAAGAGAAAAGATGACACTGGAAAGACGAATGTGCACCTGACCCAAGCCATGGCATTTGTCTCATATATGTGAGAAAGTTGGATAATAAATCAGGCTAGCTACAGAAGAATCGATGTCTGGTTTAGAGGGTTGGTGAAGAATATTAAAAACAACATTAACTGCCAGAAGAATGAACAAATCTCTATTGGAGGAAGTGCCACCTGCGTGTTCCATAGAAGCATGGAAAGGAAGGCTTTGTTTGTCTCTGGTGCTTTGGATGTGGCCGAGGAGGAAGGGGCCGTACACCTTTATGGGTGTGTACCGCCTCAGGTGGCTCCCCTAGAGCAGCCTTGAACTGCCAGCTGGGTGGTTCACAGCACACGGCCGAGCCCACAGTGCCACTAGGGCTGGGATTTGGAATTTAACAGTTACTCTCTTCTATCGGTTTTAAAAGGACGCATTTCCCTCTGGACTTGGGTCTTTGGCAAGGGAAGGAGTCTTACCTTATTCTTCCAGAGGGGCTCCATGCTGTCCGTCATCTTCATCGGAATAAGCTTCAGACGGTTCTGAACCGTCACCACCACCACCATCGTTTTCGCAAAAAGCCCAGCTGGGCTGTCAGGTACTGACTCCCTGATCTGCTCCTCTTCATGCTTATCACTGGTGTTATCAGCCCCAGTCTTGTTCGGCAGACAGGCGGAATGAGGAGGAGGTTGCAGTATGAGTAAGTACTTGGAACCTCTTCAGCGTTATGACTCTCTTCATGGAACCTAGCAACAAACCACTCGGTAATATGTGGTTTTCAGCAGTCTTGGGCTGTAGTCTCGGAGCCCATCTCCTCTATGTGGAAAGAACCTCAGCCAAGCTCTGGGGTCTCAGTCGGTCTCAGGTCTGCCACTCCATGCCTTCTGCTGGGAGCACCCGGCCTGTTGTCAGATGCTAGGCAGAAATCTCTTTGCACTAAGGTGTTTTTTTTTTCATTGAAGCCTAATTTATTTATTACTTTTGTTACTCATGTTTTTGGTGTCATATCTAAGATACCACTATGAAATCTGAAGTCATAAAATGTTATCCCTAAGTTTTCTTCCGAGGGTTTATGACATCAACTCTTTTATTTGTGTCTTTGGGCTATTTCGGGTTCATTTTTGTGTGACGATGTGAGGTAGGGGTTCGGTTTCATTATGTTGTGTTGAAGTTTGGTTGTCCCGGTACCATTTGTTGAAGACACTATCCTTTGCCTATGGAATGGACTTGCCACCCTTGTCGAAAATTAATTGGACCTAGATGCGCTCTCTTCTTAACTCCCACACTGTGTGCAGACATTCGGCCGTTCTCATTTCTGGACAACCTGGAATGACGGTAAAGATCCACTGAGTTGAAATATATTACTGATAGCAGTTGTTTTCATTTCCTATAGCTGTTGTTACAAATTACCACAAACTTAGTGGCTTAAGGCAACACAAATGGATTATTTTGCACTTCTTCAGGTCAGAATTCTGCGCTGAGTCTAATTTGGCCAAAAGGAAGGTCTCACAGGGCCATGTTTCCTTTGGGTGGCTCTAGGGGAGAATCCGCTTTCTTCTCTTTCCCTGCGTCTAGAAGCTGCCAGGGTTTTTACTGGCTCTGGCCTCTCCACATCTTCAAAGACAGCAGTGATAATAAGTTCTTTCTCAGGAATCTCTCTCTCTGATTCTGTCTTTTCTGCCCCCCCCCCTTTATTTAAGGTCCTTTGTTTACATTAGGGACCTCCCGCTGTTAGGTGCTGTCCACTCACTTCTGACTCAGAGCCACCCCATGTACAACAGAGCGAAATACCGCTCAGGCCCGCAGGCTTGACTACCTAGGAGATCATAGGTGGCACAAATGATACCCTTGTGGACTAACCATAAGGTTGACAGTTCAAATCCACCTAACTTATCCCTTGGAAGAAAGGTCTGCCGGTCTATTTCTAAAGAATCAGTGATTGGAAACACTATGGAGCACCGTTCTATGATACCCATGGGGTTGCTTAAGTTGGCCTACCCATGTAACCCAGGGCAATGCTGTTACTTTAGGGTCACCTAACTAGCATCCTTAGTTCTACCTGCAACCATCATCCTCACGGGCCATGTACCATATCCACAGGTTACCAGGCTGTAACCTGGATACTTTTGAGGATACATTATTTAGCCTACTCCAACAATATCAGTAAAAGAACAGCTGTCATTTCTGGAGTGCCTGCTATGTTCTTGGCAATAGGTTTACACCCATCTACACAACTGCCCTTCAGGGGGCGATGAAGGGGGCACGGGTGGAAGGAGAGGGGGCTTCTGCAAAGAACCCCACTAGGAAGGGGCCCCTCAGACCTGGGTGAGTTCGTCTCCACTCTGACTGCTGACAGAGGCTGGGTAACAGCTAAAATTTATGTAATTGAGCAAAGATGAATTTTTCCCATCAAAGTGGAAACACTGCCCGATATTTATCAGGCAAGTTGGTTAGAGTGTTGGTTAAGTCATTCGTCAAAGCTCATTTAGTTGTCAAAATTAAATCATTTTCCTCCACTTCCTAGTGGATTGGTATAATGATAACTTTCTTGGCATGACATTCATCACCTGCTCCAAAGGCAGAGGGAGCAGGGATTTGAACGAACACACATTGTTCTGTGATAGAAAGATGCTATTTTAATCATATTAATGTTTGTTATCACATATAACATTAGCTTTAGCTGTGTGGTAGGTTGCATAGCGGAACACAACCGGTCATTTCCATGCGGGAGGGAGAGGGACAAGCCGAGCTGCTCCCCTGAGTGGTGAGTCTGATAGTCAGAGAGCTGGTTGGACAGGCGCGCTGATTTAGTGCCCTGCTCTCCAGCCTAGCATTCGTTTCCCACTCAGGAAACTAAATAGGAAACGTCCTAAAGTAATTGTGGGGAAGGAAAAAATTTACTTAAAAGCAAAATATCTGAAAACATTAAAAACAATTTTTATACGGATGAGAAAATGTTGTCCAAAGTCTTGGATTATATTGATTGTTTTTATAAAGATCAACTATTTACATTGTTAGAAAATGCTAGCAGGACAAAGGTTTTGCCTTTCACTCTTCATCCCAGACCCACTCCTGAGAGCCAAGAACAATTTTTATCAGATTTTCCCGGGGGGCGGGGGGAGGAAATGTGTACATGTAAGAAGGATTGTTGAGGAGGGTGAGATTTTTGTCTCACCTGCTTTAGACATGTTATCATGGAGAAAGACATCATGCTTGACAGAAAGTCAACGAAAGAGAGGAAGAGCCTCAGTGAGGTGGGCCGGCATGCTGGTTCCAGGAGCGGGCAGTGTTTCTTTCTGTTGTACACGGGGCCCTAATAATAACAACCACATATGGAAAGGAGCCCCGGGAACACAGTGGTCAAGCATTCAGCTGTTAACCAAAAGATCCGCTGTTCTAAGCTGCATCAGAGCTTACATTCTGAGCACTAAGTTTGCAGAAGACTACAGATTACAGTGTAAGCCCCAAATCCATTTTCTTTCTTTCTTTTTTTTTTTTTTGAGTCTGCCCGTGGATCAAGCTTCTATTGAATTTCTTCCGACCATTCCCCAGCAATGTGAAAAGCTTTGCCTTCAAGCAGCGTACTCCCATTCTCCTAACCAGTCCAGAGAGGGGCCGGCTAGCCCCTAGGGAGTGTTCTTGCTGGAACTTTGGGGCACTAGGGTCACGTAGCCAAGAGTCACTTCCTGACTAAGTTGGCCAAAGGGCCTTGGACCAATCTTGTAAGCGTTTCTGTGTAGCATAAGGTACATGTCCTAAACATGGTCTCCTTCTTGCTCCTGTAGTGCAGCCTGGAACGGTGGAATGTTGATCCACCAACAGTCATGCTTCCGTGACAGTTCGCTCTCCTATTTAAGCGGCAGGTTTTCCATAAACTCTTGGGTGCCATTTTGACCTCATGCTGATGGCCTCCTCATCTAGATGATTTGCCCCTGTCTTTATCCTCTTTAAGACTTAATAAGTGTTTTCCATAAATCATATTTGGGATTTGGGGGTCTCCTTTGTGCCCTAAAACAAATGGGAAAAGATGCAGCCTAGGAAACCCAATGGGGCCGTTTTGTTCTCTACTGTAGGGTTGACTTGACAGTACACAACAGTAACAACTGTACAGTTCTTTTAACATTATATTCAGAATGCCTGTTTGAAAATGTATTACTGTATTCTTAGAAAGATATATATCCATATTTATTTCATTTTCTTGTTTCATAAGTACATTATTTACTTCAGTAGTATTAACTAGTCCTGTTTATAGACAGATGCATTTTAAAAAAGATTATAATGCCTAGCCGCTTTTCTATCTCTCAGTGGACTTATGTAAGTATTATCTATGGGTCAATCCTTAGCACTGTGATTACTGGATCAAATGATTGATGGCTATACATTTATGGTTTTGATAAATACCGCCTCATTTCACTGCAGAAAGGTGGTGTTGATTTACATTTCTCATGCCTGAGATTATCCAAGTTCATAGACTTCTGCACAAATGAAGTATGAGTACTGATCAGTTTAATGTTTACCTGGACTGGCAAGTGAAATAAGACAGTAGCTCCTTGTGTCTGATTTGCATTTCTTTAGCTTATGAATAAGGTTACCGTAGCCGATGTGTACCGACCATTTGGGTTTCATTGTCTATGAATGACTTGTTCATAGTCTCTGTCACATTAATTGTGCACTCTTTGTAAAATAAGGAAAGTAGCCCTCTGTCACGGTGTTTTAAATAGCTAGCACCCTCCCACCCCTTCCATTCATCTTTTGACTTTGTTTTTAGTGTGACCTGTTTATGTTGTGTAATTTGTCTATTTCTTATGATTTCTGCGTTTCTAGTCCTGCTTAGAATGACCTCCACAATTATAAATTCACTTGTACTTTCTTAAAAAAATTTTTTTTTGTTTTACAGTCTTTTGTGTTACAGTTTGACTTTATTTTAACAACAAGAAGAATATGTCTTGGGGAGGGAGGGGGAAAATGAGGAGCTGATACCAAGGGCTCAAGTAGAAAACAAATGTTTTGAGAATGATGAGGGCAACAAATGTACAAATGTGCTTGACAAAAAAAAGAAAAAGATGTTGGCAACCTATGTACAAATGTGCTTGACACAATGGATGCATGGATTGCTTTAAGAGCTGCAAGAGCCCCCAGTAAAATGCCTTATGAAAAGAAGAAGAAGAAGACGTCTGTAGCTTGGCCTTTTCTCATCAGTTAGCCAGTCGTACTTTCCCCAAACTCCACTGCCACCGATTTCATTCCACTCATGGCTACTCTATATCTAGGGGTTCTGAGACTGTAAATCTTTATAGAAACAGACAGCCTCATCTTTTCCCCACGAAGTATCTGGTGGGTTTGAACTACTGACCTTGTGGTTAGCAGAACAATGCTTACCCAGCAGTACCACAAGGGGAGAAAAGCAGACTCCCAATTCAAATATAATTTATTGAGACACATTTATTAAGTCTTAAACAGGACAAAGACTAATCATTCAGATGAGGGATGATCCATCAGCAAGAGGCTGTTATGATCTCCGAGGATTCAGAGAAACAAGGCCTCTTAAATAGAATGTGGAGAACACAGGAAATTGTCATAAAATCATGATTGCTGGCAGATCGATTTACCACAGTTGCAAGTGGGATGACGGACGTGAGGAAGGGCCTATGATTGGAAGGGCCTATGATTGGGATCGCCAAACCCAACGCATTGCCATCAAGTCGATGCTGACTCATAACAACCCTGTAGAACAGGGTAGAACTGCCCCTGTGAGTCTGAGAGGGTAATGCTTTACAGAAGTAGGAAGCTCTGTCTTCCTCCCAAGGGAGCTGCTGCTGGTTTCACACTGCTGACCTTGCAGTTAACAGCCCAACACATAACCACTGTGCCACCAGGGCTCCTATGAGTGGGATGCGTCCCCAGCATGGACTAGAAAAGCTTATATGCTTGGTTTGCTGTCCTCCGCCCACGGAGCCAGAGAATGATTCATGACTCTTTGACCCTAGTCCCCCAAATGTCATCAAGGACACATCCAGGCAAGGCCTCGAGGTCAAGGCTCCCCTTTGCTGAGCTGACCAGGAGAATGTGACTTACCTACTTTCGAATTCAGTCCTCCTGAGGGCAGTTGTTGGTATTGCTGGTCAATAGAGAACTCAATGGAGGCTGAATCTATGTGGAGATTCAAAAATAGATTTAGGGCTACTGCCTTCTACAAACCTAGTGCTAAGAATAGTAAGCTCTAATACAGTACCATTTATGAATAATCCCCCCCCCCCCGCTTTGAAATGCCCCCTTTGCTGTAAACTATTGAAATAGAAGGAGCCCTCGTGGCACAGTGGGCTGGTTACACATGGGGCGTTAGCTGCAAGGTCGGATGATTGAATCCACCAGCAACTCTGCTGGAGAAAGATGACGCTTTCAACTCTTTTAAAATTGTAAATATCCCTTTTATTTCTTCTCAAATCATTTTATTGGGGGGCGCGTACAACTCCTATCATAATCCACACATCCATCCGAAGCTTTCAACTCTTATAAAAGATTTTAGCCTGGGAAACCCAAGGGGGCAGCTCTGCTCGGCCCGATGATGGGGTCACGAGGAGTTGGAGTGGACTCAGTAGCAGGGGCTCCATTTTCATTGTAGATACATCTGAAAGGGGTTTGTTCTGTTGTTCTGTTCATATTTTCCTTTTAAAAATTACTGCAGCTTCATAGTGTGTCTTTTAGCTGGTAAGGTTAGTCCCTGCCCCCAGACCCTGAATGTTTTCCCTCAGAATTGTTTATTTTTCAGAGAAACTTTAATAATTTTTAAGTTGCCATTGATTTTTGGTTCCTATTATAAATGGAAGTACAGTTAGGATGCTTCTTAGAAGCAAGTGAGACTTCGACTGATGTACTTTAGACATGTTGTCAGGAGACGTCAGTCCCTGGGAAGGACGTCATGCTTGGTCAAGTGGAGGAACCGTGAAAAAGAGGAAGGCTGTCCACCAGACGGACTGCAGTGGCTGCAACAGTGGTTCAAACATAAGAACGGTGCTTTGTTCTGTTGGACATCGAGTCACTGTGTGTCAGAACCAACCCGGTGGCTCCTATGCAGCAGCATTGTAAATGGGTCAACCTTTTCTTTCAGTATAATTTTGTTTTTATATAGAAAAGCTTTTGATTTTAAAAATATTAATTCTGTAATATAACCCACAGCCTTACTGATTGTTTGTAGTTTCTATTTTTTTAAACTAATGATTATCTTAAGTTTTCTAGGTTGCATAATAATATCCTTTGCAAATAGTGATAATTCATTCTTCCTTTTAAATATTTAGATCTCTGATTTCTTTCTCTCATCATATGGCATTGCTTTGTAGTAGCTGAACAATAGTCAGTGGCAACCTGCCTTTTGTTATTTGTCATTGTAATGACAGTGTGGCTAATGCTTCATTATTTTGGGATCATATTTGTTGTGGTAATAAAGAATATCTATTCCAATTTGAAAAATTAAAAATCACTGTTGCATTTTGTCATAAACCTTTACAGTATCATTTGGCATTATTTATAGTTTTGGTCTTTTGACCTAGTGATGTATGTTGTGTTATATTAATTATTATATAAGACTTCTTATTAATTTCTAGATGACCTGCAACTTCTGATTTGAGTCCCTCCTTAGACTCCACAGTTGTTCGTGAGAAAATATTTTTCATTTCTAAGTAGCTGGTGTTTCTCCTATTTTATTAGGAGTATATGAGATCCAGTTGTTCCACATCCTCACCAGTGCTTAGTATGATTATTTAAGAAATAGTTTGACGAAGTTTTTTAAGTTTTGTGTAGTCATTGTTGTTTGGGTTTATTTGTTTGCTTCTTGTCTGTATTTGAAATCCAGGATAGGTAGATTTATAGAGACAGTAACTGGATTGATAATTGCCTACAGGCATGACAAGGGAGGATAAGAGGAATTGAGAAGTTGATAATGAGTACGAGAAGAAAATGTTTTGAAATTGATTATGATGATGATTGCACAAATCTTCTAATAAGATTTCATGATTAAATTGTCTGATATGTGAAGTATATGCCAATAAAACCTTTGTTGTTGTTGTTAATCTACATGTACTGAACCGTAAGAATATATATTTATTTATATATTTAGCCATTCTAAGTCACCGTGGTGGCATAGTGAGTTAGACTCTGGGCTGCCAACCTGCAGGGTCAGTAGTTATAAAACACCAGCACTCAGAGGGGAAAGGTGGGTCTTCTTACTCCCCCCAAACATTACAGCATTGGACACCCACAGAGGCACATCTACTCTGTCCTATAGGGTTGCTATGAGCTAGATTTGACTCGATGGTAGTGAAGTTTTATTTGTTTGTTTGATGATGATTGTTTGTTTGAAGAACTTCCACACTGATTTCCACACTGCTGTATCATTTTGCATTCCAACGAGGGTTCCAATTTATCGAGATCCTCACCCACACTTTTTATTTTCTGTTTTTGATTTAAAAGTGTATATCTAAGAAGTGAAATGGTATCTCACTGTGCTTTTGATTCGCACTCTCTGATGGTTAATAATGTTGAACATCTTTTTATGTGTTTGGTGGCTGTTTGAATGTCCTCTTGGGCTAAATGTCAATTTAGGACCCTGCTCATCTTATGATTGGGTTTCTTGTCTTTGTTGCTACATTATCAGAGTTTTAAGATTATATTTTTGTTGCTTATATGGTTTCTGAAGATCTTCTCCTAGTCAGTAACTTGTCTTTTCACTTTTTTAAAAATGACTTTTGATGATAACAAGAGCAAAAATGACAAAAGACAAAAATATATATATATAGGCCTCATAAAAAATTTGTTCATTATATTTATTATAATATATTAAATAATATAATATATAATTTATTATAATGACAATATATTAAATAATTTATTGTTAAAAAGCTAGACCCAACAGTGTTGTCCTTGCATATTTTCAAAAGAATTTTTTAGTTTCAGTTTAAACATTTAGGTCCTTAATCCATTTTTGAATTTATTTTTATATGTTGTGTGACACATGGATCCTGTTACATTTTTCTCCTTGTGGAAATTCAATTTTGCCCAAAATAATTTATTGAAGGGATTCATTTTTCCTTATTGAATGAACTTAGCCTCCTTGTCACAAAATCAGTTGGCCACAGATGTGTGCATTTATTTGTAGACTCTGGAGTTCTATTTCATTTTTCTGCTTTGATTCCTTTAGCTGTCTATTATGTTTTAAAATCTCTTTTTATGTCTTCCTACTTGGCTCTTCTCTCTCAATGTTAGCTTAGGCTATTCTGGACCTTTTACTCTTCCACAGAAAGTGAAGATTGGTTTGTCCTCTTCTGTAAAGAAAACCCAAAGCAAACTATCTTCATTGACTTCGTTCTGCCTCATCGAAATCCTGCAGGGCAGAGGGGAGCAGCCCCAAAGAGTTTCTAAAGCTGCAAGCTATATGGAAAAGCATGCTGCCTGATTTTTCTCCTGCAGGTGAA
Organism: Echinops telfairi; assembly: GCF_000313985.2. Taxonomy (NCBI): domain Eukaryota; kingdom Metazoa; phylum Chordata; class Mammalia; order Afrosoricida; family Tenrecidae; genus Echinops; species Echinops telfairi. The sequence continues at coordinate 30,936,890 of NW_022103928.1, read as the reverse complement.
CTTGAACTAACAGTGCGAACCTTTCGATGAGCACTCAACCACTTAACTGTGTACCACTAAGGTTTCTCCATTCTGTAAAGAAGACTGTTGGAATTTTCATGGGGATCACATTGAATCTATGAATCACATTGCGGTAGTGTTGAAATAATAATAATGATAATGATATGTCTTCCAACCCAAACTGGCAACTTCTTTCCATTTATTTAAGTCTTCTTCAGTCTCTTCAGCAGTGTTTTTTAAAATCGTTTATTGGTATATACGTCACATATCATACAATTTAATTGTTTGATCATATTAAGATTTGTGTGAGCATCACCACAATTAGTATCAGAACATTTTCTTCTCATATTCATTGTTGTTAGCTCCTCATTTCCCCCCACCCTCCCCTGCCATGCCTGTAGGCAATTATCAGTCCAGTTACTGTCTAGCACACCAGCCTGTGTGACGACAAGGGGTCGAAGGGATCAGGTATCTGGCATCAAAGAACAAAAAAATCATATCATTGTAAATGAGGGTGAGTGCAGAGTGGAGACCCAAAGCCCATCTGTAGGCAACTGG
>NW_022103928.1:30926042-30935879 GCF_000313985.2 Echinops telfairi | reverse complement strand
AGGGGGGAGCGGGGAGGGACGGGGGAAAATGAGGAGCTAATATCAACGGCTCAAGTAGAAAGCAAATGTTTATTTTTTTAATCATTTTATTAGGGGCTCATACAACTCTTATCACAATCCATACATAATGCATCAATTGTGTAAAGCACATTTGTACATTCATTGCCCTCATCATTCTCAAAACATTTCCTCTCCACTTAAGACCCTGGCATTAGGTCCTCGAAAGCAGATGTTTTGAGAATGATGAGGGCAACAGATGTACAAATGTGCTTGACACAATGGATGTATGTATGAATTGTGATAAGACTTGTACAAGCCCCCAATAAAATGACTTTTAAAAAAATAAGAAAGCAGAAAATATTAAAACTGAAACTACATTAGGATGGGTCCAAAGGGAGATCAGATGACAAAGTATTACATTGTAACCTAATTACATCTGCCATAGTACAACTTTATCACATTCTCTCACAGCAAGACTGTTCCCATCCCTGGACCGTGGTCAAAGGGGACTCACTGGAGCCTTAATCCATGTGGGGACCCTGCAAATGGTTTGTGGGCTTCAACTGTCAGCCACAGCCTTCTGCAAACCAAGTGTTCACAATATAAGCTCTGATACCATTCTTCCCTTTGCATTTGGATTTTATTATTTACAGTCCTTGGATCACTCAGTCTTGTGTGCTTCTTCTATGTGGATTTAGTTGATGCCTCACTTGGGTGGTTGGTTGTTTTAAAAGAAAGCCTCTCAGACTCCAGATGCTATTCATTCCGATAGCTGGGCACCATCTAGTTTCTTCACCACAGTTTGCTACAGCACTCATGTTTTCAGTGATCTTTTCATGAAGGTAATCATTGAGCAGAGCATCATAAGAATGAATTGTTCTTAAATTGGGGCTAGAATTAAGTGTGAGCCCAAATCCATTCATATATTTATGGTTTATATATATTATATATCTGGTTCACTTTAGAAGCATCATTGTCATTCTATGGTAGAGAACATTATAAACCATGCCTCTGGGGCATAAGGTATTGATCTCACTGACTCACAGTGGCCCTAGAGGACAAATCAAAATGGCCCCTGTGGGTTTCTCAGACTAACTCCTTATGGGAGTAGAAAGCCTCCGCTTTCTCCCACAGAGCTTCTAGTGGTTTCAAACTGCTCCCTGTGGCTTGCACCGCAACATGCACCACTGCTAGCTAGTAGTGTAGAATTTAAAACACTATTGAAAAAAATTATACAAGCAGAGGCCAGCTTCAGACCACAATACATGAATTGTTGACTTGTACAGATTAAATTCTTGAGTAATGACATTATTTACCCAAACAATGGTGGTTGGTGATAAGGCAGAACTTTTAGTAACACTCATTCACAAAGTGCAAAACCATTCCTACAAGATTAATGCCTGTCATACATAAGAAAGCAAGGAAGACACTAAAATAGTAAATAAGTGTCAATCCCAGGCCATCATTCATTAGGCACCCTCAAAGCAAGATGTCCAAAACAAAGTCCAACAACAGCCAATTCCGTAACCTTAGGATAAGAGCTTCTTCTCAAACTAGACCATTTCAGCCATAATTCCAAGGGAGTGTGCTGGTTCTTTAAATCTGCTAGCGATGAGTTTGAGGTAAAGCCCAGGTCACCTAGTGGGGTTTACACATCAAATCCTTCTGGTGTGGCCTATGAAGAATGTTGTGTGCCTCCAAAGGACAGAGTCTAAAGTCCCAGTAGTCTACAGTACATGGCCTGGGTCCCCCCTTGGATTCGCTGTCAGGCTCGGGAAGCGGTTTTCCTTCTGGGAGGGCTCTCCTTCCAGTTTATCACCAGCAGAAATGTCATCGCTTCTCGAAGACATATCTGAGGGGTTACCCCAAACCAGAGGTGATGTGAGGGAGATAGTGTATTTGGAGTTTGTTCTACCAGGTCAGACTGTTAATCAAGCTTTCTGTGTCGAAGTTCTGAAAAGATTGTGTAACAGTGTGTGACCAAAAAAGGCCTGATCTGTGTCAGATGAGGGACTGGTTTTTCCACCACAACAATGTACCTGCTCATGAAGCCATCTCGGTGCGCCAGTTTTGGGCAAAAACAGCATGCCTCTCTTGCCCCATGCACCTTACTCACCTGACCTCTCTCCTTGTGACTCCTTTTTTGTTCCCCCGTGAATGAAGGGGAGCATGAAAGGACAGTGATTTGACAAAATAGAAGAGGTAGAGAAAAACACGAGGGAGGTGCTGTCAGCCATCCAAACAGATGAGTTTAAAAATGTTTCCAAGAATGGAATTGCAGATTCGATAAATGCATTAAGTGTAATGGAGAGTACTTTGAAGGTGATAAGGCTGTTTTGTAAAAACAAAACCCAAACATTTAAATACATAGCTTTGATAAACTATTCCATGTGTTGGGGGATACCCCCTCGGCTGTCTTCCTCCCCTCATCTTGACTCGGATTTCTAGTAGGTTCACTTATTGCTCTCGCAGGAGAGCCTGCTGATTTGAGGTGACCTTGTATGGCAGCAACTGGTCTTTTTTTTCTCCCCCAGCATCTTACAAAACTGACCAAAGCTGAGGTGAGGTCTCCTCTACGTGGTTTTTAAGATGTGCAGATGGAGGGAATGGGATATGCGTGGGAGACCTGATTAGAAGATTATATGACCTGAGAGTAGAAGCCTGCCTTCGTCTTATAGTAGTAGACTCATACAATATTCATCCTTTTGTGATGAGCTAATTTCATTCAGTGTAATGGTTTCATGGGGTATTGGCCGTTTTTAGGGTTGCATAGTATTCCATGGTGTGTATATACATGTACCAGAGCATCTGCTGGGCATTTGGACTGTTTCCAGCTTCTTGCAATTGTGAACTGTGCGTCAGCAGTGTTTTAGAGTTTTCATTTTGTAAGTCCTTCATGCCCCGGTTAGACTTACTCCGCAGTACTTTATTCTCTTAAATGCTATTGTAAATGGAATTGTTTTCCAAATTTCCCACTCTAGAGTTCTCATGGCCTATGTATAGAAACCCAATTGATTTCTGTTTGTTGAGCTTATATCCTGAAACTTGGCTAATTTCCTCTTTTAGTTCGATATTCTCTTTTCCTTTTTGTTAGCTTAGTAATCTGTTTAATTTTTTTGCTGGGTCATTTTGCTTTACTGATGATTCTTGCTTGCAACACAGAGTGGCATTTTAAACACTAAGATTAAACTTTCTTTTTTTCAAGATACATTTTTAAGGTCACAAAAAACTCTGGTCCTCAGTTTCCCCACCTATAAAATAGGCTGTTTCCCCCCTCATCTATAAAAAAAGAATGGAATAAAATAATTTGTATTGGTTACTTTACATAAATGATCTCATTTAATTGTGTAATGCTATCCTGTCAAGGTACTTGTTTCTCACTCACTTGGACAGATGAGAAACCTTTGACCCAGGAAGCTGGCTTTTCCAAATTCATACAATGGAGAGCTCGTTAGACTATGATTTATACATAGTCCTCCGCTATCTAATTACGCTATCTGTCTTGTTTTTACTTAGCCCACGTAGTCTATAGCACACAAATGGAATTCCTGGTTACCCTGTGTAGAATAATTTTTAGGATTGAAGACATGTTGTAGCCAGTAGGGTAACCTAGTAACTAGATTCAGCATGGAACTTACTTGAAACCAACCTGGGGGGGGGCTCAAGGGTCTCCTCACCAGCCCCCGCAGTTCACTCCATCTTCTCAGGAGGAGGGCAGTCTCGCCTCTCTGGGTGTGGGAGTCCTACCCTTCCCGCACCTCCTTTCTGAAAGCTGTCTCCGCTCCGTGCGACATTCAGAGACAGCAGATGGAGCCAGAGACTGGAGGAAAAGCGATACCCGGTTCAGAGTCCATGTCGCCTGATGCCAAGGCCACTGTGTCAAATGTGGAGCAAGGGTAGAGGCCAGGGGTCAGGGGGATTAAGGGAGCTTTCCTTTGATCTTCTCCTCGTGGTTAACTATGTCTTCCACTAGCAGTGAATCTCTTGCTAGAATGAGAAGCTCCTGGACGTCAAGGCCTGGCTTCCAGAATTGGAAACCCAGTCCATGTGTTCTCTGCCACTCCAGGGCCTGATGGTCAGTGGGCACTTAGTGAACGTGGGCTGGGCGAAGTGGGTGAGGTACTGGTTGAGCTGCAAAAAGTTTGCAACCAGAACAAAGGCCGAGGGCAGCGTTTAGATGGACCCTTGGAATACCTCCGCGCTTGGCGCTAACTGTCCTTGCATCCAGCAGGGTATTAGTCCCCCTCCCCATTTTCCACCTGGAGAATCGCCATTTCTAATGCAGGGGGTTTTCCTGCAGTGCGGAGAAGGGGCTAGCTCCTGGCTCAGTCGCTGGACACTGACTTCGTTCCATCTTGGGAGATGACAAGGGTGATCTCAGGATGGTCCCTGCCTGCACATGTCTTCGGCGGCGTGTGAGGCATGTAGGAGCATTTTCAGGCTGGCGCTTTGTGACATCAGTCCTTGACTTGGGAGAGCAAGTATGTGGCTCTCTGTGGTCCCCTGAGCTCACCAGTAGCGTGCGTACCAGTTCAGCAGTGTGTCTGGGGGTGAATGGGTCAGGTAGTTTAGTGAACATGTTCTATGCCTGCAGACAAGTGCGGATGGAAAAATGGCACTCAGAGGTGTGCTGAGGCTTTGCCATTGCAAACCTAGAGCTGGCCCCAGGAGAAGAGGGTTGCGTGCCAAGCTTAGCCAGGGCTCTGCCCTTGCTGCATGGCTGGGAGAGCCAGGCCTTCTGGGAATGTGCCCAGGCTTCTGACTTCAGTCTTCCTGGTGGCTGATATTTGCTCACTTAGTGTGTGCCAGAATGAATTGAGGGTGGTGGTGGTGGTGTGGGGATGGGTGTGGGTCTGCAGGGGGTGGTGGTAAATGGAGCAGTTGTTGAGGGCCTGCTATGCTGAGCTAGGTCCTCTTCAGGTATTGCTAATTCTCAGAAGAATTTTTAAAAATTGGATAGTTTAGCCCCACTTTACAGACGAGACAGCTAGAGCCGAATGCCATTAAATTGCAAAGCTATTGAGCTTCAGAGCCAGGAGACCCTGTTCCTCAAAAGCTACACTCTGCCCCCCTTGCTAATAATTTAATTTGTTTGTTTGTTTCTTTTTCTTTTCCATTTAAGAACTTGAACATCAAATGAGATTTTATGCCGGGTTCCCACAAATGCAGGATATCAAAGAGAGCCAGGCGGGTTGAGGTGCAGTGGTTACCCTGATCCCTGCTGGTTCTCTTCCTCTTCAGTGCCAGGGTTCAAATCTGGATTCTAAAGCTAACAAACAATTATGGGCTCTAGCCATACGTTAGTTGTACTCTTAGATGTGAAGATTCATGTGAGATCTTTGAGGAACTATAACAGGAGCCTGGGGAAAAAGTTGAGAAAAGTTAATTATCTAAGGCAGCGATTCTCAACCTGTGGGTTGCAACCTCTTTAGGGGTTGAACGACCCTTTCACAGGGGTTGCTTGATTCATAACAGTAGCAAAATGACAATTATGAAATAGCAATGAAAATAATTTTAAAACTGGGGGCTCACCACAACGCGAGGAACTGTATTAAAGGGTCGCTGTATCGGGAAGGCTGAGAACCACTGATCTAAGGAGTACAGTATAAATAAGAATAAATTTGAAAGTTTTGTTCTGGTTTGGAAAAGAGCCCTCTCTCTCATTCATGGGTAGCCCCTCTTGAAACCCCTCTTTGCATTCTAGGGGGATCAGAGTCGTCCTGTGTGATGCTTATTTTCACCTAATGAAGGGAAGAAACTGCTTACCTCGCTGGTATGGAAGTGTGCCAGAGAGTGCAAGCTCCTTGCAGGTAGCCAGGCAGGCAGGATGGGTGTGGCTGGTGGGTGGTGACTGTTTCCCAGCAGGACCAGCATTGACGGCACAGGTGAGGCAGGGCAAGTATCCAGTTAAACGCTTCATGGAGGAAAGCCTGCTTTGTAAAACTTCTGGTTTTATTTCTAAGGAACCCAGGTAAGGAAACCACACAACCATGTGAACCGGGAAAATATGCTAATGAGACATAATGCAGGAGATTGTTTTGTTTTTAAAAAAATTTAAATTTGGGCCAAGACCAAAGTCTCTTGAGAGGACGGTAATCTGTTTTAGAAAAGGATTAACCGTGAGATTCCTTTTAATTGCACGGCCCCTTCTTTCATTGAACGCATAGTTCTTTCTATGGAAATTTGATCATTCTGCAGTTTTCAAAAGTGCGCCCGTGGGAAATGTAATAAATTCTCCTCCCACACCACTCACCACTTCTCTGTGATGAGTCAGTCCAGTGCCGGCCCCTGCCATTTGACTGCTGTGAAGAATTTAAAAGGTGTCAGAAGAGGAGTGAACTTTGACAGGAGTTGGAAAGTAGACTATCTGGGAAGGAGGGGAGAATTTTTACGTAAGAGTTGTGCTCTCTCAGTGCCAGCTAAGATGGCAAGTGGTCCCATGGCCTTCAGGACCTAGCCCAAAGCCTCTGGCTGACATGGCTGGCAGTTCCCACCTACCTCTCGGGTCCCAGATGTGAAGTCCTAGTCCGGAGAGCAAAGGGGCTCTGCTGGTGTAGTGGGTTACTCGCTGGGCTGGTAACCACAAGATCAGAGGTTCAAATCCACCAGTCTCTCCTGGGGGAAAAAGATAAGTCCTTCTGCTCCCTAAAGACTCACAATCTTGGAAACCCACAGAGGTTGTTCTATCCTGGCCTAGAGGGTCGCTCTGAGCCAGAATCAACTTGATGGTCATGAATTTGTTTTTGAGTTGAGCCCAAGCGCAGTTTTGGTTCCTGAGCTCATTGCACCCTCACCTCTACAGCTGGGCTGTGGAGCGCTTGACTTTCTGCACCCTTGAACCAGCAGCACAACCTGTTTCCTGCTCTTTTGCCGGCTCTGAGAATGAGCTGATACAGGCCAGGGTCTTAGAGCAGCCATTGGGAACGTGTTTATTATACACCACCACCATCACCACCATCACCACCACCCTCTTTTCCTTTCTAACCTGGCCATTTGAAAACCATGTAGAAATCCTTCAAGACTCAGCTCAGATCCCCTCCTCCAGGAGCTGTGGCTGCACGCAGGACAAGCCAGACCGGGCTCCCACTTGGTTCTCTCATGGCCCCACAGGCGCCCCCACGGTCCCTTGCTCTGACTCTAGGCTACAGAAGCACAAGTTCCTCCTGTCTTTCTCTTGGAATTGCCGGCCCCTACCATAGTGCTCCTGCAAGTCGCTTTAAGGAGTCCTTGTGGTGCTGCACTGGATGTCTTAACCGAGAGGTTGATGGTTCAAACCCACCAGGCGCCCCTCAAAAGAAACATGAGACTGTCTGGTAAGGTGGACGCTCTTGGGAACCCTCTATGAGGTCACTGTGTGTGGGAATCATAGCAGTAGACATTCACAAGAGGAGCAGCAGAAAGGGGTCACCACTTGCCTGCTACTTCTGATGAATTGGTTGTAGTAATCACGAGAGAGCTGTGTTAAGAAGTTCCCGAGAAAGGAGGACCCCCCCCTTACTCCATGACTGAGGCTTAGTATTTTATGTGTGTGGCTTCTTCCAATTTAGCCTCGCATAGTCCTCTGACTAGGTACTGCAATAATCTCTGTCAGACATGAAGAAGCCAAGACTCAACGGACTGAATCCTCAGCCTGAGTCACATAGAAACAGCTGGCAGAGCTGGGCTGCAAACAGATTGATGCACACACACACACCCCCCGCCCCCCAGCTGCCCCTGAGCACCTGGACCAGGCCCAGCTCCTCTGGGCCTGGAGACTTTCCTCAGGCCAGCTCTTTCTGGGGAGTTGTGGGCTTGTCCCTCTCCTGGCCATGTCCACCCACACAGGATGGGGCAATGGGATCCGGAGGCCTTTGTGTCACCAGACTGTGCCCAGATAGGGGAGCCTTTGTTTGGTGTGAGTCCACCAGGAAAAATACCAGTGTTCAGTGAGGGGCCTCCCTCACCCTCCACAGAAGGGCAGAGGCGTCCTTGGTTGTTGAAAAGTGGAATGTTGTAGCTAATGAGGAACAGTTGAGAGATGGGTGGGCCACCATCCTCGCGGCAGGCCAACAGCAAGCAGCTGCCTCTGTCTTGTGCCCCGATTTGCTGCTTGAGGTGCAGACAACAGGCCGTGGTGTAGAGGGGTGAGGCGGCATCTGACAGCACCTTCTGATTGCACAACATGCCAAGGTGACCAGCTGGGCCAGGCTGGGGGTGGGGAGGTGGAGTCCGGGGAGAAGGCACTTACATTTCCCTTCAACTCTCTTCTCTCCTCTGAAGGCAGTTTCTGAAGTTCCCATTAGAGAGAATTTGAAAGTCCTCTTGGAAGAGAGAGTTCCCCAGGAAGATGGCCAGGTTTGGAAATGTGTATTAGCTTCGGGTCCACACAGGCCGTGGTTGGAATGTCAGGACTACCATTTCTTGGCTGTATGAGCTCGGTCAAGTCAAGTAACCTCTTTAGAGCTTGTCCCCTTTGTCTAGACATTCTTATTATATCACAGTATTGCTAGGAGGATTAGCGGCACGTGTTAATTCTAGATTAAACACTAGGGGTTTTGTTTTGTTTTGTTTTTCTTTTTTTCTGTTCCTGCAAGCTCTTAGAAAAGACTGCAGCCTGGCTGTCCCAGTCTAATTGTTTTGTCCTCTCACAGAAAGGAAAATCTGTTTCTCCTATCTGTCCCTGCACATTTGGGGGAATGCAGGTGTGGGGCAGTCCGAGGTCAGCCACCTAACTGGTGACCATTTGTGAGAGCCAAGGACAGAGTGAAATGGAGAGGCAAGGAAAGATTTATTTTCTTGACAGCAGGGTCAAGATTGTCCTTATAGACGATGTCGCAAAGGAGGCCATTTGGAACCCGCAGCAGAATGCTCATGGCATTAATGCACAGGCTGTATCGCCAGAGCACAAGCATTCCTTCGGCCTTTCAGGCTAATTTGCAAGTAGTCCAGCTTTCTGCTAGTGACGTATCTGCTTCCAGAGTCCCTGCCTGGGATTCGGGTAGTTGAAGAGCCAGTCTGGATACTCGACTTTGACTCTGTGTAGTAAGGTGGCTGTGGCGGCCAGCAGCCACTACTTTCTCCCTTCTTCACAGGGCGCTGTAGTAAGAGAGAAAGGCCCTGGCACGGCCATCTGCGAGTGCAGTGAGTTTGTGTTTTCATGATGGCCGACATACAAAAAAGATGAAAAGATGTCTCTGTGGGCCGCCTCCTTCCCTGAGCTCCCTGCTTTGCTTACAGAAAACCACATGACCATTAAGAGTGGTACCTTCCACACCCTAGACCTGTATGGGCATCCTTTTCTTTACACCAGGCCTGCCCCAGTGGCCCACCTCCTGCTGTTAGCACTTCCCGGTCTAGCTTAGGATGCCTGTTGACATCTCACTCTTTAGGACAGCTCCATAGGAACCCACTGTCAAGATGCACATTATTTCTCTGTCTCTCCCTCTGTTGATGGATGTTGAGTTATTACCATTCAGGACAGTTTTGATTTCCAGTCTGCCATTGGCATGCTCACTGTCAATTTCTGCATGTAGTCCGTGTCCTGTAAAGTACCACCTAGACGTGGAGGTGGTACATGTATTCTGTCTGCTTCTAGCTATCTATGAATCCAAGGTTCATGAGAGCAGTTTTAGACATTTCAGGAACAAATAAGGAGCTCTTTCTTTTGTCCTCTAGACCAGGATTTCTCAACCTTCATATCATTGACATTTGGACCCAATAATTCTCTGTTGTGGGGCTGGCCTGTGCTTTGCAAACCGCTAGCAAGCCTTCCTGGCCTCTACCTGCTAGACTGCCAGTAACAACCACCCCACCCCCCTCCCAGAACACACACACACACACACACACACACACACACAC
>NW_022103928.1:30924714-30925942 GCF_000313985.2 Echinops telfairi | reverse complement strand
CACTCCTCATCTCACCCAGTTGTAACAGCTAAAACTGCCTCCAGGTTTTGCCAGATGTTCCATGCGGGGCCCAATCCCCTCCAGCTGAGATTCACCACAGTAGAAGGGTTTGACTCCTGGAATTTAATCATGGGACAAACTTGTGGCTGGAGCCATGAACTGCCACCTCTCCTGCTATTCAGTGACCGCTCTGAGCTGCCTTTGGGCGTGAGGAGCACCAGAGCTGAGCTGCCTTTGGGCGTGAGGAGCACCAGAGCTGGTGTAGAGCAGTGAGCCCCAGAGCCGCTACTTCCTCGTTGTGTGACTTGGGTAAGACAGCTTTCTTTTCTGTAACCCTTTTCTCAGCTGTAAAATGGGATTAATGAGTACCTACCTCACTGGGCAGGGCAGTAATGAGCTAATTGATGTGAAGCACTTAGCATAGTGCCTGCCATGTGGTAATTGGTACATAAACATCAGATGCTGCTATTATTGCCAACAGAAAAAGGCAGACCCATTAGGTTGATGGTTGCCGTTAAATCTGCCTGCTGCACTCCCTGGTAGTGGGGAGCTTCCTTCCCTCTTTACAGTCCGGAGGTAAGGCTCAGAGGGAACAGAGCTCTGGCCCTGGGTCACCCAGCCAGGAAGTGGTGACACACCAAGCCAGCCACCCGGCTGGGGCATGCTGGAGGACCAGGGCCCACACTCAGCCTGCTGCTGATCTGCACCTCCTTGAGGGGGTGCAACCAGGCCCCCCGCTCTGCAGAGGGCCAGAGGGGAGGAGAGTGCCCGCATCTGGGCTCCTGCCATGAGCTGTAGCCAATGAATCACCTTGTCAGAGGCCTGCTCGGTGGGAGGTCCTTGCACAATGCTGGGTGTGGAGACAAAGACTCTAGTTCTGGAAATCTGAGCAAGATCCAGGGACCTGGGTCTCAGAGCCAGGCTGACTCCCCATTGCACCTTTGGGGCAGTGCCACCTCCTGCCACTGCCAGTGGGGCTAGAATGGTGGGCCCTAATGAGGACACATTTTTAAAATAAATTATTTTATTGGGGGCTCTTACACTCTTAATAACAATCCATAACATCAATTGTATCGAGCACATTTTTTAAAAAACATTTTATTAGGGGCTCATACAACTGTTATCGCAGTCCATACACACATCAATTGTGTAAAGCGCATTTGTACATCATTCTCAAAACATTTTCTCTCCACTTAAACCCCCGACATTAGGTCCTCATTTTCCCCCT
>NW_022103928.1:30906163-30922130 GCF_000313985.2 Echinops telfairi | reverse complement strand
CCAGGAGGACACACTCTTTTGGAGGTTTTGCTTCTGCTTAATTAATGGCATTATTGCCCCCACTGGTTTTATGAGAAGCAATACCTATCTGATGGAGAAATTATAGAAATGTATATAGGAAAAAATTGACCATAAGTCTAGTAACCACTTTTATATAACTCACTGCCATCGAGTTGATTCTGACTCATGGCAACCCTATAGGACAGGGTAGAACTGGCCCTGTGGGGTTCCAAGACTGTAACTCTTTTCTGTAGTAGAAAGCCTCCCTTTCCTCCCAAGGAGAGAGGCTGGTGAATTCAAACGAATGACCTTGCAATTAACCACCCAATTTGTAACCACTACACCACTTTTCTGTGTTTGCATATTATATAGGAATCCTGGTGGTGGTGTGGTTAGGTGGTGAACTCCTAACCACAAGGGGTTAGGCAGTAGGGTGTTAACCACAAGGCTGGCAGTTCAAACCTACCAGCTGTTCTGCCACAGAGAGATGAGGCTGGCTGTTCCCACAGAGAGTTACTGTCTTGGAAACCCTGTGTCGAGCTGCTCTGAGTCGTAATTGGTGACAGTGAGTGTGTATTTCCATTGTTTGTGTAGAGGTTATATAAATTCCCTAGTGAGGACCTTTCTGTAATTTTCACTTGATGCTGCATCATTATTTCTGATGCATTAGAACCACTGTTTCACAAATATGTCCCTGTATTTTTGTTTTTGATTCTTTTTTGTCCTATTTTTGAAAGCCCTTTGTTAACATTTTATTGGTTTCATGGCATTATTTTTATGTCAAATGTTCCTTAAGGTTTTAAAGTTAATTTTAGATTATGCAAATTATACAGAAAATGCATTTTTGCAAAATGCCATGCAGTGCCAGTGAAAGGTAAAATCCTAATTCTAGATTCTGCAACTGGGTATTGCTGCTTACTTCTGGATTTATTTTCTCAAAGATTATGGTATTTATTTATTGCTTTATTCAATTACAATAGAAATGTATGCCTGTTGTAAAATGTTACAACCATATCACTTAACTTTGAAAGAATCAACGTTAATTGCATGTTGTATATCCTTTCAGACTTGTGTGTGCCTATAAATGCAATATACATGCACACTGTCACACACATGCCCGCATGCACACACACTTAATCCATACATGATTTCACAACAGAAAACACATTGGGCTCCTACTCTGAGCCCTATTATTTTCTTTGAATACATAGTAAACATCATTGCAGATCAGCTTGAACAGTCCTCCCTCTCCTACCTTCACCTACAACCTGGCCTTCCCTCGAAGGGAGCTTCCAAAAGATTTACCACCTTCTCCTAACCGGCGGGAGGGGTGGGGGGCAGGTGAGGCAGCTCTCTGGGGTGCTGTGTAGGGCTGTTTCTGGTGTCTGTGTGGTGGTCAGCTGGGCCCTTCCACGTGTGTTTGCAGCACCCCATGGCCTGTGGGTCTGGGGGCCAGGATGAGGGGGGTAGACAACTGCTGTGGAGCCTGTCTAGGTGCAAAGGCTCCGGGGCTGCGAGCCAGAGTCTGGGGCCCACCCACCCCTACTCCACTCGGCTGCCTAGAGCTCAGGGGCAGGCCCCCCAGCCTGCATGATGCCATCATTTTCTCTTCCCCATGACATACGGCAATGGGGAGTTGAATAGTTTGTCTCATCTCTTCTTAAGAAAAGTTAAATTTATAATCCCAGCCCTGACCTTCCTTGTAACTCATGTGCTCATCCTGTTAGCTAGCTGAATATATGGCACCACTATTTCATTAAACAACATACAGGAATAATTAGTTCAGCAACGATGCCTCAGAACAAAAGCCCTTGATTTAGTTTAACTTTATAAGTTGCTCTCTTTTGATGTGCAAGAACACATCTGGGGTCTTAAAGAAAGCAGAAAGAAAAATAGAAGATGTTTAGTCAGGCTGGGGGTTAGGGTTTTCCAAGCACAGCTAGTAACCCTTTGGTACCGGGGCCACACGCGCACAGTGTAAGCCAGCAGAGGTGGTGCACGCTGTCGGCTGAGCACATCACAGTCATGGTGAGGGGCTGCTTCTCAGCTGGAGGGACAGGCACCCATCCTGCGGACCCACAGGCCACCTGGGCTGACTGCATTCCCTGACCCTGGTTCCATCTCCATCCATGCTGCCCTGAGTTCAGACACACTGCTGCCCTGAGTTCAGACATGCTGCTCTTCCACTCACCCAACATTTATGTGCTGCTTGTGGTGTCAGACATGTGATAGGAGCCGCAGGTACAGCCAGTGAATGGAACAAAGGTCTGGCCGTCCCTCTGTATGGGCCAGTCCCATCTCCCCTGTTTGCTCGCTTGCCCTTCTTTCTCTGTTCTGAAATTTGCATGTCATCCCCTCTCAGCCCAGTGTGACAGTCATCTGTGGCTTTCTCTTGCCATTCAGAAAAGTTCCAGTCTGACCTTTGAACTTACTACCACCCAGCTGCAACCTCACCTGCAGCTGTCTGCACTCTGCCCCTCCACTAAGCTGACATGTGCTTGCCAGGCCTCTCTGCTGCGCTGCCCTAGCCATTGATTATTTCCCCTCTAGGCACCCCTTCCCAGCTCCCTGCTGCCTGCCACTGGTAACTGGGGCTTCTTCCTTGAGGCTGCTCTGCTCTCCGGGTCATCTGGGCCGGCTCTGGCCTCTCAGGCCCTGGCAGCTCCTGGCAAGAGCAGGGTGGGTTGATGTCTGGTTTTCCTAATCATCCGGTGGCCTCTGTGGGGCAGGAGGCAGCCTGTTCTAGCGGCCCTGACCTTTCTGGCTGTGGGCGAGATGCTTGAGCCTGTGAACCTTGGGCTGCTGAGCTGTGAAGCCTGCCTAGAAAACCCTCCCGGGAAGCCGAGCTGGGCATAATGGGGTGCAGTACAGGGCCCGGCAGATGCCAGTGAGGCTGGGAGAGCTGGGACGTGAGGGGACTACCTGGTTATTCCGGCTCTCGGCGCGCAGTCTTCACTAGCGCCACTGCGCTCTGTTCACATGATGGGGAATGTCTGCTTCTTCTCTGGCAGGCTTTGCCTCACACACCCCAGTTCCATGGGCGTGCCATCCCCTCTCAATAAGCAGTGTTGTTATTTACAAATGCTTGGTGAACTGACTTCCGTGCTGTCTTTGTTCCTCTTGGTGTTTTGGAGCCCCGGGGTGGATCAAGTGAGTTTTCCATCTGTGGCTTCTGTTTCCTAGGGGACCAGGTCTTGTGGTAGAGGGCTGACAGATGTCCTGGGTTTTCCGTGGGTTACCTGTTCGCCTGTGCTGCCCACCAGGGAACCAACCCTATGCTTGCTCTGCTGCCTGCTTTTCTTCCCCTTACTCTCTGAACCCAGGACAGCCGGAGGGATGGGCCACTTTGTTCTCTCCTCCCTCCTACCAATTGAGACCCGGTTGGAAATGCCAGGACCTACCTTGGTGTTCAGTGCCCCAGGTGTTCAGTAAGCCTGACTGTACTGGGGCCAGCTTTCAAGCCTGGAGATGGGGCCTGGTTTGCCCTGGCGGAGAGCGGCTCTTTGTGTACAGGCCAGGGGAACTGTACTGGGCAGCGCGTGCACACATACACACAGACATGCCATTCTGGTTTTCCTACAGATGGGCTCACCGAACCATGTCCCATTCTCCTTCCCTCATGGCACGTGGAGTGGTGGGCATGAGCCATAGGGACTTGCACACTGGCCATGGGAGGGAGGCAGTACTTACAGAGAGGGAAGCCCTGGTCCTGAGAGGTGAAATGACATGTCCAGGGTTTACATCTTAATCTGGGTTTGAACCTACTCTGTCTGGTTACTCTCGCCAGCCAGCCAAAGAGAGAAGCATTGATTATTTCTCCGCCCTGCCTACCCAGTCTATGTTTCCAAATTAACTGCTATTTCATATTCCTGACCCTTCTCTGACCTTGTGTATCCCCGCCCCCCCCTCCTGACCCTCAAGGCAGAAGTCCTAGCCCAGCAGAAGGCAGCTAGCTTACTCTGCCCGGCTCCGTCCCGGCAAACTGCAGGCTTCAGGAGGCTCTCCTGTAATCTCTCTATCCACACAACCCTCATTTTAATTTGCAAAATTGAACCCAGATCGAGAGCAGTAAAGCCCGAGAACAGTAAATATTCATGCCTCAGTGAGCAAAGGTGGCTCCATTACTGCTCTGAGATTGGGAGCATTACCTTGGGGATTATGTATATTCATGGGCCGATTTTTATTTGCGATAGAACATGACTCACATCGGCCTGTGTGTTACAGGTTATGCCCCAAACAGACTCTGCACAGAGCTTATGCCCTTAAGCTGCTCCAAGTCCTCTAAGTGGATTGCCCCATGCTATTTGCTCCTTAGACGAAGACTTACTCCAGGGCCCTGCTGGGGCTTCGGTGGGTGCTCCCCTCTGTGCTCTACAGATCTGCTGTGGTTCTTACTCCGGAACACAGAGAGGGGAACAGAGCCCCAGGGTCAGACTGACTCAGTGTAGATGCTGTAGCTCACAGTGAACTGGACCTCTGTCAGCAAACCACAGCTCACCACCTGTTTCTGGGAGTCATATTTCATTTTCGTTGGTTGATGTTGTGCAGCCACAGAGAATTTGAGTAGTTGCCACCAAGACTCGATGGCCCACAAACCCTGTGATCTTAGTATCTGGCCCTGTACCGAAAGTATGTTGTGTGAGGTTGCTGGGTGAAACACCCTGCTATTCCGGTCCTCTGAGCCCTTACTCCGTTCCAGGCATTCTGCACTTCCCACAGCTCCGGGCCCCTAGTTTCACCACCATGGTCCAGATCAGGTTGGGAACCATCACCTCCATTTTATCCACAGTGAAATAGCAATAGCTATAATCCCTGACACTTACTGAACAGTCCTGATTATTTTACCTGGACTATCTCAGCATAACCTTTGCAACCGTCCAACGAGCTAGTTACATTTGTGGAAATTTAGGGAAGTTAAATCTCTTTCCCATCACATAGCTAACTTAGGAATCCTAACTCTTCAAAAGTCCCTTTACCTCCCATTTACTGATATGAGAGATCTGCTTTTTTAACAGAGAACTGAGAAGGGGTTTTCACTTTTACATGGAAAGGAAAAGGATGAAGGGCTCATGAGGGAGGGCGAGTGGGAGGGGGCGGGGAATGAGGAGCTGATGCCAGGGGCTTAAGTGGAGAGCAAATGTTTTGAGACTGATGAGGGCAATGAATGTACAAATGTGCCTTACACAATTGATGTGTGTATGGATTGTGATAAGAGTTGTATGAGCCCCGAATAAAATGATTTTAAAAAAAGAAGAAAACAATGCCTGGTCCCGAGCCATCCTCAGAATTGCTCTGTCGGAGCCCATAGCTGCAGATGAAGTCATGCCCACCATGGAAAGACAGGTGTGAAACAAATAAAGGTGTCAATCCAAAAAGAGAGAGAGAGAGAGAAGGGTGAGATTGGCAGCCCCGGCCCCAACTTCTTTCCCCAGGAAGGACGCTCAGAATCAGATGGCCATAGTTTGGATCCTGGCTCTCGGAGCACTGTATCTTAGTGTTGTTTTAGGCTTTACGTATGGTTTGATCTGATTTGGTAGGTCTTATTGAAGGCCTGGGGGGGCGGGGCAGGGAGGGGGTTACTCTGTGCCCTTTTAGCTTCAGCAGGTTTTCATAGGGATGGTCTCCTTTTTGAGAGCAGGGGAAACCTCCAGAACCCACCTTCCTCAGCGCTGCGTTCTGCCCCAGTTCGGTAGCTCACCAGGCCGCCTTCTGCTTGTGAAGGACGCCTGGATGGGTTAGTGATGTGTGTCCTCTCAAGGAAGTCCCTGAGCCAGGCCGTGAGGCAAGTCAGTGTAAATTGTGTCACGCTAGCGCTCGGTGAGCCCAATGTGTTAGCTCCAGGGTCTGGGTTTCAATGCTGACTCCTCCTCTTGTTGCTGAGTGATCTCCAAAGATCACCTAGCCCAGCAGTTCTCAACCTGTGGGTCACAACCCCTTTGGGGGTCGAACGACCCTTTCACTGGGGTCGCCCGATTTATAACAGTAGCAACGTGACAGTTATGAAGTAGCAATGAAAATAATGTTATGGTTGGGGGGGTTCCCACCACATGAGGAACTGTGTGAAAGGGTCACGGCATTAGGAAGGTGGAGAACCGCTGACCTAGCCTCTCGGTGCCCCAGCCTGGTCTCCCATACACTGGGGATGTGCTGATGGTTTCCGGGAAGACTAGTGAGCCCACTCTCTGGAAGAGAGCAGATTCTTGTCAAGTGTCTGCAGGAAAGAGGGGTGGGAGGGAGGAAGCCAGGATGACACATGTGGGCACAGGTTTCCTCGAGAATGGATGGAACAGGCTAAGCCAAGCAGAGAAAGAAAGGCGGACAGCTCCCAAGGCAGAGAGCAGTAACAGACCACGTTTCATCGGAGTTTCTGGGCATGTTCAGCTCCCAGAGGGAAGCAGAGCTGCCCAGGATGCCGCTGCATTCTCCCCTCCAGGGGCTGGCAGCCCGGGGCAGCTGTGGAGGTTGGAGTGTGGCAAGAGCCTTTTGGGTCCTTTTTGGTCTCCTCGCCCGAGCTCTTCCTTCCAGACACTTCCTGGATTCCTCTCTGGGGGTTCATCCTGGAGCAGGCTCCCATGAGCTGGCCCAGGGTTTCATCCGCGCCCAGCCCTCACTGCAGGGGGTGTGTGGGGAGTGAGGGGGGTGGTGATTGGGGTTGAGGTGAGTTTGACCAAGAGGTATGTGTGCTCTGGGAATGTGTGGGAGCTTAAGAGGGGTGTGTGTGAGAGTGGCTGGGCATGGGTAGGAGTGTAGGGCTATGGGTGTGTGGAATGTGGGGTGATTGGGGATGGGGATGAGTGCCGGTGTGTATTTACGAGCGGGTGAGGGAGAGTGAATGGAAGTGGGGAAGTGAGTGTGGGGAGGTCATCTCTGTACATCTTTTAGGGATTTTACCTGTATCTTCTGAAAAGCTGTGGTGTACATTCTAAGCCCTGTAGCTATCGTATTGACCCCACTGGGGGCTAGTTTTGTGTGTTGTGATCATTCGGATCCATGCAGCATGTGCTTCAGCACCCCTTTTGAGATGAAAGAGCCCGGCAGCCCAGCTGAGGGAGGAGAGATGCCATGCCATGTGATATCCCGGAGTCCCAGGAGACCGAAGCTGAAACAAGTCTCCTCCCCCACAGCCCACAGGGAGGGCAGGCCTCCCCTAGATCATACATGCTGAATTTGGACTTCCAGCCTCCCAATTAACTTCTTAAAATAGCAGCGGAAGCAAGAAGCATCAAAAGAGGTTAGAAGGAATACAGAACCAGTGTACCAAAAAGAATGAGTCAACATTCATCCATTGCAGGCTCACTTCTGATTAAGAGCCAAGAATGTTGAAGGAAGAAGATGAAGTGGCACTAGAGGCATTGGTGAAAAACCGAATGCCATGCTGAAAGTGTTTACTCATTCCGGCCAAGAAATATGGACGACACCTACCTGGCCAACTGACTGCAAGAGATACACATTTGTGCCCATTCCAAAGAAAAGTGCTCTATCAGAAGGCAGACATTATCCAACAGTACCATCACTGTCACAGACAAGTCAATTTGGGTGAAGAAATTCAA
This sequence comes from Echinops telfairi, assembly GCF_000313985.2. Classification (NCBI taxonomy): domain Eukaryota; kingdom Metazoa; phylum Chordata; class Mammalia; order Afrosoricida; family Tenrecidae; genus Echinops; species Echinops telfairi. Next base: position 30,914,580 of record NW_022103928.1, on the reverse strand, counting down.
GCCAGATTCAGAAGAGGACATGGAACGGGAGCTATTCATTGCTAAAACCAGAGAATATCAGAAAGAAGTTTACCAGTGAATTGCTGGTGAGGCTAAGGCATTCGACTGTGTGCATTGTGGCAAATTCTGGATCACATTGTGAAGAATGGAGAGTCCATAATACTTCATTGTGCTCACATGGAACCTGTTCACAGACCAAGAGGCAGGCGTTTGAACAGAATCAGGAGATTCTGCCTCGGTAAAAATCAGGAAGAGGTCGGTCGGGGTTGTATCCTTTGGGCAGACGTATTCAATCTGTATGCTCAACAACAGCAACGAAAAATCTGAGAAGCTGGACCATGTGAAGAAGAACATGACATTAGGATGGGAGGAAAACTCATTAACATTTGAAATATGCAGATGGCACAACCTTGCTTGTTAAAAGCGAAGAAGAGGGCTTGAAGCAACTGATGGAGATCACAAACGACAACTTTCAGGATGGGTTTATTATACCTCCATATAAAAGAAAAACAGCCTCACACCTGAGCCAATAAGCAGCATCATGATAAGTGAAGAAAATATTGAAGTTGTCAAGGATTTCATTTTATTTGGATCCACCATCAACATCTCAGGAAACAGCAGCCAGGAAATGAAATGATATTATTGCAGTGGGCAAATCTGCCACAAAAGATCTCTGGGAAGTTTTCAAAAGCCAAGAGATCACCTGGAGGACTAAGGTACACGCACCTGACCCAAGCGAGGCTATTTTCAATCACTTCATAAAATACGCAAAAGCTGAATTACCAATAAGCCAGGCAGAAGGCTGTATGCCTTTGAATCACAGCGTTGGCAAAGAAGATGGAATCCGGGGGAGCTTCATGGCTTGGAGAAGGCCGCCGTCATGTTTCGTAAAGTCAAGGGTACACGAAACAGCGGAAGACCCACATGAGATGGGTTGACACAGCAACTGCAGCAGTGGGTTCCGACCTGGCCACGATTGTGAGGCTATCACAGGGCCATGCTGGGTGTCGCTCTGTTGTACACAGGGACACCGCGAGTCAGAACTGGCTCCAGAGTGCCCGGCAATGACAATGGCCACTTAGCGAGGAAGAAAATCACTTTCTGCCCCTCCCTGCGGTCTCCCTGCTGTACCAGCACGGGGTAACCAAGACAACAGCTGCAGCGAGGAACAGTTGCTGGTTGTCAGGCTCAGTTGAGTTCAAGTTGGGCCTTTGGAGTTTGGGAGCCACTTGGTGTCTTTTGGAATGACCAGCACTGGGCTGGCAGGGCCCGTGCTCCCCGGTGGCTGCTGATTGGGCGCTGGGCCAGCTCTGCGCCTCCTGATGTAGCTGTTTCCATTGTTTTCAGGCAGAATGGGAGAATGTCTAGCCTGCTCTAGCTGCCTCAGTAAGAGACACCCCACTTTTCCCTGTGTAGAATATGAGGGCTGGGCCAGGGGATTGTTGGGAGCCTCTGGCTCGGCTCCTCTCTGGCAGCAGCTACAGGCTCCCGAGTGTGGCTCCCTCTCCCCGTTTGCTGCAGCCTCTGCAAGTTGGGCCTGGGAGAAGCTGCCAGTCTCTATTGAGGGAATTGGCTTGAACTGGATTCTATTAAATTTAATTGCCTGGAATGTCTGTCCTCTTATTTTCAAAGACTTAATTTTTAATTGCACAAGTAATTCATGAATACCTTCTTTTTGTAATAAAAGTGACACCTTTTTGTTAAGGGATTGGGGCCTTTTACATCACACCCCCCAACCCAGCCAGCTCCTTCCAGGTGAGAGGAGACCCCTATTCACTCTTTAAAGTGCACCTTCCAAGACTTTTGCTATGCGTTTGCAATGTGTGTGTGCACGCACATATATATATGCTCTTTAAAAAATGTGTATAGACTTTTTTGTAAGCATTTTGCACCTTTCTGCTTTGACCTTTTATGCCCCCGAGACCTTACCCTACCTGGTGGCACAGAGCTGCTTCATCCTGCTAGGATTGTGTTCGTTAGTGGGGATGTCCCTAAGTGGGTTGCCCGGCCCGGCCCTGCCCTGCAGACGGGCCCCTAGATGAGCGCCATGTTTTCGTGATTACTGTGTTGCCGCTGTGACCTCCTCGCCTTTGTGTGCACAGATACAAGTGTCTCCCCGGTAGATGTCGTGAGGTGGAGAGCTGTCAGACCTACTCCGGAGTCCCTCTGCTGGCCTCCCGTTGAGACCTCCACAGTCCGTATTCGAAATAGTACTTGGCATGCTTGTCTCCACCAGGAGAGCACGGAGCCACAGAAGGCAAGGGCCCCGGCCTTTGCCCATGTGTCCCCAGTGTACTGCCTGGCACAGGACAGGTGCTGAGTAATGGGTGACGAGGTGGTAAACGTAACGGAGAGAGTGAGGCGCATCCTGCAGGAGATGGTGTGGGGGGAATGAGCTTGAGGCATGCCCCTGGGAAGGTCCACGAGCAAGAATAGAGGCATGGGGGTCAGGACCCCTCCGGCCACTCGGGAGAGCTCTGCAGGGGGCAGAGTGTGGCCAGCAGGAGAGGAAGACAGCACCACGCGTGTGGAGAGAGCAGGGAGGAGGTGAGGGCCCGGTGACTGGAAGGAGACTGTGGGCATGAAACAGGCCGCCTGTGAGATTTGGCAATTTGCGGGTGGTAGGAATGCAGAGGCTCGGCTCCGGAGTCAGGCTGGGGCCATCACGACTGTTAGACCTGAGTACTCGCCGTGGGCTAAGCCAAACACTTGGTGTGGGGCCCTCCCTAGGTCTCCGTAGCTTCCCTAAGGCTGAGCCATCCGCATTTCACTGATGAGAAAACTGAGGCCTGGAGCAGGCCTGAGACTCGCCCCCATCTCTGAGCTAGAATCATAGCCCTGGCCTCTCCATCTGGCTCCACCCGTGTACCTATTTACTGAGAGCCGTGGGTGCCCACAGGATGCCGAGAGGGCTGAGGCAACGAGGGGCCAAGGGCCGGAGTCCCTCCAAAGCTCATCTCGAAGTACAGGGGGTCTAGATCTGCTAGAGAGGGGGCCCTGCGGGCTTGAGGGTGGGCCCGGGAGACCTGGGCAGCCTGCCCTTGCCTCTGGTTGAAAGAGCAATCAAGGAATTCATAAAGCCGTTTTCGTTGCCAGACTGTACGGCCACACGGTGTAATAATAGAAATTACGAGGAGAAGAGAACAGCTCAGTTCTTGGGGCCACTCCTGCTTTATCGCACTCGGAATTAAAGGATCGTGGTGGATGTGGATGTCCCACAGCGAGTGACCCCCTGGGGGAGGCTGCCCACGATGGACCCCACATTGTTAGGAGCCAGATTCAGCGCTTCACCGTCATGGTCCTACCAAGGCCTCAGAGCGAGGCGCCCGGGACCAGGCTGCACCTCTGGCCCACCTCAAGGGATAGCATGAGGCTGAACTTAGAAATAGAGCCCCACATCTGGGGAACCCTTTATAGCAGGCACAGCCCCTTCAGTGTGACCGTAGGCAGGTGACTCCGTGCCTGAGGAATCCCAGTAGTGGCGGGTTCATTATATACTCTATTCATTATATGCTAATTATATGAGTATAAATTAATTTCCCTTCCTAGCCATCTCCCCGCTCTTCCTTATTTTTAATACTGATTATGATGAGTAGACATCATGCCATTGACAGATGTCCCCAGGACCCACTGAGGCCATCTGAATGGTGAGGCCAGGCTCGATGGGAGGACACCTTTTCAGGACCGCCCGCTAGGTTCCACTGACCTGCCCACCCCACCCTTACCTGCCCTGGCCGACGCTCCTTGATGCTGACATAGCATGCTCCCGACCTTCTACATGGCACACTGGGCTGGGCAGCCGTGTCCCTGCTCTCTGCCACACTCGGGAGGCGGGGGCGCTTTGTGCGTGAGCTTGCTGACCCTCCTGTCAGCTTGCTGACCCTCCTGTGGGCCAGGGGCTGAGGCGAATCACGCCCCACCCCCGACTCGACCAGGGAGCTCACAGGCTGGGTGGGCAGATGGGGACTTCGCCGGGCAGGGACACTCGCACGTACCAGACATGAAGATGGAGTCGGGGTGGCAGGCTGGAGCTGAGGCCCAGAGGGTGGAGAGTGGGGAGCGGAGATGGAGGTGGGGACGTAGTCACAGGTTAGGTTGTCGGTAGAGGCCTCTTGTGGGCATAGAGTTCTGAGCCACCACCAGGCTACATGCCAAGAGGCAGACTTGGCCAGAGTATAGCGTGCTGGAGGCAGAGCAGAGAGCGGGCTGGAGCCAGTCAGACCTGCAGCCTAGAAGGACCCAGAAGCAACGCTGCGGGCACCTACAACAGGGAAAGGATTCACTGGGGGAGGGGGGGCACCTGGTTAGAGTTGGGTTTTGATAACCCCAGCCGAAGGACAGCTTGGGAATATGGGCCCCGCTCTGACACTGGGAACCCACCTGAGCCCTCAGTGATCTGTACTGCACACATGCTCAGAAGTGCTGCCTCACCAATCTGCTGGTGCACTTAAATATAAAGTTTTATGAGATCACCACCATGGAAGGTGGGCTGGGCTGAGCAGGGAGCGCCCAGCTTTCTGGCAAGTGTCTGGGCACTTTTACTGCAGTGACTGGATCTTAATGGTCAGGGCTTGTTTGTGGGTCGCTCTGAGGAGCAGGGCCTTCACGGGGCTGTGTGGCAGACAACCAAACCTTGCTCCCTCCCTGGCTCTGGGAAAAGGAGCCCGATGAGCCACCTTCTCAAGGCCAGATGCCCCACCTGAGTGAGGCCCCAGAGACAGGAGCACAGTAGATATACTGGATTGTGTGCTGTGCTGAGGAGTGTTGGCGGCAGGGTGATACTCAGCAGGTGGGCTGGAGCCATCGGAGGGCAAAGAGCTGAAAAGGGTTTCTCTGAGAACGAGGGCTTGGGGAAGGGCCAGCAAAAAGCCCCGGTGGGCACCCAGGGCAACATTAAGTACTCAGCATCCAGGGACCCACCTGAGGAACCAGAACATGGGCCTGCCTGGGCAGACAGGCAAGATGGATAGGGGCATCCTTCATCTCTGATCTTGCTGTTGTTGGTGAAACCCCAGAGACGTCTGAAGGTCCCCTTCTCCGTCTTAGGTGGGGCCTTGCCCACTTCTGAGCCAGGATCCTGACTCCTGCTTCCTCTTTTCCTGGAGGACACTAGTTGGTCCCCATCGCCCCCCATTCCTCAGGCCAGATGAGAGGTGAAGCTTCTCACGTGTTGCCAGGAAGGGTTTCTGGCAGGGCCCAGAGCGCAGGGAGGTAGGTGCAGGGGAAAGCCAGGCCCTGAAGGACTGAGACCTACTGAGGGCCGTCAGTAGGAGAGGCCTGTTCAGCCCTCCTCACCTTGTTCCCACCCAGGCCTGGGGTCCACCCTTCTCCAGCACACCACAGCTGGAGCTTGAGAGCCTTGGGAGATGAATGGCTGTTGCCACTTGGCCTCACCCAGGATTTGAGGGCAGGAGGGGCTAGATGCAACCCTTTGTCAACTCCCTGCCCGGAGCGGGTCCTGGTAATCGGAGCACCACAGGACACCAGCAGCAGGCACCACTCCCCCGCTATCAGGTTGGCACCGCCTAGAAGGCCTGCAGTATCAAGTGCTAGTGAGGGTGGGGGTGCCTTTGTGCACCCCAGGGTGGGCTGTCAACCAGCCACTTAGAGTGCAGTGGGGAAGACCTGGCTCAGCTGAGCGCATGTGTCGTTCCCCCACCCACCCAATTGCCCACCCAGGGACCGGTGCCAGCCACACTCAGGGCATGCGTCCAAGTTGGTGCACAACTGTCACGATAGCTGTGCTTGCAGTAGCGGCAGCTAGCAGCCCCACTACCAGGAAGGCCACGAGTCTACAAGAGAAGGCGCCTCTGAAAATCAGCAGTGCCACACCGTGTTTAATAAAATAACCGAGATTTCCATGTATCCGGAAGGCGCCCTAGTGGCCCTGCTAACCCCAGACCCGCAGCTTAGCCCTCCCCTAGCTGCTCTGTGGGGGAGAGGTGAGGCTGTAAAGATTTAGCCTCAGAAACCCCCAGAGGCAGTTTGACTTCATCCTGGAGGGGTGCTATGAGTTGCATTTTTGCTTTTTGTCACACACACCCCCACCTTTGGTTTATGGTCTCATTCAAGGGGCCCTGATCATGCAGTGGTTAAAGTGCTCAGGTGCTGACCCAAAGCTAGGTGATCTTGGGGACAAGTTGTGGCAGTCTGCTTCTGTAACAATCACAGCCATGGAAACCCTATGGGGTCCTCTATGTCCTGTGGGCTCGCTACGGGGCAGAATCAACTTGTGGGCAGGAGGCTGTTTGCGGTGATTGCTGTTGTCTATGGAATAATTTGCATGAATTGGTCAACACATACACTATTTATAGATGAATATATGTGCAAGGGAGAAAGAAAGGCTTTCTACTCTCGTCAAGAGTTACAGTCTCGGGAACCCCAGGGGCAGCTCTACTCTGTCCTATAGTGATGCTATGAGTTGGCATCGACTCAGTGGCAAATGAGGGTTGTTGTTGTTATTGTTTTTGAGTTTATATGTGCATCAATGTATAAAATAGGAGGACACATCAAGAAATCATGAAGATCATTGCCACGGGGAGGGAAAGGGTGAAGCTCCCACCAGACCTTCAGTTTAGGTCAAGTTGAATGCCAGGTGAAGGCAACACAGGTAATTGTATCCTTTGACTCTCCATACCTATCTGAAGGCTTTTACTTTTCGAAAATGAGAGGGTGGGGACTGAGTCCCTGGGGCAGACCTGCCATGCCTGAACTTGGGAGCCCTCGGCTTTATGCAGAGCCCTGAGCTTGGTTTTGTGTGTGTGAGATGTGATTAATGCATTAGGCAGGGGGAAATGTCTTATCTGTACACAGCCTAGCTCGAAGAAGAGGGAGAAATAAGAGCAGCCAAATTGAAACCTTATTAAACAAAATTGGTTAGGTCTGATGGAGCCAAACCTAGACTGATTTTTAAAAGCTTATTTCATCCCCCCTCTGGTCTGAGCCTCTTTGAATTGAAGTAACTGATCCTGCTGTAAGCTTATTAGTGTCAAACCTTGTGTGTTTCTTTTCCTGTCCGATTTACATTTTATTAAGTAATGATAAAGTTGCAAGGCCCCAACCCTAGCCTTTGGCACTGCCAGGAGCTTCCAGGCTCATTAATGGAATAAAAATGGATAATAGAGGTCCAATCTCATTACAGCCAGTACCATTATTGCAAAAATCTCTGCACATCAGAGAGGCTGTGAAGCACAAGGCCATTACACACTTCTGTGCGCATGGGTTCTGTAGAGGGCCAGAGGGCCAGAACCGCTGCTCTGAGCGAGGGCGGCTGTTGGCCAGCAGCCGGCAGCTCAGTTCTCGGCCCCAAGCTGCCATGCAATGAAAGGACTCCCCGTGTGCTCAGGAAAAGGGACGCTGCTGAATTGTATTTCCTCTGAGACTTCCACTGTCCACACAAGGTGTGTCTCTATGGCATGCGATAGGGAGGGAGGCTTTAATATCGAGTGCTCTGAATGCTTAGGACAGACATCAGCCACTGGGGCCTCAGTTCCCTTGTCTGTAAAATGAGATGATCAAGGTCCCAGCAACAGGGTTGTGGTGAGGATTCCGTGGAACCAGAGCTGTAAAGCTTGCGCAGGTGGTAGATCACTAACAGGTGTGAGGTCCCCCTCTTCTTGATCACACTGGTCCCACGGTCAAATCCCTAAATGATCTGAACCTGAACTAGTGCTTACTCTTCCCTGCACAGTGCTGTGGGGACCAGAGCTTAAGAAACCTTGATTCCCACTCTGAAGTTTTGCACATGGAGGGTTTTCAGTAGCCTCAGAATACACAGAGGGGTGAGAGACTACACACAATTATCCAAATCCTCAGAGTGCTGGGAAAGGAAATTCATTGAAGATACTCAAATCCAAACCAAACCCACTGCCATCGGGCAGAGTCTGACTCCTTGTGCCCCTAGAGGACAGGGTAAAACTGGCCCTGTGGGCTTTCAAGACTGTCACCCATTACAGGGAGTAGAAAGCCCTGTGTTTCTTCCGAGGATCAGTTGGTGATTTTGAACTGCTGACCTTGTGGATCACAGCCCAACTTGTAACCCACTCTGCCAGCAGGGCTCCTTAAAAGACCAGCAAGAGCAGTGGAGCCAGTCAGGCCTGGTAACAGACAGTGAGAATGTTTATTCGTTTTTTTTCCGTATTTCCACCAGCAAACTTTTTGCATGTCTGTCCTGTGCTGGCAAAGCTATGCACCCCAGAAACAGAAAACAGAAGTGGCTGGGGAGGGAGGGAGGGAGACAGCTGAGAAGTCAGGTTGGAAAATACCCCCAAGGACTTGGCAATTGGGAGGCTGTGGCCGACCTGAGCCAGGGCAGCTTGAGGCAGGAGGACAGAGTTGGGGCTTTGGAGTTAGACACATCTGGGTTCGAGCCCTTCCTTGGCCATACTTGAGAACCCAATAAGATTAGAGAGCTGGGC
>NW_022103928.1:30903894-30905733 GCF_000313985.2 Echinops telfairi | reverse complement strand
AAAAACCTCTGGTTCTTCACCCATAAAATTGAATGTAAAAATACTGACCTGCCTCGTCGGATTTTTATGAAGAATAACTGACCCAGATGATGGCAAAACTCCTTTGTTAGTCCGAAAGGACCAAACTGCTTACCCAGCATGAACTTGAGTTCTAAAAATTGTTTGCCTGCTTGATGTATTCCCCTTCCCTTCCTTCCCTCTGTCTAACCCTCCCTTTCCCAGCATGCTTAGTGCTAGGGAGGTCGGAAGCACAGGAGGGAGGGATTCTGCAGCAGCCTCTTGGAGCCTCCAGCCCCACTCACACCATGTTCTGTAGCAGTGCACCTTCCCGCCCTGCCCGCCCCGTCTTCTAATGCTCACCCCACCAGGGAGCCAGGTGCCCCTTGTCAGGGTGCCTCGCGTATCCTGCTCCTGCCCGTGGGCAGATGGCACCATGTCTTTTGGGTTGTCGGGAGCCACCAAGTGTTCAGCTAGCCTCCAGGGCCGGTTCTCATGCCCCCCATGGGCGTGTCTCAGACTGGGGCTCCCTGGGGTAGGGACAATTCTGCATCTGTCATGGCTGTGCTTAGTTATCTTGCAAAGAGCTCCTGAGGGCTCCTGAGGCAAAACCGTGGAGAAAACGAAGACCTTGTCCTCGTGGAGGTTCTGCGTGCTTCAGTGCAGGCATGATGGCCAGTGAACCTGGACTTGGATGATAGGCTAGGTGGGGGCGAATGCTGAGAAGAAGAGTAAGACAAAGGGAAAGAGTGGTGGTGCTCTGCTGCTGTCTTTCGCGGGCGGTCAAAGGCAGGCCCTGACAAAGCGGAGACATGGTGAAGAGAAACGGCCATTTGTGGAAGAGCACCCCACTCAGAGGAGCTGACGAGCGTAAAGGCCCTGGGGTAGGAGTGTGTGTGCCGTGGTTAGGGAACAACATGTAAGAAACCGCAGGTAGTGGAGGGATATGAGTGAGGGTGAGGGGAGTAGCCAGGGAGTCAGAATAGCAGAGTGCAGAGCTAGAGGGCGTGGTGGGCCACAGGAAGGATTTTAGCTTTGACAGCAGGCGGTGAGAAAGCCAGTGGGGAGTTTGGAGGTACCTCATGTCCACCAGCATTTCAACAGAATGACTGTAGGGGGCAGGTGAAATTATTAGTACCAAGTGGTAGTTCAGTGCCAGGGTGTAGTAGGGAAGGAGAGGCCAGATTCTGAGTCTCTTTTGCAGGTAGAGCTGATTCCATGAAGGAAGAGCCCTGGTAGCACCATGGGTTAAGCATTGGGCTGATAACCAAGGCCAGAATTCACACCCACCAGCCTCGTGGAGGGAGAAAGACGAGGCTGACTGCTCTGTAAAGAGGCACAGTCTTGGAGCGCCCATCGACCCATGACACCACTCTGCCCTTTGGTGTCATGGTGAGTTAGAATCAGCTCGTTGGCAGTGAGCAGGCAGGCTTGATTTGGGATGTGGGTATAAGGAAGAGAAGCAGCAAGGGTTGGGCAAAGGCTTTTCACCCGAGTAGCTGGAAACCCAGTGCTGCCCTAGGTGAGAGGGAGAATGGCAGGAGAAGGTTGTTTACACCTAACTTGAGATGCCAGCCAGCCAGGTGGAGGGGTTGAAGACGCAGTGGGATGCGGAAGTCTGTGCTCCTTGTGCCCCAGCCTTGACCACCCTCTGGAGGCAGACTTCTGGGCTTGTCTGGTTGCCCACTGGCCTTTCCTTTAGGTTGTTGGAGACACATACCGTCCTCTGTTCCTCCAAACTTCTTCCCCATCGGAGTGACATTTCAACCCAGACAGCCCCTCCACCTAGACCCCTGGGAGTTCCTCCTTCTGTATCTGCGTGCAGCCACCCTCGAGTACCCC
>NW_022103928.1:30900981-30902929 GCF_000313985.2 Echinops telfairi | reverse complement strand
GGGGGAAGCATTTAGGAACTAGAGGAAAGTTGTATTTTTCATCGTTGCTACATCGCACCCTGTCTGGCTCATCTCCCCAAGACCCCTCTGCAAGGGGATCTCCAGTGGCCTACAAATGGGCTTTGGGTCTCGACTCCACACCCCCCCAATCATTCACTATGGTAAGATTGAGACTTTAAATCTTACAGGAGCCAACAGCCTCATCTCTCTCCCAAAGAGCCACTGGTGGGTCCAAACCTTTGACTTTGCTGTTAGCAGGTCAGCCCATTACACCACCAGGGTGAATGAGAGCCATTTATTCTCTTTCACAACACCCTGATTTGTTTCTCCAAGCACCTCCTTACCATGTTATAAACACCTCTATACTACATTTACTGACTGATTTTATTAATGTCTCTCTCTCCTGACAGCCCTTGTGGGTGCTCTAGGGTAAACATTCAACTCTAACCATGAGGTCGGTGGTTCAAACCCGCCAGCCGCTCTGAGGGAGAAAGATAAGGGTGTCTGCTCTGGTACAGAGACCCTATATGGGGTTGCTGAGTCAGAATTGGCTTGATGGGGGTTGGGGGTGGGGTATGATAGATGTTGAGATTGGCAGTAGATTCCATAGGATCCAAACTGTATCTGTGTGCTTGCCTTGGCTATCACTGCAGCTTCAGGATCCGGGCCTGGTACCTGAAAGGAACTTACTGGTAATAAGTCTGTGTTGAGTGGGTGCATATGGTCGTATGTTGTATGTGTGTGTGCATATGATCATATATCGTATGTGTGGGGCCATGAGGAGGGGTATGGTGCATGCCTTACCAAATGGGTTGGATCTTTCTAAGTTGGCTAGGAAGTCAGTGGTTGTGCAGCAAAGTCTGTTTTCCCCAGTCTCTGCTTGACAAAATAACCCATTTTTCTGTGTGTGTGTGTGTGTGTGTGTGTGTGTGTGTGTGTGTGTTTTAAGGATCCCAAGTGGTACGATAAGTTCAGACAGCAGTTCTCAACCTGTCAGTCACAACCCCTTTAGGGTCCAATGACCCTTTCACAGGGGTCACCTATGAAACAAATATGTGTTTTCTGATGGTCTTAGGAACCAAGACACGGCTCCTCTGTCCGTCTCCAGGTGGGTCCTCCCACATGCAGATCTACCTACATCCAAGTACCCGGCGTGATGACATCATCACGCAAATCCCATCACATACACCCCGTACAAGTACGGGGTGTATGTGACAGGGTTGGTGCCATAATGTACTTAATGCGAACCAGTCACATATGTGTAGAGAGCAGCTGCTGTGGTGAAAGCAGCTACTCTTAAAAGCAGCTGCTGTGGTGAAAGCAGCAGTATTAGAGATAAAACAACACTTCATAAATTATAATTGCTGGGTAAATGTAAAATCATGTACTGTAAAATCATCAACTACTGCAAAAAAAAGTCTGTACCCTGGGAACTTAATCTGGATGCTGATCCGTCTTTTTATATTCACCTGTGGTTGGTGTGAATACTGCCCCCTTATGATAGTAACAGGTATGTAAAAAAACCCAACACAGAATGGTAAATCATGGGAAACTAATGAACTGTATTGACTGAACTATGCCATATATTATATTTTGCATTATTAAAGCTATCGTTATATATTATTTTCATTAGCAAATCATCCCATGACAATGGATCATGTAGAGAAGAATGTTAAGAAAAGAAAATATAGTGAGGATTTTTTTACAGTATGGTTTTGCCTCAGTAATTACAGCAGGAATTGAGAAACCACAATGTGTTATTTATTGTGAAGTTCTATCAGTTGAATCTATGAAGCTAAACAAACTAAAACGCCATTTTGATAGCATGCATCCGAGCTTTGCCAGCAAGAATACCAACTATTTTAGAAGCAAAGCTGATGGACTTAAGAAAGCCAGACTTGACACTGGTGGCAAGTACCACAAACAAAACATAGCAGCCGTTGAAGCT
>NW_022103928.1:30898921-30900217 GCF_000313985.2 Echinops telfairi | reverse complement strand
TGAGCTTCGTGATGAACTCAAAACGTTTTTTAATCAGAAAGCAAGACCTCAGTTCAAAGCACTTTTCAGCGATAAAAGAAAACAGCTTACTTGCCATTTTGAATGAGTTAAATTTATCACTGTAAGGACCAAATGCAACATGCCTCAATTTGTCAGAAGTGATCTGATCATTCCAAATGAAACTTCAGCTTTGATCTCCCCCCCAAAAAATTGGATGAAAATAAATGTACATGTTGCCTACCTTATCTGCTTTCTTTGAGGAGCATGACATTGAACCAGACAAAAGGATTATGATGTTAATTTCTGTGAAAGGACACTTGCACATGCTTGCAGATGAAATTTCATCGTATTTCCAAATCTACCTGACACCCATTCATTTGCACTTTCCAGAAGCCCATTCACGGTCAAAGTTGAAGATGTTCCTGAGACAGCACAAGAGGAGTTCATTGAACTTATTAACAGCGATGCAGCGAGAACTGAGTTTTCTACAATGCCAGTTACAACATTCTGGATCAAGTGTTTGCAGTCATATCCTGTTCTGTCTGAGACTGTGTTGTGCCTTCTTCTTCCATTTCCAACAAGATATCTTTGTGAAATGGGTTTTCCAGCTTGTTGGTTATCAAGTCTAAATACATAAGTAGACTTGTGGAAGTGACCTTCGTTGTGCTCTTGCAAAGACTGCGGCGAGAATTTCTGATCTAGTGAGAAAGAAGCTATCTCATTCTTTTTACACATACTGCCACAAAATGTAGCAATGTAGTTTACTGTTTTATATTAAGACTGTTACCCATGCGACACCATGCTTCAAGACAAAATTTCACTTATTTGTAATTAGAAATAAATATTTCACGATATGTAATTACATATTGTTTTTGTGATTAATCATTATGCTTTAATTATGTTCAATTTGTAACAATGAAAATACATCCTGCATATCAGATATTTACGATTCATAATAGTAGCAAAATTACAGTTATGAAGTAGCAACGAAAATAGTTTTATGTAACAAGTGAACTAAAATCAATAGAAGGAAGGTCGTCGGTTGCTTAGTGGAGTTTAATCAAGGGCAGTGTAGCAGCGAGGAATTCCTAAACCGAATGAAGGCTGAGCATGATGGTGGGACAAGAGGAAAGTAAATGGAAACAGAGGAAAGAACCAGGAGGCAAAGGACATTTACAGAGGCCTAAATACAGGCATGTACAAATGTAATTATATATAGATAGGATGGTGGGGTAATAGATCTACATGCATATATTTATAGGTTTAGTATTAAGGCAGCAGATGGACATTGGACTT
>NW_022103928.1:30871423-30898325 GCF_000313985.2 Echinops telfairi | reverse complement strand
CAACACAGGGAATCTAGGATAGATAAACCCCTCAGGGCCAACAAGGAGAGTAGAGATACCAAGAGGATTAGGGGAGGGTGGGGGGAGAAACAGGGGATTGATCACAAGGATCAACCTAAAACTCCCTCCCAGGGGGATGAATAATGGAAAGTGGGTGAGGGGCAACGGAGAACAATGTAAGATATGAAAATAATAATCTATAACTTATCAAGGGTTCCTGAGGGAGGGCAGATGGGGGGGAAGGAGGAAGAAACAGGGAACAGATATTAGGGGCTCAAGTGGGAAAAGAATACTTTGAAAAGGATGATGGCGGCATATGTGCAAATGTGCTTGACACCCTGGATGAATGCATGGATTGTGATAACAGATGTAAGAGCCCCCAATAAAAATATGTTTTAAAAAAAGAAAAGAATTTTATGGTTGGGGGTCACCACAACATGAGGCACTGTATTCAAGGGTGGCTTGAGAACCACTGAGTTAAGAGTTACGCTGCTAACGGGAAGGTCGGTGGTTCCAACCCACCAGCCGCTTTGCCGGAGCATGTGGCAGTCTGCGTCTGTAAAGACCCGAGCTTGGACACCTATGGACTCTACGCAAAGGCAGTGCATGTCCCAAGCGGGCTCTTCCACTAAAAGGCGCTCTGCTAAGATGCGCGTGGTGACGTCTGCGTGCTCATGGGTGAGTGGCCTTGCAGTGCACCGAGTCACCCTGTCTCCATCTTTATCTGCTTCACAATTTCCTGTTGCAGCCCTTAAAATCTTGATGTGCACAGTTATTTGTCTTTCTGTTCTTCTCGGTGCCCTCATAAGACATTCTTTATAATTCCGGCCCTACGAACACGAGCCCTGTTGAAAGGAGAACATGCTTTGAATAAAGCCTGCTTGGAGTGCAGCTGGATGGGTGGGGGTGGGGTGCCCCTGCAGCCTCTCAGGGAGCCTCATAAACACAAGAACCTTTCTTAGGCCGTGGCAGGACAGGACGGGAGTCTCCCCTTGGTGCTCTGCCAGGTGGACTTTTGCCACGAGGGGCATTTCTTCTCCAGAATCAGCTGCAGTTACTGCCTTCACATGGGGTGGTGTTTTTCTGGGCCTGTGGTGAGCAGGGTGTGTACACAAGTGCCTGTCTTGCGGGGGGGAGACACACACATTTGATAGAGAAAATGTAGAAATCTGACTGTGCCAAATGTTGGAGGTGCTGTGTCAGGATGAGGGCTCTTCTCCATGGGTGGTACTTTATCCAGCAAAGCTGAGCCTCACCCAGCGGTCTACTCCAGAGTCTGTCTCCTCGAGAATCCCCAGGTAGGAGTCTGGTCAGCGTTTGAGGGCACTCTGGCAGGAGACTGGTTGTGGGGTGAGGTGCACGCACACAGGGTGCTCTGTGGCATCATCAGCGAATGAGCTACAGGCACGTGCAACAACACGGAGGATTTGAGTACTGTGGCTGGTTCAGAATCTTATAAAGGAAAGGAAACTATTGATTAGGCATCTGTATTACATCTGTACTAAGCCTCCACACAGATGTCTACAAAGAAAAGGAAGGCATGCTGAGTGACAAATACTGGCAGGAGGGTGGGGAGGCAGGGGGGCCTCCAGCTATGGGCAGGTGTGGACAAGCACAGGGATGGAGGACGGGGTGCAGATTTTTGATAAGGTTTAGTTCTCAGAGTGGCAGATGGATCTGTGGGTATTTAGGATACTGTTGTTTACATTAGTAAATAAATGGAGGCAGGGATGGTCAAGTAAGCCAGCAATCAGCTGTTACCCTGTTTCCCCGAAAGTAAGACATCCCCTGAAAATAAGACCTACTTACAGTTTTGCCTCTCGCTGAAATATAAGTAAGACAGCCCCCCGAAAATAAGACCTCCCGGAAAATAGGGCCCCCCAAAGCTACCGTAACTCTGGACCATAGCGGCAGGTGCCGCCGCACAGCTCACTGTTGGCCACAGCGCAGCCGGAGCAGACAGGAAGTGCAAGGTCTCCTCTATTAATAAAACAATAAACAATAAATGTGTACTGTATTCTTCTTCATGGAAAAATAAGACATCCCCTGAAAATAAGACCTAGCGCATCTTTGGGAGCAAAAATTAAGACACTGTCTTATTTTGGGGGAAACAGGGTCGTAGCTCCACAGGGTCCGAGATCTCAGAGCAATCAGAGGAGACTAGAAGCAGCTCTGCCAGGGGGGTCGTTGTCGTCTTCGGAGGAGGAGCCCGTCCAGGAGGCCACGAGGCCGTGGGGTGTTGGGGGTAGGTAGGGACTGTGCAGGGGGGAGGCATTCCAGGCAGAGCACAGAGAAGGAGACTGGGGTGTTCACAGAGCTGAGTCTCCTCTAGCTGTGGCTTAGATAGCTGACAGGCACGGTGGGTCAGAGTGCTGCCAAGCCGGACTGACTCGGGAGGGCTTCCTTGGAAGAGTGTGGCCAGTGCTGGGACCCTTTCAGCTGGGCCTTCTGAGCCATCCTGCCTCCTCCCTCCCCTCCCCACTGAGCAGCCCAACCCATCTCTGGGACTTCCCTTAGACCCTCATGTCATGATGCAGGAAGTGCATAGATTGGAGCAGGAGTTTGTCATCAGAGCTGTGCTCTAGAGAGCTTTCTGGAAGGAGGTGAGGACCGGGCTGACAGGCTGCAGGAGAGCGCTCTGGCTGAAGCCTGCTTCACCGGAACCTTGGGTGGGATAGTGCCCCCCACTTACTCTCAGATGCCATCCCGGGCAGTCTTATTTTCCCACTGCTGCCCAGACCTCTCAGAGATGGTTTATCTTTCTTTCTGATTAATCTTGGATGTGGCTTTTGACACCACCCTGCTAACTTTCTCTGCCTCCTGACCTCTGGCTAGGTAGTTAATGATCTTTAAACAAACACTTGAATATTATGGCTCTCCAGAAAAGGGCCTGGCTCTTAGGGCATTAGCCCGGTCTATCCCCTCACCCAAGGAGAGCCCGAGCCTCCACACCCCAGCCTCTCTGCCCTGCCACGGGTGCATAACCGTTGTTGGCTTGGCACTTTCTCTGAAACCGGCCACGCATGTCCCTGCTTGGTTAAACAGAAAGCTGTGGCCACACATTCTTCTCCTGTCGGAGACTGGGTCATAATTAGGAACTAACTCTGAAAGTTTATTGGGACCTTCTCTGTGTCTGGTCCTAATTTACAAGCTGTAGACACAGAAATTTACCCCCTTAACTAGTCAGTGTGATCTGAAAAAGCAAATATGCCTGCATTACCCCCTGGCAGTGGCTCCCTGGTACTTTGATGATGTGCCTAGCTCACCTGGTCTTCTGGCTGTGCAGTGGGCCCTGCCACCTCTCCTGCCCGCTCCCCTCCCTGCACCCTCCTTCCTCACCCTGCTCCAGCCCCACTAGCCCCCTTCTTTGTTTCTCAGACATGCAAGCCATCTGCCTGTGTGGGAGCCTTGCTCCTTACACTCCACACTGTACATTGTACATGCACTTTACATTGACACTCGGCAGCTCCTCCCAGCACCGGCTACTTCTTGTCTTCAGTTCTCGGAAGAGCAGCCCTCAGGACAGGCCTAGGATACTCTGGGAGAAAGTCAGTGTCGTTCCCCCTTCACCCCACCCTGCCAGACTTCTTGCCAAACTTCCTGATGGATGATACTTACAATCTTAATGTCAAAATGCCTCTCATTTATCTGACCCCAACCACCGTATATATCAAAGCCAACCATGCCCACCGCAGTCCTTGTTTCTGGATGGGTTGGCCCGCTCTAGAATAGCACCTGGTCCCAGCTGCACTCAGTGGCCATGTGGAGGACGAGTGAAGATATTCTCAGATCAGACAGCAGCAGGTGTGCAACTGGGGCGGAGGTCCCCTAATGACAGTGGCGAACTGCCACCAGCTGTCCAGAGCAGTGAAGGGGATCTGGACTGTGGAGGACGGACGGCCATAGTTTGTCAGGTTGGGGACTAGGAACTCGTCCTGTGCACGTGAACCAACGTATCTTGGGTGCTAGAATCCAGAGAAGGCCAGAATGGCCCATGGAAATAGAGAGCTCTGGTGGGATTGGGGCCTGCCATGCACAGGGGTCGGGGCCAAACCTAGGGAATAGAAGATGGTGAGGACTAAGATGGACCAGCATTGAGTTGCTATGACCACTGCCCTTATGCCAGATTGTGCCGGGCACTCAGAGAAGGAGGGCCAGCCTTGCATGGGCCCTGCGAGGAGAAGCTCCCTTTGGGTTTTCAGGGGGAACTTACTCCATACGAAGGGATCTTACTGGGCCTACCCCAGAGCTCCTCTTGGCAGGTGTGCCGAGGGGACTTTCTGTGACCGGTTTCCCACCTCTCTCCTCTCTTGTCCCTTCAGGTGGTGAAGAAGGTGAAGTCAATGCAGATGTTCCACCTGCCTGTCACCTCAGCCATGCAGGGAGACCGACTGGGTATATGCGTGACCCAGTTTGACCCCAAGCTGCTGGAGCGAGGGCTGGTGTGTGCCCCTGAATCCCTGCACACCATCCATGCGGCCCTCGTCTCCCTGGAGAAGATCCCGTACTTCCGGGGGCCTCTGCAGACCAAGGCCAAGTTTCACATCACCGTGGGCCATGAGACAGTCATGGGCAGGCTGATGTTCTTCAGCCCTGCTCCCGACCACTTCAACCAGGAGCCCACGCTGGATTCATTCGACTTCTCTCGAGAGTACCTCTTCCAGGAGCAGTTCCTGTGTAAGGGCCTGGAGCCAGCAGACGGTGGGGAGGCCAACCAGCAGGCGGGCCAGGCCCCCGAGACCCCCTGTCCCCGACAGCAGTGGGCCCTCATGGAGTTCGAGAAGCCCATCACCTGCCCTCGGCTCTGCCTGGTGATCGGCTCCAGGCTTGATGCGGACATTCATGCAAACACCTGCCGGCTGGCCTTCCATGGCATCCTGCTGCACGGGCTGGAGGACAAGAACTACCCCGAGAGCTTCCTGCCCAGGCTGCAGGTGTATAAGCTGAAGCACAAGCATGGCCTCGTGGAGCGGGTGAGCCCTCTGCCCTCTCCTTGCCGCCCTCTCTCTAGCTCGGGGGCAATAAGCGGTAGGAAGGCATCTGGTCTAGACCTGTCTCACACACGGAGCTCCTGCTCAGAGTGGCCAATGGGCCAGAGTTCATTCTGCCAGTCCATTACAGGCACCTGCTTCCCTAAGCTGCCCCTGCCTCACTTACCTGTCCGCCGAGCCTGGTGAGTACAGTAGCCAGGCCTCCCACACAAGCCCATTTCGAAAGGCAGTGGTTAGCCCCTAAGCAAAAGCCAGCTGGGTCAGTGGCCTCCCTGAACTTTGGATGGTCCAGGCTTGGCCCCCATTCTCTCTGTGGGATCCTGGCACCCACCCTGGCCCAGTCAACAAGGCCAGTCTTCAGCCCCAAGAGATGAGGATGTGGGGGTTGATGGCTATAGGGCATGCCAGGGAGCAAAAAGTGGTAAGGACCAGAGGGATGATGGGGAGGTCTAGACCACCAGCTGTCCTGGGCAAGGTGGCTCTCACTAGATATAGGCCTGAGGGGGTGGGGACACCTGTCTAGCACCTGTGAGCTTATGCAAGGTCCTGAAGCCCTTGAGCTTCCTTCTCCCCTTGGACCCTACCCACCCACCGTCTATTTATACTGCTCTGAGTGGGAGTCATGCCTGCTGCTGTTGATCAGGCGGGGCAGGGGAACAATGGAAACATGCTGTCCAAACCTCATTACTCCTCGTGGCGAGTTCCCAGGGTTGGGCCCTTGTGGGTGGTGGAGGTGGGCTTCCCAGCACTGGTCGGGCTCCAGCTGGCTCTGAGCCAGCAATGCTATTGATTCCTAGGTGAGGCTGGGCGGAGGCCCCGAGATTTCAGTCCTGAGAATTTTGTTCTCTACAAAGAGGGCACCCTCCTCCTCACACAAGAATGGCCGGGTCCTGGGCGCCCCATGTCTGGCAGAGCATCGGGCGCAGAATCTAAGATGAGAGTGTGCCCAGGAGGACAGCTGTGGCACAGCCTTGTTACTTCCATCTCCCACTCTCACTTCCTCCCCACCCTTTTGTGAGCTCCACCGGGCTCTCCCCTGGAATGACCACCAAGGCCTTATCCTACTTCCTTGCCTCAGGGATTCTTCTTTTAGTGTATACCCTCCTCTGATGCTGCTTTTCTTCCAGGGGCTCGGGTTCGGCCCTCACCCTCCCTTAACCGGCCCCCAGGTGAGATGGAGAGGAATCTGCTCTCCTTCCACCCTTGCAGCTCCTGCCCTCCTCAGATGAAATATGTGGTTGACGCTCACCTGCCAGCCCAGCCTGGCCAGGTGCACCTATGGCCCAGCTGACCCCCCAGTGCTGAGCATAAATGACCATCTCTCTGAATAGTGGTGTCATCTGCAGACTTTGACTGCATCAGGGCTGCAGAGTTGGCCTGAAGGTTCTGGGGCAGACGGTACCTTGCTCAGGGGTCAGCAGGCCATAGTGCAGCCCCCAAGATGTTACAGAGGCACTCTTCTGGTGGTTCTGTGGAATAGTATTGATCTGCTGACTGCAAAGTCAGTGGTTCAAACCCACTAGCCGCTCTGAGGGAAGCTGATCTTTTTTATTATTTTGAATTTTGTTCTGCATTTTTTTTATCCTCTCTATCCAGGACCTTCGGTTGCAATCCTAATTAGAGCAGTCAGTGTGGAAGCCAGGCACCATACAGTAGTTTCTAGTCTCAGGGGAGTGGAGGCTGTGGTTCATTAGCCCTTTGAACGAATCATTCCCTTGAGTACTTTATTTTCTTCACTCTCCTTGTTCTAGACGAGGCAAGATCAACAGTTTCACCTTAGAAAGCCATTCATGAGCCGTTAAGACAGCGGTTCTCAAATCTGTGGGTCCTGACCCCTTTGGGGGTCGAACAACCCTTTCACAGGGGTCGCCCGATTCATAACAGTAGCAACATGACAGTGATGAAATAGCAACAAAAATAATTTTATGGTTGGGGTGGTCACCACAACATAAGGAACTGTATGAAAGGGTCGCGGCATTAGAAGGTTGAGAACCACTGCTTTAAGACTAAGCACCTACTCACCAAAATAGGATGTAGAGCATTGTCTTTGTGAATGATGTCATACCAATTGGCCTAGCCATCCTCCAAAAACGAGTCCTACCTCCCCAAGCCTAGTGACTCATTCCCTTGTGATGTTTGGTTACGGCAAAGCATTACAGGACATGGACCCTTATACTCTGTAATATTTGCATCACATACAAGTACTTATGTAGAATATCCTCTGTTAAGCCTATGTAATGGGGCTCCAAAAAGTTTGTGGGAGCATCCCATTATCTTTTGATTCTATTTCTCCACAGCGATTTTGAAGCCCCCTTGTATACGCATCGGTGTTGTTTGTTATTATTATTTCAGGGTTATGTGTGCCCCTGGGTTTGCCTTTGTTGGGTTCACTCTTGACCTCCTAGTAAGTTTCTTCACCAGAGGCCATGTTATGCTGCCCTCTCCCATCTCATTGATTGCCTTTCCCTGTATTCCGTAGTATATATCTGATTACATCCCTGTTATCCATTACAGAATGGTCCTTTCTGCGTGTAAATCTTTTCTTCACTATAATGGTGGTCTCATGCAATATTTGCCCTTTTGTGACTGATATGCTTCACTCAGCATAATGTCCTCCAGGCTCATCCATGCTA
Organism: Echinops telfairi; assembly: GCF_000313985.2. Classification (NCBI taxonomy): domain Eukaryota; kingdom Metazoa; phylum Chordata; class Mammalia; order Afrosoricida; family Tenrecidae; genus Echinops; species Echinops telfairi. Next base: position 30,890,701 of record NW_022103928.1, on the reverse strand, counting down.
TAAAGTATTTGGGGGAATCACTGGTTTTCTTTCTTTCTTTTTTTTTTTTTCAATCGTTTTATTAGAGACTCATACAACTCTTATCACAATCCATACCTACGTCAATTGTGTAAAGCATATTTGTACATTCATTGCCCTCATCATTCTCAAAATATTTCCTCCCCACTTAAGCCCCCGGCATTAGGTCCTCATTATTCCCCTCCCTCCCCGCTCGCCCCTCCCTCAGGAGCCCTTGATAATTTATAAATTATTATTTTTCATATCTTGCCCTGTCCGACGTCTCCCTTCGCCCACTTTTCGGTTGTCCGTCCCTCAGGGAGGAGGTCACATATAGTTTTCTTTAATCTTGCATTGAGTGTGTGCAATACATAGTTTGTTTATCCATCCATCCCATGACAGACATCTTTTTACTATTGTGAATAATACTGCAATAAACATGGGTCTGATAGTAATGTTTCGTGTCAACTTGGCCGGGCCAGAATTCTCAGTGTTTTGGTGGGACAGACTTACTAACCCTCCGTGGGGTGACCTAACACAATGTCTCAACTGGATCTGCAGTGAACAGCCAATCAGTGGTAAGAAGATTAGGGTCTCATTCAGGTCACAACCCTGACGCAATTGAAAGGCAATTTCCTCGAGAGTGGGGCTGCTTCAGTATAAGTGGACACTGTCCAACAGTTGCTTGCTTTTTGCTGGGCCTGGATCATGCATCTATCTGGCTCATCAACCTCTGGTTCTTTCGACTTGGGCCTTTGGCCTGCCTTGTGACCTGCTGACTCGGGATTCATTTGCCTCTGCACCCACCAGCCTCATCTTCCTGCTGATCTTGAGTGAATTAGCCCCTCAGCTATGAGGTTCAGAAGCCGTCTCCAGTCTAACAACTGACCCGCACACTTGGAGCCTGCCTCGATTTTGGCAAGCCCACTTCTACAGCTGTATAAGTGGATCGCTGTGGGTCAGAGCTGACTCGTGGCACCTAATAACAACACAGGCCTGATGAGCCATTTCTTTATGTAAATCTCTCAATCTCACTCTCTTTTTCCCTCCCTCCCTTTATCTTTGTCTTACATTTTTTTTGCATATTTTTAATTCTCGCTCCTATTCTTTTTTTTGAATGGGTAGAAACCAATAGTAGTACCATAGATGGCTGCTCACAAGATTTAAGATCCTAGTCATTACAATGTAAGTAGACTATAGAACATTGTCTGTGAATTATGTTACACCACTTGACTCTGTTAATTCTTTGTTACGCTGGTTTTCTAGAGAAGCGTGTGTGTGTGTGTGTGTGTGTGTGTGTGTGTGTGTGTGTGTGTGTGTAGCTGCTTTGTGTAGCTTCATGGGCTAACGAACCCCAGATCAGCAGAAACATTGGGCTGGTATCAAGCTGCAAAGGCAGATGAGTCCAAGCTCAGCAGGTCAGGTTGTGACTGGAGAGGCTAATGAATCCACGGCTCCTGGGATTGGCATACAATATGGCAGGCCTTTGGCTTAGATCCAAAGAACCTTCCTTTTGTAGGAAATAGCCCACGTCCTCAAGGAAACCTCCTTTCAATTGCATCCGGTCTGTGACCTGAATAAAGGGGTTGTATTCTTACCCTAATCTGTTCACAGCAGATCCCATTCTGGGGTTAATAAATCACATCATGGGGGATTACTAGGCCTTAAAGCTGCTAAACCACTGAGAACCTGACCTAGTCAGGTTGACACAAACCTAGCAATCACAACTCCCTAACTATGGTCCCCAGCCTCCAGGCCCACTGACTCATTCCCTCCAGATGCGTGGTTATGGTTTACAGGCCTTTGCCCCTGTTTGCTCTTGTAGAAACATGGATATGTTTATAGCACATGTAAACATGTTTATGGAAATATCACCTGCCAAACCTATTTGTGATTATGCGTGTGGTCTCTTTTGCCTACCCATGCCTATTCAATTTGCCTATCTGCCTGTTTTCATTTCTAGATTATTGTTTATTATTTCTGATAATGCAGGATTTGTACATAATGGTATTTATCTTTGCTGTCTGTAACTTTTGCATACCCCTCTGAGCCTTCTTTTCTTTAGTGATGCTGTGTGGGTCATACCATATTGTACATTGCCTTCCCTTTCAGCTGGATTGATGTGTGTCTGTTAACTATCTGGTCAGTGATTTTCCCTTTCCTTCCCTCCCATCCCTGGTCACCATTAATTTTTTTTTTCTGTATGTAACCCTTGGTGTCCTCATACAGTACTTGGCCTTTTGTGATTGACTGTTTCACACAGCGTAATGCCCTCCAGTTTTATTCACATTGCAAAGTGGTCCTTGGATTCCTCGTTGTTCTTTAACATTGCAAAATAGTCCACTGTACGTACACATATTCATTTATCCATTGATGGCACTTCAGTTGTTTCCATATATTTAGTATTATTAATAGGGTGTGTGTGTATCTGTCCATAGCCCAATTCTTATTTCTTTAAAATTAATAAATAGCAGTGGGGTTGCAGTATTTCTATTTCCAACTTCTGAAGGAAGCACCATGCTGTTTCTGAAGATGGCTTCACCATATTACAGTCCTACCAGCAGGCATGAGCGTTCCAGTCTCTCCCCACCCTCACCAACATTTCTTATTGAACTTTGTGATTATTGCTGTGGTAAAATAATATATCGTTGCTGTTCTGATTTGCTTCTAATGGCTAATGGTAATGGGAATTTTTTTCATGTGTTTATTGGTTGTCTGAATGTCTTTTTTTGGTGAAATATCTGTTTATGCCCACTTTTTAACTAGATTGTTTGTATTTCTGTTGTTGGAAGGTTGATGTTTTCTTTAAATTTTTTAGATTAATCCCTTGAAGATATGTCATTGCCAATTATTTTTTCCCAATCTGTAGATGCTCTTTCGGAGAAGTCTTTTTATGCACAGAGGTATTTAAAGTTTAGAAAGTCCTAATTATCTAGTTTATCTTGTGCTTTTGAACATGTTTTGTTATATTCATAGTCTACTTATGCCACAAATTAGGGCCCTACATTTGCCCCTATGTTTTCTTCATTCACTGCCAGCGAATCAGTGCCGGCTCCTAGCAACCCTATAGGACAGAGTAGAACTGCTCCTATGAGTTTCCAAGACTAAGCCTTTACGGGAATAGAAGCACCATCTCCCTCCTGTGGAGTGGCTGGTGGCTTTGAATCAAGGACCTGTCGTCAACAGGCCAACGTGTAAGCACTGCATCACCACCAGAGCTCCTGATTCTTTCTTAGATGGTCTCAGTAGTTTCACATTTTGCTTGCAGGCCTTTTACCCATCTTGAGTTAGGTTTCGTATATGGTATGAGGTATGGGTCCCTTTCCTCCCATTTTTTCTGTTATGGATATACAGTTTTGCAGCACCATTTGTTGAAGAGACTGTCTTTTCCTCATTTAATGGATTCCGTCCCTTTGTTGAAAATTTCTTGTCCATAGGTGGATGGGTTTACTTTTGGTCCATTGGTGTAGTTGTCGGTTGTTTTACCAGTACAAGGCTGTTTGGGCTATTGTGACTTTGAAATCAGGAGGCATGAGACTTCTTGCTCTGTTTATGTGGTATCTCTTTCCTTTTCATATAAAATTAGTGATTTCATCTCCTTAAAGTACCTTGACGGTGTCTAGATCAGGATTGCATTATAGCTTGATTAGGATAACATTGGAAGTTTTATAGTGTTAAGTCTTCCTATCCATGAGCATGGTATATTATTCCATATGTAAATTTCTTTTAGTTTCTAACAATAGTGCTTTGCCATTTTCTTTGTATAAATCTTTTGTATCTCTAGTTAGGTTTATTCTAAATATTTTATCTTATTAGTAGTGGCTATTGAAATGGTATTGTTTTCCTGATTTCCTTTTCAGAGTTCTCTTTGTTGGTGTAAATCAATACTGGTTGATTTGTGAATATTTATCTTGTATCCTCCCACTCTGCTGGATCTTTCCATTCATCCCAGTAGATTTCTTGCCAAGTCTCAGGGATTTTCTATGTATAGACTCATACATCTACAATTAGGGATAGTTTTACTTCTTCCCCATCAATTTCGATTCTTTTTATTTCCCCTTATTGATTTTTTGCCTTGGCTAGAACTTCCAATACAGCATTGAATAGGTGCTGAATAGAAGACTTCCTTATCTGGTTCCTGTTCATAAGGAGAAATGCTTCCAGGATCTCCTCATTGAAAATGATGTTGACTGTTTGTTTTGCATATATGCTCTAATTAGGATGGGAAATTTCTGTTCCTATTTTGCTGAGTGCTTTTATCAGGAATGGATGTTGGGTTTTGTTTTTGTTTTTTGATTGTGAATTGGGTGAAATTTCCAGAGCAGAGCATCAGTTTCACTTCCAGCAATTCATACATATTTTGTTTCACTTCATTCACTACAATCCCCTCAATGTTGCATCAACCATCCTACCTTGTCCCTGTTTTTCCTGCCACCATTCTTCCTTCTTTCCCAATCCTTTGGAATTTTGTCCTTGGGTAAATGCTATCACCTTGATACCAAATTATTCTAAGCTGTATGCACCTCAATAGTGCTGTTGCTTCCCTTATAGAATTGTCTGTTGTTCAGCTGAAAATTGAGCCACATGGTGAGTTCAGTTCTGCACTAAAAGACCATAGTCCCAAGGGTTCCACCAGTCTAGCAGACCAGCAAGCCAGGTCTCTTACCTGTTCTGCATTGACCGATGCTTTGACTTTGTTTTATTTATGTAGTGGATTACATTGATTGTTTTTCTGATGTTGGACCGTCCTTCCATACCTCGTATGAACTATTCTTGGTTGTGCATAGTATGCACAGACATATAAATATATGTGTGTAAATGTATGATGATATTGAGGGATATCAGTCGATCATTTTCGTTTTTTTCACTTAGTGGTCTCTGCATGGCCTTGGTATCAGGGTTGTACTTGCTTCATGATCTGAATTCAGTTGTGCTCTCTACTTTGCTGTGTTCCAGGCTTGAGCGAGCATTGAGCTCTTCACGAAACATTTGGATAGAATGCTCCAGTGAAACTGATTAGGTTGGGAGGTTTCTTATGATCTGTTCAATTTTTCTTTTGTTATGAGTCTGCTTACATTTTCTACTTCAGTTTCTCTTAGCTCCTGTGTAGGTAGTGTGTTTCTAGAACTTTGTCCACTCTTTTACGCTCTTCAATTAGTTGGATTATGGCTCTTCCTAATATTTTGTTATTAATTTTTTTCTGTTGGTTCTTTTGTGACTTTTGCTCCTGTTTTCTAAGTGTCGGAGATGTTGTGCTTGGCTCTTCTTTTTTGATATATTTATTGCTATAAATTGATCTTAAGTTCTGCATTTATTATATCCCAAAGATAAATTTGGTATGTTGTGTTTGATATGTATTAGTCTCCTAAAGTTATCATGGGATTGTCTGTTTCTCATTACAGCTTTGCTAAAGTTTGATTTATATATTTCGAGGTTCTTTCATTGCGCTCGCAGATATTGATTATAGTTATGTTCTGTTGTTGATTGACCCTTTGATCATTATGTAATGTCCTTCCTTGTGCCGTTTGCTGGGGCTTTCCTTAAGGTCTATTTTATTAGAAATTAATATTACCACACCTCTCTTTTGGCTGATATTTTCTTGATACATTTTTCCATCCTTTCATTTTTATCTTATTTTTATCTTTGTGTCTAAGATATATCTCTTGTAGGTAACATATTGATGGGCCCTGTTTTCTTATCAATTCTGCCACTATCTCTTGACTGATGCATATAATCCATTTGCATTTAGCATCATTATCAATAGATGTGATTTATTTTATTTTTACTCTGTGGTGTGTATGTGTTGCTGATTATTTCTTTTTTCTATATATTTTTCTGTGCTGGGTTACTTTTGCTTATAATTTTTCTATCCATTTCTTCTTTTGGTATTGATTTTGTGTTTACTGAGTGAGTCCTTATGATTTTCTTGTTTATTTTGGTTAGAAAATATATTCATTATCTTGATGTTGCCCTGTAATTTATTATTTTCTTCCTAATTTACTATTCTTTCATGGCATTCTTACCATCTGGAAATTAGTGCACCATTTATTCCCATTTCTTTGTAGTTGCCCTTCTTGACAGATTGATATCTCTTGTTCACTATTTTCAGTCTTACAGGTTTGTTTTATTTTTGAAATTTTTATTTCTAGGTTGATACCTGTGTCTTGTCATAGGTTTTAATCTCAGGTTGTTTTTGAGATTGTTCTTTGTCTTTATCAATTGCTTATAAAATCTGTCAAGTTAAAATGTATGGATGGATGGATTGTGATAAGACCTGTATGAGACCCCAATAAAATGATTTAAAAACAAAACAAACTCAGAGTCTTGGAAACCTTATGGACCAGTTTTACCCTGTTCTATAGGGTCATTATGAGCTAGGTGGGGAAAAAACTGTCAGATTTTTACAAATATTTTTACCGTATACAGTATACACTCAAGCATAAACTGACCCGAATATCAGCCGAGGAAACTAATTTTACTACAAAAACGGCATTAAAAATGTTCTGAAAAACTCGGCTTATATACAAGCGTATACGGTAATTTCTGTCTGTCTGGAAGTGGCCAGACTATGAAATTCCTGGTTGGTGATTTCTCATTTTCAGAATTTAATACAAAGGGTCTTCAAAGGCTCATGAAAAAATGGAATTAAAAGATAATGGAATTTTTCCACAAACTTTTTGATCTCTGTTTTGTATGGCATCCCATTACTTTTGTGCCTGCACAGTTTCTGCTGAGAAGTCAGCGCTTAGTTTTAGTAATTACACATTTCCTTTTCTCTATTTTCTCTCTTTGTCTTTGGTTTTGCAATGTTTGATTATGATGTGTCTTGGTAATTTCGGGGGGGGGGGGCTCTATCCTCTTTTGAGTTTGTAGATATCTTTTTGTCCCTCATAATATTAAGGAAGATTAATGCCAACAAATCTTCAACAATTTTTCTATGGTTTTATTTGCATATTTATTTTTTGGTCTCTTCCCATTGTGGAATTTCAGTCACACCAAAGCTATTCCTTTTTATTATGTCTCATATAATTCTTAGGCTTAAATATTTTCCTCATTCCTTTGTGCGACTGTTCTTCTAAGAGATAAGTCGTAAGGGATGGTCTTCAGTTTTGCTGAGTCTGTCTTCCGTTAATTTGATATTGCATCTTTGCCCTTTCAGTGTGTTCTCGATTTCTGAAATGTTAGCATTAATTAATCTGCATCTCTAGTTACTGGTTTTGAATAGTTTCTAGTCGTCTGTTTGTCGGTGTGTTCTTGTTTTGTTTCATTGCAGTCTTCTAGAATTGTGTCTTTGCTTTCTTTGACTTGGTCCTTATCAAGCAGTCCCAGTACAGTTCGTTTCACATCAGAAGATTGTCTAGCTCTGCATTTTAGGCACTTAGTCACTTGCTTGAGCCTTCGTGTGTGTTGGGGGGGGGGGGGCGCAGATTTTAAGTTTCTGAAATGTGGGGCTGTATTTATTTGCTTTTTGGTTGTTTAAATTTATTTGAGGTTTTGTTCTGTTTTGTTTTGTTGTTCTGATCTACCTGGGTGCTTGCGGTGGCAGTGTTGCTCTAATTGTAGTTTGGCAGCACAGAGATGTTGACTGCCTGTTTCTGGATGGGTTTGCTAAGTGGGTGTAAATCTCTGCTTGTTGGTCATGTTGTAAATGCTCACTGTCAACCACAGAGGTGGCAGGAGTGTGGTCCCCAATCCAAAGGAGCCTGCATTGCCAGTAGTTGAGATGGCAGGAGTGTGACTAGATCTGCAGGAATGTGCACTGCCAACCACAGCAGCAGTGAGCCTGCAATGTACTGCCCATAAGAGTGCATCCTGCAGAGATCAATGGCATGGGGTGTGTAGCACTTAATTCACAGGGTTTTACTACTGGTTGTCAGAGAATGGAGCAATGAGTGAGGGGGCTGCAGGGAGCCGGGTAGAACACCAAAGGGGAGAAGGTCAGTGGGGGGCTTCCCTAGCTGCCACATGGAGGGGAAGGGCTGTGTGTCCATCAGTGGGAGGGGCTGTTGATTAAAAGGAGAGCACACTTCTCCCAATGGCAGCCACTACCGCGGTTGCTGGTGCACTCTTGTGTGAATGCAGCAGGTTATTCGGTTCCTGTCCTAACTCAAAGCAAAGGAGCAACCCAGAGATTAGCATCTCCAGCAGCCACCCTGCAGGCCTTCATTGTCAGGCTTCCCCACCTAAAGAACCAGGGACCACAGACAGCCAGTGAGTGGCTCTGTCCTTGTTGACCTGCTCCCTCCCTGCCCTGTGATTGCATGAGTCGCCAGAAGTCTAGCCTGCACCTTACACTTCCCCTCCATAGGGCTAGCTGTGTTGTACTCAGCTTGCTTTACTCCAGCTTTGCCCACAGTGGGCCTCTACATAGCAGGGGTTGCCTGAACTTACTCTCCTGTAACGCACAATAGCTGCACTGTGCTTAGTTGATCAGGAAGGCACCTCCGTTTTGCATTCGTCCCGACACACTGGTTTTGTCCCTGTTCAAGTTGGTTTTTGATCTACTTCTGTATCCTTTTGTTTAAAGCTTAGGGCTCCAGAGTTATCATTTGTATCTGTTTCACTTGGTTTCTCAGGTCTTTTTTTCTAGCGGGGAAGTCTGAAGTGTCTAGCTAGGTTGTCCTCCTAAACCCACCCCTTATAGATTCTCGACCTTTATTAGCTACTCGGACTCCAGTGGAAGCAGCATTTGGGGGAGGGAGCTGCTGATCCACAAGCATGCTTGTCCATTGAGGATCCAGATAAGTGCCCCCGGCTCATCTTTCCCAATGGAGCTTGATGCCTTAAAAATCCCTGGACTCATCACAGCCTCTCCTCAGAAGTGTCCAGGAGGTCAGAGTATCTTGAGAAGCTCCTGGCTGGACAGGATCTCCCCACCATGACAGACCCACTCTCAGGCACAAGTCTTGATCCAGCATTACGGGTAGGAGTTGCGGGCTTCCAGCCCAGTATTGTCAGGCCTTGACCTACCTCAGCTTTCTTGCTGACGTGCTCTGTGGTGGTGGTTGCCCTCTTAGAGCATAAGATTTGAACTCAGTGGTCTCGAAGCCCCATAAAATCTCCCATCATCAGGAATCTTTCTAATCTTTTCAGAGGATCATGCTCCTCTCCTCCAGAGGAATATCTCCTGAGTCCCTTCCATCCAAGGGCAAAGTGCCCTGTGGTAAAAAGAGCGAGAAGTAAGCAAAGAGGGGGACCGTTTGTACCACTAAGAGAGAAGAGGTAGGAGAGAAGTGCCTCTAGATCCAGGGTCCTGTGCGGAGAACCTCCTAGACCCAAGGGAAGATTGATGCCCAGGTATATGTAGCTCTCCAAGAGACACTAGACCCACAAATGTTGAAATGAAACAAAGATCTTGCCCCAGAACTGACACAGAGAGAAAGCCTTCCGTAGAGGTGGTGTCCCAAATTTGAACTTCTAGTTTACTAAACTGTGAGAACAGAGATTTGTGTTTGATAACAGAGTCACTTGTGGTATTTTTGTTATAGCAGCACTAGATAACAAAGACAAAGAGCACGTAACTAAGGCGATTCATTCATATGTTTGGATGTTCACTGAGCTCCTACATCTGTGTCAAGGGACCATTCTGGGCTTGGGGTTACAACAAGATAGACAATGTCCTTGTACTCATAAGAGAGAGAGAGAACTATAAATTAGATCATTTCAAGCCTGTCAAGTTCCAGAAAGACAGTAATACAGCGAAGCAAAAGGACAGTGCTCTGAACAGGAAGATGCTAGCTCTACCCTGTGCCTTCCTTACCTTCCGGTTCCTAACTCCCTGTTTACATTGTAGGATGTTAGGTACTGTAGCAGGTGCGGGCTCAATTCAGTAACATCATCTGCCGAACAATGGCCCACAGAACAAATCCAATACCAGTTCTTACCAAAAATCTAATTATTTTAAACAAGTTTGTTTTCTGCGTGTGTGGTTTGTTTGTTTTTCCTGGCTGTTGCGATCAAACATAATTAACTCAATATCAGTTAATTTGTTTGACTGACAGATGAGAAGTTCAGAAATTTATTTTGGCCACAGCTTAATTCTCTCCTTTTTTGTGAAGAAATCTTGCTGTGATGAAATACAGTAGTAGTTCCCGCTAATTGTGGGAGATATGTTCTAAGACTCCCTGTAGATGCCTGAAATGGATCTCCAAATTTACTGTTTTGCTGTATACATACATACCTGTGTTAAAGTTTATTTTTACATTAGGCACAGTAAAAGACTGCTAGCAGTAATAGTGAAATGGAACCATGATCATGATATGAAAAAAATTCTGTAAATGACAGAACAGACAGACCATGTCCTCATTTAACATTTTCAGACCAAAGTTGACTGAAGGTATGTGAAGCCAGAGATAAAGGGAGTACTGAACGCTGTACCACTGTTTTTGTTTTCTAAGTTAGGAATATTGTGAGGGTAACATACCACATTCTGTTAGCTCCAGAAACGAAAAGGAAAAAAAGTGCTACTCATAAGTGACGCTATAGAACAGAGTAGAATTGTCCTACAAGGTTCTTATGCCTGAAATCCTCATAGAAGCAGACTGTTAACCTGTTTCTCCCAGAACCGCCAACTTTTGGGTTAACGCTAGAGTTTTAGCCCCGGTGCCTTGTGTTAGCACAGTGCACAGTAAACACAGGCTTTGGCAGCTAGTTCACTAGAACAGGAACACGCACTGCACTAAGCCATAAGTGTGACATTTGAAGCGGACGTTTCTTGTTTTGACATGATGGGCATGACCTGGTAATAAGAATCAACAGGCAAAGGTTAGGGTTCCGTGAGGTGACGTCGAGTTACGACCGCAGCCCTGCACTTTGTAGCGTGCCGAGCAGCAGTACACGTGGTGAGAGCGTTGCGTGCAGGCCGGCCTCATTGTCCGTGCCGACCTCTGGCAGGAGAGTGTGAAGAGACCAGACACACTGTGGGAACTGACCAGAATGGACGATAACATTTGAATACAATTGAACAGATCACAGAGTATTATTATTATTATTTTCCAATCCATTTAAAAACGTTGAAACTATTCTTAGCTCAGTGATCATATGAAACCAGGCTGAGTGAAAATAGGTGGCAGACAGATCTGGCCTGTGGACCATACTTTACCAACTCTTGATAAATGGATAAATACAATTTTTGAAATAGACCAAGCATACTCCAAAGGAAAGTCTAATCATTATCTACAGCCAAAAACAGTGTACTAAACGTTCCCTAAAGGCCGTAGGAATTCCTAGGGAGAGGGGCTGCAAGTGGGCTCCTCCGAGGGCTGGGAAGGAATGGAGAGCGAGGGTGTTTTGAAGGACCAGTCTCTTTGGGACGAGAGGAGGGGCTTGGATAAGAAAAGAAGCGCATTTGGGGAGGGAACTTAGTACTTTTTTCAAATAAAAATATAGAGAAAGGGTACAAAACTATAAATTAAATAGAAGAGGATAGTAAAACACACACATTTTCACAAAGGAAAAATTGGAATGAATAACAATTTGATTAAACCAACAAATGCAAGGAAAATGTTAAATAAAAAGGTGGTGTTAAATAACAAAAACAGAAGCAACAAAGCAATCATACTAAATGTGAATGGCTGAATTCTCTTATTCAAGTACAGAGACTGGTAAACTGGATTGCTATTTATAAATGTAATAAGCAAAGGCTAAGTATAAAAAGATAGACAAAAAGATGTAAATATCAAGAAGAAAGCATATACAGTAGGATTAATTTCAGAAAAGGGAGAGTTTATGGTTTTAATTCAATCCTTATAAAGAAGGGCATCATATAATGAGAAAAATGACAGGCATAAACTCATGTATCAAATATGCAAAAACCTATGAAAGGTACAAGGAGAACTTGATAAGAAATGGAACTATAGTGATCATTGAACACAAGAATACACTCATATTCCACAACTGGACAGACCTACTTGGCTGCAAACAAGCCAGGAGATATGCTACAAACAGTAAACTTTTGGGTAAATAGAAACATATCTTCTAATAAAAAGTATTCCTTTTTATATACTTTGAGAACAGTTAGGAATTCTGATGGCCCATGATTAAGTGCTGGGTTGCTAATCACAAGGTCACCTGTTCAAACCACCTCCCACTCTGTTGGAGAGAGAGGGCGGTCTGCTTCTGTAGGGACTTACAGCCACAGAAACCCCATAGTTAAAACATATTCATAGGTGACCATCGATGTGCAATTCAAGGACTGCTATTATTATTATTAATTTTTGATGGCCAGATGTCTTTATTGATGGCAATGGTGAGACACGGGGTATGACAGCTCCTGCTTCTGAGGCAGCGTTCCGAACCTCGGGCAGCCTCTCGGAAGGCTCGCTCCTGTATGACGTGTTAATCTGTCCTTTGAACAAGTAGAAAATCCAGCCGTCTATAACTAGGATTCAACTCATTTTTTTAAATTGTGTTTATTTTTCCCTTCTGGGCCCAGGGAGCTCCACAGGTATACCGTTGCTGATATGCAGTTGGGGCAGGCACATCATTATTGGGGCCTGCCTTCTTCCTGATTGATGAATGCCATCCTCATCAAGTGAGTGTGAACAGAGAGCTGCGGGCCTGGAGCTCCCCAAAGCCTTGCTTCCCCTCCCCACCCCCCTCTCACTCCCAGCCTACTACCCACCTGCCTCCACCCAGAACTCATCACATCACTCACATGGCTTCCCCACAAGTCAGGCAGCAAGACATGGCCCTCTCTTACTGCAAAACTCTTCACTCCCCTCGCCCGTCCCATAAAGGACCAACACCGACCTGCCGACCCGCCAAAGATTGGGCTCACTTATTTGCAGGGTTTTAGGGTACTAGTGATGGCTTCATCCTGAATGTTACTGACGGACCAAGAATAGGTGCCAGTCATGAGAGGAGGCTGCATGTTCCGTGTTCTCAGGCGGCACCTCCAGGGCTAGGAGCACAGGCTCAGAAGTCAACTTTCTGGGAGCGGAGGCACCCTGACCACCTGCAGACTGGAGACTTGAGCCAAGTCTTTCCCATCCGCATCTTGACTTTCTGTGGTACTGGAAGGGAGGGAAACAGGTGAACTGTGCCTGACACAGACCCTGTTCAATTGGGCCTTGGACAGAATCTGTTTGGACATTATCTGCTGAGCCGAATCTGGATTACCGACTAGAGTGTGGCAAGGCACTGGGACCATTCTGTGGTGGGGACAGCCTCCCAGGTCTCAGCGCCCATTGGGGCCCACAGGGGAAGACCCAAAGGCTGGGCACGTGGAGTCCACAGCACTGAGTCAACCAAGTGTATGCTGGCAGATGCCACTCAGAGCATCGGCCAGCTTTGAAGCCTGCCGTAGCACTGGCCGCTGGCCTGTCCAAGGGACCAGTAGCAAGAACATATGTTTACCTGAGGGGCGGGCCAGCCTGTAACCTCTGCCTGGCCCAGCGGGGCACTTGGCCAGGCTTGGCAGGCCCCAGGAAAGGCTCTTTCAGCCCCACTGCCTGCACTCATTCGTCCCCTTGCCAGCAGTGTCTGAGGCCGTTTCGGCGCCCAGGACCCTGGGAAAACAAAGACTCCATGTGGACCGAGGTCAAGAAGGCCTTCCTTAGGGAGAAGATCAAATGGTTCCCTCCGCGTTACTCTGGCCCTGGTCCAAACCCTTAGCCTTTCTCCTCAATGCCAAATGTCAAAGTCTCGGGTGAGAATGGCACTTGGCTGCCGACGTGCCTGTTAACCGTCCCTTGAAAACTATGTTCCTTTTGTGGGTCAAGACAATGTGGTGTAGAGGACAGAGCTGCTCTGGAGACAGACAGAGCCCGGCCTGGTGGCCTGCCCTTGGCCTCACTACGGAGCTGGAAGCAGGCACACTCCTTCCCAGACCCGTGTCTTCCTCTGGATGGAAGTGGGAAGTCTGGATGAGATCCTGCTTCTGTTCTAGTGCCTGACGGCCCATCCGTGCTCAGGAAATGCCCGTCTGCTTTGTTTGCTCCAGGAGAATGTAGCTGCCCTGGGGAGCCAACCGCGAGAGCTTTTCCAGAGCCTCCTCATGGAGCTCTACCTGATCAGGGACTGGGTGGGCGCTGGCTTGTGGGAAAGCAGATGGAATCTCAAAGCCTGGATGGCAGAGAGGCATGGCAAGGTTCACACAGCGGGCGGAGGAAGCCTTACGGGCAGGGTAGGCTAGTCAGCTTCCCCACCCCCACCCCACCCCCGAGCTCCCTGTGATGCTCAGAGTGGGTCCGCAGGGGAGGGCCAGGGAGGCCTCGCCCCCCCCAGAATGAATTTGCTGAGCAAAATTGGAAGATTGCTTATTCCCCAGGGCTTGTGCCGGGGAATTGTGATGCAGCTGGGCCTTCCTGGCTCACACCATACTTTAGTGCCGAGCGTCTTCCAGCCCTCAGGTGCATGTGCGCCACTCTTAGAGAAAAGGGTGCCGGCATTCAGAGAAACGGATTGACCTACCCATGGTCCTCCGTGGGGGAAAAGCTGGGACCCTGTCCCAAGGGACTGACACTACTGGTCTTGCCACTCCACACCAGGCCACTGAAGGTGTCTTGTGTGCCAAATAAGGACAGAGGGCGTGAACCAACGCTGTCGGAGCTCTTCAGGAGCCTGTCAGACCTGGTGGCTTTCCAGGGACCTACAAGAGTAACACATCCTGTGATGGAAGCAGCCGCTTGTGGGTCAGGGAGCCGCTGGCTCTGTCGGCAGAGAGCAAGACAGCCTTTGTTGAGGAGCGGGGACTTTGGGGGGGTGGGGGGGTGGATAGGAAAGTGGAAGCCAGGGCACTCTGGGCAGCACGGGCATGGTGCTGCGGGAGGGGTAGCCTCCTTCTCACTTCCATCACCGATTAGACGACTCCTCATGGTTTCTAGCACACGGGGAGATTTCCCACCCTAAGGATGTGTCCCTTCCCCACGCCGGGATTTGAAGTTCCTAGCTCTGTCACAGAGCCCTAGGAGTGTAATTGTTAAACACTCGGCTTAACAACCAAAAGGCTGGTGGTTTGAACCTGGCAGCCACTCTACAGGAAAGAGGGGTGACAGAAACCCATGGGGGACGTTCTTCTCCGTCCTGCAAGGGTCCGGTCGTTGTAATCAGGCCAATGGCATTGGGCAGGCTTGGGTAGTTGAGATTCTGTCTCCTGGTACCGGGTGTTCAAGGTTCTTGTCCACATCAGCCTCGAATCCTCACCACGGCCTCTCTCAGGTGAGGAGACGGCTCGGAGTCCTCTCCCGCGGTCTGCCAGCGGACCTGGAGCCCGCTCAGGCACTTGGGCCCGCCCTCACTTTGGCAGGTGGCTCCTCTCCCTTTTCCCGTGGTGCCATTTGCACAATTTGCGTTAGAATAGTCACTTCAGAACTTGGGCCAGCCCCAAGTCTCCTGGCAGCCAGGCCCCAAAGCAGGAGACACGTAATGACATAATTATGTGCTCAAAGGCCAAGACAATGGGGACGCGCCTGGCGTGGAGGCAAGCGCCTGGGCGTGTGTAACGGAGACTGCAGAGACTCGGTGCCTCCAACAATGAAGGCCGGGAAAAGAAGCAAGTTATTCATGCAAACAGCTAGCATCCACCCGAGAGCTATTGTCACCGAGGAGGCAGCCTGCTCCTGTGAGCAGGGCCCCTGGCAACATCCCGTCTCCATTGCTTGGGTCTTGAGGTCACATGATTGCTCCCAACATGAAAACCGCCCATTGCTCCTCGAAAGGCTTTTGCTCGTTGGATGTGCTGTGTGTGGTGCCTGAAGACGGACGGCCTCCCTTCGCTGGAGGAGCCTGCAATGTAGGGGAGCGCACAGGCTCGACTTACGGCTCTGAGAAGGGCTCCCCGCCAAGCCCCAGCCCCCTGCCTTCTAGCACCTAGGACAGTGGGAAGCCCTTGTCTTTGAAGTCTGCCCAGACTGCCTTTTGCTTTAAGCAGGGGCCTGCAGCAGAGAGCTGCCAAGGTGCCCTGCCCTCCAGCCCCAGTCATTTCTGGGGCAGGGCACATGCTGGGGACTCGGAAATGTGTAGCCCCTGCCCCTGGCTTTCCCCATCCAGTGTGGAGGCTGCTGGAGAGCTGCTCTGAGTGCAGGGGCACCGTCTCAGGCTCCTCCCGGTGCCGCCCTTTCCATCTGCAGGAGGTGCAGCACGTGCCTGCCATCCTGGGGCCCTCTATGCAGTGCCACCGAGGGAAGCCAGAGGGTGTTTTGCCCCACAAGCCAGGGACTTAGGCTCTCAACACAAGCTCCCCATAGGACAGATGAAGAAGCAGAGGCCCACCTAGACCCAATGCCCACACAGCACTGGGGCTGGAACCCAGCTCTAAACTGCAGTGCAAACAGAGCTCACGTACCCTCTTTGGAATTTGTTCCCCTCTCATGCAACCCTCAATGAGCCCAGGTGGTGTAGGGGTGACGAAACCCACAGAGGTCCATATCCTGTGTCCTGTCACTTCCCTGTGAGACGGCCTGGATTCCATGAGGGATGAGTTTCGTGTCTGGGGTGTGCAAATCTCTCAGAACCATGTGAGGGAGGGAGACAGGCGACAGTGTTCTCCTCTGCCCTCAGCCCCACCTGCAGTGGAGCGTGCTCATATACCACGTGCGTATGCCCTCGGTAGCCCCCTCTACCTCCTGGCTCTCCATGCCCTGGTGTGTGACTTTGACCGTAGGGCTTTTAATAAAGATTAAATAACAGTGGCATCACTCAACACAAGGTCAGCTAGGCGGTTTCTACTTTCACATCCTACATGTAGATCTTCGCGAAAGGTGTCAGCTCTGTCTAGGTTCTTCTGTTTTTCTTTCTGACATGCGGATGCCCAGCCGTCCCCACAGCACTTACTCAAAGGCTCCCTTTGCTCCATTGCTGGCCTTTGCCCAAGACGAGTGGCCAAAGCTGGCTGAGGACACGCCCATCCTTTTCTGCGCTCCCTCTCGGAGCTGGGAAGAGAGGTGCTGAGGAAGGAGGGTCTTGCCCCCGCTTCCCTCTGCTGTCTCGCTTGTCCCTTCAGATATCCCCAGGTGTGGCCTAGCCGACCCCTCCCATGGAGGTTGTCTACCAGCAACTGACACACTGCAATGACATGGGGACTCTTCACAGGCAGGGACAAGGGGCTGGTGGCGGAGGCGGCGTTACCATTCCAGAGTTCCAAGCAGCCCCATCTCCCGACCCACACTCGGCCTGGCCTCCCCAGTGGTGTGTAAGACCCAGCAGCTAGCAGGAGGGGACATTGCACCCAATCAGTGCTATTGTGTCGTCTGGCCAAGCCGTAAAATGAGAGACCAAGAATGACAGAGATGGGCCCTTTGAACTTGGACTCCTTTCTGAACTGCCGGCCAGCCTTTCCCAGGGAGACTGCGGCCCAGGCCTCCCCCAGGCCTCCTTACAGTCCAAGAGCCCACACACTCCTCACCTGCTCCCGGCTGCTAACAACAACCTTGTGATAGCGTAGGTCAGGGAACTGGACACTGTACACCCCAGCACCGGGACCAGCCGCCCCCCCGGCTCTGTGCCGAGAGGTCAGTGAACATGTAAACTATGTGGAGCCCCCGCGCCCTCTTCCTCTGTTTATGCAGCACTTAAACGAGCGCAGGGTCCGCTCTGTCTGGCATGAAAGCCCTGGAGCTTTTTGAAGTTTCCCCTGGAGTTAATACAATTAGTCTGCCCTTGTTGCGAGAGCCTGGCTGGGAAAGGCTGGGGCCTCCGCTGTCTTTGTGGCATTCGGCTTTCTCAAGTTAATATTTTATAACCGAGAGGAAGGGGGTGGGAGGAGATGCAGTGAAAAGTCTCTGAAAGGCCTTTGCTCCTTGGGGTGGGGGAGTGGGGGGAAAGGGGGCAGGATGGCCTGCCCAGGGCCCCTGCCAGGGTGGAGATGGCTCTTGTGAGGCCCTGGCCCTGGGTCCCCCAAGAGCAGGCTGGGCGTAGCATGCTTCCACCAGTACTCAAGGCTGGGCTGTTTTCCTCCGGCAGAGTATTGTCCAGAGTGAGGCCCAGGGCTGGGCAAGGGAGCCCCTCTTGCTGGGCACCCCCACAGACACACCCGCTGGAGAGGTTTTGTTCTTCCCCCAGGCTGCCATAGCCCCCCTCTTTGCCTTCCTCTGCCTTATGTGTGGCTTCGTAGGGGGCTGCGCCCCCTGTTCTGGGTCCAGAAGGGCCTAGGCACATCATGTAAACCTCAGTGAGGCTGTGACCACAAAGACCAAGGGCAGGAGGGAGCACAGCACACCCACCACCACCAGCATGGCCTCCTGAAACCCGCCACTCCGAAGCACTCCGAAGCACGCAAGGAGCCCTGCTGTGGTCTGGGCTGCGAGTACAGGCAGTGGGGGGGGGGAGGGGGAGGACAGCTGTCCTCACAAGCTTCCCTTCCAGTTGGAAAGAGTAAACAAGTCACCAGAGGAACCCATAGCGTGACACCGTTAGCAGGTGTGTCACGGCTATGAACAGACAGGACTGGTTAAGGAGCTAGGGGCTGGGGTCATGCACCCCAGTGCAGGCTGGACAGGCTGGGGGCCACCGGAGACATTTCCCCTTGAGGTGAGCCTGCTCTGCGCCAAGACCTGCTGGACATTGGGAGCTGGGCCTTGGCACCAGGCCCAGAGCACCATGCCTGCCACTTCAAGTCCAAAGGCAGCTTGGGGTGGTGGGAGAAGGCTCAGTGTGCTCTCGTGCAGGCCCTGGCTGGATCAGCAGGCAATGAAGAGGAATAGTTATGTTCACTTGGCGACACATCTGCCCAGGTCACCTTCATCTGTCTGGGTCTGCTTACGTCAGGTTCGTTTGCTGTGCTTCCGGAGGTCAGTGTGTGAGGACGGCCTTTTTCAGATCCGGGCCATGCCGACATGTTGGACTCAGATGAGTCTCAAGGGTCTAGCAGAAACCTGGCTACTCGCCTGGCCCCACCGTTCCCAGAGGCCTCCCAGGCAGCGGGCTGGGATGCTTCAGGACCAGCAGGGAGACTCTTAGAGAGCTCCGTGTGGCTCTGCATTTCGGCAAAGCCAATGGGGCCTGAGTTCACCCAGACCTCCCCCGGCCCAGTCTTCAACTTCTCCGAGCAGGAACGAAGCACCTGACCTCAAGGCTTTGGGCAGGCACCTGTGGGAACCCAGCATAACTAAAGAAACTGAGGGAGGGGGGGCCCTTTCCAGATGCCCTGGGGCTTCCTGGAAGCAGAGATGGGGGCCATAGGGAATGTGGAGTGACTCATCCAGCAGCAGCAGGCTGGTCTGTGGACCATCCGGCCACCTGCTGTCCCACGAACAAGGTGTGGTCTGACCTCCCAGGGCCTTCCCTGAATGGGTATGACTGCAGGGCCGTGGGCAAAGCCTGGGCTAGTGGCTCAGGCTGTCT
>NW_022103928.1:30868929-30871168 GCF_000313985.2 Echinops telfairi | reverse complement strand
AGACCACCCCAGGGAGTTCTGCTGGAGCCGAGCCTTGAAGGACAAGAAGGGATTCACCTGTGGGAATGAGAGCTGTGGATTATAAAGGGCTGTTCAAGTGGCAGTTCTTATTCATATTGATGAATCCTGATTCATCGATCCCTGGTGACAAGAAGCATCCCGGCACCTTTTATCTGGGGTTATGAATCAAGTATACTCTCCGCCCAAAGTTTTAGGCTAAATCAGACAGGTTCTCTTTCAAAAGAACAATCCACCTGGGACCCTCGGCCAAATCCTGCCTTGTTAGGCAGCAGCAAGAAGTCGCTGAGGGTGAGCTGAGACCCGGCCTAGGCTTGGGTCAGCCCCACAGGGTGGCCATCAAGAACAGACCTGAGACAGGCAGAAGCCAAGGGCTCCCACCTGAGCCTAGCTCCTGCTCCGTAGGTGACCTGTGACAACCCCCCAGACCTCTTGCTGCTGCCGTCCAGCTGCCCACACTGGGCACTTAAAGGCTGGAAGACAGCGCCAAAGTCTCCCTCCAAGGTGTGCGGGTGGAGCTCGTGAGTCCCTGGCCCCGACAGGAGCACCAGCTCTCGTCTCTCCCAGAGTGAGCTGGGAGAGGTGATCTTTAACATGCCTGCCTCTCCCGCTCTTTGTTTGTCTTGTTAAATTCCCTCTTACACAAAGCAGCACCTTCCTGACTCAAGGCAGCACTCAGTAATTCATCACCTGGCCACTGAACCCTGACTGTGGGCAAGGCATTGTGGGTGGGAAACAGCACCGAGCTAGACCCATAGAAGACCCATAGGGGCTATTGTTTTTATTGTTTCTTTCCTGGTTTCTGGCTGTCTATGGCCAGTGGTAACCGGTTTCTTTTTACGGTAGTAACAGTTTTTCATTTGAAAGAATCATACGTGAAGTTAACAAAAGAGAGAGAGCCTGCTGAGTGCCTTATGTCAAGACCTAGGCGTGGGACAGGGGTTCTAACATCTGGAGCGTGCACTTGGGTCACCAGGAGCCACCAGCTTTCTAGTTGCATGTTGATGGTAGGAGGTTGGACCCCTCTGCCCTGCCTCTGCCTCTCCTGCAGGTCTCCTGCTCCTCCTGGGCGGAGACTGGTCGCCCCTCCATGGCAGAGCCCCGTCAGGAGATGGCCGGGTCTCCTCCCAGGCTGGCCGGCCATAGAGAGCAGGGCTGAGAACAAACAGCCTTGAGCCCTTTCCTGGAGCCTCACCCTCCACTGTCCCCAGCAGCAGGCATGCCGTAGCTCACCACGCTGAGTGCCAATGCCAGGCACAGTGAAATGCTTTATCTCACTGCAGGCACGGAGGGTTACGCAGGTGGAAGGTGGGCAGCCAGGCAGCCCGACTCTAGACCCCATACTTTAACCATGACTCCAGCAGCCCTCTTGCTCCTGGAGCTCTGAACATGCTTGTAGAGTAATGAGCCCAGAGTTTAATGCGTAGAGACCAGACCCATCCTCTGCCCAGAACAAATTCCCAGCACTGGACAATTGCTGAAAAAGAGAGGGGCCACTTCAAACTGGCACCTGCAGACGAGTGCCGGGTGCCCGTTGCATGCTGGATCGGGGTGGCTGGGCAGTGCAGGAGACCATAAGAGAGCCCAGGGCGTGTTGGGGTTAGCTATGGGTGGTGCCTGGGTGTTTGTCTGGCAGTACTGGGGAGAAATGGCATTTGGGGGATGGAGCATAAAGGAAAGTTTGCACCCAAGTCAGAGAGCATCTACTCTCTGGGGAGAGGAATGAGGGTCATACTGATCAACAGGAATTGAGCACATGAGCCCACTCTGGGCCAGGAGGCTGCCGGGGAACCCAGGTGCCAGGAGCTAGACCGGAAGGGGAAGGGAGCGAGAGAGGGCAGGCCTGCGGGGACAGGGAGAAGGAAGGAACTTCGGGTGGGATTTAAATTTTTTCCATTTGCTGTCAAAATATATAGAATCTAGGGTCCTCTAGGCTGGAAGATAAACAAGGGGCCATCTAACTGAGAAACAACAAAGCCCACATGGAAAATGCACACCAGCCTGTGAGATGACAAGGCGTCATAGGGATCAGGGATCAGGCATCAAAAAAAAAGCATAGCATTGTGAATGAGGGGGAGTGCAGAGTAGGGACCCAGGGCCCATCTGGGGGAAATTGGACATCTCCTTGCAGAAGGGCTGCGGGGAGGAGATGAGCCAGTCAGAGTGCAGTGTAGCAATGATGAAATATACAATTTTCCTCTAGTGCTTGAAAGCTCCTCCC
>NW_022103928.1:30864749-30867719 GCF_000313985.2 Echinops telfairi | reverse complement strand
CTCGTGATCACACAGGCTGGTGTGCTTCTTCCATGTGGGCTTTGTTGCTTCTCAGCTAGATGGCCACTTGTTTACCTTCAAGCCTTTAAGATCCCAGATGCTATATCTTTTGATAGCCGGGCACCATCAGCTTTCTCCACCACATTTGCTTATGCACCCATTTGTCTTCAGCAATCGTATTGGGAAGGTGAGCACACAATGATATGATTTTTTTTCCCTTGATGCCTGATACCTGATCCCATCGGCACCTCGTGACCACACAGGCTGGGGTGCTTCTTCCATGTGGGCTTGGTTGCTTCTCAGGTAGATGGCTGCTTGTTTACCTTCTAGCCTTTAAGACTCGAGATGCAGGTTTCTACCATTTGCGAATGAGTCAAAAAGGATGGACAGCGAAGGGTCCAGTTTGTTTCCCTGGAAGCAGCTAGGCCATTAGCTTCCCGTGACTCCTTCCCTATCCATCCGTCTGCCTTCCCTTCCCTGGACTACTGACAGCCTCCTCCGTGCCTGGCACGGGTTTGTTTTCCACTCAATCTTGGGACAGTCCACACCAATTCCCAAGCCCGACCCCAGCTTTCCATTGTCCCCAGGCTCACTCTGGCTGTGCCCACTGCACCGAGCCTGCTGGGCTTGTGGCTGTCCTGGCTCTCAGTAGGTGTCCTGTGCACTGCTGTCTCGCACAGGGGAAAGCCCCACTGTGGGGGGGCTCTCTAGAAGGGGAGGATAGGTCAAAAGATAAATTCTTTTTGTTTTTTAGTCCTTTTTAAAAGTCATTTTATTGGGGGTTCGTAGAGCTCTTATCATAATCCATACATACATCCATTGTGTCAAGCACACTTGTACATTTGTTGCCATCATCATTCCCAAAATATTTGCTTTCTACTTGAGCCCTTGATATTGGTTCCTCGTTTCCCCCCTCCCTCCCTCATGAACCCTTGACAATTGTTAAATTATTATTTTTTCATGTCTTACACTGACCGATGTCTCCCTTCACCCACTTTTCTGTTGTCCATCCCCCTGAGAGGGGGTTATATGTAGATCATTGTCATCGCTTCCCCATTTCTCCCCCCACCTTCCCCTTCCCCTCCTGGTATCACTACTCTCATTATTGGTCCTGAGGGGTTTATCTGTCCTGGATTCCCTGTGTTTCCAACTCTTATCTGTACCCGTGTACATGCTCTGGTCTAACCAGATTTGTAAGGTAGCATTGGGGTCATGATAGTGGGGGGGAAGAAACATTAAAGAACTAGAGGAAAGTTGTTTCATCAGTGCTATACTGCACCCTGACTGGCTCATCTCTTCCTTGTGACCCTTCTGTAAGGGGATGTCCAATTGTCTACAGATGGGTTTTGGGTCTCCACTCTGCGCTCCCCCTCAGTCAGATCGATATGATTTTTTGTTCTGGGTCTTTGATGCCTGATACCTGATCTCATCAACACCTCATGATCACACAGACTGGCGTGCTTCCAGGTGGGCTTTTGTTGCTTCTCAGCTAGATGACTGCTTGTTTATCTTCAAGCCTTTAAGACCCCAGATGCTATATCTTTGGATAGTTGGGTACCATCAGCTTTCTTCACCACATTTGCTTATGTACCCCCATTTTGTCTTCATCAATTGTGTCCAGAAGGTGAGCATCACAGAATGCAAGGTTATTAGAACAAAGTGTTCTTGCATTGAGGGAGTACTTGAGTAGAGGCCCATTGTCCATCTACTACCTTAATACTTACATATGTACATGCTTGTATTTAGACCTCTATAAATGCCCATTTGCCTCCTATTGCTTTCCTCTATTTCCTTTTGTTTTCCTCTTGTTCCACTATCATGTTCAGCCTTCATTCAGGCTTCAGTAATTTCTCTCAGTTACATTGCCCTTATTCAAGCCCTACCAGGCATCCTACACCCTCCTTGCCGTTAATTTTAGATCACTTGTTGTTCCCTTGTCCCTAGGTTTGTCCCTTTCCCCTGCCTCCCCCTCTCCCATGTCCCCTAGAACCATCGGTCTAGTTGTTTGCTCCTCCAGATTGTTTATCCTGCCAATCTTATCTAGATAGACCTGCAGAGACAATAAAAAGCACCAAAACAAGACAAAGCAAAACAATAGTGTGATAGCAGGTGCAGATTGGAGGGCATTTGTATCCAGGGGCCCGAGTTAAGAGGGGAAATAGCACAAGAAGCGGCAGGCTTGGCAGTGACGGGGTATGCGCCCATGATGCTTTTCCCACTGCCCCATCTCCCTCTCCCCCTCCGCTCCCCGAAGGCAGGCGTCTCCCCACCACCCCATACAGCCCTATGGAGAGAAGCCCCAAGGTGAACACACAGGTGACCGAATCAGGACTGTGTCAACACTGTCGTGAACACATGTCCTCCCTTTGATCTTGGCCATTCACAGGGCAGGATGATGAGAGAGCAGAGATCCAGCAGGAGGGCTGGCCGTGGGGACACACAATTGGGGCAGAGGTGTCCTGTCTGGGAGCAGCCTGAGATGGGTTCTTGGGGGGAGGCAGGAAGGCCCCGAGGGGGACTCTGAGCAGGAGAGCCGGCTAGCAAGGGAAAGACCTCCAGGCCCAGAGTGCAGGCATGTACAGGGCTGAAGCCACAAACCAGACTCTCAGTGCAGCCTTGTAGGCCAGAGGAGGAGCCCTGGCTGCTCACCTGGGAGTCGGCCTCCCCTTCTGGCCTCAGTTGGTCACCAGGAGAGGGTAGACAAACGGTGTTCAGGCAAACTCTCTGGCAGGTCAGATGAAGGACTGAGGGACAGCTCAGGAATGGGGCGCTGTCATCCACAGTGTGTGGGTAAGTTCTCCGACAGGTGAGATAAAGGACCGAGGGACAGCTCAGGAATAGGGCACTGTCATCCACGGTGTGTGGGTAAATTCTCCAACAGGTGAGATGCAGGACCGAAGGACAGCTCAGGAATGGGGCACTGTCATCCACGGTGTGCGGGCAAGTTCTCTGACAGGTGAGATGCAGGAC
>NW_022103928.1:30853054-30864570 GCF_000313985.2 Echinops telfairi | reverse complement strand
CTGTCATCCACAGTGTGCGGGCAAGTTCTCCGACAGGTGAGATGCAGGACCGAGGGACAGCTCAGGAATGGGGCGCTGTCATCCAGGACATTGGGCTCAAGCCTATCCCTGCTCCCATGAGCGCTGGACCTGGAACGGATTCCAGAACCCTGCCGCATTCCTTTTCCTTGTCTGCACTGGAGGAGAGGACCCGCCTGCAGAGTTGCTAGGAGACTTGGATACTGAATGAAGCACGAGGTGGTGGCCCAGCCCGTGGTCAGTGTCCCATGAGCAGCAAGAGTCAGTGAAGTTGACTGCCCAGCTGTCTGCCTCGCCCTGTGTGTGTGTCGTTTCCTGTAAGATGGACATGAGCCTCCTCCACCTCTGTGGGCTGGAGGTGGGGAGGGGGCTGATGGGAGGGTTGGAGCTACTGTGGCCTTTCCTGGCAGGCACTGATGCCCCCTTTCCCCGGGCGGGTGTGTGGGCACAGGTGATAGATGACTACAGTGTGATCGGCCGCTCCCTGTTCAAAAAGGAGACCAACATCCAGCTCTTCGTGGGGCTCAAGGTGCATCTGTCCACCGGGGAGCTGGGGGTCATTGACGGGGCCTTCGGCCAGAGTGGCAAGTTCAAAGTCCACATCCCTGGTGAGTACAGTTGCTTTCTTCTTGTTCTCAGGCACTGGGCAAGGGAGGCAGAGATGGGGGCAGGTCAAGGCCAGGGAAAGGTAACACTCCTAGACTGATGGCGGAAGCTCAGATCTCTTCTCCCGCTTGGCTGGCATACAGGGCTTAGCCTACATGGCACCATGGCCTCTGGTACCACTGATATGTGGCCACAAGGCAGCGTGCATCCTAGGACGAGCCAGGACCAAGCCTCAAGCCAAAGCCAGGGGCTGAGCTTGCATTCCCAGTGCCCCTTGGTCCCAGTGTCACGTCAGATGAGGTGCTCCACTTCTCTGGGGTGTAGGGCGGCAAGATCAGCCACATGGGGTGGCTCAGAAAAGGGTGTGAGTGAAGGAACCCACCGAGTGCCTGCACTGCCCTGGGGCCACCAGGACGGCCTGCAATGCGTGTACCCCTCTCTCCTGCCCAGTGGAGACCCACAGTTCTGAGCCCCCTGTTGTCTGTCATGGGCACGTGATGCCGGAATGACGTGGTGGCCCTCTGACTGGAGGCAGAGCCTGGTGCTGCCCATGAGCACATCTCAGCCCACGCTTGGTGCTCTGCCCGCTGCAGGTCATGCTCCCCGAGAGGGCAGTGTGTTCTGGGGGCCCTGACAAGTGTGGCACCCAAGGAAGGGCTGATTCAGGGCCTGTGGGCAGACAGCTCCCTGGGGAGTGCACAGTGAGCTAGGCTGGGCGCCTGCTGATGGAGACAGAGCTCCGGATCTGTGTAGTTCACTCATTCATTCATCTGCGGGGAGGGAGTAGTGACTGAGTAGGTATATGACAAGTCAGGTAACAACTTGTGCTGTAGAGGAAACCCGACAGGGACAGGCTAGGAGTATGACTGGCTAAACTAACCAAAGATGGCCTCTTTGAAGATAGGCCTGTGGCTTACGAACCTGACTGAAGGGAAGGAGGGAGCCACGCGCATGTCTAAGGGAGAGCATTCTTCAGAAAGAGGGATGAGCAGACATGGAGGCCTTGAGAGCCTTTGAGGTGTTGGAGCAGTGGGTGTCATTGTGCCCTGAGCACCGGGTGGGGTCTGACCTGGAGTGCCCGGCAGCCCCGTTGAGGATGGGGGCCCGGGCACGTCTCTATGCAGTGCACTGGGACCCACCATCTGTGATGAGAATGTTCACACACAGAATGAGATCGAAAGAAGCTTCCGGGGAACAGCCACACGCCCACCACCTAGGTTCCCACGTCCATTCTCGCAATGGCACGACCTATACTGCATCGCACAGCGTGACAGGATTCTAGCTTCACTCTGTGTAGGATGACCATAGGGGACTAATGGTTTATCACCCCTAGGTAGCACTTCCTGAAGCAAGGGTTGTGTTCAGGCTCCGTCCAGGAGGCGGGAATCCCAGCTACCTGGGCCACGTGCACCTCCACTCTCCTGAAGCCTTCCCTCTCGGACCTCCCTCAAGCCCAGCGGGCTCTCACGCAAAAGGGCAGTGATGACCGAGGCCTTCCTAGACCCTCCCAGGGCGCTGGAGATGGGATGGATGGTGGGGGCTGCAGTCCCCATTTCAAAGGGGCAGAAACCCGGCCTTGCCTCCTATCCTTCCCTTGCCATCACCAGGAACCTTGGTGAAGCCCGGGGCCACAGAGGGGCTCTCTCCAGATGCCCTGCACTCGCTGGGCATGCTTCCCTGTAGGAGGGGCTCCTGGCCCTTCTACTGGGCCAGAGGTGCAGGCCACTGAGGTATACAAGCCACCAGAGGCCTGGGCCCCATCTAGGGCTGAGCTGCCAGAGGACTGGCTCAGTGTCACTGTCACAGGACCCTGCCCCCAGATCCTGCGGCCCCCACCCCCCAAAGGAAAAGGCTGTCTTGGACTTGATAGCATCAGGCTGACCTCCTCAGCTCCCCTTCCTCCAAGCCCAGGCATACCTGGGTTTTCCAAGAGCAGGCCAGAAGCCAGAGGAATCTTGCTGGGGGACCCCTCACTCATGGAGAGGGGTGAGGAGGGGGGAGCGATGGCATGACACTCCTGAAGTCAGCTCAAGTTCACATTCCTTTCTTATGTCAGTGTTGCCTTTTTAATAGGTCTGCTTCCTGTTTGTGGTTTTTAAGCTTTTTATTAACTATAACTGGTTCAGTCCTTTCATCCTACCCCCCATCTTCCCTCCCTCCACCCCACTTTCCCCGCCTCGTCTCTTCCTGTGGATCCCTTCCATGGGGTCACTTCTAACCTTTCTGGAGAGCTTTTCTTGTGAAGGAGCCTTTCATGAAGCAGAGACCCCAGGGCTGGGCAAGGGGAGGAGCCCAGCGCACTGCATGCTGGACACTGGCTGAGCTGGCCCTGGGGTGGCCCTGCTGGGGCTGTGCAGTGAAGGCCAATGAGGTGGGAGGGAAGGAGGCTGCTTGGGGCAGAGTGCCACCCATGGTAGGCCTTGTGCCATGGGAACATGGGGTCCAGAGCTCCCTGGAGTTTTCTCACATCTGTCCCTAACACCCGGTGCTCCGTCAGGCCAGCAGGGCCAAGCCAGTGTGGAAGAGGCCAGGCGGCAAGTAGTAGCCAGTGAGGGGCATTTGGTCCTGGAGGATTACCCATTCCTCCTTGTGGGATGGAGGTCCAGTAATCTTGTTGTTTCCTTGTAACATATTTCATTTCTACTTTCAGAAGTGTACACAGCAACGCAGGTTCCTAGGTGGCAATTTCTACCTGTTGTTCGGTTCGATTACACTGGTCGCATGGTCGGTGTTCTCACTGTGTCTGCTGCGCAGTTCTCGCTGGCCCCTCTCACAGACCCTACCCGGCTCATCGGCACTCTCGAGTGGATGCTAAAGGGTCGGGGATCCGTTGACCATTTAGTCCTCTAGGGATGCGGTGTTTTGAACGGCGGGTGTGCTTTATAAGCTAACCTCCGAGGTAGCTCAAAGGTGGCTTGAGGGGCTGGTTTCGGCTCCAGGCTAAAAGAATGTCTCAGGGCAGTTGACTCCGGGATTCATCCTGTCTCAGTGGGTCCAATCCATCTGGATTTTTTGAAAACCTGACGCTCAGTTCCATATTTTTCTCCCTTCCTATCAGGATCCATCTTTTGTGGCCCTGATCCAAGCACATGGGAGTGTTAGCTGGGCACCATCCGGTTCCTAGAATTTCAGGGCAGAGGAGGCAGGCCATGGTGCACCGAGACGATTAGTCCTTCGATTTGTTCCTTCTCTGAGTCTTCAGGGACTTCTTTCTCTTGAACTCCAGATAAGGAGCGCTCCATAGTTGTATCTTCAATGGCTGCCCTTGTAAGCGGTTACGACTCCCAGTGCTACTCACCAGCCATGAACTTTAGGAACTGTGAGATCCTGGTCCTAACCCTAACCCTAGGAAAGCTGTCTGTGAGTGTCTAAAAAGTATCTGTAACTGCCCCCATGTATTTTATTGCACATATATGAAATATACTTATATAAGAATAGTCGAGTCAGAAAGTATTGCTGCAAAACTGTAAACTCTTCATAAAACAGAAATACTAAAAGGTGAGACTCTTGTCTCTTGACACACCCTCCATCCAGGTCTGAAGTGTCCCCATTTCTCTAACCCTTCCCCAAAGAATTTTGCTCTTCAGTTCACATCAGTTCAAAATGACAACTTTGGCATTCTCAAGGGATTTAAATTGTGTTCCTTTGAAATATTCTTTGAGTTTGGGAATGTAAAGAAGCTTGAAGTAGCAAAATCAGGGCTGGAGAATGAATGGGGTTAGCTTTCCCAACAAAATGCTTTTAGAATAGCCCTTGCTACTCTCAAAGCTGAGCAGATGAGGGGGTGCAGAGGTGGGGTGAGGTGGTGGAATTCCTTAGTGGCCTTTTTCTCATCAGTGTAGTTTTCGATTTTTAAAACCTTCTTCCTAATATGTCCTTGTGGTCATCCTATATCTTTCCAGGGAAAAAAAATCTAACAAGATTACCCCTTTGAAATACAAATAAACCCAGTCACCATCCCTGTGATGGTTAAGCTGTGTATCAACTTGACTGGGGCCAGGGTTTTCACTCATTTGGCAGAAACCCCCACCCCCTTCATGATGTGATCTAACACAATGTAATCAACTGCTTGATGGGGTCTAACAATGTAATCAACTCTATGAGCACCCAGCAACTGTGGTGGGATGCAGCCCCTTGAGTAGGTCACAGGCTCCAGGCTTTTGGAAGAAAGCTTCACCCACCTCTCCTGGAGCTGGATTCTGCATCTGGTTCATCGACCTCTTGCCATCTTGCCTGCCAGTCTCAGGAGCCATCGGCGGCCTGCTAACCTTGGACTCGTTTGATTTTGTATCCACCAGCCCATGGGCTTCCTGGCTTGTCAGCCCCTGTACGCTGCATGAATTAGGAGAAGCCTCCTTCCAGCTTACCATCTGACCTGTGGACTTGAACTGAACTAGACTGGACTTACCACTTCTACAACTAGTGATCTCGCCAGCTGCTTTTCAAAAACAAACAAGAGAAAAAAAGACCACACAAAGGAACTCGTTTCACCACAGCCCTCTTTGGTGAAGTGTCTTATCACATTCTTTCCCCTTTTTGTCTTTTTGTTGCTGAGGCATAGGAAGTTTTATTTATATTTGGGAAATTAGATCCTTATGTTGTTTCCAAAGACTTCCTCACAATCTGTAGGTTATGCCTTTACACGAATGTGACCCATAGCGGATTGCAACCCCTGATAGAATTTTAGGAAGGACACTTGGTCCTCGGGTTCAAGAGTCACAGCTGAAAGCTAAAATGCAAATAATCTGTTTCCTAGAGCACAGACTTGGACCGGAGAGGCAAGCATCTTGACGAAGATCCATGCCTCCTGAAAGGTGCAGCTAGGGGTCAGGGGGTTGGAGGGAGGGCTGCCTCCTTCCTGGCACCCCATAAGCCTTCTCAAAAAGTTGTGGGGGACCGGGTGGGGGGTGAGATTGGAAGGCCCTACAGCTACCTTTCTGCTCCCCCAAGGAAGTCACCTCCAGATAAGAGGCACTCTGCCAGGGTCCTTAGGAGCCTGCATCTCTAAGAAGTGCAGATAATACTAGTGGACTCTGCTGCTCACCGGAAGGTCGAGCTTGAACCCACCCCGAAATGCCACAGAATAAAGGTCTGGTGATCTCTGAAAAATCACCTGGTGCCAACCCTGCGGAGCACAGTGCTGCTCTGACAGACGTGGGGTCTGGTTGGAAGCCACTTCCAGGCACCACTGAGGCTTCTCCAGACAGGTGCTCCTGTCCATCACATGGTGTCCATTCTGTTGTTTCCTGCTCCATGCCTGCAAGTGCCCAGGGCTGTGCCAGGTGCTCATGGTGGTTAACCTGGCCCTCAGGGCAGTCCAAGGAGTTGGCCTGACCATCTCCATCCTACAGTGGAGGCTCTGAGGAGCAGAGAGGCATCTGAGCATGAAACTTTTGTCCCGGAGCACCCCCAGTACCCACCATCGCACATTGTCCCCCTTATTACCCCTCCATCTCGGGCTAAGCACAGTACTTACCCAGACTGAGAGGCAGGACAGAAGCTCCAGCCAGCCACTCTCCCCACCTCTCACCTTCCACATTTGAGGATTTCAGGGTAGGGAAGAGCCTCGTGAGGAGTCCAGGGGACTTGTCTCGTGAGACAGCCATGAGTCACTGCTTATACACACCTTCTCGGAAGCACCGCGCCAGAGTGCCTTGCGATGTGTGCCTGGACAGGAGATAGCAAGCCTTTTGAAGAGCTCAAGTTACCAGTAGGTGGCACAACTCCCCGTTGGTGCTCCTGAGCAGGCAGATCTGGGCAGAATAAGAGTGTGTCTGTCTCAGCAGCAAGCAGGTGACCTGCAGCACTTACAGCCCACAGCCCACACACAACCTGTGTCACCAGGATTGCTGCTCAGCAGGGCACACAGCATGGGGCGTCATTGATAGAAGTCTTTACTCCAGAAGGGCCAGAGCAGCAAGGGCAGAAGACCTCAGCCCACCAAGGGCCCCTGTTCAGCCTGCACACCCCACACCGAGTGCAGGTGCCTGTAGTCCTGCAAGAAGATAGGTACTCCAGCCCCAGTGCCGGTAGCCCTGCCTCTTATGTACTGTCTTAGGTCGGGCTGACTAGAGAAACAAATCCAATGCCACTCATCTATGTGTAAGAAAGACCTTTATATCAAGAAGTAATTTTGCATCAATAAAACATCCCAGCCCAGTCCAACTCAAGTCCTGAAGTCCGGTACTCGTCTGTAAGTAAGCCTGAAGACTCACACAGCCACATGCAACGATGCCGAGTGCAGGCAGGTTACAGGCCACTGGGTACAGTCACGTGGATCCCAGGTCCGTGGAAACAGGGCAGGGCTCCAGCAGCTACCTGGGTGGCCACCAAGCAGGAAGGCAAAGGCAGACAGAGAAAGAAGGGAAAGGTTCCCAGGGTCCTTCTTAAGAGAAGGCCACACCCACAAGGAGGCACCATCAGGCTGACAGACAGTGACCTGACGGACAGTGGATACCATCCCTACACTCTAATCTGTCTTCAAGTGGACGAGAGATGATCTAACGATCACATGCATCCGGAGCGTGGGCGCCTTTGGGAGCAGCTAGCAGTGTTGGTCAAACCCCGAGTCAGAGCTCTGTTGCCATGAGTTGGCTGTAAGCATGACAACCCCAAATACAAAAGAAGGACACATCGGCCAGTCCTCTGCGGCCCTTGGTGTGTTTGGGTCCATTGGGCGGCCACTGTGTATTTGGGGAACTTTCCAACCTGAAATACAGAGGTCTAGGGTCCTGCTAATTTTTGTCGAAGCTTATCAGGTTTGAATGATGCCTCATCCCTCTATTGTGGACCTAGCCTCATGAACTTCAGGGACTGGTTTGTCTCTTGTCGGATGAGCCTGCACTTCCAGTCATGGGCAGCAGGAGAGGCAGTGGTGGCAGCGGGCCCACCCCTGCTCCCAGGCACTCTGACTGCCTGCCCCATGGTGGCAGAGAGGAGGGAACTGAGCCAGGCGCTCGCCCAGTGCCCCACCCCCGTGTGCACTCCACTGAGGTCCTGCTGAGCTTGATGCCCTCTCATGCAGGGCTGCTGTCAGCCCCACGGCAATGCTTGGAAAACGTAGCTCCTTTCCACGGATGGAGCCAGTTCCAGCTCTTCTGCTCAGCCGACTCTGCTGGGTGGCACCTGGGAGGGAGGGGTTCTGAGTAGGATCCCCAGGCTGCCCTGCTTCCCACCAGGGTTCTCTGAGTCTCTGCCCTATGCCACATCTGAGTTCCAGGCCCGACTGTGCCATTTCAGTCATGTGAGGGTGGGCTCCTGGTGGAGGACAGTAGCACATAGTCCTACAATTGCCAGCTGGGTGCTTGCCTCAGATGCGATGTAGGAGCGCTCTTTCCTGGGAGTATAGGACCCCGTTCTGCGACCTCCCTGAGAGTCTGAATGGCCAATCCCACATTCACCCTGAAGAAGTGGACTCCCGTGATGGAGTGGCCTGCCCCCACGCATCCCAACAGTGCTCCCACATCCAGAGGCCACCCCCTTTATTCCTCAGGCTGTCTCATCTCTGGCCCCACACCAGTACCTTGGCAGGGTGGGCACACACGGGGCTCAATAAACAAGACAAACAAGGCAAGTGAAGCCAGTTGTCCAGGTATACAGGTGTGTCAACCTCACAAGCTTCTAGAAGGGTCACTGGGGGCACAGTACTTGTGACCCTTGCCCCTTACAGACTGGCTGGGAGACAGCTTCGCTCCGAGCATTTGTATCTTGCAGGCTGTGGTGGGGCTCTGTGGGGAGGGGTCTTGGGAGGCTGCCTGGGTGGTAACGGGGAGCGGCAGGGAAGCCTGCGCAGGAACTGCTCTGAAGAGACCCGTGCCTTCCAGAACAAAAACGGCAAGCGCCTCAATGTGGGGCCGTGTCCCGTTTGTGCCCCAGGTGCAGAGCGAGCTGCAGGTTCGTCCACCACAGGACTGAGCTCCCTTCTCCATGGCTTTGGTCACTCTGTGCGGAGTGCCTGGTGGACGCCAGGGGCTGGTGGCTGTGTCCGACACCGCCATGGGAGGTTGTCTCACAGTGTCCGCATGGAACTCAGGGGCCGATGTGCCCTGCACACCAGGCCCCTTCCCAAACCCCAGACTGCCACCTGGGAAGGGGTAGCAGAGTGGACAGAGTGAACCAGGGCTCTCGGTGCCATAGCACCCCTCCAGCAGAGGCTGACAAAGTGCCAGGGGCAGGGGGTCAGTCAGGAACTCCGGGGGAGGGGTGGAAGATGGGGCCAGAGGCAGGGCGGGGAAGGTCATGGGGCCACACATAGTGCAGAGTTTGGGTTTTGTCCACGTGCTTTGGGGGCCACCAAAAGCCGGGTCTGCAGGGCAAGACCGTCTGGAGTCCATCTGCACTTCTCTTCTGTTTCCCTTTACATACGGGGCTCCTCTAGTCCCCGCTGGAGGGCGTTTTGTGGGGCTGCTGGGAGGGAGCTGGGCGAGCAGGAAGCCAGGGGCTGGGAGGGGCTGAGTACTGTGGGAGCAGAGTGCTGGCCCCCACCTGGGGGCCTTGCCAGGAAGGGGGCTTTGGTTAGGACCTGTGTGTGCACAGCACATTTGGGGGAGCATACGGAGTAGCTGGCAAGGCCACCAGCTGGACCACGGAGGCCCTCATGGACGGCGCAGGGCTTACAGGATGAAGTCTACACTCGAGGTATCTGTGGGTGGCCAGCAGGGCCAGGAGGTTGTGCCGACTGCAGGGAAGAGGGGTGGCAGGACTTCAAGGAGAACACTGTCGCTGTAGCCCAGGAGTGGGGGCGGGGGGTGGGGTGGGGGGGAAGCGCACAGCAAAAGAGGCTTTGGGAGGCAGGAGGTGCGGCATAGGGATGTCTTCACTTGACTGGCCATCCTGACAGTGAGTCCTTGTTCAAGGGCTTAGGACCCGGTGCTGTCTTCAGTCACCTTCCCACACTATCGGTAGAGAGTACGTCTCAGAAATAAGACGGAGAGAAGAGCTCCATTCTCCAGCTGAAGCGTGACCATCGCCGCGGCACCTGCCTCCCTTGGCCCCGTCCTGGCTCTGCCAGAGGCCTGGTCAGCCCACCACTGCCAATCACACCCCTGGCCCTGGTGCTTCCCCCCACCCTCTTCAGAGGCGCCCTCTGAGGCCACTGGGGCTGAGAGCTGAACACTGTTGACAATCAGCCGCCAATGCTTCTTTGCCACCTCCCCTTGCCGCCGGCCCTCCAGCTCTGCCTCACTGTGTGTTCGGCGGGAGGTGGAGCGGGGTCTCGAGGACCTCCCATGGAACACCGCTCTTGCCACCTCAAGGGCCTGAGACTGTGGTTCTCCTACCCTGGGCTGGGCCCTGGGGGTGCTTCTGGCCCTGCCCGCTGGGTACAGTCTCCTACAGAAGGTCGCTGGGCCACTTCCTGTCTCCAGCTGCTGTAGGTCACAGCTGATTAATGACATTGGGCTACAGGAAGTGCAATCTGTACAAGCAGGGAATTAAGCTTTCTCTTTTGTTTTTTCAAAAGAAGGGAGCCAAAAAATTACTACCGCCTGCCTGTCCAGGTTCAAGTTCCATCCTGAGAGGGAACTGGTCCATGTGGGACCGTGCCAGCACTGCCAGGAATCTGTGCACCGAGACGTTCGGCGCAAGGTGACCGTCGCTGGAAGGCCCCAGCAGAGCTGGGGGGTTCCACACCTTTGACTTGTCTGCACTGGGGTGCAGGAGTGAGGCGCCACCAGAGAACGTGGGCTTTGCTGTCTGCCAGGCCTGAGATGGAATCTTGGCTCCAATACGTCAGCCCTTCTGAACTTCTGTTATCTCATTGGTAAGGGGGTCCTTTTTGAGGGTTTCTCCATCCGAACCCTTTGGAAAAGTTTAACAGAAAGAGTGAAAGAAGGGTTCATTTGCATCCGTTTAGATTTGACAGTTGATAACAGCTCAGTGTCTTGTCTATGAGAGGAGTGTGTGTGTGTGCGCGCACGCGCACGCACGTATACCAAGTCACTGAAGTGCATAGCCATTACCAAATATCCCCTGGGGGCAGAATGGCTCTGACTGAGAACTCTTAGCCTAAATCAGCAGGAAGCCAATGGTGGTGGGTCTTCATGGAAGGGACATAGAGAGAAGGTGATGGGGGCTGAGTTGGGATCAGCTATACAGAGATGGCTGGGCAGGGGAAGGGGGTAGGCAGGAGGGCAGATAGTGACCAGGTGCTGTTGACAGTGCCAGAGCCAGCTGGGCGGCCCATGGGTGGCACTGTGCTCGTTCTTCCTTGTGGTCTCCTTTCCTTCTGGGAGTTCCTCGTGAGTGCTGGGGAGAAGGCAGGATAATGGGACCAGGGACCCCGAGACCTGGAGCCAACTGTGTTCCCTGTATTTTCACCATTGACAAAAATGATGGGGCAATGTCTGACTTCCACATCAAACTTCCCAAGGGGAGAAAATTCAAGTTCATTATCGCCTGGCTGAGTTTTAGGAGCTGAAAGCCCAGCATACCTCCCCCGTCATCCATCCCTCCCAAGGCACGCTCCGCTTCTCTGGTGGGTTCAGAAAGGTGTTGCCACAGCCACACAGACCTCACAGGCCACGCTCGGGGCCGTGGAGTTTATCAGGGAAGGAGCAGGTAAGTGTTCAGGTTCAGGAATGACTTAAGCCACATATTAGTTCAGGACAGCTTTTCAGCCGTGTTCACAGACAGGACTCTGTATGACCTTGGCTCTTGGCCCCTGCCCTGCTCAGACAAGTGTTAAGCTGTAAAGAAGCTCTTTAACACCACCAGGAAGTACCTGGAGGTACCCCAATGCTCCAGCAAGCTTCTTACGCAAAGGCACTCAGCTATCTTGCTCCATGTGTCCACCCATTCACTGCAGCCACCGTGTTCCATGGGCCAGGAAGGCCACCCACACCAGTCTTCTGCTGCTTCTGATGCCATGTCTCTGCCTCTACTTCTCCTTAAAA
>NW_022103928.1:30842839-30850916 GCF_000313985.2 Echinops telfairi | reverse complement strand
AGATGATCCCTTCAGGACCAATGGTGAGAGTGGCAATTCTGGGAGGATGGAGGAAAGGTGGAACTGATTACAAGGATCTACATATAACCTCCTCCCTGGGGGACGGACAACAGAAAAGTGGGTAAAGGGAGACATCGGACAGTGTAATATATGACAAAATAATAATAATTTATAAATTATCAAGGGTTCGTGAGGGAGCGGGGAGCAGGGAGGGAGGGGTAGAATGAGGAGCTGAAACCAAGGGCTCAAGTAGAAAGAAAATGTTTTGAAAAGGTTGACGGCAATCTGTATACAAATGTGCTTGACACATGGATGGATGGATGGATGGATTGTGATGAGTGTACGAACCCCCAATAAAATAGTGGTTTTTTTTTAAAGCAAGGCTTGCAAGTCGTAGTTTGGTGAGTTTTAGACCTGTGGTCAGGAGAGACAAGTCCTTGGAAAGGATGTCATCATTGGTAGAGGGCCTTGGTAAGATGGATTGACACCGTGGGCTCTGTGCACTGTGCGCGCCAACATAGGACAATTGTGAGGTGGCGCGGGCCCGGGCAGTGTGTCACTCGGCTGTACACAGGGTTGCTGTGAGTCGGAACTGACTCAACAGCACGGCACAGCAACAACCTCGTCGTTCGGTCGGAGTGGCAGAACCTGGAACGAAAGCCCATGGAGAGCTGACCTCTCACACTGGACCTCTGCAATGAACTTTCCTTTAGGAAATCATTTTTGTTGCTTAGGAATCTCTACAAGTTTACCACTTCGTTTAGTTTGTGATTTTTTTATGGGAAATGTTTATTTCCCCAACTGAACTTATCCAGATAAAACCATCATCAGAGTGAACTAATTATTATTTGTTTCAACATTACAGGTAGTGATAGATGAAACTTTTAATGATAGGCTAGATTCTGTCTCGCCTGAAAGTATCAACCTGCAATATTAAATACCTGAGAGAATGTCCCAGAAATCAAAGCCGGACCACATGCTATCACATAGCAGTCTTGGCTTAGGCAGTTTCGCCATATCTGGTGTCTCAGGCCCCTGTCACTGGACAACCACGGCCAGCTGGTCACGTGACCCCAAACCTTAACGCTGCTGAAGACAGGTTCAGGTCATGAGAAGTTCCCTGTGCATAAATTCGGAATGCGTTGTTAAAGAATCCCAGTACAGGTATGTCTCAGAGAGCCCGGAAAGGGAGGATCACAAGAGTGGGAAGGCCCGGAACTC
The DNA here is from genome assembly GCF_000313985.2 of Echinops telfairi. Classification (NCBI taxonomy): domain Eukaryota; kingdom Metazoa; phylum Chordata; class Mammalia; order Afrosoricida; family Tenrecidae; genus Echinops; species Echinops telfairi. The sequence continues at coordinate 30,849,695 of NW_022103928.1, read as the reverse complement.
TTTGGTTTCACAAAGTTATGTTTCCAACAGTTTGTAGCCTATTAAGTGTACGATCAGATGATAAAATTTGAAATATTTTGCCTCAATTAGAAAAATATGTGTCTACACTCATAACAACGAGTACAAGGAGGAAGAGATGGTCTAACATTGATGGAGGCGCTGATTGTGTAACTCTTCTCCATATGCCTGACCCATCGGATTGCAGGCTACGTGGATGAAGGCCACTGAAGCTGTGTTTAAAAAGAGAGAGAAAAGAAAAAGTCTGAAATCCTGTGAAACTACCCAAACATGACCCAGAACCATGCAGTGCACACACCCTGCTGGGAAAGTGTCTCAGATGGATTGCTGCATGCAGCACCACCCCAAGCCTTCCATGTGTACAAAGAAACCCACTGAAAAGCCAAGGAGCTGTGGAGCACCTCTAGAGTGAAGTGCCATAGAAATAAAGTATATGGAAAAAAAGAAGACGATATGCTTGTAATTATTACCATTAACAAGTGGGGCAGGGTGTGTGGTAAGCTAGCAGGCGTCTGCCCTGGGCTATGGCTAACGGTTACTCAGCACTGACTGTGGCCCAGTCTGGCTTTAAATGCTCAGCCACGTTGTGTAGTCCTCCCAATGACCCTCTGAGGTCAGCACTATCAGTTACGGAATCAATCACTTGCCCAGAGCATACTGACCTTGGCACCCATGCCCCACAGCCTCCCTCACTAAAGACCCCATAGTGAAGATGTGGCACCAAGGCCCAAGGCTCACGTGGTACCTGGAGAGAGTCCACACTCTGGGCTGACTGTCGCTGTACTGTTGGTCCTGTCCCCATAAGTGACCTGTCCGTAAGTGTACTGGGTGGAGAGAGGGAGGGAGATGTTAGCCATGAGGACAGTCATGGTGATCGTTGGAGCCGTGGGAGCCATTGTCAAGAACCCAAGCGAGTAGACATCAGCAGTGCCTCGCTTGGTCTACACCAAGCAGAAGTCACCAGGGCCTGTTTCCTCAGAAAAGCCTTTAGGTGGTTTGAAAAATAGCACCAGCTTTTTTTTTTATAATCTAAAAGTAATAGTACTCCTTTGAAGAAATTAAGTTCAAAAAGAAAACTAACAGAAGTCCCCAATATAATCCTATCATTAGTATAAAGTCCTCTGCCTTTTCTATGCAAAGGCTTCATCTTATGTAGTTGGAATTACATGTTGTCTACAATTTTGTATTGTGATTTTATGAAATTGACACTAATGCACAGCGTGTGTGTGTGTGTGTGTGTTTTCTTTTGAATTTTGCTCCGGAGTCTCGAGCAGTGCCATGACAGTGAAGCGCTCAGGCTCCGGCCTTGGGCAGAGTGCAGTCTCGATCCCGACCCTGTGACTTACCAGCTCCATAATCTTGGGCATGGGTGGAAGGCCCACGCAAGCCTTCATCTTCTTGCTGGTGAAGTGGGATGGTGTGTGCGCCTTGGCTGAGCGCTCCGAGGCCTGAGTGCACAGTAGCATGTCAGAGCTCACCTGGTACCTGGCACACATAAGTTCGTACACTGCGCTGGCTTTTACCATGTGGGGGGACTGCTGCTGTCCGTGGCTGTGTAATAGGAATCTTGGTCCTTCTCAAGGCTGTCCCCTGGTTTATTTACTGTACTTATCTGTTGAATGTCCAGATGTTCTCTCTACTGTGAATAGCATTGCTGGGAACATCATTTATATAGATCTCAGTCTACAGATAGAGCTGACAGAAATTGAATGGTTCTGATTTGTCAAAAAGATGATACCATGGCAAAGCAGGCGCTATTTATGGAGGCAGTTAGCCAGACATCCCTTCCCTCCTCCTATTTCTCTTTTCCTCTCATTCTTCAAATAAATCGAGATCAAATGTCCTGAGACCAAAAGAACTGGATGGTGCCCACCTACGATTTACTGAACACTTTGATCCAAGATTCTATAGAAGAATCCGGATCAAAAGAGGGAAGGGCGCAGAACAGAATTCAAATTCTCCTGGAATCCTGACTTTCTGGAGGCAGGATGATCCCCTGAAACGATGAAACTTAGTCTTTGAATCTTTCCTGAAGTCTTCTTCAAACCAAGTCGTGGTTAGCCCACCTGGCACTGGACTCTTGACAAGCATGTCTATGGGGTCACATTGGCCACAGCCACTTGAAAGATGAGATGGGAACCTGATTTAGGGGGGATGAGTCCGTGTCAGTGGAGAAGGAATGACTCAGGAGGGCAGGAATGGCTGCAGAACTCATGGGGCATAGCCAGTGCCACTGAGCTGTGCAGTCTCTGGTGTAGCTTCTCAACAACAAAAGTAAAGTAAATCATACGGTGTTTGTCCGGGCAGACTGAGAAACAAATTCACAGACACTCAGATGTGTATAGGGAAACTTTATATAAAAAGTAATTGTACATTAAGAAAACATCCCAGCCCAGTCCAGATCAAGTGCATAAGTCTGATATTATCCCATATGTCCAGAATCAGTCTGTAAATTCCTCTCCAGACTCACGCAACACATGCAATGATGCCCAGTGCAGGAAGAACACAGGCCAGTGGGTGGAAAGTCTTGTGGATCCAGTGTCGCTGGAAGCATCTCAGCACTGGTGTGGGGCTCCACGTGGCTTCTCCAGCTCCAGGGCTCTAGCATAGCTCCATGTGTCTTGTCAGACCAGGAAGGTCTTGCAAGGAGTGTGTGTGTGTCCCACCTCCAGCGAGCTATTTATCTCCTTAGTGCCTCCAAATGAGGTCATCAAGCTGCGACCGGATTGACAGGCTAAACCCCACCCCTTCACTCTTAATAGTCTCAAGTTGACAACAGATTATGTAATTACCACACATACCATAGACCTTTAAAAGGTGTTTGAGCTTCCCTGGCAGTGGGCCTTCTGCGGGCACTGTGGGAGGGCCCATCTTCTTGCCTTCTCATCAGTGCACGGCACCACGTTTCACGGGTTCTGGAGGCCTTGCTAGATGGTGAAAGGCATCTCCGAGGCTGGTATTTGTGTTTCTTGGGAAACAGAAGGCACTTTGCCACGTCCAGGTTTCTTTAAAGAGATTCAGGAGAGGACAGTGAAGGAGCTCACATCCTGGCATGTTTGTAAGGATCAGCCAAGACCCCTCTCTTGGGGCTCCTATCTTGGAGTGTGGGGCCCTCCTTGGGTTCTGACTCCACAATACAACCTCTGCCACTCCCCAGCATGGGACCCTCCACCCGGAGGGCCCACAGCAGGCCACACTATGGGTCCAGAGGCATCGGGGAGGCCCTCTGGCCGGGTGCTGGATCTGGAGCTTAGAACATGACCCTGACCTCAGTGCTCAGCTTTGACATGCTCCGGTGGGTGTCCACTCCATAAGGCCTTGGGCTGCTCAGACGCCTCAAGGGAGTCAGGCACGGCTGGGGAGGGAAGGCTTTCAAAAAGAGGGGACAGCCTGGGAGCCCCTGAGACCAGGCATCATATCCGTTCTTTGTCCCAAGCCAAGTATCTTGTTGGCAGTTGGCTGGCCGACAGGTTGCACCAACTGAGAGCAGAAAGTTTGTCCATTCGATAGGAAAAAGCCGGGCCTTCAGGGAAAGGTTAGCGCTGAGTCAGGGGAAAGCTGGCAGGGCCTGGGCTCAGGGCCCGGAGGGCTGTGCTCAGGGAAACCCCTGCCAGGGCCTAGGTAGGCAGGACTCAATGTAGAAGCAGACTTGGTGATGGCACTGATGATCCAAGGTGCAGGGTGGGGATTGGCAGTTCCTCTCCCCTAGAGCTCTGTCTCCATCAAAGGCAAGAACGTGGCCCTATACCTCGGGAGCCCCCTCCCCATGCAGCCCTTGCAGGCCGGGTACCATCCTAAACAGCTTGTCCCCTGCCGTCCCAATGACAAGCAGGACACCCCAGCAGCCTGAGGCGAGAGGTTCTCTCTGCTCCCGTCTCGTGGGCATTCTGCTACCTTCTGTCCCTTACTGTGGGCCGGAGGCCAGGGAGACTGGAAAGCAGCTTGGCTGGGAGAAAAGCGAGTTGAAGAGAGGTGAGGGGTGAAAGTTGAGAAAAATCTCTATAAAATGAAAACAAACCATCCATCTTCACGCTGGCGTCTTACCCTGCCAGTGCCCTTTGTGGATCCTGCCCCGATGTCTATGGGGAAGGCGGCGCCGAAACCTAATCCCACAGCCCGAGAGCTGCCCTGCCGCCCTGAGCTGCCCTCACCTCCCAGCAGGCTGCCCTGCCGCCCTGGAAAGCCCCCCCACACACACACTCCAGGGCCAGCCTCCCGGGAAGCACCCAGACAGAAACAGCCTGCACAGAGTGGAGAGCACTTTGGGGTATCTTCCCACCCCCACCCCATTCAAATGGCCAACTTCCTCCCCCTGGGGCCACTGAAGCATTTTAAAGCAATTGTAAAAATTATATGAACCCCATCGAAGAACTGTTACAACAATGTTTATACCTAGCGCTTGAAACAAAGACAATGATATTATAAATAATTATAGATGATGAAGATAGGCAAGGAAAAAAAATAACATAATTAAAAGAATTTTACAAGACGGGCCGTTCACAAAGATGGATGGAGTAACACAATCCGTTAAAAATATCTTCACTTCTCATGCACACAGCACACTGGACAAAAACCAGCTGCCGGCTGGCCTCGCCCTGCGCCAGGCCCCATGTCATCACAGGGCCTGGTGCCAGGAGCTTCTCGGGGCTCCTAGACAGAGAGCGAGCCCCCAGGAAGAGGCAGCCGAGGGGGGCCCATCTCTGCCACACACAGAGGGAGACTCCTGGCTTGGAAACCCATGTAGTAAGGAGGGAGCCCTGAGCAAGAGGGAAACTGAGGCCTGAGCTCAGGAGCATCTTTTTTGGGGGCCTAGCACTCCCCTCCAGCTCGCTCCGGTCCCATCCCACAGGGTATTCCAGGGCCCAGATAAGCAGCTGAGGCCTCAGCGCAGGCACCCACCGGGGCCACCAGGGAGCACTGTCGGGGGCGCTACGGTCTTACCTTCCCTGGGCCTTTCTCTTTGGAGTCAGTATTTTATTTTCTAGACGCGAAACTGAACAAGCAAATCTAGAGGCTAGGTCTCACGTCCTTTGGACACGTTGTCAGGAGAGACCAGTCCCTGGAGAAGTCGAGAGGCAGCAAAACAGGGGAAGGCTCTGGACAAGATGGATTGACACAATCGCTGAAACATGCAAACAGTGGTTGGGGGCAGGACAGTGCAGACAGAACTGAGCGGTGGTTCATGCGGCTGCACATCAGGATCCAACTCGACGGCACCTAAGACAGCCAACAACAACTGTGACCTTAATGCATGGTTTGGGCCACATGGAGCAGGGTAGACGGCTGCCAAGAGCCAGCAAGAATGAATGTCTTGTTCATTTGCTTCAAATCTCTCTCCTCTTTCTCTCTCTCTTCTCTCTTTTGGTAAAGAAGTAGAATGCTGCAGATAACACTGCAGCTCTGTCCCCGCCCTGCTCTCTCTCGTGGTGAGGGAGCTCACAGCCACATAGGTTTCTGTGCTTCCCCTGCACAGACAGGATTGCTTCTCAAACAGTGTGCACGGTTTGTGGGTGTTTTAAATCTTTTAAAACAAGACTGATACTAAATATAGATCTTGAGGTTTCCACTCGGTGGTTCTAGCTAACTCCAGTTAATTGCTACATCGGATTCCATGATCCAAATAAACCCGTTTATACCCTGTGCTGGGCTGCTTCCACTCCCCGTTGAGCAGGCCAGGCTCAGGGATTATCCTTCACCTGTGTGCTTTGGTTCTCTGGTGATGCTGCCAGTTAAGCATTGGGCTGCTAACCACAAGGTTAGAGGTTCAAACCCACCGGCTGCTTAGATAAAGCCGTGGCAGCCCTTGGTTGCTGTCACTTGGAACTGAGTCTATGGCAGTGGGTGTGATTTTTATTCTGGTTTGGTTTTTATTGTTGTTTGAATGTGAGAGTACCTCTCCAGGTGACCTTGAGGAGTGAGGGATCAGTTGCGTTGAGAGCCTCCCAGTCCCTACACAGTGAGACACATTTCTCACCAGTCTGATGAACGTACTCGTCAGACGTGTGAGCAGCCTCGTTTCTGGGGCTCTAAGACCAGCCCCCGGGACAGGAGGATCCCTCCTGCATCTGGAGCAGAGTGGGGCTGGGATTTCTGATTAGCGCTGCCGTGGGGTGCAGGGACACCTGGTGTGTGTTGGTAGATGAGGGACCATTCACTCTGAGAAGGCCTCCTATTAGGGAGGGACCGCTTGCTTTTTGCTCCTAGAGCAGACATAGGTTCAAGTCTGCGGCTTTCCAAGCCCCCCCGGCAGGCAGCCATCTCTTCTCAGAGGCAGGAGGGAAGTGCTGGTCACCCTAAGAAAGGTAGGGTGGGTGGCTGGCTTGAAGTGGTCCTCAGACCATGTGAGTGGTCACTGTCATTGTTGTCCCAGTGGAAGGGTGTGAAACAAATGGTAGGATCAGAATTCAGGAGGGAAATCCTGGGCGCCCGAGTTCATGGAGAGCTTCGCTTGGAAGTCAGGCTGAGTCATGCAGTGGGAACATGGCCAGGCTGGGCCTGTAGTCGGTAGCCTGGGTCCCAGGACAGTTGGGGGCTGTGTTAGGCAGGGTTCTCTAGAGAAACAAAATCAGGGCACTTATGATTGGATATATATAAGGATAGGTTTATACAGAAAGAAGGAAATAACAGCTAATTAGTCCACACAGCAGGACAGAGGGTTCAGTTCAACTCGCTTCCGTGGAACAGTTAATATACTGGAAGTCCTTCAACTCACGTGGGCTGCCAGGTCCGAGGTCAAGGAAGCAGACAGCAGCGTCTGCCCACAGGCAGCAAACAGCAGGGTGAGTCACCAACAGTCAGTAGCGCTTAGGGAAGCAGGCCCGGATGGAACACAAGCAAC
>NW_022103928.1:30799547-30841752 GCF_000313985.2 Echinops telfairi | reverse complement strand
TGGGCACTTGGCAGCTGGCAGGACGGGAGCTAAGGAGTGGCCACTGGAGACTGGCTGAGTGTTAGGCTCTGTTAGGCCACCTCTCAGGCAAGGCCTCCGAGTCCCAGTGTCTTGGGAAGAAGCCTCTGGCAGTCTTTAGTCTACCAGAGGAGAGGGGTCCCAGGTCGCCTCAGAAGAGCTTCCTTCAGGTAGCTCTCCTCAAGAAGAGGGGTGCAGGTCGGCCGATGGGGAACACAGACCAGGGACAGATCATCAGCCCCCGGGGTCCAAGAGCAGACAGATGCTGATCGACACGGGGCGCAGCGGTACTTCCTGCCGCCACCTCCAAAATAGACCCGCCCCTGCCCCGTGGGACTCCCATGGATTCTGCTGCTGTGTGGACTGTGGCTACGCGTTTCTTTCTTTGTTCCAAAACCCATTTTATTGGGAGCTAATTCAGAGAGCAGATTGTTCCATAGTTCAATCACGCCAAGCAGCCCTGTACAATTGCCACCACAGGCTGCTTCAAAAACGTTCTCTTCCTTCTTGAACTCCTTGACTTCAGCTCCCCGCCTGCCCCACACCACCACTCCCCTCCCCGCCTCCCACAATCCCTTATCCTACTTGCTGCCGCTCTAGGTTCATCAACCCTGGGTTTCAAATGGCTAAGTCTTCCTGTAGGGACTGTATCACATGCATGCAGATGTTCGTGCACATGCTTGTGTGTACCCACACATGCAGGTGTGTGTGGACGCGGGCCTGTGCTCACAGGCTGGCATGAATGAATTTGTGCGTCCATGTGCACGGGGGCGTGTAGAGAATCCACGCAGAGAGGAGCTCGGTGTGCAGGCCTCGGTGCCCGTGTGGGGGTTGGTGTCCTTGTTGAACTACTTCTGGCTGTGCACGCCCAGAGCAGCCTGCGCTGTGCACACATGTGTGCATGCGCGTGTGTGTCGGGTCGGGCTGTGACAGGAGGGAGGTGAGTGAGAGGCCAGCTTCCTGACAGGGCAGTTGTAAAACATTCATAAAACTTTTATTAGACTTGCCACCCTTCCAGATAAATATTTTTCAATTTTATGGGCTTGTTTTAGGGCCCTGAGCTTAATCATGGCTTTGTAGCTGACTTAAAAAAAATTAAATATTGTTTTGGCAAAAGGAACCCCCTCCTTCAATGTTACCCTCCCATCCCCCGCCCCCGACCAAAGGCAGCCTGCACTCTGAGCTCATAAATTCTTGCCCCTCTCAACTCTTCCTGCCCTTCCCCCTCACATCCTCGCAGATGGACTAGGATGAACCTGAAAAGAGAGAGAGAAGCAAGACTACCTCCTCCTCCTCCTCCTCTTTCTCCTTCTCCTCCTCCTCTTCTTCCTCCTCCTCCTTCTCCTCCTCCTCCTCCTCCTCTGGGGCCTGAAATTTGACCCCACGCACAGTTGTCCAGAAAAGGAAGCGGCTTCAGAGGGGACCTGGGTTTGGGTCATCACCTGCTGCTCCCTGCACAGACAGGGGGCAGAGCTGCACAGACCCCCAGGTGTGCGGACACCCCAGCCTCCCGCTGGCCCTCGGCCCCTCACATCCTCTCGCCCACCTCAGAGCCCCACCAAAGCAGGGGTCCATGATCCCAGCCACCCGCTCAGTTGTGCCTCCACTGTGGCGCCCACCGGCCGGCCATGTTCTCCTTGGCAGCGCTTCAGCAGTGATCAATAGGGCTCCCTGGAATGAGTAACCGGCAGATGGTGGCAGGGCCGCCCCCGAGCTCAGTCAGTGCCTATGAGAAGTGCAGAGGGGGTGGTGTGCGGTAGGTGCCGGTGTGTGTGTGTGTGTGTGTGTGTGTGTGTGTGTGTGTGTGTATGTGTGTACACACACGCACGCAGTAATTGCCGTTGTAGCATCGGAAGCAGCTAACACAGCTCCGTGGTCAGCACTTGACTTGGGCCTCGCAGCACCGTGTAAGTGGGTAGAAGTAGTAGCCGTAGTGCCCCCTTTCTCAGATGGGGACACTGAGCCACACTCAGATGAAATCCCGTGCGTGAGGCCGACTTGCTGATACAGACAACACCTGGATGAGAAGCCCGGGGGTCTCAGTGCAGGGCCCGAACTCTTAGTGGTCACAGGTGATATTTCCTGGAGGAGGCCTGAGGCCAGGCACCCGCCATCCCTTGGTGGACATCCTCCCTTCCTAGCCCTGCACTGGCCCTGACGCAGCAGGTGCTGGGTAAGGTGGGGTGGCACAGACACAGATGTCTACACTGCCAGCACCCTGACTCTGATGCCTTAGGATGGGCAGACCCCTGGACACGGGGGTGGGGGGGGGCAAGACCCAGCGCAAGGGTGAGGGCCCACAGCCTGTGGTGTCCCAGGAGCACTGGCCAGGCCCTTACGGGGCAGCTCACTGTCACCTGGAGGGACTGTGAAGTTTTACATCACACGGCCCCTTTATTGTTTGTTCCACTTTTACATTGTCAACGAAGTTGGGGTTGGTGTCTCAGATCATCGTCTTTGCATTCAACAACTTATTAAACCTCCTAAGACCTCGTCGAGGGGTGGGGGGTCTGCCCCCCAGGCTGGTTCCAAGCATCTCTGAGGAGGGCGGGAAGTACTGGCGAGGAGCATTCGCAGCCTGAAGGCCAGCGGGGAACCAACTGGCCTCGAGGAGCCAGAGATGGACGCCAAGTCCTGGAGGAGAAGCGGACATACTACACGGGGAAGGTGGCAGGCTCATTAGCAGGAACTTCAGCTCTGCCTACCAGGGAGGGGGGAAGTCAGGACACCCCGGCCGCTGCCCCAGCACCCAGCCTGTGCTGGCACCGGGAGGCGCTTGGAAACCAGGGTAGCAGGAGTCTGGCAGGGTCAGGACAGAGCATCCAGAGGTCCCATGGACTGTGTTCACAGCCCATGGGGTATGGGGTGGTGTGGGGCAGGCGAGGAGGGAGACAGGAGCTGGGCGCCATTGCAGGTGGATGGTGTGGGCCTGGCAGCAGGGCAGCAAGAGAAGGAAGCAAGAAGTAGGCATCCAGACTTGAGGAGGATGGATCCGAGCTCGGGGGCGGGGGGGGGGGGGGGTGGCGCCCGGGGGGAGGGGCAGCACCCCAGTCCCACATCTTGTGCGGTAGCTGAGCAGGAGTGGACGGACGGGGCAGGAGCCCCTCTGAAGGCTCTGCTAAGCTGGAGAGGGGCTGCCTGAGGCTCAAAGTCAGTGGCAAGGCCGGGAATAGCGCCCCCATGTCTCAGCTGAGTATCAGCTGGGCCCGGTGCCTGAAGGGCTTTCCTATCATAATCCCATGAGGAGGGGTGATGTCCCCTGTCCCTGAGGAGGCAGGACCAGCTACCCTACAGTAACAGCAATGGCCAGAGAGAGCCTCGTGCTGCCTCGGACTCCCTGCGACTGCCCTGGGTGATGTGGGCATGGGGAAGGGCCCTATGAACCATCTAGAGACCCCAGGCTTGGAAAAAAGGAGGGTCACAGGCACCGTCCCACTCCTGCTAGGCATCCCTGGCCACACCAGCCTCTGCAGACAGCCCCCAGGACCCACCCCCCAGGGCTCTGGGAGCTCAGACTGATGGCAGAATGTCACCTGGTGGCCCTTTGAGCAGTCCTGGCCAATGAGCATGCTACAAGACTAGACAGGCGACGTAGTGGATGGCCTAGCCATGATGGGGCAGTGGGCATAGGTGGGGGTTGCAGTGGAGAGGGGCTTCAATGAGTGCGAGAGGCCCTGGGTAAAGAAGGGCCACCCGGTGGTCCCTGATACCCTGTACTGCCAACAGCTTGCAGTCCCACGTCTTTTCACGGCTGACAGCGGGTCAGAATTTTTGAAGTACAGCGAAGGCCCGATCTGACTCACAGGCTAGCACATTGTGGTTCCTGCTGCAGGGTTTATAGCACGGCCCTGACCCCACCTCGCATGTGTAGCCCACGCGAGCTGAGGTGGAGGGAGGAGCGTGGGCCGTGCCCCAAGGAGCCTGCATCACTGGTAAGCCCCTGAAAGTCTGGCCATGGGGCCCGAGAGCCCACGCAGGGTCGCCCAGGCTGGCTCCTGGCCTGCCACAGGCCAAGGGCAAGAATCAAGGAGGGCAGCTTGCAGGTCACCCTGAGAAAGGCTTGCAGGCAGTGGTTCTGGCGCCCTACCGAGACCCACCCTTGGGTGATTCCAGGCGTTACCCGAGCAAGCCAGCAGCAAGTACCTCATTCACGACAAGGAGCGTGGCTTGCTTTCCCCTGGTTGGAAAGGTCAACATGTCCAGCTGAATTCAGTGCGTTGATGTAAGGAAATGGTTAGTCACTGCGGGGGTGGGAGCCATGGGGTAGTAACAGGGCCTGGCGGTGAGAAGTACCATGGGAGAGGCTGCCACCAGGGACTCCTGGGACTCCTGGGGGAAGGGGGGGTCAGGCGTGCTCCCCAAGGGCAGGTGAGACTTAGAAGGGAGAGGAGGGTGCAAATGTGTGTCACAGTGAGGCCTTCTCATATGAGAGCCGAGTTCCAGCTTCTCTTGAGAATCTGTCAGTGGTCTCACCCCTCTCCGGACCCACAAGCCAAGGGCAGGAAGGGGTGCTGGGATTGGTGACGCTCTAGCTGACTTTAGACTTACGTGGGCAAGAGAGTTGGGTGGGGAGTTGTGGGCGCAAGCCAGGCGGGCAGAACCTCTCCTCTGATCAGAAGCCTGGCCGGCGGCTGCCAACCCAGCATGGCTGCCCGCAGGCCTCCTGTCAACCCTTGGCGGTGCGCAGGGGCAGCTGGAGTGGCCGTGTTGGCGCGGAGCAGGCCCGATGCAGGGTTTTGACACACAGTCTCCGGGAATGACCTCCAAGCCCGTCAAGGAAGGAGCTGGGATGTGCCCCTGTGCGCCGGCTTTGACAGGGTGACTTGCCTGAGGCAGGCACCTCATCACGGGCAGCGAAGCCTGAGGTAGCCCTGGTGCCCTGTGCCCTTCTCTGATGCTGGCTGAACTGTGAGGACCAAGGGGACTCTGGGATGGCTGGTGTCAGGATCTGGGCCAGCTCAGGAAGGAGGCAGGAAGAGTCTGCTCCCCATCAGGCCAGAGCCCTCTTCCCAAGGCCACCCTCCATTTCTTTCCCTTGATAAAAAGGTTCACATGTCTTGGCAATTTCACTGTTGCAGCTGGTGTGGAGCGGAGGTACTGGGGGCAGAGCCTGGGACTGCCTCCCTTCCCACAGAAGGGAGCTCCAGGGCATCACTCGATTGCCCTGGCTCCATACCACAACGGGAGGGGTGCCCTGGAGTGGAGAGAGGGCGGGGAGCCAGTGGCAGCCAGCACCACGGCAGCCCCGTCTGTCCGCTGTGATGGAGCAGACACCGTGTCTGACAACACTAGTCCCCTCCACCTCAGGGCAGGGCTCACCGTCCCCATGGTTGCACGGGTAGGTGGCAGCAAGGCTCTGGGGTCACAGCCAGTAAAAGGCAGAACCAGGCCCTGCCTGTCCCAGCATGGCTTCTCCCGCAGTGGGGCTCGCCTAGTCCCAGGTAGGGTGCTCACCCCGTTCCTGTGATCATGTGCCTTTAGCATTAACCCCCAGGGGCCAGGGGCCCTTCCCACTCCCGTTATCTCTCTAATAAGGACCTGCCTGGCCTGGGCCTCCTCTAGATGAAGGGGGACAGCTGCCAGGACACGAGCCTCTCACTCAGCCAGGTAGTCACGGCTCCAGCCCAGAGGGTTGACACCATACACACAGGTGCTGTCACATGCTCCCAGGCTGGCAGCCAGGGGGACCCAGGGCTGGGAACGGGGTGACACTCTCTGCTGTCCTAATGGCCAGCCTCACGCAAAGCCCCCCCAGTCCCTGAGAGCAAGCGGGTGCAGAGTGAGCCACGGCACCCTCTCTGGCAGGCACCACGGGCCCCCAAGGGTATCTCCCTCCATATTATGCTCATCCCCTGGGGGCCCCTGTTCTCTTTCATCTCAGCTACCAGGTGTGAAGCCAACCTGGGAACTCACACAGCCTGAGGGGAGTCACACAGCTGGCAGCGGCAAGGCCAGGCCCAGCAGAGCCGCCTAGCTCCTCATTGCCAAGTGGGTTGGCAGCCAGTCACAGCAAGCCTGGCCTCTCGGCCCCATTCCATTGTGGGTACTTCTCAAAACCCCAGTTTATAAATGTGGTCCCACATTCCAGGAAGACTGGGAGGAGTTTGGTTTTCATTCTACACAGTGATTTTGTGCCCCTGCCGCCGCCCCCACCCCACTGCCAGAACAGGAGGTCGGAGCTGCAGGGTGTAGGACACGTGGACTAACCCACGGGCCTTGCGTCGTGCTGGCTCAGGGGACAGGACAGCTGTGGGAGGAGGTGAGCCTCAGGCTCCCCTTGGGCCCAACAAGCACTTGGGTGAGTCATACCCCCCTACACGGTCCCTTCTTAGGATTGGACTCTGAGCGGCTGGTGGGGCCACAGGCAGCAACCGGTCAAGACTGTGGAGAACAACCCCCACAGGCCTGCAGTGACAGCATTGTGGGTACTATTGGGGGGCTTGTTGACGCTAGCCAGCCCTCGATCAGGGATTGAACAGTGCCCCACCCCCACCTCAAATACGTGTCAACTTGACTGAGCCTTGATTCTCAATGGTTTGGCAGTTATTCCATGATGGAACCACCCCTCCCCCATGATACGACCTGAGGTGATCAGCCAGTCAGTTGTCAGGAGCTTAGGGTGAGGGACGGCCCCTTCCTCAGGTCACAGCCCGGAACTGATATATAAGACCACACCATCCCTGTGGTGTGGTCCCTGTCACCTGTTATCTTAACAAGAGCTCAAGGAGAAGCCAACAGGGGTGGATGGCTCAGTACCCCCAAGAAATGAGAGCCAGAGGTGGAGGGCCCCCTTTGAACCCAGGACCCCTGAGCTAAGAACTTCCTAGACCCAGGGCAAGATGTGGAGATCTCCAGAGCACCGGGTCCACACATAGAAAGGACGCCCCTTCCAACTACGACAGAATCGGATATGGAAAGAGGGCGGTGATGCTTCAACAGATGCAGTAGAACCCGGTACTCCACATAATTGGAATTTGACACAAAATGTCGAGAAAATTTGGCATCGGAGCTTGAACAAAACATCAGAATCTAACCCAACGCACGTGATCTTTAAACAAAAGCAGTTCGTGTTTCGGTGTACTCGGCGTGAGTTGGCGTTGTTAGTAGTGCTGTTTAAACCTGTTGCGGCTGCATTCCAAGCATTTTACTGTAATTGCCTTAGTTTTTGTGGCTTTTTGTATTGTTTTGAGATTAAAAAAAACATGGGTCCTAAAGAGATTTCTGAAAAGAAGCATCATGATAAGGAACTGGTTAACCGTGTTGTCGATATTGGTGATGATAATTTAGTAAACCCTTTCAGAAAACAGTTAAGGAAACACCAACAGCAGACCACAGGAGACAGATTTTTTTTTTAGAGAAAGCCAGCCAGGTCCTAGTGAAAAAAGACAAAGAAGGGAAAAAAACTCCTGAAAAGCAGCTACCAGCTGATTTTATGGAAGGGGATTCCCCTTCCAAACAATGACTCTGCCCATCCCTCCTCTGCATCCGTGTCCACAGATCCAGATCCTCATCCATCTCAAGGTAGGGGCCATACTGCAGTTGTTAAAAACTTTACTAACGTTGTGTTTTTTATTTAAATTATATTATTTAACTCTGAACTTATTTACTTTGAAATTTCTGTGTAATGTTTTGTATCAAAAAAGGCAAGGTTAGGGTAAAAATTTGGTGGTCGGGAACGCAGTAATCCATTTTCAGTTATTTCTTATGGGAAAACTTGATTCAGAACTCAGCTCCATCGCATCTGGACACTCCTTCTTGAACGAATTAGTGTCAAGGTCCGGGTTTCAACTGTATCCCAAATGGGAAACCATTTTTGCCTGGGGGAATAGGTAGAAACTGGAAGAGCTTTTGGCATAGGAGATTAGACATTTTGCTGCTCATCACCAGTCAGCGGTTCGAACCTACCAGCCACTCCACCACAGAAAGATGAGACTGCTACTCCTGTTAGATTCAAAGTCTCAGAAACCCAGAGGGGTAGCTCCGCTCAGTCCTACAGGGTTGCTATGAGCCGGAATTGGCTTGATGTCAGTGGGTTAATAGTAAAAGCCTAGATTGCCTTGGGGGGGCTATTGGTAGATTTATGGACATCAAAGGCAATTCTGGTTTCCTTCTGGGGCTCAGAAGGAGATGAGGAGAGCTCTGTGACTCTCTTAATATCTTAAAGAACACATATGGCGCCAACATAGAACTTTGCTCTAAAGGTAGGTATTAAGTGTGCTTCTAGTGAAGCTTTAAAAAGAAATGATGGGCCGCAATGACTGATACATAACACCCCCCCAGGGGGAAGAACAGCAAAAGCATGGGTGAAGGGAGACAGCAGTCAACGTAAGATATGAAAATTACAATATTAATTTATAATTTATCAAGGGATCATGAGAGTGGGAAGGGGGAAGAGCTAATACCATGGGCTCAAATAGAAAGTAAATGTTTAGATATGATGATGCCAACATATGTACAAATATGCTGGATATAATTGATGTATGGATTGTTATAAGAGCTGTAAGAGCCTCCAATAAAAAAAATATCTTTTTTTAAAAGAAGAAGAAGAAGAAATGATGGACATGTGATTGGACAGTAGAGGAAAGGTGGTATTTTTGTGCAGTGGCCAAAAGCTCATCTGAACTATATACTCAAATGTTTGTTGGAAGGTAGAACAAAGTGTAGTGACAAACTTGCATAGCTCTCTGGTGAGATTTCTAAGCCAGCTCTTAGGGAGGCTACCTGGTTTCCCCATGCCACTCAGAGTAAGTGTGGGAAGAAAGAGGTGCAGCTAACAATGAAGTGAGCACAATGGAAACAAAACGTAACGATTTGGACAATGTGATGGTATAAATTAAGGCCATCTATCTCCCCCAGGATTTTCACTAAGGACTCGGCTGCCCAGTCTTTTGTTAAAGAGAGTAAGCCTATAAGACTTGGGGGACAGAGGGGTGCATAAAGATCACAGCTGATCCGGGGAGGAAACAGGCAAAGGGCCATCTCCTGTGGAAGTCAGAACTCTTCTAAGGGCGTCCCTGAGAAGGGGTGCTGACTTGGTTTCAGAGTGGTCTCTTAGACCTCAAAGGGTGGACTGTGAGCTGTGTCCACCTGACTGGGCCGTGATTCTTAGTGGTTTGGAGTGACCCAGTCATGTATGTGATCATTCCCTCGCTATGACCTGCCAACTGTAAGGGTATTAGGTGGAGGGGGGGGCGGGGAGGATGCAGCACCGTACTCACTTGTCCAAAAGTGCCTCTTGCTTCCTGGTGGCCGCGCCCTGTGGTGGGTAGTAGCGGGTTGGCATCCGGACCACTCGCAGGAGGTGTTTGTTGTTGGTTGCCAGCATGCCAGTTCCGACTCAGGGTGATCTCGTCTGCGCAGTGTGATTTTCTAGGAACTGGGTGGTAAGCCTCTCAAGGCTCCTCTGGGTGGGTTTAAACCGCCACCCCGGCGAAGGTGCAACAGCTGGGACCTTGGTCAGATAAAGGCCCTTGCCCCAAATACCAGTTCACTTGGGACTAAGTGTCTGTGCTTGAGATGGGGCCTGATGCAGAGGGAAGTGCTTGAAGGTTGAGCCCCCAGCTGTGCCAGCCACAGGAGGAAACCAGGGGGGGACCAACCTCCTTTCACTGCTTCTGGGGACTCATGTCCCCAGACACTGGCAATAGCTACCCTGGTCTCCATGCCCACTTTTACCCTCCATCCACTCTCCTAAAGACCCCCAGTTTCCCGTCCCTCCCCCTTGGCCTCTAGCGTCACCTCTGTGCACACCCCTCTCTCAGGGCCTCCCCCTGCCGGTGTTTCCCAGCGTGTGCAGGCTTCAGCTGCACCTTCTCCACGAGGCCCCTCCGAAAGCAGCCTCCCTGCGGAGAGCACCCCGCAGTGCGGTTCGGGCTGGCTGCCCCTCCCCGCTCCCCCTGGGACAGGAACTGTGGAGGCAAGCGCCTTCATCTGCGCCATTCACTCTGGCCCACTCTCCCAGCACCCAGGCAAGGGCCTGGCACAAGGCCGGTGCTCAGGGCACCGTTTCAGATACGTGAATGAGCAAGCAGGCTGCATGGCCTTCACGAGACACCCACCCCCGAGCCACACATGTTCCTCTTGCAGAACAGGGCTGGCCACTTAGACGCCGGAAACAAAACCCACTTTAACACGGAGATGTGGCAATTTCCTCCCCACACCAACTTCCCCTGAGGACCAGACAGGACAGGACACCTCTGGCCATCCTGGGTGCCCCAAAGGTGTTTCCTTCCTTGCGATGTCAGGCCATGTACGGGGCCCCCGCCAGGTTGATAGGTAGCCATGGGACTGGATGCGGAGAGGGTGATGGAAGGTGTTAATGGAGCACACCCCACCCCCTGCCCCCTCCCCTGTGCCCTGTTGGCTTGCAGCACAGTGTGGCACGCCTCACTCCATCAGACACGTGCACTCACCTGGGGTAGAGGCCCCCACTCTCCCTTGTCTGGCCTGCTCGCCAGGTGGCTCAGGGCCTGGGATAGAGAGGGACCAAGAAGCAGCAGAGCGGCGGCAGGGCTCCTGCAGGGTCAGCGCAGGGACTCATGGAGGGACCGGTATGGCCTGCGAAATAGGGGAAGTGAGGGGGTCCTTCCTGGAATAGGTCTGGGGGGCAGGAAGGTCCTGTTGCTTGCGTAATGGAGGCAGTCCGCATTGGTGAGCCCCATTCACAGTGGGCTGGTTTCCCTACAGAGGCGCCTGGAGTGTACAGGAGTGGTCAGAGGTCAGGAGTGAGGCAGCATCTGGCCCTGGCCGGGAAACAGCCCTGCCTCTGGTCTGCACACGTGACTCCCCAGGCTGAGGCCTCACTGGGTTTAGGAGATTGGTTACTTCAACCCCTGCAGCTCTCACCCACCCCATGCCCCGACATGTCCCCTGAGTGGGGGCCGAGCTGCCCTGCTCACCAGCCCTGCCCTTGTCCAGTGCTGCTGGAGGGGACAGCAGCCTGTGTCTGGCTCGAGCCCGCCCTCCCCCAGGGTGATGAAGCTCCCCCATCTGCTGAGAGGGAGGCTTGAGCCTGCTGCTGCCCTGAGGAACCCTTGTTCCCCTCCCCAGGGGACCATGGCCAGTGTGTGGTGTCCCCTGCCCCTAGAGCTGCCCTGGTGGTCAGGTCTGCAGAGGCCAGCCAGATCCTCTGAGGCTCACAGCAGGCCAGCCCAGCCCTGCTTTCAGCTTCAGAGAGAATCCTGTCACCACGGTGGGTGACATGGGTGCTGTCATCGCTGGTGGCCTCAATTGGAGTGTTACTGAAACAAGGAGGAGGAGGAGGAGGAGGAAGGGCCCTGTAACCCTGTGTGTGGCGTCCCCAGTGCAGGGCAACGCAGTTGTTTGGCCCCATTTCACAGACAAGGAGCCGGGAGTCAGGGCATCTGCAGGGTGATGGAGCCGTGGGCACTTTGCTTTGATGCTTGTGTTGCTGACCCCAGACGGGGCCCACCAAGCTCCTGTCGGTCCGCGTGCACACTCCTGCCCTCAGTCTGGGCCCTGCTGGCCCTGCCCAAAGCCCTCCCGCCCCCTCTTAAGAGCCCAGGGACCTGTTGATGTTGCCCCACACTGAGGGCTGGGCCCACTCCCAGATTGGGTGCCAAGGTATGGACAGCCCCGCACCCCACCCCAGACCGAAGTTCCCATGTACAAAATAACCCCAGCAAGCCTCAAGGAAAGGTCTAACCCTCCGGCCACCAGAGAGACAGCACATGTCACTTAAGCCCTGCCCGGGCCTGGGGCACAGGCTGTTTTGGGAAAGGGGGGGCACATTTGAGGACGGGGTATTCCCTGGGTCTCAGCAGAGTTCTGCTCTGCCCTCACTGAGAATGCTGTGCCAGGGGCCAGCGGCCGTGGTAGGTGCCCAGCAAAGACTCTGATGAGGGCTGGAGGAGGCATGGACGGAGAAGCCTCCGACACTGGTGAGCACAAAATGAGGGGCACTTGGAGGCCACTGTTCTGTGCCAGGGCTGGGTACAGGCCTCAGGACCACTGGGTGGGGGGCAGGGAGGGAGGGAGCCCTGCAAACAGCTGTCTGTGAGCCGTCGGGGAGAAGCAGTAATACAACATACAGGGAGGGGTCTGGCGTATGATGTGGACTGCCACTGTCAAGCCCAAGCCCGCCTAGGCACTTGCCTGCCCGTTAGGCTCGAGGGCCACAGGCCAGACCCACCTGCAGGCCACGTGGTGCACTCACTGACCTAGCACAGACGCAGGTCTGCCTTGCACCCCTGTGGGGCGTGTACCCTGCAGTCATGGCAGAGAGGGCACCTACAGCTATGGCAGGAGGCATGCAGACCCTCTGCCACCCGCCTCCCAGTGCACCCTCCCTGCTTTCACAGTCAGCCAGAGAGGACGGTCACCACCACTTCGACCTACCCCCTCTGCCGCTGCCGTCTCCGCCGGGGCTGATACAGTAATCAGGAGGCCACACATGGGCCTAGAAAATGACTGCTCCCGCCTTTGTTCGCCTTCATTATTCTGGGTGGGTTTTTCCCTCCAGTCATAAAAATGACATTTTTAATATGTTGAATTTTTTTTTAAGGAAAGCAATAGAAAGACTTTTATTGTCAATAAGCTCTAAATTTTAAACCAGTTATCTTAGTTTCTGCTCTAGGTATGTTAATTGAAGATTAACTGCGGTTGAAGAGTGTACGCATTAGGGAGTGTTTGCAGTATTAAAATTCAGCTCATCAGTGGTGGGGCCAGTCTTCTGAGTGGGCCATCGGGGACTGGGTCGCCCCCTGGCCATCCCGTTACTCCTCGGTGACCCCAGCCAGCCCATGCGGAGTGGCCGTGGCCAGTCACAGCCTCCACCACCGTGGCCGGCATTCCCCAAGGGGAGGAGAAGGCTGGCTAGTGCAGTGCCCACTGTGTGCCCAGGCTCTGCATACCAGCTCCTGGTGGGGCCAGAACCAGGCCCTCCTGGAGCCTCCCCTCTTGAGGGTCCTTGTCCCTAAGCAGGCCCGGCCCCTGGCCCTGGAAGATGAGCCTGCCCCATGTTGTCCCCACATCAGGGTCAGCGTGCCTTCTCGTGGTTACAAAGGCAGAGAAGAAAGTCCCTCACTCACCGCGCAGGGCTACACGGCTAGAGCGGGAACTGGAGTCGGGTGCCGGCCCTGCCTCTCCCCACAGCATGTATGCCCCGTGTGCCCTGTGTACGCCCCAGTTCCCTGTGTCCCTGCCTTTGCCTGGTCCCGACAGGCAATTCCCAGTCCTTCTCCAGTTGTCCATGTTCCAACCTGCCCAGCTTCCAGGTCCAGGGTGGCTCTACCCCCACGTGTTTTTTCCTCCCGGAATTGCCTCCGACAACCGCTCCTGGCCCCTCCAGGGTCACTGCCCTGCCTACACTGCCTGCACTTTCACCCGCTCTCAGGGGTGTCCACGTCTCATTGCTTGAGACACCCGTTGGAAGAGGAGGGAAAACAAAAACACATGCCCTGCTGCTGGGCTGGCCTGGGGCTGCCACCACTGGCCCAGTGACTTGGGCCTGCTCTTCTTGGCAGATCTTAGCCTGCTCCTGAAACGCGGGCCTATTAGAAGCCCCACCCCATAGGGGCAGAGCAATTAGACAAGGTGGCATTTATCAGGGACCACACGATCCCAATGAGGCACAGCCCCAGTGAAGCCCGGACAACCCTGAATTGGTGAGGGCACAAGGCGCATGGGTTTGAGGGTGCATCACTGTAGCAGTGATAGGCCCCACCTGTGCACCTCTGGGCTGCAGACCAAGCCACAGCTCTCTATCTCAGCCGCTCTCATCTTGCACAAGTACACCACGCTGCCACACATGGCCTGGCACCGCCCTCACTGCAGGTGGGAGACCGTCTCCTGGCACCGTACTCCCTGCCCTCTGTGATTACCTGCACGTCCACTGTGCCCTACAGCGGGACAGAGCACGCCCTGCAAACCACCACCTCCCTCTGGGAAGTCTCGTCACGAGACTTGGTGTGTGCACGCATGCAAGCCTGTGTGATCTGGCAGGGGCTGATGTCCCCCGGCTGCGAGCTGAGAGGTGGCTGTGTGGTGCTGTCGGAGAGGGCAAGGCGGTGGCTTTCTGCCAGCTCCTGTGCAGGCCTGAGCACCCGGACCCTGGGGCCCCCTGGGGCCGAGCCAGGCTCTACCGCTCCCAGCTCTGAAGCCTGAACAAGGCCCCTGAAGGTGTGTTCGATCCTCAGGTGTGGATGGAGCTGGACCTCAGGAAGGTCCAGAGCCTCTGGACACTGTGTCCCCGCGGTCCCTGCTGCTCGTGTTACTGTTGGCATCAAGGACTGGCTGGGAACCACCTCAGGGGCCGTTTGGACTAGGCTTGCCCCAGACAAGATGGGCTTCATCCCCTCCCTGCTCCATGGGCAGCCTTCAGGTCTGGGTGGGCAGTGGTGGAGGCCCAGGAGAGTGGTGGTCTCCATTGGGTCCCCCAATACAGACTCCAAGACCTTGCCCTTGGAAGTCTCTGGAGACCAGTGCTCAACCTGTCATGCCCATGACACCTTGGGACTTGGAGGGGCATCTGCCCGAGTCAGGGCCCTGGTTGGCTCAGAAGGCAACTTCAACTTTGTGCCAGCATCCCTGCCCCCATTGTGGCCCACCCCACCCTACCCTACCCTTTGTTCCTCCTGAGAGCAGCGGGCCCTCAGTGGCCATGCCTCCTCGTCAGACTCCCTGGCCAGCAGCAGGTGCCCTGGCCACCCCCAGCACCTGGTGCATTGCAGCCGCCCACGCGCAGCCTGTCCACTCCCGGCCTGGACATCGATCGTTCCATCCCCAGCCCGAGGGGCCATCCTGGGGCATGAATGCGGTGGCTTCTGCACAGTGAGCGGACACGCTGCGGGGCAGCCGTGTTGAAGAGGGCACTTGGGACAGTCACTTGAACGTGGCCTGGCTCCCCTCCTGCATCAGGGCCCAGCAGGGATGCTCCAGCTCCGGCAGGGTCCTCCCCACCCAGAGGCTTTTGTCCCATCGCAGCCCTGTCACAGTTGGCCAGCCAGGTGGCCTAGAAGCTGTGCCCGCCTGTCTGCCAGCTCTGCCAGGCCACAGTGCCCAGTCTCCAGACCCTTAGTGCCCTCTCTTGAGCTCTTCAAAAGCCCTCGGACCCTCAACCGCAGGTTCTGTCAGGAGGCGAGTATGAGGGTCCAGTCTTCCTCCTCTGAGAAGACCACCTGGTATATGTCTGTCACAGCTGTGTGTCCCCCCAGGGAAGAGCCAGCCAGGCCCTGGCTGTGGCTGAACCAGTTCCCTGACCCCTGTGTTGATCTGTGGCTGTGGCTGTGCTGGCCCACTGTGTCCCTTCAGCACTCGGGGCCCCTGGAGTCAGGTCCAAGAGTCTGACAGGAAGGATGCTGGGTGGTTAGGCGCAGAAGAGAAACAAGCACCTCGGGGCCTGATGTGTTTGCTTTGCATGTGACGAGCCTCATCTAGCCTTGCCTCTGGCCTGTGAGTCGGAGCATCTCCGCTGTGGAGAGGGACTGATGCCCGGGCTTCCCTTCTCACCCCTGCTCCTGTGGGTAGCTGCTGAGGAGTGGGCCTCCCGTGTGATGCTCAGGGGAATGGGATGGATGCCAGGCTGGATGCCAGGTGGGCCACTCCTATACCCTCCTTCCTCCTAGCCATCCACAGCTCCCTGGAGCTGCCGATGAGCCCTCTGTGGGCTAAAAGGACCCTGAATGGGGAGGCTGGGGATCAGAGGGGACTGAACATTCTGGCAAGGGTCTTTCGGGAGTAGGGGTTTGTGGGTAGACAAGCATCCGGAGGGCGGCCCAGGCCAGTAGAAGGTCTGGATGACAAAGAATCAGGCGGCGGTGAGCCACCACGTGGGGAAGCAGCAGGGACCAAGGACTAGGGGCTGCAAAGGCAGCTCTCCAGGGGCTGGCCTGAGGATTGGGGAGCCCATTCCTGGTTGGTGCTCCAGTAACCCTGTGGGTTAGGCATTGGCCTGCTAACCACAAGGTCAGCAGTTCAAACTTAGCAGCCACTCTGCAGGAGAAAGGTCAGACTGTTGACTCCCATAAAGATTTCCAGGCTCAGAAACCCTAGGGCAGGGTGCTCACACCTTTTCAGCATGCCAGCTACTTATAAAATGATCAAGTCAAAATGATCTACCCACTACAAAAATGCAAAACATATATATTTTTTTATTTATGACATTTATTCATAAATGCATTAAGAATTCTTTTTATGTACAATGTATGTTTATGTACCTTGCATAACCGCATGAGTCCATATTGCATAACAACACAATTAACTACAGTTTTTGTCATGACCTGAGTTTACTCTGATGCCTTGCACTGAATAGAATGAGCCAGGGATGCATAATCCGGACAGTAGTTACTGACAGCCAGCCTCAAGCACTCTTCCAAATGATCATCAGTCATGGTGGAACGGTACTTGGACTTAATGATCTTTATGTGGGAAAAGGCTGACTCACATAAATAAGTAGAGCCGAAGAATGCAGTCAAGGAGGTAGCACATTTTCTCACGTTTGGGTACTTTCCCTCTGCGAGTAACTTCCAGAACTGTTCATGTGCTCTGGACTTCAGCTGAATGTTGGCTTGTAGTGTCAACATCTCCCATTCCGTGTGAAAGTGATACGTTTTTGTCTTCTTGTCCAGCTCCCCCACTCATTTTAATGCTCTTTCTTACGTTTAAGAGAGAAAACCAGTCTAAAAATTGGCGATGACACTTAGCTTGTCAGTTTTGCTGCACTCAGCGCAGTTGTTTGCGCATGCGTTTGACACCTAAGATTGCATCTGATTGGCTGCGCTGTATATCATTTAAGTGACGGGATTGATGATAGGCTTACGCCAATTTTTTTAATGCCGTGCGATCTACCCACACTACATTTGCGATCGACTGGTAGATTGAGATCGACGTATTGAGCACTTCTCCACCTTCCTCACGCCGCGACCCTTTCATACAGCTCCTCATGTGGTGGTGACCCCCAACCATCAAATTATTTTCATTGCTACTTCACCACTGTCATTTTGCTACTGTTATGAATCAGGAGACCCCGTGAAAGGGTCGTTCAACCCCCAAAGGGGTCACGACGCTAGGGAGTTCTGCTGGGGCCTCTCCTGCTTCCCCTTTCTCCACTGGAAAACAGGCATGCTGCAGCTCACCTGTCTCCAGGTCTCTGTGGGAGCTCACGAAACACTGGCGGCCCCAACCCTTGGCCGCCTCTAGTCCGCACCAGCCCCTGGCCTGCGTCTCGCAGGGGAGCGTGCTGAGCCGTGCATGGGAGAAGCTGTCTGGGAGCCCCTGGACTCCCACCCCCACGAGTTGCACCTCCAGGAAGCAGATGGGCCTGGACCGAGAACATCCTCACACAACTTTCCTCCACTTAGGGCCCCCTCCCCAGGAATAATTGAGCCTCCAGCTAGCTCTTGAGACCAAGTCATTTCCTGCCTAGTTCAGAATGGTTTTGTTTATTGCCTTAAAAACCCTGCCTTCCACATAATGCAGTGACTTCTCCCCTCCCCAGCACCCCCCCCCCATCTCCGAAGCCTTGAATACATTATAATTTCAGTTTACATGGTGTGGGAATGATTTCTGGAAGGGCTCTTTTTTGTTTTTGAAGAATTCATCATTGCTGTTAAGAAGCTTAATATAAATTAAAGGAGGAATTAGCCAACATTAAGACATCAAAATGGGTGTGCGTGGCGCCCATCCCGGCGGCTTCCAGCCCAATCAAAGGGGCTGTTCGGAGCCCAGGAGTGCGCGTTCGAGAACCTCCGCACGGCGCCAATAAAGGCCGCTGCCTCCCGCCTTCCCCTAATTCCCTTTGTTGCAGGGACAGTGGAGAACAAGTTGATAAAAATGTAATCACCTTATCTTTTTAAAGCAAATTGCATCTTTGTTTACATTCGGGATCCATTGCAGGAAGAGAAAGGAGGGAGAATGCGGACGCCCGTCCCCACCCCAGCCACCACAGTAAAAGCTGTAGCCCCCAAGAGTGAAGACAGAAACCCAGGCTGACAAAGCAGGGGCTGCGGATTCAAAAGGAGAAGGGGAGGATGAGTTCTATAGGGTCCAGAAAGAAGTCTCCCCTTGATCCCCCCTCCTGGCCCAGAAGGGAGCCAAGCACCCCCTCCTCCCTGGACACCTTCCCCAGAGCTGTGCCCGCCCCGGCTCACATCTGCCGGCCAAGCTGTCAGCGAGGGCTCGGCCTCCACTGCCATGAGAGACCCGGACACTTGGGACCCAGGCTGCCACCCTTGCAGGCCTCCTCCCAGGGCAGCTGATGGACAGGTCCCCACATACAAGGCCAGTGACAGGCAGAAGCACCTGGGTCCAAACCCACACTGCCCACCTCCAAGTGGAGGTCTCTGTGCAGGATGCTGAGTTCCCAGCACTGACAGGGACTCGCTGGCTCCTGCTCTGGTTCCCCCCACTCTGCCTTCATCACCCTCCTCCCTGGGCCCCCTCCAGGGCTGCTCTTGTCTCCCCATCACGGCACATCCACCATGGGGGTCCATGCTGCTCACAAATCTTCCATGGCCCCTGTGGCCTTGAGCGGCTTCATGAATTGGGTGGGGCGAGTACAGAGCCTGGGCACTGACGGGTCTCCTCTTCCCAGCAGCCCCTCCTGCCCATGGGCCTCAGTAGACCAGCCAATCTCAGGACCTGGTGGGACTCAGTGACTGTCCGGCTCCCCTAGGCTGGCCCCGGTGTACCCTGCCTCATCACTCACCACCAGGGTGCTGGCCTCCAGCAGCGCCCGGCGCCTGCTTCCAGCTCTTCCTGCCCTGTTAGTCCAGTCAGCCCAGCTGCTTGTTGGGGGGGGAGGGTGACTGGAGTTGGCCTCTGCCCCATGAGGCCACCAAGGGGGTCGATGACCCCACTCTGCTTGCAAGGGCTTGGTTCCCACTGGGGGGTTTCAGTCGCCCACCAGCATGTCGGCCCCTCCTCCAGTCTGCCCCCCCCCCCCACATGAAAGCGGCTTCAGCAATTGGAGGCAATTTGCCGCCTTTGATCGCCGTGTCCGCATGGCACCCGTCGGCCAGGGCTTGGGAAATAGTTGTGCTTCTGGCATTCTTCCCTGATTACCCTGCACCCAGGCCAGACCCAGAGCGGCCCTAGGCCTATTGTGCCTTTGTGTAGCCCTGGCGCTCGGTGAGAAAGGGCCGGCCTGGTCCTGGGAGAGTGTTCCCAAGGAAAGCCAAGGGGAGAGCGCCCCGCCAGGGTCGTGGCTGCACTCCGGGGCTGGACTAGGCTAGAAATAGAGCTGGCAGCCAGACCCTGGGCTTCGGGTAAGGAGGTGGGAGCCTGCACCAAGGCCCCGGTCTTGCATTTCGCTCTCAGGACAACCAGGCCAGGTAGAGGGCAGGCCCTGGGGTGCCGAGTGGAAACAAGCCGCAGGGCCAGGGCTGGGATTTCTGCCTCTCCTGCTGGGTCAAAGCATGTGCTGGCCTCTCTGGCCTTGAAGTGCTGTGCCTGCTCCGCGTGGCCATGACCCTGCGCCAGAGGCTCCCACCGCACAGACCACACAGGTGGTGGTCCCGAGGACTCCTGGGCAGACCAGCAGGAAGGAGCCTTCGAGCCAGGTGGAAGATGTTTCCGGAGGCCCTAGACTCTGAGGCTTTGTTAGGTGTCCTGAGGTTCGTGTGTAGAGGCTGGCAGATGTCCCCAGTGCCCAGCAAAGGGACTAACTGTGTCCTGTGGGCAGGGCAGAATCCTGAATGGGACCCCCTGACTAAGTTGGAGGTGGGAGCTCCGTGGAACCCACGTGCGCCATGTAGGGGCAGTAAGAGCCACCGCAGGGAGTCGCTGAGGAAGTCAGGTGCCAGGAGGGCAGCCCTTGCTGTCAGGGATCACCGGGCTGACCTTCCCTCCCCCCTCCCCTCTGCATTCTTCCTGCCTTCCCACCCCCCACCTCGTTTGGGATCCAGCAGCTCCCATGGGGTCACAGTGGTGAACTCAGGACTGGCCCAGGGGCCCCAGCCAGCAGGGCCTGAGCAGATTTGCTCAGGAAAGACCTTATTCACCACCCTGCTCCCGCCGGCCCGCCTTCCTGCCCTTTGCTCTGCACCCCATTGGTACAGCATTCTCCCCCATAGGTCGCTTCCTCCACTTTTAAAAAACTAGCTCTTAGCTTTCCTTTGTGTAACTCCAGACGACAGAGCCAGCCTGTTCAGCCACCTCTGAACCTCAGGATGGCAAACAGGTGCTGGCCTTGCCTGGACCAGCCCCTGATGGCCAGGCCCGGGGGTGGGGTGAGGGGGGGTGGGGGTGTGTGGCTGGCTCGCTTGGTGACTGAGCAGGCAGACTTGGCAGCAGGTAGCTGGGGCTGTATGCCCTGCGCCATG
Source organism: Echinops telfairi (assembly GCF_000313985.2). Lineage (NCBI taxonomy): Eukaryota > Metazoa > Chordata > Mammalia > Afrosoricida > Tenrecidae > Echinops > Echinops telfairi. The sequence continues at coordinate 30,821,455 of NW_022103928.1, read as the reverse complement.
GACTAACTCCTGGGGCCTTCTGGGCCTCAGCTTCTTCCTCCGTGCCTTGTCGTGAGGGTTAAATGAGGCCACCTCACCCTTTGTGCTGGGGACACCCTCGTGCACAAGTCTTTGTGTGTCTGCGTTCCCGGCCATGCCTGCCTTCCAGCTCCTGTAGGAGCCGGGCTTCAAGGCCTGCTCTGTGGGGATTCTGAAATTAGCCCAGCCAAGTCCTGCCCTGCGCTTAACGCATCCTCTCGGCCAGTGTGCCTGAGGAGCACAGCGGTGGGTCGCCAGGGGGGATCCCTGTTGGAACAGTGGGAGACAGTGAACCTCACAAGGAGGAAACGATGGTGGATGTGAGAGCGTGATAAGAGCTCTAGAAAGTTCGAGAGGGCTCAGAGGGCTGTAGGTTGACATTTTAAACAAGGTGGTCACAGAAGCCTCATAGGGAAGTGCCATTTGCACCGTGGCTTGAAGGCTATCAGAACATCTGGGGATGACCCTATCAGGTGCTGAAGCCCCCGGCGGACAGAAGTGGGTGAGGGGTACAGTGCCCAGCATACCTGCGAACAGTGAGGGTCAAGGGCAGTAAGGCACATGGACTGGGACCTCCATTTCCTGGGCAACAGAGGGAGACCTGGGGCAGGGTGGGCTGTTTGGGAACTGAAGCCACACTGCTGTGGCCCGTGCCCACAGAAGCGAGCAGGGAAGTTCTTGCTGACATGGGGAGGGAAGGGCAGGTCTGGTGTGGCCCCAAGGGGCAGTCTCAGGGGAAGTGGAAGAGAGGTTTCCTGTGAGCAAGGGCCTGTTTTGTTTGTCTGTGTCCCCAGGCTGATGCAGGAGGGGGGAGGTCAGGCGGGATGGTCAAGCAGAGGAGCAGATAGCCGTCAGCCACTTTAGATCCGGGCCCAAGTTCACACACAGCTCAAGGCCGACCTTTCTGGGAGCCCAGCACCTTGGCCATCTCATCCCCTGGGCCCCTGCACCCCAACACTGTGCCACTCGAGCTTCTGTTGGTCCCCAAACAGTCCAGCTCACTTCTTCCTGGGGACTTCTCTGCTGGATCTTCTGTGGTGTGTGGTCTCCCCAAAGGTCCCCACCCCATTCCTTGGCCCCTTTCCTGGCTCTGCTCAGCCACCTTGGGCCGTCCCACCTGCCAGCTTACTGTCTGTTCCTTAATTGGCCACTGAGTCCGCAGGCACTGGCACCCAGTCTGGCACGGCCCCCTTCGCTGTCTACCATTCCTAGAGTTTTCTCTGCATGTAGCTCAGTAAAAGGCAACAGACAAGTTGGAAGCATCATGTGAGTCAGGCAGGTTGTGTGCCGGCACGTCGTTAGCCAGGGCGACAGGCTCCAACCCCGGACACTTCAGCACAGAGCTTGCCTCTTCCTGGCCACTTGGCTAAGCAAAAAGCATGGCCACAAAGGAATGTCTCCTGGTGACCTTTGCCAGGAGCTTAAACAGCCCCGCGGCCCGTGGGTGGGTCTGCGGTGGAGGCGTTCTTTTGAGGGCGTCGGTGCCAGGCGGCCCGTGAGGGAGGAGAGGAAGGAGCTGCCGCCTCAGAAGAAGACTAAGCACAGGGACCTAGCCATTACCAGGCCAGATAGGGTTTCCGGCTCTGGCCTGGCTCGGGCAACTCAAGGTATGCCTTGTGTGTAACGAGAGCCTCCAGGGGAGAGATGGGCTGCTGATTGGACCACGCCTGTCTCCCCAGCCCAGCGGAGACGCCGCCGGGAGCCCCCGTCCGATGCAGCCATCAGACCTGCTGGCACCACAGGGAGACGGGCCACCTTGCCATTTGTCAGGCTGTGGTGCCAGCCCCTTCTCTGTTTGCAGAGGGCTGGGCTGTGATCTGATTCAGGGATGCAGATACCCGCAGGCTGGCAGCTGGCCTGGGGACCTGGCCTGGGGCCATCCCCATGCCTCCCAAAGTCCCCGCCATGGGGAGGGCGGGCCAGCTGGACACGGGGCTTCAGATCAGACACAGCCTTGGGGCTTGCTGCCTGGGCAGGAGGGCCCTTTTCATCCCAAGTGCCACACTCCCTCTCTCAGGCACCATCGTGGGCAGCCTTGTCCGCTGCTTCCAGAATCCAGGCCCTGGAAAATCAACAGGGTGCCCCAGGGGGCTGGAGGCTGGATGCGCGTGGTCAGATGGGCTCGGGCCGTCCTTGGCATCTCTCTGGCTCGTGTGGTAGATGTTTCATGGGCCAGCCTCCTGGTCAGCTTTCCAAGGCCAGTGCTGGATGCTGCCACAGCCTGCACTCCTCCCCAGAACCATCTCCAGAACCCACAGTGGAGACGGCCCCCTGCCAGGACAAGCAGGCAGCAGTCAAGGAAAAGGTTCATTCCAACCATAGCCAACCCTGTAGGGCAGAGCAGAAGTGCCCCACGGGACGCCCAAGACAGCACAGTGCCTCCGAGTCCTCCCTAGGAGACACTGGTGGGCTCGAACCACCTACCTCTCAGTTAGTCGTCAAGCACTTAACCGTGGTGCCACCAGGGCTCCAGACATGAGCACAGGCCTCTGCCGTCATCAGGTCTGGTGTCCAAGCCCTGGCTGTCCCACTTTCTGCAGGCCTGGAGCAAGGCACTACTCTTTCTTACTCCCACTGGTCTCATCTGTGCAGTGACAAAGCAGCCACGCGCTGAGGGCCTCAGCTGAGCCCCACACCCCTCTGGCTGGGACACAAAGGCCCAGCACCGCGCCCCCTTCGGCCCCTGTACTGCAGCTGGGGCCGGAGCAGCATAGTTAGTTGCCCAGGGCAGGAGGGGGCAGGCTGTAGCCCCTTTGCATATGTCAGAAGGGGATCCCCTCCTGGAGGCTGCAGGACCAGGTCTCCAGCCTGCCCCCCGGGTGCAGTCCCACCAGTCGCTGCCCACTTGGCTTCCCTGCCCCTGACATTTCTGATCTGGAGCCAGGCTGCCCACTTGCCAGCCTCCAGGGCGCTGGGAACTCTGGGCTCAGAGAAGCCAGCCAAGCAAAGGGTCATCCACCTCTACCAGCATCAAGCAGACCCCTCCCAGGTGCAAGTCCCAGGGACAGGCCCTTGCTGCTTCCCTCTGATGAAGGAGGGCTGTTGGGACCTACTGTTCCCCTGGGAAGGGTGCGGAAGGGTGTTCCTGCTGCAGGAGCACCATGCCCACAGGCTCCTGTGACCAGGACAGGGTGGGGGATAGCAACCAATAGGAGGTGGTATGAAGACGGTGCTTGCAAGGGTCCAGCAAGAGGGGTCCCCAAGCAGGAGCTGTGGCTAAGAGACAGAGCGGAAGGGTGGGGGGGTTTGCAAGGGTGACATCTGCCACCCTCTGGGCTGCCGCTGGTGCTCCCTGTCTGAGCCCAGCCAGAACAGAGGGTGGTGCAGCTGATGGTGTAAGATAAAGATCAGCTCCTCCAGCCATGGCTTTGGGAACCGGCCATGTCCCTGCTCGTCCCTGGGGGGCCTAGATGCACAGTAACGGGGGTGAGCATGTAAAGGCTGGGCAGGGTATGGAGCTGGGCCCGTGAGCTCACACTCAGGGGTCAGGCACACTGGCCGGAGCTGTGCGGGGGCCCTGAGTCATGGCAGCCAGGTGACCGGCTCGTCCTCTCTTCCTTGCAGGTGGCCTTAGTCCTGAGTCCAAGAAGACCCTGATGCCAGTCCTCAAGAAGCGGGGCCGGGCTGGCCGGGGGGAGGCGGCCAACGAGGAGGAGGGTGTGGAGCGAGCGGAGCCCTCGCAGCCTGTCACAATCCGCCTGACCTTCAAGCGCTATGTCTTCGACCCACACAAGCGCATGGTCCAGTCTTCCTGAGCGTCGCAAACCCACAGTGCCAGTGCCCACCACAAGTGCCTCTGGACCCCTGGTGTCTCCCCACCCCGGCAGCAAGAAGCAGCTCCAGCCGAATGCACCCTCTGCCGGGAGACAGAGGCCCCTCGGCTCCCAGGCCAGTCAGGACCTATGCTTCTCCTGGAGGGGCTGGTGCCCAGGAGGCTGCCCACCTAGTGGTCATCCCGACCCCTCCCCTTGCAGACCGGGCAGCCAGTCACTTGGAAATAAATGCCCAAGCCCAAGCTCGCTGTGTGTGCTGTCATGCCCCCCCACCTACCCCCCACCCCCGCACTCCCCCAGGTGGTGTTGAGAGCCGGGTCAAGGCTCCTGCCCTGGACTGGGTGGGAAGGGAGGCTGTCTGGGCCTGAGGCAGGCACCTGCAGAGTTTGGGGAGCAGTGAGTGCTTGGGGAGCTGAGAGCAGGCCGTTGAAGAGGCGGGTTGAGGGGCACCACAGAGGGCTAGGGCAGGATGAGGGCACTTGGGACCCCAGTTCAGACACTAGGAATCCCTGGGACCCTGTCCTCAAGCTTGGGACCCACACTCTCCCCAAAAGGCAAGGCCTTGGGAAGCAAGGTCCCCATGCTCATCAACCCCCTGGGCTCACAGACCCCTCCCCTCTCTGGTCTTGAGCCATTGGGTACAATGAAGAGAGGGAGACAGGCAACAGTGGACGGAAGGGCAGCTGTAGCTTTATAGACATTGTAGGATGAGCACATGCCCAGATCTTCCTCCTCTCTCTGCTTCCAGGTGGGCACAGGGGCCTCCTTTCATCGGGCAGCAAGTGCTGCTGTGCTGTAACCTGTAAAAATGGCATTAAAACCATTGGCAGGGCAGGTTGTGCTGAAATGACTTGGATGGTGAAGCCCCAGAGCCCAGGACATAGAGGGGGAGGGAACTGCACTGTGGAACATGCTGTCCCCTGGGCTGGAGGGGGGAGGGGTGACTTGCTGTTGGCAGACCAGCTTTCCCCTCAAGGTATAGAGACTGGTGACCAGAGGGCTGGCCCTTACAGCCAGACCCAGAGGTCCAGACTGGACAGCTGTGGGCTCAAGGGCAACCCCTCTGTCTGGTGATGCCATCCCTGCAGAAGAAGACTCAAAGGGACGTGGGGGGGGGCGGGATTTGCATGCCAGTAGAGCAGCAGCTGTCGGGGCGCTTGACTCAGGGCCTACACTGGGGCCAGAGTGTAGGTGTGAGCTCACCTCTCTTCTCTGCCGCTCCCTCCCCCCACCCTGGGCAGGCGAGCCAGGTCACACCCAGGGCTCCGTGTGCTTCTGAAGTTTGAAATGGATACTGTTGCCGCCTCGCAGGCAGGACCTGCCAGTGAGGGCCAGTGGGATTTGAGCTTGGTCCCTCAGGACTCTGCCCCTGACTCCAGAATCCCCGAATACCATCAGTCCTCCCCATGGCATGAGTTCCCTTCCTCCCTGGGCACCTTCTTAGCAGCCTTGCATGCCCCAGCCAGGCTCCCGGGGAATTCAGACTTCAGAGTGACCCTGGCCTCACCCCAGGACCCTGTCTCACTTCCCGTCTGCCCTCCCAGTTCTGTGCTGTCCAGAAAGGGTCACATGACCCAGCAGAAGCATTGCAACAGGACAGGATGGAGGCTCAGTATATAAGGGCTCCATCTGAAACACCGTTGGCACAACTCCTAACAAGCCCCAGCCTCTGTACCTCCCTCTCCCCATGGACACCAGGGAGGTAGGGAAAGTGGCTGGCTGACTTCTTCTAGGGACTGGGGAGTTAGCCAGGCCTGAGCCCTGTTCAGGTAGGCTTCCTCCCAATAACGGGCCCAGGGAGTGGGCCGGCAGAGACCCTCAGGAAGTCCCATTACCCACCCCTCTTGCCCTTTACCTGCTCCACAACAAAGCCCCAGAAATTCAATGAGCTCAGGTAGAAGAAACAGGCACAGAACAGAAAAGGTTAAGTTTGTGACTCCCAGCAGCCTCTGGGCCTCCAGGATGCATGGCAAAGTGGGGCTGGCTCGAGGAGTGGGCACTAGCAGCCAGCATCACTGAAACCTGAGTTCTGGGGCCCCAACCCTGAACTTTGAAGGTACAAGGCAGCCAGCGGCCGGAGCAGCACCCAGCAGTTTTGACAGGCATGCCCCTTCCCTGTCAGCTGCCCAGCATGGTTCAAGTCCACCTTAGAGCTGAGTATCATTCTAATCACAAGGCCCTGCCTGCTTTCAACCTGCCACTGTCCTTGGAACTCCGGAGGGTGGGGCAGACCCGCGGGGCCCTCAGGCAGTGCAAGGCCAGTGGAGTGGTAGAGCAGGGAACTGCTGGGCAGCTGCCTTCCCTTCCCCCTCAGGGTGCTGTGCAGAGGGAGCGCCCCAGGAAGAGCTAGGGATCTGGATCCTAGTTGTGGACCACAAGGTCCCATCCACTTCTGCACAGTGTCCTTGGAAACAGGTGCCCCCTGGGAACCTGCTTTGAGGTCAAAGGTGAGGTGGGCAGCCTGCTGGCCCACACAAGAGTGAAGTCACAGACCAGAGGGCAGGACGGGCAAGAGTGGAAGGCCCACCAACCAGCAGGGCTAGGGCCCAGCCGTGAGATAAGGCTTATCTGGAAATGTCCCTGGGATCAAGACTGCGGAGTTAATATGTTTTGGGTAGATAAATGGGAAGGCCTGGGTCTACCCCCGCTCCCACCCCAACCCCCCGGCAGGGGAAGGGGCAACTTCTGTCTCTGAAGCAGTGGCATCATTAGGCTTGTTGTCACCCCATTTTGTATTTCATGGTGGCTCCCAGAACTCCCCTGACCTCCCATTGGTCAAGGTGGAGACCACCCCCATGTCCTCCCAATGATGGGTGCCACACCCCGGCTAGTAGTTGGCTTGAAGTAGAGAGACATTAACTGGGGGGAGGAAAGGGGCCCAAGTTGGCACTGTGAACCACAGGGTCATTGCAGGGTTCCCCCTCTGACTGTGTCAGGGGATGCACTCCACTCCTCAGGAGCCTGCGGTGGTGGGTCTGTGTGTCTGTGAATGGGATAAAGAAGGGGTCAAGTCAGAAGGGCATGGAGTGGAGACAGGGTGTGCCCTGTGGGCTGAAGGAGCACTCGGGTAGGTGAGTCTGGGAGGGAGGGCTGTTCTAGAGAGAAGCCCCATCAAAATAGTCTCTGATCCCATAAGGTAGCCACCACCCACCCCCACCCCCCGACTCCAAGCCCCCAGTGCTGGGGTCCCCCTGTTTCTGCAGCCTCCCCACAAGGGCTCAGCATATTTCAAGGCTGTCTTCCAGAGACCCAGGCCGGTCCCACGCAGCTGCATGTGGGGGCGCCCATAACACATTGAGTGGTCTCCCAGCTCCGTCTCTGCCCAGGGAAGGGCACCTGGAGCCAGAGTAAGAGTCTGCCAGGGGGAGGACGGGCTCTAGTGTGTGAGTGCGTGCTCAGGGCTCCTGGGAAGAGAGATAGGTTGTGCCCCACCCCACTCCCTATCAGCTACCTCTGCACCTTGAAGTAAAGTGCCCACATAGGCAGCCCTGATTAAAAATACTAATGAGCATTTGGCTGATAACAGAGTAGAGATGTTAATTAGGCAAGACCTGCAAGCACCAGGTGAGTGGCGAGTAGAAGGTGTTGGGGCGCCATGTGCTCTATGGGAGGGGTGCCCTTGCCCCAGCTCTGGGCTCTGAGGGAACCAGGTCTGGGGTGGGGGGGGGATGGAGGGCAATGCGATGGCATGAGGGTACAGGGATCCGGAGTGGGAAGAGGCGCAAGGATGGCCCGTTCTGAATTTGCAGAGGGCCTACTGTGTGCTGGGCTCCGAAGACCTGGAGTCTTCTAGGGTGGGAGCAGAAGCACACCTGCCGCCAAGGTCACAGGTGTGGGAGTGTCCAGGCCCCAGCAGGGACCTCAGAAAGGGCAGACTAGACCCCCATCCCTGCCCTGCCCCTCCCCTGTGCAGACACCCCAGGAGCAAGGCCACACAGTGGGCTCCCGCATGATGCCATGCACCCCCACCCCGTCCAGGATGTCAAAGGTCACATGGCCACACCCTCCCATGCCCTGACACGAGGTCTTGCTCAATCTCTCCCCCTCCCCACCCGACTCTCCCGCGTTATCACCGGGTCTGGTGTGGGAAACAGAACAGCCGAGAGAAACGGCCACTTCCCTTGACCACAGCTGGGGCTCTAGATAAAGGCCCGGCGGCCTGGAGCCCAGGCGGACCTAAGAGCAGGGTCAAGGGGACCAGGTGCAGCCACACCCCTCCCCTCCCCACAGACCACCCCCTTCATCTCCCACCCAGACTCACCCTCACCCTCCTGCCATGGGCATGGCCACCCTGGGCCTGCCTGCCCAGCCCCTTGGCTCCCCTGGGATCGGTGACCCTTCCTCAGCCAGCCTGTCACCCAGCTCCCACCTGCTTGGGGCGTGGCTGCCTAGAGAGTTCCCATGGGGCTCAATAGGGGGGCCTGCCCTTGAAGGGGGTCACACGGACCCTTGTGTGGCCCCTTTCTTTATGACCCCTCTGCCTTTGGGTCCTTGTGTCTTCACACCTGAAAGCCCCCCGAAAGCCACTGACGCTAAGGTCAGGTGGGAGATTACTGAAGGTGCTCTTGACAATCCAGGCCACGTCGCCTGCCAGCAGGGCCAGTGGAGTCTGGTTAGCTCCCTGCTCCCTCCTCTCCTTGCTGTCTCTTCCATCCTGGGGCTTCCAGTCAATGATGCCCAGCCCTGCCCGCCCACTGGTCCCCTCCAGAGAGAACTGAAGAGGCTGGCAGGGGCTCCTGGCGGTGAGTATAGGAAGGTGGGTGTGAGGGGCAGAGGAGGTGGGCTGGGGGGACCACATCTCCCCGCCCCCCAGAGCTCCAGGGAGAGAGAGACCTTGGAAGCCCAATTATTCCGAGAGCTCCAGTCCTGGCACCTGGACCAGGCTTCAGGGGTTTCAGGGGGCAATTCCTAACCCCACTCTGCCTCTTCCCAGTTGGTGACCCAAGCCAGCCACTCCTGAGCCAGGTCCGTACCCTGCTCCTAGGCTGTCACCGCCCCTTGTGCCACCATCCTACACTTCTTCCACCACTGAGATGACCCTCAGCAGCACCGCAGCATCAACATTGCCACCATGATCCTCACCAACAGCCCCCCACCACCCCAAAACAAACAGACCTGTAAATCCCACCCACGGTGACTGTGGTTGGGATTCCACTGGGGAATCACTATGACGTTAGTGAGGCAGGATTCGGGTGGGGCGGGCTTGGACTCCATCTGTTACAAGATATAAAAGGAGCAGATGAGACCAGCGAAGATGGGAAGGAGAGACACGGCGCCACACAGATGGCTCCAAGAGAGCAGAAAGCAAGCTGAAGAGACAAGAATCTCCCCTCCCCTCGTCCCTTGCCCTAGAGCTGGGGTCCTGTATGTGGACTCTCAGCCCCCCAAATTGAGAAATAAAGTTTCCCTTTGCTCAAGCTGCCCACTTATATGTCTGCTTTTGAAACTCTCACCACCCCCTTCAGCTGCTTCATAAGTGACCTCGCGCATTCCTTGTGGGGACACCTGCCTGGAGGGCTGGTTAACAGAGGGACACGGGCAGGTGAGCAGGGGTGGAGTCAGCAGAGAGGAGGAAGCGGAGGAGGATCTGGAGGTGACTAAGGAGCGGGCATCAGTGGCCCCTGACACTGGTGGGCTGTGCCTGAAGGCCAAGCGGGGGTGGAGAGTGTCCAGTCTGATGAGCACACGTCCCCGATGTCATTGGACACACAGAGGTGGTAGCCTTGCAGGCAGAGGAGGGTCAGCAACTTAGGGAGTTTGGAACTTCCTGAGTCTACCCCTTTGAAGCCCTTGCAGATTGAGACCTACAGGTGTGTTCAGGGGCAGTCTGGGCTAGAGGCAGGGCTCCCTGGTACACAGGTGGCCCATGAGGCAGTGAGTGGAGCCAGAGGTGCGAGCTGACTCTCGAAAGTTCATGGAAGGCCCAGTGGCCACTGAGATGAGGCCCAGAAGCAAGGCAGAGAAGAAGCATGACTGGCCTGGCAGGGCCTGCGGACTTGCTGGAGGTGCCCGGGGGCTCCTGGATGGTGGCACCAGGGCAGGAGCGCCCCTCTCGGGGCAGGTGGCTGTGGGCAGGCACCAGCAGGACTGTTGGGTAACGGGTGTGGCGTGAGATGAAGCAACTTTCTTCCTGACCAGATGGCAAGAGTGGACGACGGGGCGGATAACAGCCCACAATCATCAGCATCTCTCTCGGCTGTTCTCAGAATCACTGGGGTGGAGGGAAATGCACCCCACCCCCTTCCAGGTCCTCAGGACTCCCCTCAGCAGCTGGTTCCCTCCCTGAGCTGCGCCCGCTGCCCCCTTCTCAAGTTCCATTGGCCCCAATGGGGGTGGGGCACACCTTTGCCCTCATGCTCCTACCTGGCAGAAGCCTGGGCTTGGGCCTGGAAAGGGCCCCCTCCTGTCTCTGGGCTTCTGCCTTCTCCTCCCAGAATGGGCCCTGATAGTCAAATGAAAGGAAGAGAAACCCATGTTCTGCGACCACCTGCTGCTCAGCAGGGCACTGAGGTGCCCAAGGAGGTCTCAGGCCTGGCTCCTGGTGGGCCAGACCCCCTGGTCCCTCCCAGGACTGCCTCCTCATGTCCACTCCCACGCGATGTGTATGGGTGGGTGGGGGAAGAGGCTCTGGGGAGCCTGCTTCCTTCACAGAAGGGGAAACCAAGGCAGAGTGCAAGGCCAGTCTGCCAGCTGAGCAACCAGCACAGGGCCCCGTGGAGGAGATGGCCGCTGACAACCTGGGCTGGTGCATCGTGGATTTGGTGGGTGGGGTGGGGCCACCCCTACCCAGAGGCCTTGGGTGCACAGCTGATAAGGAGAGACGGTTGTCAGAATCACGGGTGCCACTGATAAGACCAGACAAGCATCTCCCAGTGGCCGGAAGGAGATGGGAGGGAGGCCCGGTCCCAGGGTGCACCCACACCTCAGGTGGGAACACGGGCTGCCAGCTAGGGCGCTCGGGAGCTGAAGCCCCACACCACACAGTCTAGACGGGGAGCCTGCCTCTCGGATGCACTCTGCCACCGGCCACTCTTACTCTTCCAGGCCCAGCTGGGCCCTGAAAGGAGGTTGTAAGACCATGAGCTGTTATGAATGGGGTGTGACAGACAACGTGGTATCACAAGTCCTTTGTCACATAACCCTGGTGTAACCCTGCAGAGTGAGAATAATCACCTCTCTTCCCAGTGGGCTGAGGCTGAGAGGAGCCAAGTGACATGCATGGTCCACAGCCCAGTTAGGTGGGTCAGGGCTATGCCCCACCCTGACCTGTGCTTGTGGGACTCTAGTCCGCTGGCTGTGGGGCCCCGGGCATCAGAAGACGTGAGCAAGCCACCAGCCTGGAACCACCAGAACCAAGTTCTCACCCCAAAGGCACAGAGAGACCTGGGGTGGGGGGGGATCAAACGAGGTCACCAGGTCAGTGGTGGGGCGGGCAGCTGATAGCAGGCCTGAAGGGGCACACCTGAAGCTCACACCCTTCCACAGCCAGAGCCTTTGCCACCATGCCCACTGATGTCCCCAGGGAGATGAGGGGGGAGCCCAGGACCCTACCCCCGCTAAGCCTCCAGAATGTGGAGGGCAGCTGGGGCCTGGCACATCTGCCCATCGGGCCCCCATGCCTCCTCTTTCCTTGCGGTTCAGGTTGGACTGACCCTGCAAGTCAGGGGCAGGGCGCTTGCTAGGCCAGTCTGTCATGTGATTCGTTCAGGATTACTTCAGGGACCATGGTGAACTCCGGCTCTTTTGCTGGAACTTTGAGAGCAAGGCGCTCTCTTCCAGCTGTGGTTGCTGGGCTGGTGGATGTGAACTTGGAGCTACTTCAGCCACCTTCTCACAGGGAAGAAATGAAGTCTACATGGATAGAGACAGACAGATGGAGAAGCACCCCTGATGACATCAGCTGAGTCCCGTCCCCCCAACCCCTGCATCAGAGACATAGGCCCTGACCCCCTACCCCCGGCACATGGTCCGCAGGCAGGGTGCGTGCACACTCTGTGGTACACAGCTCTGAAGTTGTTAAGAACTGACTCCGGAGTCAGGGATCTCTGTTTGGGTGGGTGAGGGTGGGCTGCCCCCCCTCTCCCTGCCACCCACCATCTCTGGGCCTAGGCCAGGCCCCTCAGCAGCCCGCCCCATCCTGACCCCCACAGGCTCTTTCTTATCCAAGATGCCACTCTTCTGTCCCCAGCGCCCACTCGATCACCCCTCAGTCCTCAGCCCAAGGTCTGCAACCCCCTTCTTCAGAATGCCGCTCCCTCCCCACAACCCTGCCAACACCCCAGCGCCAGCTCACACCTCTCTGTCTTTGGGGTTCACAACCTAGAGCCCTACAATCCAGACCGTCCCCCAGCACCAACGCGCACCGCCCACTGCTTCTCCTGGAAGTGCGACTCCCTGCCAACGGGGGTCTGTGGACAGCTCCCAGGCTGCTCCCCCATTTCTCTGACTGGGCACTGCCTTCCAGCAAACACAGAAAGTTCTTTCAATGAACACCCCTCCCTGCCTGCCCCACTTCACGTGTTCACACCTGCGAGACTCAATCCAACCACTTATCCCCAGTTCCGATCACCTGCTCAGGATGCTCACGCTACCAAGAGGGGAGCCAGGCTCCTACTGATGTGTCCAAGGATGGGGCCCCCCAGAAGGCAGGCCCTGAGTTGAGGGTCCCATGTAATTCGGGTACTTGGGCAGTGGTCCCAGAGCCAGGGAGGGGAATTTGAGGGAAGTGGGGCTGGTGGGCACATTGCCACAAAGTCGTCATAGTGGGTAAATTGCCCAAGACGGATGAGTCAATGACAGTCCCCATGCACATCTGTCATGCCTCTCCATGTGCATCCTGTGAATCTGACCCCTGGGTGTCTGTGTCTGTGGCATGTGCCTTGGTGACCGTGTGTGTGCACACGTGAGGCAAGGGCTAGGGGTGGCACCCGTGAACCCCTTTCCTGCCCACCTCTCACCAGCTTTGCAGCCTTGGGCAAGCCTTCCCTCTGCCCCAGTTTCCTCTTTGTGCCAGGAGGTGGGATGACAGATGCGCACGGACTGAGTGGGGGGTAGCCAGAGGGACCGTGGGGATAAAAAGGGAACAGCTTCCACGGGAAAGGGCACAGGGCAGGCCAACCATGCCCCCACCCTCTGCCTCTCAAAGTTACAGCTGTGAGTAAGCGTCCACTGAAGGTGGGGTGGGAGGGAGGTGGCACCGAAATCAAGGCCCCAAGGGGCCATCAGGCCTGGAGGTTCGTGCCTGCGCCTTTTGTGGGGTGAGGGACCCCGAGACACAGACAGACCCCGTGAGACTGGGAGACCAAGCAGGTGTGCACGGCAGGGGGAGGGGGTGAGGCCGGCAGAGAGACATACAGTGAGGGAAGAGAGGGGAGGGGAGGGAGGCCCTTGTGGTTCAGCGGCCCCCACTCGGATTGGCCAGGACTGGCTGCAATTAAAGCCCTTAATGGACTCCCTTGGAGGATCATTTCAATGCAGAGAATTAAGGTTTTCTTCCAAGATGGAAATAAAGATTAATTTGCAATTTCCTTCCTCGATGCACATGTGAGAGCAGCCCCTGCTGGGAAGCGTGCTCAGCCCTGGCAGGTGGGCTGGGGTGGAGGTCCTTGTGGGTGAAGGCAGGGGTGTCCTTCCCGGGCACAAGCTCAGCCTGGATCCTCGCCCCTGTGGCCTCCCGTCTCTGGGGCTACAAGCCACCAGGGATGGTGGCCACGCTCCTTCTAGCCCCTCCCCGCAGGACAGGGAGGGTGAGGTCCCAGAGAGCCCCCGGCAGGGGTGGCCCAGGCCCCCCGCAATTCCTCTCCCTTAGCCCAGCACCTTGGACGTCCACAGTTCAAGAGCAAAGAGCCCCTTGGGAGCAGTGGGAAGCCTTCAGACCTTCACAGTCTCCCAGGCGGGGGCCATCTCTGCCCTCTCAGAGCCCCAAGCCAGAGGTGCCCCGGAGACAAACGCTAGGTCTCCTGCTGCCTTCTGGAACCTGGGCAGACATGTCCCTCACCTGAGAGCCTTGGTCGTGACCTGGCATACTGGGAGCCCCCAGTCACCACCTCCGGGCCCTCAGCACCCAGAGTCCCGATCGGCAGGATGCATGGGAGACCCCCAGACTGCGCCAGATCAGCCCACCTGGGCCCGGGGCCCTGGCCTCTCTTGCCACAGCCTTGTGCTTGTGAACTTGGGCCTACTTTTCTGGGGGTGACCTCTGGATGACCCTCAGCAGTGGCAGGGGGGTGGGGGTAGGAGTAGGGGGTAGGGGAGAGCCTGTTTTGAGGCCGCTGCACATTCCTCCTGGGGTGCCTATCTCACCATCACCACAGGCTCTGCAGGCTGCCCTGGGGGCCTCAGCCCATGCCTCCCAGCCACCTGGAGTCACCAGGCACCCGGCAGCCCTGGACCTTCCAGGTCCTGGGGTCTCACCTGCACACCCCCAGGAATCGGCCCCCTCCACTCTGCTCTCTCGGGTGGGACAGCAGCCCCAGACAGCCAAGACGACTCAAGGGCCCATGTGGCACAAGGCAAGGCCAGAGTGGCCCTATTTCTCTGCCTGACCTCCCAGCTCTGGGACAGCCCCTGGGGTCCCCTAGTCCTGCCTGGCATCCCCAACCCTCAGCTGACGGCTTTGGATGCGAGTCACCTGACCCCTGTCACAAGACTCAGAGCCACGTCTCACCCCTGAAAGTCCGGTGGAGAGGGCTCTCTGCAACAGACCCTCTCCTCCACCTGGGGGGCTTCCCAGGGTCAAGGCCATGATGCGAAGGGTTTGTCTAAAAGGCCAGAGGGAAGCTCAGAAGGGTCTGAGGCTAGAAAGACCCCAGACCTTGGGCTTTCTGGGAGGGGGCATATTAGATGGAATCTGGGGAGAATCTTGTCCTGACCCCCTGCACCATGAAATGCCTGCTGACTACCGTTCATCCCAGGTTCCTCTGACAAACAGTTGGATTTCTGAACCGTTCTTGGGCTGTTCTTGGTCAGGGTCCTTGGACAGCCTGGAGCCCCATGCCTTCACCTTGAGGAGGGGCCTGCAGGCCCTAGGCACACCCAGGGCAGATGCCCAACTTTCAGACCCTTCCTTCAGACTCACCCTATGAGCCTGCCATGCCTGAGACGAATCGTTACGCCCAGCAGCCCCATCGCCCCCTTGCCCCCCTGCTTTGAACTGCTGGGCAGATCTGGATTCGGTATGGCTAGAGCAATGGGCTCACTCGCCGTCAAATGGGCTGGCAGGTTTTGAAAAAGGTAAACGTAGTCAGCACCCATGGGTGCTGCCTTTAAAGCACTCGACTGCTAAACAAAGGACGGGCCCTTCCCAACCAACCGGCTGTTCTTCAGAAAGGAGAGGGAGCAGTCTGCGGCCATCAAGACCCCAGTCTGGAAACACCCCGGGCAGGTCTGCTCTTTCCTATATCGCCGCTAGGAGTTAGAACCAACTCGTTGGCAGTGTTTCACTTTTTCTTGTCAAAACTTTGAAACAACCCAAATGTCATCGACCTGTGAATGGATCGTGAAAAGTGGTGCATCTACCCGATGGAATACTATTTGGCAATAAAAAGGAATGGAGCCCACTACGTGCAGGAGCCTTGGCTACATTGTGTCAAATGAAGCCAAGTACCAAAGACTCCCTGTTGGTGGACTCCACTCACATCCACAACAGGCAAATCCACTGCGTAAGAAAGAACATCCGGGTTTGCCTGAGAGGGGTGGGCAAGAGGGTGGGTGGTAGCTAAGAGTGAGAGGGTTTATTTGGAGGGTGATGAAAATGTTCTAACATTGACTGCGCAGATGAACGCCCAGCAAGGCAGTTCTACTGAAACCACGGAGCGGTGTGTTACAAACGGGAGGATTGTGTGGCACGTGAGTTATACCTCAGTTGTTGTTGCTGCTGTTGTCAGATGCCATGGAGCCGGCTCCAGCGATCCCCAGAGACCTCTGTAGAGCAGAGCTGAACACCGCCCGCCCTGGGCACCCTCACTTCTGTTGTTTGAGCCCCAGGTTCCCACAACTGCGTCAGTCCATCTCCTTAAGGGGCTTTCTCTTTTCCACTGGACTAAGCAAGGTGCCCTGAACTTTCCGGATGACGTGCCCAAAGTGCCGGAGTTGAAGTCCCACCACCCTCACTCACTTCTAGGGAGCCTCCTCACTGCGCTCCCGCTCCCTCGAAGAGAGATTAGACTGTTCTGGCAGTGCGCACTACCTTCCTGGCCAGCACCGGTACTCACCAGCATCCACTTTTATCCTTCGTCCTCCTCGGTCATGGTCCAGCTCCCACACGCATGTGAGGTGAGGACAATGCCATGGCTTGGGTCAAGGGCACCTTAGTCCTCAGGATGGTCTTTCTGCTCTTTGGCTGGAAAGAGGTCTGGTGCAGCAAATTTGCCCAATGCATTACATCATTTGATTTTTTTCCCCTTTGGTTGTTCCTTCCATGAGAATTGGTTGAGGAGCCAAACCCCCTGACACTTTCCATCTGTCCTGCAGGTACCATGATGGCTGGCATCTGTTGCCCGGTGATCTCAGTAAAGCTGTTTAAAAAACAAAACCAGAAGGTAATCAGATAGCCTAACAGCTCCACTCCTGGGTATGTACCCCCAAAGACTCAGACACAGAGACTGGAGCACCAGTGTGACCTGATTGACAGGCCAAACTCCACCCCTTCACTCTCCGGTCTCACATTGACACTAGATGATAGAACTACCACAGAAGTATAAACATAGGTGTGTACATATGTAAATACAT
The DNA here is from genome assembly GCF_000313985.2 of Echinops telfairi. Taxonomy (NCBI): domain Eukaryota; kingdom Metazoa; phylum Chordata; class Mammalia; order Afrosoricida; family Tenrecidae; genus Echinops; species Echinops telfairi. The sequence continues at coordinate 30,804,935 of NW_022103928.1, read as the reverse complement.
TAATTCATAAAAATAGAGGTGTTGGCCTATGTACATATGGCAATACACCGAGGAAGTAGACAGACTTTGGGCCTCTGCTCAAGCCCTCCCTCAACTCCAGAACACTTTGTTCTAACAACCTAGCATTCTGTGATGCTCACCCTCCCACACAATCACTGAAGACAAAATGGGTGCACAAGCACATGTGGTGAAGAAAGCTGATGGTGCCCAGCTATCAAAAGATATCGTGTCTGGGGTCTTAAAGGCTTGAAGTTAAACAAGTGGCCATCTAGCTGAGAAGCAGCAAGCCCACAATGGAAGAAGTGCACCAGCCTGTGTGATCATGAGGTGTTGATGGGATCAGGTAAGAGATATCAGAAGAGCCAAGACAAACAAACAAATAAACATATTGCAGAGAATGAGGAGTGTCAGAACAGAGACCCAAAACCCATCTGTAGACAATGGAATATCCCCTCACAGAAGGGTCACAAGCAAGGGATGAGTCAACTAGGCACAGTATAGCACCAATCAAACACACAATATTACTCTGGTTCTTTGAGGCTTCCTCACCCCCTACCATCATGACCCCTGTCCTGCCTTTCACTGCGGGCTAGACTGGAGCGTGTACACTGGTACAGTTAAGAGCTCATGACACATGGAATCCAGGTCAGATAAACTTCTCAGGAACAGAAATGGGAAGGGGAAAGGGAAGGTAGGAGGAGGAAGGAGGAATTGATCACATTGATCAACAAATAACCCCTCCCACAAACGAACAACAAAAATTGTGGGGGAAGGGAGGCAGCCGTCAGTGTAAGATATGAAAATAATAGTAATTTATAATTTATCAAGGGATCATGAGGGTGGGAAGGGAGGAGGGGAAAAAAGGAGCTGACACCAAGGGCTCAAATAGAAAGTGAATGTTTAGGAAATGATGGCAACATATGTACAAATGTGCTTGATACAATTGACGTATGGATTATTACAAGAGCTGTAAGAGCCCCCAGTAAAATGATCTTTAATTTAAAAAAAAGAAAGAAAGACATGGAAATAATTATGGACCACACAAACACCTGGCTCCACACTTCTGAGATCAGAAGAACTAGATGGTGCCCAACTACCACTACCAGCTGCTCAAAAACAGACCCTAAAGGTCCTGAGAGAGTGGGAGAAAAATGTGCAACAGAATTTAAAACCAGAGAAGAAACCAGGCTTACCGATCACATAGACTGTACTAGGGCCTCCAAGACTATGGCCCTCCGTCACCCTTCAGGTCTGGAACTGAGCTCACCTGCGTGTAAGGTCCAAAGGGCAGCATTGATTCAAGGCAGAGCTGGAGGGGGGGGGGGGATGTTAGAACAGGAGGAGGCATGGCAACGAGAAACACCGCGAGCGAGTAGCTCTGTGAAGGGGCAGTGCGGGGATTGCAGGGGAAGAGCTAAGGCCAAATATGTACGAATTGTTGAATATAAAACTTATGGTCTGATCTATAAACCTTCATCTAATCCACAATCAATTTTGTAAGTTCATGGAAAATGCATATTATGAAAAAAAATCTATACATGAATTAAAATTTTGTTTTGCACCAAAGCAAACCCATACTAACGTGTTAAAACATTTCTGCAGAGTCTAGCTGGATGGACCAAGAAGAATAAGACACCCGTTTGAAAAGAGCCCCTATCAGAGCAACCTGAATGCTGCTAAAACTGAAGCAAGAACAAATACCAAAAGGATGGTGACGCTTTGATGGAAGAACAGTCTTTGCCAAAGTGCATGCAGACAATGCCCCCAAAGAAACCAGCAGTTTACAAATGGGTGACTCGTTTTAAACGGGGGAAAGATGGCAGTAAGGATGAAACCCGAAGTGCAGACCATCCACATCAATTTGCAAGAACAACATGACTCTTGTTTGTGCCCAAATGGAAGCGGATTGACGAGAAACAGGAGACACAGTAGCCAACACCTTTGACGTCTCACTTGGTTCCGTTGACCCCATTCTGACTGAGGAACTAGAGTTAAGCAAACCCTTCTGCTCAGTGGGCACCCAAACGTTTGTGCCCAAATCCGCTACAGACACGAGCAGAGCCGTCGATGGAAATGTGAAGCAAGTGGGGTCAGGATGCCGAAGAGTTGTGACGGCAGGTGGAGCCCAGCTTTCCCTGAAGACGCAGCCGCTGCCAAGAGGCGGAGGTGGTCCCGCCAAAGCAAAAGTGCAAAGGTCGTGGCAACATTTTGGGGGGTGTTCAAAGCATTTTGCTTGTTGACTTTCTGGAGGGCCCCAAACAATAACATGAGAGTGTTTTGAGAAGATTCGTCAAATCTTTAGCAGAAAAGCACTGAGGAAAGCTTCCCCACATTCCGGCTCATTCATTCCTCTAATCAATCCAGGACAAATTTTCAAGAGTTTCTATGGAAAAATCATTAAGCATCCACCTTAAAGTCCTGAGGTGGGTCCTTGTGGCTTCTCTATGTTTCCTAATCTTAAAAAATCCTTCAAGGGAACCCATTTTTCTTCATTTAAGAATGTGAAAAAAAAGACTGCTTGAACATGGTTAAATTCCCAGGCCCCTCAGACTAACGATTGGTATATCCCACACAAAAGTGCCGTGAGCTTGATGGAGCTCATACTGAGAAATAGTGTTTATATTTAAAATTTTCCTTTACAGTTGTATTAGCACTTTATCCACATGTCATACAATTCAATAATTCAACCATATCAAGAAGTATTTACAATTGACATTATATTAAATTCTAGAACATTTTCTTCTTCCTTGTAGTCATTGCTATTCATTCAATCATTTTTTCTAATTTCTTCTCATTGTGGCAAATGTATACACAATTTCTAATTTCTTCTAATTGTGGCAAAGATATACACAACAGAACATTCTCCAGTTCTACAACTTCTACTTAGGTAAATCAGTGTCATTAATTATACTCTTTGTGCTATACAGTCACTATTGATATCCTGTCCAAATTAGTCTACCACCGTTGACATAAACTCAATGTCCCTGTGAAACAACGCTTTCCCCTTCACCTATGGTAACCATTGGTCAAGTTTGGTTCCCCCACCCCCAATGGTTTTCTTGATATAGTATTCACATACCATATGCAGCTTTTGCCTTTTAATTCCATTTTCCCTAAACTTTGTGAAGTCCCCTTGTACCGCTGTCATGAAAGACTACATTGTAGGACTGCACTGATGAGGTCCCAAAGTATTGCTATAAAGTGTTTACTGAACAAAAACATCAACGTGTGAAGCTGTTGTCTGGATGGCTCCTCTGTCTAGATCCACACACTTCGAAAGGCAGTGTCTCCATCTCTCTGGTGGTCAAGGTCAGCCGTCCAAACCCACCAGCAGTTCCTCGGGAGAAAGAGGAGGCTGTCTGCTCCTGTGCAGATGTACCGCCTCAGAAACTCGAAGGAGGGTCACGGTCAGTCATACGTGACTCAGTGGCAGTGGGTGAACCTCCTCCAAAGACGTCCGGGCTCTTCGATTTACATCCCATCCAAAGAGCGGGGTTGACCTCCCCAAAGGGACTCTGATTAGGTTCCTTGTCAATGTTCTTGGAGTTTGAGGGAACGAAGTTCAATCCTGAAGGGTGAGAGTAGGACTGGAGGGTGGACGGGGTGGTTTGTTTCACAGCAGGCTTCTCAAAGAAGGGGCAGGTGCATTATTAGGATGAAAAAAATCCCCTGCAGCACTTTCCTGTCCCTTTTCTCATCGATGCCGTTTTCCATTTCCTTAAAACTCCTTGCTACTAAGTCCCCAGGATTGTCTTGTGGTCATCGAGAAAACACATCCCCTTTGAGGTGCCACAAAACCGTCTCCCCAGACCCGTCTGAGCTGTCCTTGACCTTAACTCCCCAGCAGATCCCCGTGGAAGCCCGTTTTAGCTGCTTTTCTTGTTTCAGGCACCTTAATGAGACGAAGACGGATGTGTTACCAAGAGAACTTACCTGCGCCATCCACTGACAGAGGAGACAATGTAATCACCCTCTGTTTGGAATTGACCACGACAACTGACTACGAAGTGGAATGCTAGGAGCATATTTTTTCAGAAACAACCAGAATAGGCAAACCCAGAAAGACACAAAGTAGTTTTGTAGTTTCCAGAGTCTGGGGAAATGGAGGAGAGGGGAAATTGCCTAATGGGTATAGGTTTCTCTTTTAGGGGGGGTCAAAATAGTCTAAGCTTAGATTGTGAGAATGGTTGCATAACACTGTGAATTACTAAAGCCCAAAGTATCATCTCGATAAAGCTGTTTGCCAGTGCCTCACAGTCCAAACTTGGTGGCAAACCCTGTAGCATTTGGTTCTGGGCCAAATGGCCACTGCCTGATTCCGAGATTCTCAGTCTACGGCTCCGCCATGGACTTCTGTTGTCGTTTGTTACCAACGAGGTACCCTTTTCAGTACACAGTACTGTGAGTTTTAAAAAGTGCTTACCCTATGTAACCAGCACCCCCAGTCAAAATAGTTTCCGCTCCTCAAAAAAATCCCTCTCCTACCTGCAAGCCCCATCCTGTTTTCTGTACCTAGAATTTCATTTTCTCCCCGAGGTCCTGTCAAAGGCGTTGTGCAGCCTGTGGATTACGGTTTCCCACGCCTCTGAGAGCCCCCTTACTGACCGCATCCAAAGTTCTGTTCCTGTGGGTGGCTCCGTGGGAGTCATCCATCCACAAGAGCCAGTGGCGTGTTTCCATTTCGGGGTGATTATGAATAAAGCTCGAGTGACATATCAGAATGTTGAGTGGACTATTTGGGTCATAAGGCTAACTGGGTAAAGGAACTGCAAAGCTATTGTTTCCTGGGGCTCTACCCGGGTGCATTTCCGCCAACTCTGTTCTTACCCTTGCAATGCACGCTTCCTTAGCGCCAGACCCTGTCCTGGGCCAGCGAGGAAGGAGGGATGCTCCTGCCCTCCTATCACTGCTGGTCCAATGGGGGGAGTTGATCCGAAACAGGAAGGCCTCTGAGCACACAGGGTCTGGTCAGACGGTGACAGTGGATCTGAGAGTGTAAACCAGGTTGAGGACTGGCGAACACGTGGTCTGAGAGAGAGCCCACCTGTCCCAGATCTAGGAGCAAGGGCTCCAGGCAGGGGCCCAGAGGTAGGGATCTCACAAGAGGATGGCAACCACCACAGATTCGCGGGATGCCAACTGACCCCAGTGCTGGGAGCATGCTGAAACCCTGGAGACATCATCCTAGTTCACCCAGCCAGCAGCCTGAGCAGGAGGTAATATTGTCCTGCCCCGCTTACGACAGGAGAGGTTGCCTCCTATCTCGCAGAAGAGTGCTCCAAGCCTGGGTTCCCACCTTAGCCGAGTCTCCTCTCGAAGCCCCCTTTGGGTGGCTGGGCAGGTCACTGGACCTTTGGCTTCCCAGCTAAGCTGTACAACGGAGCTGGC
>NW_022103928.1:30788044-30799274 GCF_000313985.2 Echinops telfairi | reverse complement strand
GGCCGGGCCAGGCGAAAGTGAGCTGGCCTGCGATGCTCCCCGGGCGCCAGGGCCAGCCACCCGAGCCGTTGCCAGGGCCAGTGGAGAGCGGGCGATTCTGAAGGGGGTCTGAGAACGTGGGCATTCTCCCTCCGGTGGGAGCACAACTCAGGGCACGGTCAAAGGGAGCGGGGTTAGCGGATGTGCTGGCTCTCACCCAATCCTCAAAAGCCCTGGTCCCGGGCCCACCCAGCTCCCGACTACCTGTTCCCCTCCTACCCCCGTGGAGAGGGGTCTTCGCTGCCATCCGGTGCAGTCTTGAGTCCTCTAGGGTAGCTGTCTAGCCAAAGGGGAGCCTGGCCAGCCGCCCCATTTACCTTGCCGTCCTCACGGTCCTGGCTGTCCCAGCCAGGTTTCGAGGTTCCAGCCAGGAGATGAGCCGAACGTACCCAGTGCACCCCGAAGTCCAAAGACATGGCGGAGATAGAGACTCAGTTCTCAAATGGACCACTTTTTGACCAAGCTTTTGCTGAGATACTGTTTTATGTCTGGGCTAAGTAAAAGATGTGCTTTGCAATGTCATTGTTTCTGTTTATATTATTATTTTTTAAAGCATGGTGTCTGCAAATTCTGTGTGTGGCTGGCCTGGAGGGCACTTGGCTAGGTGGTTTACACCCACCAGCTCCCAGAATCTGCTGTGACCCCTCCCTCGAGGCCCATCCCAGGGACTACCCATGTTCCCCACTGTAAAAAGGAGAAACGGAGAGGGTTGACTGCCACAAAATGAGCTTTCTGCAGGCAGGTACCCAGTGGTGGGCACACCCCAGCAGTGCTGCCCACCCATGTCCTCACCTGCCCCAGGCCCATGTGTACATGCACACACACCGAACACAGGCCTGGGCCCAAATGGGTGTCACAGGTGCAAGAATACACAAACCCAGCTCACCTGCAATTGTTCAGCACAAAACACATACCTACATGCCCCGAATGCTTACTCAACCTTGTGAAGGCCACACACACACACAGCACACACCCTGGTCATACCCATCCATGGGCACACACACCTGTGGCCATGCTGTGCTCCTCTGAGCTACAGGAATGCAGCCAGCATCCCTAAAGTTGGGACTGCCCTCCAGAGACTTTTGGAGCCCACCCATGACCCCTCTCCTAGCTCAGGACTGGCAGTGGGGGCCTGAGTGGTCCAGTGGCTCTGCCGGGAGCCCACCCTGTGGCGCTGGCCACTGCGGGACCTTCCTCCAGGCCATGGACTATTTGCATAAAGCTCCCCGAGCCAGCGGATCGTATTACATGGAGGCCTGATGATAATCTTTGTTGAAATAATATTTAACACATGCTGCACTTTTAATTAACTATCTGAATAATCTCAAATTAATACCAGAGCTTTAAAAATAAGTTTTCATTTTCGCATTTGGTAACATAATAGCGGCCTGGCTGGCCCGTTTCCCCCTCCTTTGATTTAATTAAAAACCCTTTTGTGTGTCTCTTGTCACTTCAGAAACACACAAAGCCCCCCGGTGGGTGGCTGGGCTCCTGGCTTGGAGTCCAGTGGGGGGTGGGGGTGGGGGCCGCAGGGTCTTGGCTTCCCAGGGGCTCTGGGTTAGGTCCTTGGTGCCTGCCTCCAGAGGCCACACATTGATTACACCAGGGCCACTTGACACTGTCACAGAGGCTACAGGCCTTGTCCACACACATGGCCCATACCAGGGGCAGGTGTTCCTCGCCACCCGCACCCGTGTTCCAGGTTAACTTTCCAGGTCCGCACAGCTTTGCTGCCTTTACCACATGGGGCCGCAGTCCCCTACAGGGATCCACACTGCGACCTGGCCGGGTTTGGGGTCCCAATCTGAGAAGGTAGGGTGCTCCATGACGCCGGCCTCCCTCTGCGTTTCTGCCACCTCTTCCTTCAGTCTGTGTCAGGCCCCCTGTTTCTGTCTGTCAGTCTCTCCCTGCTTTTCTGTCCCTCTGAGTTTGGTTTTGGGCCTCTGTCCCAGATTTGACACTTCAAAAAACAGTTTGCTCCTCAGGCTGACTCTGCTTCTGCTTTGCCCCGGACTGAGGCCCTTGGGGGGCTCCTGGGGAGCAGACAGGGGAACAGCTTTCTCCAGGATCTCTGCCTCCACCTGCCTTTCCACTGCCTTCAGCCCTGATCCTGGAGAGCCAAGTCCTGTCCCGGCCAGAGCTGGGCTGAGGGGACCTTTCTGTCTGGGCCCAGTGAAGAAACAGTTTCTGGGGAGAACTTAGTGTACTCTGACAGTCCCAAGACACGACCTGAGGCCCTCCGGGAAAAGGGAAGCCTGAGCCCTGTAGTTCCGAGGTCTGAGGCTGCCGGTCAGAAATGGCCCTGGACATGGAGAGTCACAATGGTTTACAAACGCACGGCTGTGACTGTAACCGTCGTTCCCGCATGCTGACAGCTCCTAGGTGCTCTGAGCCGGGCTGTGTGGCCACGCAGTCCATTCTCACGACAACTCCAACTTCATTCTCATTGACAGCAGCACGCAGACACAGGGAAGTAAAGTGCCTTTGCCAAGATCACACAGGCAGCTGGAACTGGGGAGGGCAAGCCAGGGTGGAGACCCCTCACTTGCTGGGCGACCTGGGCAAGGGGCCGACTTCCTTTCAGATGGTCAGAAGATGGGATCCCACTATTTCAGACTCCAACCTCCGGCCAGAGCCCTGGTCCTGGGGCCTAGAACAAGCCGGGCAGAGCCAGGTCCTGGGAACTGCTCAAGCAAAGGCTGCCAGGGGAACAATCCTCCCCTAGCAATCAGGCCACTTTAGCAGAGGCTGGCTGACCAGTCCTGGCCAGCCAGGCCCCAGCAGACTCCCGGCTTTGAGGTTTGCCTGGAGGCCTGGGTGAGCCTGTTCCTAGACAGTCCACCTTCCAGGGTCATATACTCACTGTACACACACACACACACACACACACTATACACACACTGTGCAGTCACCACTACACACAAGGACATGCTGTCGTGGACAAGTGGTAACACAGAGTTGACAACAGTTATTCATCAATCCAGCCACAAGCTCACATTCACACACACGGGTACACACCGGTGGCCTCCAATGTGCTCACTCACAGCCACGCATGCATGCACACACACACACACAGTGACATGTGTAACACAGTCACACTCACATACAGACCTGGTCCTCCACCCCCACATACATAGAGTACATGGGTCACAGCCTTGCCTGGACCTAAGGCCCCTCTGCCGTTGAGCTCACCGGAGTGACAGGGACGAGGAGGGCTCCACAAGGCAAGGTGGCCCACTCTTCAGTCAGTGCAGTCCCAGGTACGCTGTGAATGGCTTCTGCCCAGAAGCCCACTGAGCCCCAGGGTTGTGCCCCATGCTGGGTGTGCACAGAGCAAGGGACTGCCACAGATTTCAGTGAGGGGCAGGCCTACCTTTCAGGTCTGGCGAGGTGAGCTAAATTGCTTGAGGTAACAGAGCAAGAAGCAGGTGGAGCTGGCCAGAACTTTAGCCTGTACTCTGGGCAGTCCGAGTGGCAGTCTGTTCTGTTCCCCAGCATCTCTCTTGGGGGGAAAGCCTGATGGGGTGGGGTGGGAGCAGTGAGGTCAAGCAGAGGCCTCCCAGGGCTGGGATATCAGGGATTGAGTGGGCAGAGGGTTCCCGCAGCCTCCCTGAGGATGCCAGGGAGCCCAGGCCTGGGGCAGGGTCCCCTCAGCACAGGGTCTCATGGATGAGCTCACTCCATGCCGAGCGGTGCTGTGCAGTGCTTAGCATGAGGCTGGCACAGGCCGGACCGGCTTCCATTCATCCGTCTGCTTGCTCATCCATTCATTCGCTCACTGAGTCAACAAACATGCTTCCAAGGTCTGAATCTGCAGGTGCACTCCTAGACATTTAGGGCTCAGACTAACAATCTCCTGGGGTGGCAGACGGTATACAGGCCCCAAATAAACGGACCCGAGGACTTCAGTCGGATGGAGTTTCTCTGAGGAGGGGAACTCGGGCTGAGAAGGGAACGACAAGGAGGGGTCCACTCCCAGCTGTGGGAACAGCACAGGCGAGGGAAAGTCAGGGAGGAGAAGCCTGGCTGGGGTGCAGTCCTGAGGTGGAGGAAGGGCCCGTGTGTGTCCAGAGCTGGTCAGCGACAAGAGGAAAAGGCTCAAGACCTCTTGAGGAAGTGAGGACTGGGGTGAAAATTCGGCACCCCCCACGTTCTAGCTGTGTGACTCTGGGCCAGCTATTGGGCCTTTCTCTGCCATGGTGTGCTCATCTGTGAAGCGGAGCTGACTGGACCCCCTGTAAGGGCCGTGGAGGAGGAGCTGAGAATGTCATTCCTCATTTTTACCAATCACTCGACAAGTATTTACTGAGCATCCGAGGTGCATCGGCACTGTGCCAAGTGCTGGGGGTGGGGGTCAGTCACAGCCACCAACCAAAGAGATGCAAGTCTTTGCCCTTGATACATTTCACAGCCCAGTGAGACCAAAAGTGAGGACATGAGTGAGTGGTCACATATTTAGAAATGTCTTGGAGAAAGAATAGGCCGAGAGGGGGACGGGAAGTGTTGAGGGAAGAGGGTTAGCATTTCAGCCCAGTGGCCAAAGAGGGCTGGGCATTGCGGCAGAGACCTGCAGGAAATGGACATGGACACGAGCACAAGTGGCCGCCTGTGGGGCAGAAGCACCCTGGCAAAGGCCCTGAAGCCCGAATGCAGAAAGGCCTGTGCTCAGGGGGACAAGAACTTCCGAATTGCCCAGGGGAGGTGGGGACTGGGAGGAGACCAGTGGCCTGGAGGACACTATGGGGACTTGGGCTTTTCCTCTACAGGAGGTGGGAGCCCTGGGAAGTACTGGGCAGAAGAGGGACAAGGTCAAGGACCAACTTCTGTTTTAATGGGTGTGTGTCCCTCTGTCTGCTGCCAGAGAAAGGACTGCAGGTAAGAGGTCCCCGCGAGGTCCAGGCAGGCTATGGTGGCCAGGCCAGGAGGCCCAATGGGTCAAGGAGAAAGGGCTTGGATTCTAGGCCGATGGTGAAGAAGGAGGAGGGAAGGAGGAGAGGAGTCCAGGTGGAACAGGGTCTTTGGTCTGAGCACCTGGGGGCCAGGAGGTGCCTCTGCTTTCAGGAAGATGAGCAGTCAGTCTGGGTCGGCTCCGAGACTCCTTGGGACACGCAGGGCATGCAGCTGGCCTAGGAGGCTCAGAGCAAGGCCAAGTTCCAAGCGTGTCTGCAGACGCCTGGGTCCTAGCGGAGGGTAGGGGGCTACGTAGACTGCTAGTACCACGTGTCCAATTCAAGTCAAAGGCTGAGGGGCGTGGACGCAGCTCCGCAGGCAGGTGAGCCCCAGGCCGGAGCCCCCCGCGCGATGCTGGGGAAGGCAGCCCCAGGGAATCTCAGGACCTCGCGAATGACCGCGGGGGCCACTCGGGCAGCCCCTGGCCCCTGGCGCCGCCTTCTCTCGCCCCTCCCCCCCCTCCCCCATTTACGCATTCCCCGCGCGTCCTCCCCCTCCAGCTCGCGCCACCTGCGGGGTCAGTCGGCTCTGGGCCATTGTCCCGCGCTGGAGGGGTGGGGGCGGAAGCCTGGAGTCGCGCCCCAGCCCCGCCGCCCCGCGTGGCGCCCCTCGAGCAAACACAGCTGAGCGGCTTGGGCTCGCGTGCCGCCCCCGCCCCCCAAATCTCGGGGCCGCTGGGCGAAGGCTTAGCGGGGCAGCTGCGGGCGGCGGGTCCGGGCGGGGGTCTCCGATCGCAGGCGGCGCCCCGCCCCGCCGCCCTCCCTGTCGGCCTCGCGGCCGCGCCTTTGTCATGCAGATGTCCCGCCAGTGGCCGCGCCTCTAATCCCGCCGGTGCGCGGCCAGCTGACGACAGTGGGGGTGGGGCGGTCTCCGCCCCGCACCCCAAAAGCCTCTTCCCAGGCTGACCGAGGTTGTCCTGCCCGGGAAAGCCCGGGTGCTCCTTGATTCTGCCTGACCTGCGCCTGGCGCCGCGCCCCTCTGCGCTGGTCTTCTCTCCTGCCTCCCAGGTGGCGGGACCTGAGGGTACCGAGGTTGGGCGGCCTTGGAGCAGGGGCTGAAGTTCCCAGCTGCGGGCTGGGGCTTCTTGCTGGAAATTCCAGTCCAGCCGGACCCTGAGGAGCGACCCGGAGCCAGCCCGGTATCGGGGCCCACTCGCTCTACCGGCCACTGGGCCAACGCAGGCCCAGCGTTCCCAGGTGTACTTGCAGGCCTAGAGCACGGATGGAAGATGGCTTACGTGGCACAGTTTTGCAGCCCAGCTTTTCGGGCCTCGGGGTGACAGGACCGCTGCAGGGGCTGCTGGGAGAGCTGATTGGGCCGGAGGTGTCACCACCTATCATGGAAGTGCCCTGGGCACTGGACGATTCCCCACCTGCCCGGATTCCATCCCCTCCTACTCCCGCCCTTCTCACCATTCCAGACCCAACCCAAGAGCCCGAGGGACCCCCCCACCCCCCACTGCGGCATCCCATCGGGGGTGAGGCCTTTCAGTGAGGGCAAGTCCACTTTAGGATTTCCCCTAAGCCAATCTTCTTCCATGTGCCCCTCCAGACACAATCGGCCACCTGATTGTCCGATTGGGTCTGTGTGGACCTCCAGCAACCTCTGTGTGACACACGGCCCAATCCTGGGACATCCTTAAGATCTTGCTGTGTTTGAACGTGGTGGCAGCCACTGTTTGAATCCCCACCTGGAGGGTCTTCCTCCCTCAGGAATCCTCTACTTTACCAAGCATGTTGACCTGCAAGTACTGGTTCTTCCCTAGACCGCACCCAAAGTCCATGAGGCTGAGTCTCACCGTCCTCACCTCGTCCTCACCTCTCCGGAGCATTTTGGTTGTCCTTCCAAGAGAGATCGGTTGGTTTTTCTGGTGGCCTGTGGTATGTTAGACATTCTTGGCCAACACAATCATTCAGATGCATCCAGTTTCTCTTCCGTCTTCCTCATTCATTGGCCAGCTTTTACATGCCAATGGGGCCACTGAAAACACCCTGGTTTGAGTCAGGTGCACCGTGATCCTCCAAGTGACCCCTTTGCTCTTAAAGAGATTACAGTAATTTGACCTCTACACTAGGCCACCTGTTTCCTTGAGTGGTGTTGGTTGTGAGTCCACGCAAAATTAAAGCCTTGACAACGTCAACCTTTTCTTTGTCAGGATATTGCTTATTGGTCCAGTTGTGAGATCTATTTTCTTCTTCTTCTTTATCTCGAGATGTAAACCATACTATGATTCTCATCAGTTGTCTGACCTGCATAACGCAAGTTGTTAATGACTCTTCTACCCACCCCAGTGCCTCGAGGCTCAGATTATTTGCTCAGTATTCAGAATGAACAAGTGGGGTGAAATGCTACAACCCCGATGCACATCTCGTCTGACTTAAAACCCCTCCGTGTCTCCTGTTCTTTCTGAACCACCTGCCGGTTAGTGTATGAGAGGGCTTCGAACAGGTGTTGAAAAAAATGAAATGAAAGATGATGTCATTTTCCCATGAACTCTTTAAAGCCTCCTCCTATGTACAGGTTCCCCATGAGGGTTCTGGAATTCCCACTCTTCACAATGTGACCCAGCATTTGTTATAATCCACACTGTCCAATGCCTTTCCTTTGCGTAATCAATAAAGCACAGGCAAACATCATCCTGCAGTCTCCTCTCTCAGTGAAGAGCCGGCTCCCTCATTCCAAACATCTCGGAACCTGCTCGATATTTCTGGCAGTTCCCTGTCCGCGCACTGCTGCCACTGGGTTTTAATTATCTTCGGGAAAAGTTCCTTTCCCGTGTGATGCATGTGATTGTTCAATCATCTCTGCATTCTGTTGGATCACCTTTGTGTGGAGTGGCCTTACATCTGGATCTTTTCCAGTCCGTTGGCCAGGTAACCATCTTCCAAATGTCTTGATGTAGGTGAGCGAACCCTGCTAGCGCAGCATTAATTTGTTGAAACATCTCCTGGAGACCTGCTTTGCACCAATGTCTTTAGGACAGAGGACTTCTTCCTTCAGAACTGGGGGTTCTCGATCATCCGTGCTGCCTCTTGAAATGGTTGAACTTGGACTCATTTTCTTTGGCACAGTGACTTTATGTATTCCCTCCATCTTCTTTCGACACCTTCTCTGTGGTTCGGGATATTGCCCACAGAATCTTTCAAAGCAAGAATAGTGAAACTTTGCTTCACATTCTTTGGGCATGCTATCAGAAGGGGCCTGTTCCTGCAGAAGGATATTGTGCTTGCTAAAGCAGATGATTAGTGGAGAAGAGAAAGTTCCCCAGGAAATAGACTGGGACAGTGGTTGCAGCAACTGGCTCAAACACCGCAGGATGGTCAGGATGGTGCAGGACTGAGCAGAGGTTCATTCTGATGAGCATAACAACGACAAGACGTCCCCCCACAGTAGGAGAGCAAATGGAGTTATTTCCTACCTGCTGTAGATTGTCTGGAGCCCCGATCACCTGTTAGGCTTTTAAGCACCAAGTCAGCAGTTCAAACCCACCTCTGCTCTGAGGGAGAAGGATTAGGCTGTCTGCTTCCCAAAAGATTTACAGCCTCAGACCCAGAACAAAAAAACCATATCGATGTGAATGCAGGGGAGTGCAGAGTGGAGATCCAAAGCCCATCTGTAGACAATTGGACATCCCCTTACAGAAGGGTCACAAGGAAGAGATGAGCCAGTCAGGGTGCTATATAGCACCAATGGAACACACAGCTTTTCTCTAGTTCTTTAATGCTTCCTTCCCACCCCACCCCCACTATCATAACCCCAATTGTACCTTACAAATCTGGCTAAACCAGTGTATGTACACTGGTACAGGTAAGAGCTCAAAACACAGGGAATCCCGGACAGATAAACCCCTCAGGACCAACAATGAGTGTAGCGATACCAGAAGGGTAGGGGGAAGGTTGTGGGGAGAAAGGGGAAACCGATCACAATGATCTACATATAACCCCTTCCCAGGGGGATGGACAACAGAAAAGTGGGTGAAGGGAGACAGTGGTCAGTGTAAAACATAGAAAAAGTGTTATAAATTATTAAAGGCTTATGAGGAAGGGAGGGGGGATGAGAAACTGATATCCAGGGTTCAAGAAGGAAGAAAATGTTTTGAAAATGATGGCAACATATGTACAAATGTGCTTGACACAATGGATGGATGGATGGATTGTGATAAGAGCTATAAGAGCCCCCAATAAAATTATTTTTTTAAGTCTTTTCTGACTCATAGACTATAGGAAAGAGTAGAACTGCCACTTTGGCTTTCTGATGCTGTAATTCTTTTTTTTTTTAATCATTTGATTGGGGCTCTTACAGCTCTTATCACAATCCATACATCCATCCATTGTGTCAAGCACATTTGTGCCTATGTTGCCATCAGCATTTTCTTTCTACTTGAGCCCTTGGTATCAGCTCATTTTTCTCCCTTCCTCATGAACCCTTGATAATTTACAAATTATAAGAATTTATAAATTTTTTTCCCTGTCTTACATTCTCCTTCGCCCACTTTTCTGTTGTCTGTCCCCCTGGGAAGGGCTTGTAGTAGGTCATTGGGATTGGTGAATTTTGAGTGAATTGGTTGTCTGGGGTAAAACGTGAACAGAGACATCCTCTCCTCAGAGTTAGGCCTGTAAGGACGAGGGAGGCTGGTAGCCACTTCTCGGTCTCTGCAGCCCTATCTGGAGGCTCCTGGCCCTGCCCATTCTGCAGGTAAGAGGCTTGAGTCCTCCTGAGACCTGTGACCTCGTAATCATTGTCTTTACGGGAAAGAAGGACTGGAATGCCTGTCAGGAAGTACAGACACAGCCAGACTAAGATGCTTGGAATCTAGGAGCTGCACTAGGTTGACCTCCTAAACGAAAAAAGGCAGGTGCGGATGCCACAAGACAATGCCAAGGGGCTGCAGACAGGACATTGTCACCCAACCTGGGGCCGGCAGAGATGAATTCTCCAGTGACCCGATTCCCAAGCACTTATCTTTGAAGGAAGTCACCAGATGAGAGGGCACAGGTGGCCACAGGTCCAAGCATGTTTGCTCCCTAGGGGCATAGTTTGGCAGTTGGATGGCAGTGCCAATGTTGGGTCTCAGCATGTGACCTTGGGCACCAGACTTAACTCTGCCAACCTCAGTGGCCTCATCTGTAGAGTGGGGATTGTGGCCACACCTATGCCTTCCCAAGCTGCCCCAGGAGACCAGGTGAGCCCATCCCAACCCGTGCACAGTACATGGGGGATTCATGCAAAGATACAGTATAATACTTTGTTAAGATCGTTTTTGTTGATTCTATTGTGGTTAAAATATATCGATAACATCATTTGCCATCATAACCATGTCTAAGTGGCATTAAGAACCAACATTCACTGTTTTATACGACCCCTATCCATTTCCAAAAGAAATTCATCATCCTACACAGAAACGTACTACCCGTTACGCAGTAAACCCCCATCCCCACTCCCCGGGCCTCAGAAACTTTGTTCTCTTCCAGGATAAGTAGAATCATACGGTAGCTGTCCTTTTGTGACTGACTTGTTTCACTCAGCACGATGGCTTCAGGGTTCATCCAGGTGCTGGCATGCCTGAGACAGTGGGTGATTGAGCGGCCCTTAGACATGGTGATGGGGCCTCTTGGGGGGCTCAGTTTCCCTTTTGAGCCACGGGGGTGGGGGGTGGGGTGGACCTGGGAAGCTCACTGGTGGTTCTGAGGGTACCTGGGCTCTGGAGCTCATGATCCCTACCCTCGCTCAGACCCTGGCTCTGACTAGTGAAGCCAGGCAATCTCCAGGTCAGGGCTGAAGCAGCCAGGACAAGAGGGGCCTCGGTTGGCTTAGAAGTTCCCCTTTTGCCTGTTAGCAGAGAGACCAGGTGCCCCACCGCCACCACTGGATCCTGCCCCTCCAGCTCCTGCCCAATAGCAAAGGCCAGAAGGTTTATGGACACACACACCCCTCCTGCAAGGTGGGGCCTTGACGACCAGATCCAGTTTCTGGTAGGACTGGTTAGTCCAGGTGGCCTTGATGGGTGCCGAGATAAGGTCTGGGTGGACTGACCAGGCTAGGAAGGAGATCCAAGCTGGGCCAAGACTGGGGGCGACCCAGGCCCAGCCTCCCAGCCTGGTTCAGATGTGCGATGGGGTTTGCCCCCCTGAGCCTCCCCTGCTGGCAGTGCGGTTTTGTACAGGCTCCTGATGAAGGCTTTGAAGCCGAGAAGCAGTAGAAACGAGTTGCCTGCGGAGGAGCTTGTCCAAGGTTCGTGCTC
>NW_022103928.1:30781243-30787177 GCF_000313985.2 Echinops telfairi | reverse complement strand
CTCCAAGAGTCCAGGATCTTCCTCAAGAGCCGGCACAGAGAAAAACCCTCCCCCGGGGCCAGAGCTCTGAGTGGGACTCCTGGTCTCCTACACGGTGAGAAACACGCTTCTCTTCACTGCAGGCACAGCTTCCTGGGATTTCTACAATAGCAGCCCTCGGCAACTCGGACACCATTTCACTCCCTTTCCTCGTGGTCTGGACCTCTAGCTCAGGGCCCTGCCCAGTGCTCAGAGAATGAGTCTCTTTCTGGGCACTATGGCGCCCATCACCACCACCAGGCATCTTGGGCCCGGGGCCTGAGTGCCTGCGCTCTACATGGTACAGAGGGGTTCAGCAGCTTCAGCCCTGGCCCGGGCCCCAGGGCAGAACCTTGACCAACCCTCCAGGCTCTGTGTCAGATAGCAGCACTCGGAATGTGGGGTGACATCAAGCAACAGCGAGCCTGTGCTAGTGTCTCTGTTACCAATCCCTCAACTGTCCCCCAACTCAGGGATCCACCCTTCACGCTCCTTGCCTGCTTTGTGTTCCTGAGGCTGGCCTGTGGGGACGTTGTCTATGGGCCCTAGCCCCCTACCTTCTGGTCACGCTCACCATAGAGGTGCCAGCAGATAAAGGGGGAGGAGGACAGAGTGGCCATGATTCCTCCCCCAGCTGCTCCTGGCCTGGCCTTAGCTGGCAGTGGCTGTTGTTAATATCAAAGAACACGGGATCCAGCTTTCACTGAGTTTCAACACACACACACACACACACACACACACACACACACACACACACACGAACCCCTTTCTGAGGTTGCCCCCGACTTCCCTGTTCCACTAGGTGCCTGTCATGGACTAAATTTTGCCCTCCCCGAACGTGTGTCAACTTGACTGGGTCACGCTTCTTGGTGGGCTGGCCTTTCTGTAACGTGTGGTTCGGCAGTCGAGCAATGATCCCCCTCGATGTGATATGATAAGCCAGTCCATTGTAAAGGGATTCGGGTGGGATGCAGCCCCCTTAAGGAGCCCTGGTGGCGTTGTGGGTGACATGTTGGACTACTGCCTGCAAATTGGTAGTTCAAACTCGCCAGCAGAGCTCAGAGAGAGAGAGAGAGATGAGACTGTCTGCTTCTGGAAGGCCTCACCGTCTCCGGAACCTTCGACAGAATGGACTGCGTGACAAGTGGTGGTGTGGTTGGATGGGGGCCCAGGCACTGGGCTACACATGACCTTTTCCCCCACCTTGCCCAAACATCAGGCCTAAGAAGCTGGAGACAGGAAGTGGGCACTGAGACCACCCTCGGGTCTGCTGGAGACCTCTGGCCAAGCCCCAGGCCCAGTTTCTAGCAGCCTCTGTGCTCCCCCAGCCAGCGTTTCCCTCCCTGCCTTAGAGGAAACAGGTTATTCTTCTCCATGCCTCCCTCAACCCCACCCCCCACCCCACCCTTCCATCTGGAGTCCGCCAGAGGCCTCTCAGGAGAACCCTGGGGCAGAGGGGGTTGGGGGCAAGTGGCAAGTCCTGTCCCAGCACTGACTCACCATCTCTTTTCCCATCTTCCACAGGCCGGTGAAGTGACCTTTGTCATCTCCATTGCTCAGGTGAGGAAACGGAACCACAGGCCAGAGCAGGGTCACAGCTCTGGCCCTCCGTCTTGTGCTTTCCCAGCCCGAACTGACATGTAGCCCAGGAGGGTCCTAGCAGCCCAGAGAAGCGTACGGGGTGGGAAAGTTTAGAGCCAAGCGGTCAAGAGAATCATGAGTGATTGCCTGGTCCCTCACAGGAGTGAAGTCATTATCCCCACAATTCTTAGCTTATGCCCTGAAAAGGGGTACCAGGCTTCTCCTACAAAAGGAGGTGACCGGTTGCTCACTGGTGAAATAGTAACATGTTGGGCTTCGAACCACAAGGTCAGCAGTTCAATTCCACCAATCACTCAAAGGGAGAAAGATGAGACTTCCATAAAGATTTACTGCCATGGAAACCCACCGGGCAGTAATTCTACTCTGCCCCATAAGGCTGTTCACGAGTCAGAACCTACTCAAGAGCAGTGAGTTCTGAGGTCTGCTCCTCCCAGGGCCTAACACCTCTCATTCCAGCTCCGGGGCTCATCCTGAAGACCCCGAAGGCCTGTCATTAAGTTACTCCCCAGCCTCAGGGCCATTCCTGGTCCCCAGTGGGTGCTTGTATCTGGGTCAGGGGCTGAGAACAGAGGAGAGGATAATGGTCAGCTGCCTATCTACTCTCAGCCTGATCTAGGGAAGGAGCCCATCACTTCTCTGGGCAATGGCCGCTCTCACTTTCAGCCTAGATGCTGGGAAATACTCCCAAGGGCTTATCTTGACCTGGCTTTCCTGAAAAACAGGGGCTTAGGAGGGAGGTCTGTGCAGGAGGTGATCCCAGGGAGGAAGAAAGGGAAACAGGGAGACGGAGACAAGGAACGTCCATCTGAGGACGTATCACTCACTGAGCTGACCATTATGCCTGAGTGCACAGGACCATCTCAGGAAACTGTCCACTGCAAGCACAAAAGGAAGGGGCATGTAGCCTCATAGTCCTGCTGCGCCTATTGAGTGAGGACTGCCGTCCGGGCATGGATTCCCCTGTCCCTCTAGGTTACATGCACACAAAACTCACTGCCATGGAGTCAGCGCTGACTCATAGTGACCCCTGTGGGTGTCCAAGACTGGAACTGTTGACGGGAGTAGAAAGCCCAGTCTTTCTCCCAAGGAGCTGCTGGTGTTTTGAACTGTTGACCATGCGGATTGCCGCCTACCTGTGACCACTACACCACCAGGACTCCAAGAGGTACACAAATGCCAAGCGATTCCTGCAGGTGATCCACTGCGCTGTGTCAGAAATCAGGCTGGCCCATAGTTGCCCTGCACAGAGACCACATAGAAATGATCACTGTAACTCCATGACCGGTGGAAGACGGAGGCCCAAAGGACACCAGGAAGGCCACAAGAGGTGTCTGATATTGTCCACCCTTGCGACCCTCAGGCCACTGGTGGCCTTCATTCAGTCTTGGCTACAGACAGTCAGGGACAGGAACCGAGTAGAAGTCCCACTTGACATCCTCAGCGAAGGTTCAAACGCACAGAAAGATGTGCATTTCTGAAATTCAAAGCAGTTTAACCCTATAATGCCTGTATTTTTAATTTCAGGAAAAATATTTTCTTGTTTTTATTCTTTACTTTCATAGTTATCAACATATATAACAACCAAAATATATTTAAAAATATATAATTTGCAATGTTTTTAAATGTAATCAAATTGTCACATTCATCCATGGATTTTTAATACAAGAATAAAAAATGCACCTTCATTTCTATATTATTTTTCATCTCATTTTATTATTAATTTAAAAAACAAACTGAAAACGTATTTTATTTATAAAATAAAATACAAAATTTATTGGATTATAATTTTAGTTAGTGTGAAATTGAACAAAACAATTTTTTTCTTTTGTGATACAAAGATGAACTTTGCATTTGCTGCAGAAAAATCCTGGTGCACTCTTGCAATTTACAGTTTTGCATCTCCCTCTGTTTGTGACCTCAGGGTGATGGTGAAGACCATCCACACGGGTGTCTCTTCCAGGGAGACTTCTGGTGGCAGGACCTCTTCTCTTTCTGTAGCAAACTCAGCATCAGTAAAGCCAGTAGAAGGTCTGCCTCTTTTTGTTGGTCTATTACTGTTTCCTTCAAGAAGAAGAGCTTCGGCGATGCTCATTTTGAACTCTTGCAGACTTTGGATTTTTTGGGGGGTAACTGAAGGCTCTCACAGTCTCTACGATAAAGTAGCCAAGAGTTCACAACAGTCACATCTATAAAATGAAAAAATAATTTGTGATAATATTTTTTCGATCTGATGTGAATTCAGTACAGTGCAATTAGCTAGTCTATCACATCAAGCAGTGTACCCAAAATCGCTCAAGTTCCTGGCTACTCAGTGCAAGGGGTTTATTGGGATTCTGCTGGATTACATAAAGATTTGATTGGTTGACAATATGAGTAATGATATCCTTTGAGAAAAAATGTCTAAAATATTCAACAGGACATTTTACTACCCCAGAAGAATCTATTTGTCCCAACCATTCAGGCATAGGTCTAGCTGTACCGCCTCCAGAAATGTGCCGCTAAGAGAAATTCTTCGATTTCTTGATGTAGATGCCTTTGAACTTGTAGTTATTGGAATTGATTCTTCAACTTCAACAACTGAAGTTTCTAACTCATCTTCACTAGTATTATCATTACTAACCATGAGGTCTTCTAATTCATCCAAATCAGAATAATCAGGCATATATTCACTTCCTATCATGGGAAAAATAAACATTGTTATCAACATAGTTTGAATAGCAATATAATTAAAATTTTATATTGTAAAATAAAAATTGTTAAATATAATACACATTTTATTTACCAATTTCATCCATATTAGCATCTGGTTCCTTGTCTGAGTCTGTACCGCTTCCATCCAGGTCATAAATTCACCGTTTTCCATAAGACAAATCACAGTCCGTGCTGTGGGAGTTTTTGTCACCGTTGATTCAAAAGACGATCGTAACAAAGTTGTTACGTTTTGAAAAAGCGGAAATATATAATAAACACAATGTTTTTTTATGAGTATTACACCTTTGACATAACAACTACAGTTTTATGAACATATACTAAAAATATCAACACTAAAACTTCACTAGATTGAAAATTATCGTAAAATGCACTGAACGCCAACGACCACTTAACCTCAAACACACAATCGGTCAAAACACGCGCCACTATTCAAGCATTTTGTGGCTAAAATGCGTGACTAGCCGTATGCATTTGTACTAGTAAAGTGCGATGATTTCGTCGACATCGTCTTTGTCGGCTCCAAAAGCTTCATAATTTCGGTTCCAGATATGTTTTAATTAAATGTTACAAAAATGTTGCTCTCGGCGTTATAGGGTTATACATGATTAGGAAAACAGCATAATATCAAAATGAAACACATTTGTTTTGTTCATACATGGTTTTCCCAGAACATTAGGCTGTGTTTGTCGTCGTTGTTTGTTTTACCAAGCAGCTGCAGCTGCACGGGTATATGAATGCAAGTGGACTCGACTCCTCTGCACAGAAGAGATAGAAGGCTCTAGGATTGCTCATGATTCCCGTTCATCCACACCTTCACTCTTGACTCGGTTTGGCCATTTCCTCTGCTAGGTTTTTATATAAAGGAATGTGTGAAATAAGCTACAGCCTCAAACCGAGTTAACTGTAGCTGACGTTAACTGTCTTCTTCAACTGCCCAGTCTTGGTTTCTCTTCCCTCAGCTGCTCTGAGTTATTTGCTGGGAGGGATATTCAGCTACTCACTAAGGAGTGCAGCCACGTGTGCTGGGATGGCTCTTTCATCAGTGCGGCAGTTACTTAATCTACTGTCAATTGAAGGGAAGAGGGGGCAGTCTAGCCTGCCAATCAGGTCATTGCCAATGAGGCCTCTGTGTGGGCATGGCCTTCTCCTGAGGATTCTGGGAACTCCTGTTTTCCTCTCTGGAGGCAGGACACACACTCTCCCTGCGAGGCATTCCTGTTGACAAGCCAGATGGAGCTATGCTGATGGAGCCAGAGCCCTGGAGCTGAAGGAGTCACGTGGAGACCCACGCCAGCGCTGAGATGATTCCACTACCACTGGATCCACTAGACTTTCCGCCCTGTTATCTTCCTGAATTTGGTGTCATTGCATGTGTTGTGTGAGTCTGAAGAGGAATTTAAAGACTGGTATTGGACATATAGGCTACTATTGGACTTATGGACTTGATTTGGACTGGGCTGGGGTGTTTTCTTAATGTCCGATCACTCTTTATATAAAGTACTTTGTTATACACATATGAGTGTCTATGAATTTGTTTCTCTAGTCCACCCAGACTAACACAATTATTATCACTAGATATAGAAGGACAAAAAGTAGCCCCAG
>NW_022103928.1:30778614-30780722 GCF_000313985.2 Echinops telfairi | reverse complement strand
GGGGTGAGCCTGAGGGTATCTGAAATAGCTGCTTCACAGCCATACACAAGCCACCACAAACCGGGCAGGTGGTGACTGGAGCATCGACTACTTGCAAAGCAACACCCCAGATCCCCAGGACGGGGTCCAGGCTGGCTCCTTAGCTAAGCCCTTGACTTATCTTCTGTCTGACCATCAGGCCACCTTCCTCTGGGTGATGAGACACATGTGGTAAACCGGCTGCCGTCAAGTCAACCCTGGTTAGAACCCCTGCAGGATTCGAAGGCCGTCATCTGTATGGAATCGGACAGCACTTCCTCCTCCTGCAGAGTGGCAAGGGGTCCACGCCACCAACCTTTCCATTATAACCAGACACTTGATCGTTGCACTCCCAAGACTCCTTCTTGAGAGAACTAACCCCTAATAACTGAAAACATCTGTCGTCACAACTTCACTTCTTTCTGGTGGGGCTAGAATGGTACAGGTTATGTTCCATTCTTGGGTACCTTGAGAAAACAGTCACTTAAATAATCTACTGTGCTCTTGGTTCAAATGGGAAGCTGATTGAGAAACCATCAATGCTAGATGAAGACACTTTGCCGTCTGGGTTTGGTGAGCCCTTTGGGCGGTGATGGTAGCACCCTGCAGGTTAGGAAGACACAGCCGAGTGGGTGCTATTTCCAGTGAAAACAAGTGGCCTTCTTCTCCAGGGTGTGAGGAAGCCACTGGAACCACCTATCTCCTCCAGCGCAGCTACAACGGAAACAAGTGGATGGTTGTAACCACCAGAAAGCTGGAAGTCCAAAGTCGGGGCGTTGGCTTTAGAGGAAGACGGCTTTCTCTGGCTCTGGGCCAAGGTTCTTGTCTCCTTGCAGCTCTGTCTCTCGGCACCTTGGTGGTCTCATGTGGCATGACACCTGTCCTCCCCATCTCTGCTGCTCACTTCCTTGCTCGACCTGCTCTTTGTTCCCTTTTTCGTTCCACTGTTTTCTTTTTCAATGTACAAGCTTCATTGGCATGTGATTCACACACCATCTTCAATCGGTCAATCATCTTAAGAAGAGTCGTGCAATCATCACCACATTCAGTTTTAGAACATTTTCTTCCTTCCTGTACTCCTTGTCATTAGCTTCCCATTTCCCCAACCCACCCTCCCTGTCACGCCCTCAAGGGACTGTTAATCCAGCTATTATCTCTATAGAGTTACCAATCCTGGCTCTCATATACAGATAAACATTTTAAAAACAAAAATAACAAGTAAAATAGAGAAAAAACCTCAGTTGAAAAGAAAGCGCAGAATATTAAAAAATAGAACAAACTTTAAATGGGTCAAAGGGGAGATCAAATAATAAGGTACCAAATTTTAACCTAAGAGCATCTGCAATAGCCCTCTTTCCGATGCATTCTGCATCCTAGCAAGGCCATTCACATCCCTGGTCTTTAGTCAGAAGAGATTCACCAGAAATTCATCCACGTGTATTTCCTCTTCGCCTTCCCCCCTCTTTTTAATGCAAACAAACTTAGCATGGGTCAAAAGGGAAGGAAAGTGATAAGAGACTGCATTTTAACCTAACGGCGTCTGCCGTAATTGACTTTCTAATCTCTCTGTCTGATAACACGGCTATTCACATGCCTCACTGATGGTCAGAGGGGATTCACCGGAGGCTTCATCCATGCGTGGACCCTGCACGTGGATTGGGGGCTTCCACTGTTGTCCGTAGCTTTCTGCAAACCAGGTGTTCACAGTTTAAGCTCTGATGCAATTCCCTACTTCAGATTTAGATTTATGCCTTTTCTCTGCAATGTTGTAAGTCTATAGCGCTGGTTAAGTTAATGACACTATCAAATCTGCTCGTTTCTATCTTAAGAGATTGACTCAAGATATACTTACAGGAGTCGTTTCTATTTAACCTAACAAAGACAACCCATTACTAAATGAGATGATAACCCCAGGTACAGGCTTTGCCAACCGTATTTGGTGGGGGAGAGGGCGGCAGCTCTGAGTCAGAATTAAGGAGCTGGCAGTGAGGTTGAGAATTCGATCCACTGCACTAACCTTTCATGGGTAGCTACTGGGTTCTTGCAATGGATGATGGGGCTCCGCTGTGGAAAGCTGGGCACTTAGCGGC
>NW_022103928.1:30774343-30777375 GCF_000313985.2 Echinops telfairi | reverse complement strand
ACACAGGGAATGCGGCAGTCGGAGCCACCCCTGTATGTCCTTGTGCCTCACACCTGCTCAGGTCCAACCTTGAATGTTCCTTTTCCATCAGACAACGGATCGCAGCTGCGCCCATCTGGTTGATGACTCCGTGACTCTTAGCATGCCTCACCTCACATCGCAATCACCTGGCGTTCCATGGTCAGCTGTCTCCACGAAAGGCTGCCCTTCCTTGAGTTGCCTTCAGAAGAGCCTAACGTTGCACTGCAGTTTCCTGTCCATGCCACAGGTCCTGTGGTCACCAGGAAGTCGCTTGTGCCCCAGGCTGAGCCTTCTGCGGAGGCATCACATGCTTTGGACCTATCAGAGCTAGCCACCTTTAGTCACCTTGTGAATGGTCAAGCAGGGTTCTCAGGTTATGGAATCAGCTGCATAGACAATCCCAGGGCATCCACCTGTAACCTCTCTACTTCCCAGCACGCCCCAGGCCTTCAGATTCTTAAAATCTTGCCTGATATGTTAACCCTCTAACTTCTCCTGAGCTCTCTCTCACTGGAAGAAGCATGTGTCCTCCGAGGATACATAGCTTGCCTGCCACAGCCAGCTCACAAAATCTCGTGAACATGGTGCCATGAGCCAATATTCCAGTGGTCCCTTCTTTGGCACTTTAAAGGTTTTCAGCCTTATTCAAAGAAAATGACATGAAAGTCATGCGTTAACATCTTTATGTTGCAAGTAAGATACTATGCTTCCGTTTTAAAGCAAGAGACTCCATATGACCTACCTCTTGGGGTAAAAAGGTTATGGAATTATGTTTGATCCAAGGTTGATGATAATTATTTGAGATGATAGATCTTGGGAATGATTATTTAATATTGCTTTTGTGCTTTTCTGTATTATTTAAATTAAAAAAATAAGCCTGCTTAATTTTCATGACATAACGTTTTAAATTTTAGCATGTTAAAATTTTAGCTGAGTGCACCGTGTATGCCAACTGCTAGAGTCAGACGAGTTTGAATGGGAGTCCATTAGAGCCACAGGGTGGGCAAGGGGTGAGAAGCAGGGTTGACCGTCCTAATAGTCAGTCAACGTGATGCCTGATGCGGTGAGAGATGGGTGGGGAGCTGAGTGTGGGTGCAGGTTGGGCCCAGGTACACCTTAAGGAAGTGTGCTCTGATGGGGAAGGTATTGAGGACAACCCCAGCTTTCCCGAAGGCAGAGTGTAGAGAGGAGGTCCAGGTCCCAGGAGAGAGGTTGACAGAGCCTCAGGGACAGCTCAATTCTGTGTGGGTTTGCTTGTCATTTTCTTTCTGGCTGTGGGTTAGTGTATCCAAGATCTTACTTAATGATTTGCCTCTTTTTTGTGTCAATACAGCTCATTCCTTTTCTTTGGAGTTCCCCTGGATTTTATTCACTCCTTCTCTAATTTAAAACATCCGGTTCTTCCTGAAGTCTGCTTGACTTTCTCTCCATTGGAAAGTTCTAAACAACACTATTCCTTCTATTTAATTTGTACTTGTCGTCGTGACAAACGGATATCTCTGATTCCCTCTGTTCGGTCTTGTAGGACAGAATGGGAGCCCTGGGGGTGTTGTGGTTCCGTGTTGAGCTGTAGTCCCCATGGTCAGCAGTTTGAAACCACCTGCAGCTCCACAGGAGAAAGACCGGACTTTCCACTCCCGTCAACACTGCAGTCTCAGAACCACGGGGGTTCACCATGATTCAGCCTGGGCCCGATGGCAGAGTTTGATGTTGATTCTGAGGTTTGTTTTACTCTGTTTCCTCTGACTTCTGGGTGCAGTTGTAACATACATACGTTACTCTCAAGTTGTTTGCTGTTGTTCGTTGTTTATCCAAAGAACTTCTCTTCGTGTCTCTTGCAAGGTTGGTCTGTGTGTCACAAATTCTTTTATTTTCTCTTTATCTAGCAATGCCCTAATTTCACCATCATGTTTGAGGAACTATTTTGCTGGGTGTATGATTCTTGGTTGGCGCTTGCTTTTTCTTTCAGAGTTTTATATATGCCATCCCATTACCTTCCTGCTTGCATAGTTTCTGCTACGAAACCAGAATTTAGTGCTATTTGCACCCCAGCCTCCCTTTCACCCCTTGTCCTTAGACTTTGTCAGTACCTTCTATTTTTTTCTGAGCTGCTCTCGGGATTCTTCCCTTATCTTTGGTTTAGAAAGTTTCATTATGATGTGTGGCAGTTACATAGTCTCCTGTCAACATGTGAAGGGGTGGAGTCTAGCCTGTCAATCAGGACACAGCTTGATGACCTCATGGGGGCGCAAAGTTGATAAATAGCTCACTGGAGGCCAGATACAAGGTCTGCTACTCTCTCTGCTTAGTCTTCCTGCTCACAAGCCACATGGAGCTATGCTAATGGCTGCTCCAGCACCCAGGGCTGCATTGGGGTAGGTCCATGCGGCTTCTCCCCAGGGATGTTTTGCAGGAAGTCAGCCTTGCCAGCTGAAGCAGGGAACTAGGTAAGGCAGCTGCACCCTGGTCTAACCATCAAAAAGCAAGAGACCCAAGAACTCAAAAGGCGAGGCTCACCATTCACCCCTCCACCCTTCAATTAACCCCACATGTGTTTATCAGGCAGGTTGCACAACAAACATTAACTATCTCAAGGTCCATGACCAACCAGACCAACTACTAGTTACTTCCCAGAAATACTCATTCCATATATACTCATCCTTTGAGCTACTCATTCTTCCGTAAAAACTGAGTGACCGTGGGTCCTATTCACAGTTCTTCACTCTAGGGCTAGTTCTCTATCACCCTCTCTTAGGGACAAAGTTCCTATTTGATTTTCAGGAACTCTGCTGGCGTGGCAGACAAGGAGTCTGGCTGTTAGGCAGTAGCTGGTCAGGAGTTTAAACCCAGCAGCTACTTTGAGGGAGAAAGATGAGATTTTTTTCCCCCCTGCTACTGTAAAGATTTATAGCCTCAGAAACCCAGAGCGGGTAGTTCTACTCTGTTCTCTAGGGTTCTCTACATCAGAAACCACTCTATGGCCGTGAGTTTGTTTGTTTGTTTGTTTGTTT
>NW_022103928.1:30766695-30774243 GCF_000313985.2 Echinops telfairi | reverse complement strand
GCAAAGTTGATAAATAGCTCACTGGAGGCCAGATACAAGGTCTGCTACTCTCTCTGCTTAGTCTTCCTGCTCACAAGCCACATGGAGCTATGCTAGAGCCCTGGAGCTGGAGGAGCCACGTGAAGGCCCCTGGCAGCACTGAGATGCTTCCACTGCCACTGGATCCACAAGACTTCCCACCCAGTGGCCTACGATCTTCCTGCATTCAACATCATTGCATGTGTTCTGTGAATCTGAGGAGGAATTCATAGATTGATATCGGACATATGGGCTAATATCGGACTTATGGACTCCATCTGGACTGGGCTGGGATGTTTTTTAATGTACAATTGCTCTTTGATATAAAACTCTCTCTTATATACATACGCGTGTCTATGAATTTGTTTCTCTAGCCCACCCGGAGTCTTTTTTGTGATTCATTCAGCCTCTTGGCTTTCTTGGTGTTACGGACGTTTTCTTCCAACAATTGTTTGACAATTTTCTTTGTGCTTTTTGTTGTTTCTCCCTATTTTGGAAGTCTGATTGCATGTAAGTTATTCTCCCTGATAGTGTCCCACATAATTCTTAGGCTTTCTTTGAAGTTTTTTTTAATTGTTCTCCTAGCAGATGAATATTGAGAGATTTGTCTTCAAGTTCATTCATTTGTCCTCCCATTGATTCAACTCTACTTGTTTACCCTTTCATTAGATTATCTATTTTTGAAATCTTAATATTAATTTTTGGTTTTCTATTTGCTATTTTTGTATGGTTCCAATGTTTGATTTGCTCTATTGGCTTGTTTTTATAGTGTTCTGGATGTTTCTAAAGTTTTGTTCCGTGTGTTTCTTTATTTTGTTGCCATAGTCTCAATCTTTCTCTTAATTCATTCTCAAAATTCACTGCTATCAAGTCCACGGTGACTCATAGCGACCCTATAGGACTGCCCCCTATGAATTTCTGAGATTGTAATTCTTTTTTTTTGGAGTTAGTTCAAGGACTGTTTGTTGGCCTTTAGGAGTGTTTTCTGGTCGAGTCTGATAGGGTGCCAAGCCCTGTCCCCAAAGTCTATTTTCAGTATTCCCTGGGGACTCCCTTGCTCTGCTCCCCTTGCTGTTCTGTTCCATGGCCTTAGTGTTTCTCCTCAGTGTGGTGGGGTCAGATCGGGTGCAATTCCCACAGTGTGTCTCCTGTAGGGCTATGGGTCAGTGAGGGATGTTGTGTTGCATAGTGGGGCCGGCCATATGGTCTTCTCTGTGGATTGGCTGCTCTGAGCAGGAATATCGTCCTCAAGGCTTGGTGGGCCAAGATGTGTTCCACTCTCTCTTCCTCCCCCTTCATTTGCTCCTCTGTGCTCTAATCAGACATGTCCCTCTCCCTGAGCTGCCGCTTCAGTGCTGTCCTCTGAAATAAATTATTCTGCGGGGAGGGGCAGGTGTCCACATAGTTGGGATTGGGGCCGGGCCCTCAGACCTCTCCAAGACTGTAATTCTTTATGTGCATAGAAAACCCTTTCTGTCTCCTAAAGAGCCACTGGTGGTTTTGAACTTCTGACCTTGCAGTTAGCAGCCAACTTGTAACCACTGTGCCACCAGTGTTCTTCCATTGATCCACTGAAATACTCTAAATACCATTTTCTGGAATCCCTCATCAGGAGTTCCAGTGTACTTTATTACTATGAAGGTCTTCTGGTTCTGTATATGGATTACTACTTTGGGCTGCTCTATCTTGTTTCTTCATGTGAACTGAAATTGTGTGTTGTCTCTAAGACATTGGGATGTTCTATTTGGACATAGATGATGATTTTATGTTGATGAGACCTTAGCCACACACCACTTTTCTCCTGGTGCATATTGTAGACTGTGAGGGGATGCACAGTCTGTTTGCTGTCTATGTAGCAAAGGTGAGGACAGGTTTGCCTGGTGTCTCAGCTCTGTTTCAGTGGTCAGGAAAGAATCCTAGTGCCATAGTGGGTTACAATGTGGACTATTAACCATAAGGTCAGTAGTTCAAACCCACTAGCCACTCTATAGTAGAACGATCAAACTTTCTTCTCCTTCAAAGTGCTACAGTCTCACAAACCCGGAGGGACAGTTCTCTCAGTCCATAGGGTCATTGTGAGTTATAATTGACTCAATGACAGGGAGTTTTTTCTTTCAGTTCAATTATGATATGGTACAGGAGTGGGCAGTGACTCTCAGTAGGTGTGGCTGTGGGAATACTGGAGGTGGCTGTACCATGCGGGTACATGGCATTGCCTCTCATCATGAGTAACCTGGAGAAAATAATGAGAAATAAATAAAAGCCAACAATAGCCAAATAAATAATATATGCAAAAACAAGCACAGGAAAGCAAACAAGCAACAGCTAGAAAGAGTAATAACTACACCACACACATACACACACACACACACACACACACACACACACGCACACCCTAAAAGCAGAAAAGGAAAGTGAAAACGAGGGAAGGAAAAGAAATGAAAACAAAGAAAGGAGAGAATCGGGGCCAGGGCAGGACTCAGAATGACAACAACGGGGCATAACTGGATACCCAGGAAGAGTTGGCACCCTCTGTCAGACAAGACTCTTCTAGGATCAGAGGTGAGTGGATGGGAAAGCTGGTTATAGATGGAATTCCTGCCAGCCTGGCTGTTATCTAGCGTCCGACTCCTGATCTGGAAGTCGTTTGTGCAGGCTCAGAGGGCTGTTTTACAGCAGGGCATTATTTCAGCCCAGAGGGCAGGTGGGGCTAGGTGGGTGGTTGTGGAAGAAATTCTTGCCGACCCAGGTAGCTGACAACAGAGCACTTGCAGGTACAAGGCTTTCTGCTGTTCTGATGAGTCAGGGCGCATGGGCCTCCAGACACCGGCATGGTGCACCAGGAATCCAATCCACAGGGCATGCACGCAGCGTGTGACTGGCTGCCTGGTATATGAGTTTGGGGGTATACCACCCTCTGGTCACCAGGAGGGTATGGGGAACAAGGGAGTTTTCCACCTTTCTCATTGTCAGTCACTGGCACGGGCACTTGTGCTGGTCTTGAGCAAGCAGAGCTGATTCTGGCCAACGGACAATTCATCCGTCTGTCTCTGCGTTGGCCACTTTGTTCAGCTCTTCTCCGAGTGGGTATTCATTTCCCTTCTCTACCCTTTCCTCTGAAGCTCAGGGTTCCAGGATGGTCATTCATATTTATTTCACTTGGTCCCTTGTGTGTTTGTTGTAGAGAGCCTATGTCTACACAGGCAGCATGTCTGCCTAGTCCACCATCTTGCTGGGAGCTCCCCCTGCCATGCATTTTTGTTTCTAGACTGATAATTAGATTTAAGTCTCAGTGAGTCCCAAGAAGTGATGGGCAAAATCTGATATATACGGTAGTATGCTGCTTTCCAAAAGACTGGCTCGGTTTTTCTAGTAGATTAGAATAGAAACCCAGGCACTATGTATGAGAACGGTCAGTAAAGGTGTGGAATAATGGCGAAAGTATGAGGAAGATAAGGTTGGTCCAATCTGAGTTTATGTAATGGGCCCACTAAGTGCAGATTCTTCATTCAACATTTCAGTTCAAAAGGCTACAAAAATCTGTTTGGTTCACTGAAGCATGAATTACGGTAAGTTAAAATGCCAGACTGACGTTGCTATACCTTAGAAGATATTCAAATGCTTAGGGAAATTGCTGTGTTAGAGTTATCTCTTTGGACCTATCTTTCCCCCAAAACATTGAAGAACAGACTGTGAAGGGAATTCCACATCCTTGAAGATTTCTGTGGCTGCTATTGCACGCAAATCAGATTTATGGAGGTGGGAAGTGCCCTGATGGAATTAAAAGACTAACCACAGAGGCCCTCGATGAGATGGATTGACCATGGCTGCAACAATGGCTCAAACATGATGGTCCTGAGGATGGTGGAGAACTAGTCATGTTTCTTTCTGTTGTCTGTGAGATGGCACGAGTCAGAAACCACTCCACGGCACCAAACCACCACCGTGACTACAATGGGGCTGAAAGGACCCTGAGGTGGTAAGAGCCAAGTGGCAGCAATTCATCAACACAGACAAGGTAGGTGCAGTTACTGTAATGGATTGTAGCGTCAAAGCCAAAATCAGAATAGCATGGCTTGTAGAGGCTTGTGGCATGATGTCTCTAGGAGTGAAATTGATAAGAAACCTACTAACTCTGTACTTGATATGAAAAAGCAAAAGAATTCTAGGTCAAGGAAAGGGCAATCTAACTGCAATCGCCAGAATAGAGCTAGCAACAGCCCCTCAATTAATTCCCACACTTGATCCCGTTCACATATCCCTTGAATGAAGGGGAAGTTGGATCCCTTGGAGGAAGAAGTCCAACACTGCCAAATATTTATCCTGTTAATCTTTTCCCATCCTTCCCCAAAGGGACCTACAACCTTTTGCGGGAATGACTGTCAATTGAAGAAAAGAAAATAATTAGATTAGGGGGATTCCTGGACAATGGCTTTGAGCTGAGACTGATTCCAGAAGACTCAAAACGCCACTGCGACCCACCAGGAAGGGCAGGGGCACATGGAAGCCTCAGCTGAAGTCTATCACAGTGGGTCCTGTGAGCCCCCACGTGTTGTATTAAAGAATGTTCTCGATGTTACCTCTAGAATCCAACATCCATTGCAATGGCAACACAGAACTCACTGACAAAAGTCATGATTAAAAGATTTATTAAGGAATTTAATAAGTTGTAATGCCAATGAGAAATGCTAAGGGTTGAGCTGTTTATCAGCATATATTACAAAGTCCTTTCGGGTCTGGTAATAAATGCCCGAAGGGGCATTACCACTCTGCTGTAAGCCTCAATGCAAAGGTATTCAAGCTCTATGGGTCAGCAAACCCAGCTGCCTGAATTAAGTGACCACAGGTACCCCACTCCGGTGAGCCTCGGTACGAAGACACCCAGCTCCACTTTGTTGGGACGGCAAGCCCAGCTTCCCCAATTAAGTGCCCAGAGGCATCCCATTCCACAAGCCAGCCTCCTGCACAAAAGCACTCAGCTTTACTTGCCCCGTGGGTTGGGAAGTCCACCACTCTGTTCCATGCTCTGGATCCTGGTTCAGCTGCTGCTCCTCTGATGTGGTAGCTGTCCTCTGGACCCCGGAGGCTCACTGTGCTCCAGAAGATGAGCCCCTCTCCTGGCTCTTCCTGGTGATGCGATCCCTTCTCCTGCTCCTCAGAGGGCTCATTTTATAAACAGCAGGATGGCACTCCAGGGAATCCTGTTCATAATTGCTCAAAGGTGAATCCTATCCGTATTTTCCCCGCCCTCCTTAAAAAGGTCATTGGATATAGTTAGCTAGGAGAGCCACATTAAATCATTCACTGCCCCTGCAGTCCTGCCCTTGCAAACTCATCCTCCCGTGACCTCCCTAGTTTAAGAATGCACACTTGGAATAGACACACTCAGAAACTGGCAAAATTCCCACACTGGATCCCTGACATATGCAGTGAGAGATATTATGGTAAGAAAAGTCAAGGGCAAATCACTCAAACTACTTCCGTGTAGGAAAAACCGAAAGCAATACTGCATTTTGCAGGGCTTGTCGCGATGTCAAGGATCCAAGGGTGGTGATTCCCCCCACATACCTATTGAACTGGCCTGTAAGGCCTGTCTAAAGAATGCCTGGATCATGGGAAATGGCAGTGCATTATCATAAACGTAAGTCGGCGGTAACTCTGATTGCACCTGCTATTCCAGATGTGATTTTATTGCTTGAGCAATGAAGCCATCTGCGATACTTGGTGTCCAGTTATTGATTTTGTCATTGCTCCTTTCCCCCCTCAATTTTGGTTTGAAAGGAACACCAGAAGTGGTCTGCTGTCTGCTGGGAAGGCCAGCAATTCACTTTCACTCTGTGGTTGACTCTCCGGTCCCATCTCCTAATTTAGTCAGCGGAGACGTTGACCACCTTCCCTTCTACAAGATGCCATCGATGAGATTGCTGGGTCGAGTAAGAAGGAAGTATCAATGATGCTAAACTCCTGGGGAAGACATTTGCGTTCTAAGAAGTCCAAAGTTAATCTGAGAAAAATCCAGGTGTCTTTTACTGGTGCGGGGCGTGTCAAGGTACTTCTACTAAAAAGGATACGTTATCGTATTTTGATTCTTCTACAAGAATAAAGGTGGTGCTCCACACCTGGTGGACATCTCTGTGTTTGGGAGGCAACATAACCTTCATTTGGATGTGCTGCTGTAGTTAATGATCAAGTAACTCCCAAGGCTCCTGCTTCCGAGTGAGGCCCAGGACGGAGTGCTGCAACAGGCCGGGCTGGTTTACCTTTGTCACTTGGGCCTCAGGATCTGGCTGATCCAATGGTCCTTGAAGTGGCTTGGCAGATGGCTCGGAGTCCTTGGCAGGCCTGTATTGGTGAATTGTGGCAAAGACCTTGAAGATTTCAGAGCAAAGCTCTGCCGTCATCTGCAGATAACAAACCTCCTTTGGAAAAATGGGGTTTTTTTGCTTGTTGTTGGATGCCAAGAGAGACTTAACCACGGGCCACCAAGTCACCACATGGCCTGCCCTTCCCATTATAAATGGGGTGCTCTTTGGCCCACAGAATCATAAAACTGGACATGAACAGATGGACTCCATCAACCAATGGAAGTGGGATAGGCAAGACCAGTCTCAAGTAGCACACGTTGAATGAGGAAGTGACCCCAACAGGATCCCCCTGAAGGACAGTGGCAAAAAGAAATCTTCCCAATGGATGGAACGCTGAGCAGTGGACTAGGTTCCGTTTACTTGAAAGGAGAGATGGCCAATTGCGTGTTCATATGCTAATTCGTGGGCTGTGGCTAACGCTTTGACTAGATAGGAAAATGGTGACAAGGTCGTATGGGGAAAAAAAGGAAAGATATTTGTGTCTCACCAAAGGGTGACGTCAGCAGAGAAGGCTTTTAACAACCAAGTGGATGGGATGATGCAGCCTGTGGGTCCCAGGAAGCGTCTTTTCACAGTCACGCTTGTCATTGCCCAATGGGCTCATGAAAACACTGCCTAGCACAGCAGGAATGGAGGTTATGCATAGATTCAGCAAAGTGGACTTTCAATCACCAAATCCGCCAAGGCTACTGCCACTGCTGAGTGCCCGATGTGCCAGCAGCAAAGATCAGAACTGAGCTTCTAATATGGCAGTAGTGGTAGTTGTGAGCCCCAGGGCAATCAGCCAACAACCTAGTGGCAGGTGGGTCACACAGGGCCATTTCCATCAGGGAAAGAGCAATGGTTTTTATTTGTCTATTTTCTTTTCTTAATAATTTTGTTGGCGTATACATCATATATCATACAATTTAATCATTCAATCATGCTAAGAAGATTTGTGCAATCATCACCACAATCAATTGCAGAACATTTTCTTTGGACTCAATCCTTGTTAGCTCCCTATTTCCCCCATCCTCCCCAGCATGCCTCTAGACCAGTGGTTCTCAACCTTCCTCATGCCGCGACCCTTTCATACAGTTCCTCGTGTTGTGGTGACCCCCAACCATAAAATTATTTTCGTTGCTACTTCATAACTGTAATTTTGCTACTGTTATGAATCGGGCGA
>NW_022103928.1:30758646-30764090 GCF_000313985.2 Echinops telfairi | reverse complement strand
GGGGAGGGAGGGGGAAAAATGAGGACCTAATGTCGGGGGTTTAAATGGAGAGAAAATGTTTTGAGAAACGATGTACAAATGCTCTTTACACAATTGATGTGTGTATGGATTGGGATAACAGTTGTATGAGCCCCTAATAAAATGTTAAAAAAGAAAAAAAAGAATAGGGGAAATATGGTAATCTCAAGCCACCATTCACTGAGCCCTCTAAAAGCAAGAGCTCTGAACCAAAGTCCAATGATTGCCAATTTCATAACGTTGGGACAGCAGTCACTGGCTTCTTCTCACCCTAGGCCGCTTCAGCCGTAAGTCTAAAAGAGTATCTATATATTGGTTCTTAAATCTGCTGTAGGTGCATTTGAAGTGACTCCCTGTTCATTGTGTGGGGTTCTGGGTGCAAGGGCAATGTTTTGTTCTCAGTGGGAGAACATTACCATTCATGGACTTACACGATGTGTTATCCCCATCCTGGTTTCACCTACAGCCTTACCTTGGATCCAGGAACTTGCTTCACCGCCAATGAAGTGCACTAGTTGGGCCCAGACTCACAGAATTTACTCGTCTTACTGTGTCTCCACCAGCCAGAAGCACCTGACTTGATAGAATAATGGAATGACATTTTGAAGCACAAGTGCCAAGTAGGTGGAAATACCTTACAGGGTTGACAAAAAGTTCTCTAGGAAGTTGAAAATTCTATAACCCAGCATCCAGTATATGGTGCCATTTCTCCCACAGCCGGGATTCATGGGGCCAGGAATCAAGGGATGGAAACGAGAGTAGCACCCCTCGTTATTATGTCTAATGAACCACTCACACCATTGTTGCTTCTTGTCTCCTCAGTCCAAGGCTCTGGTTTTCTGAGCCTGCAAGATGTCTTAGTTCCACGGGAAGGGATGCTCCCAACACAACACCAATTACATTGAATTGGAAGTTAAGAACGCCACCCAGTTACTTTGGTCTCCTCGTACCTCTGGATGAACAGGCAAAGAATGATGTTTCCATATTGACGTGTTATTATCCTGGTGTTATTATTGACTGATTATCAATAGGATTGATACTACATAGGAGAGGTAAAGAAAACTTGTCTATAATTCCTTCCAGCATCTCTCACTGCTACCATGCCCTGTGATTAAAGTCCATGGAACTACAGCAACTCAATTCTAACATTCATGGCCCAGAATCTTCAGGAATGAAGGTTGGGGGTCACCTCACCAGACAAAGAGCTGCAACCAGTTGAGATGCTTGCTAAGGGAAAAGGAATACAGGATAGGTGAGGAAACAAGCTAGTCCTAAATAACAGTTACGGCCATGTGACCAGTTGCAGATATAAGAACTGTACTTGATTTTAGTATTTCTCCCTTGATTTATGTGTATGTATGCATGGGTATATTGCTTTTAATAGAATATAAAATGTAAATAGGCTTGGTGTGTTTTTGTTTGTACATATGTTCATTGCCTCCTGTTAGGTACAAGTAGGACTGTATAATTGCCTTCATTTAGAGATTATGTATGATTTAAGGAGATGTATACAGGTGTCATGTTGACAAGAAATGGACTGTGATGGTTAAGGCTCAGCCATCACCTTGGCCGGGCCATGATTCTCGGTGATTTGGCAGATACTAGGCAATCATTCTTCATTTTGTGATCTGATGTGAGCAGCCAATGAGTTGAACTAGAGCTGAGTGGTGACAGTACTAATGGTGATAGTGGCAGCAATGATGGCGATAGCAGAGAAAGCTCTAGTGTTTATGATGGTACTAAGTTGCAATGGTAGGACTGGGGGAAGGGATGGAGGTAGTGGTGATATAATGTGGAAGTAGGGATAAGATGGTAATGGGTTTGATAGTGATTGAGAGGATGGTGGTGGCCATGATGGCACTGATGATGGTGACCATGGTGGTAATGATGATAATAGAGATGATTGTGGTGATGCTAATGATGTTACCTATTTCTCTCCATAATAATGTGGCCATTTACTTGATCAGATTCACCCAACCATCAAGACCCGAGGGAGTGAATCTGTTTCAATGGTAGCAACCTGCAGGGACCATCCATTAATACCGGGAGATTTCTAAGGTATCCAGCCTTCCCACAGGTGTTCTGCTTTTAGTTCTTCTGTGACCGGCTTGAATCCATGTGCTGTAACGCCACCCCTCTGTTAACTTACAACAGCTAGAATTGGTCTTTGTTCCTTGTAACTCTGCTCGGAATGACCTGAGAGGAGCATAGACTCGACTAAGATGGAACCAATCCCGCTATGCTCTCACCGTTGCTCGTTCTTTCTCCTTTCGTTGGTCTCTGAGTAGCCTTGGATCTCGCTCTCTCTCTCTCTGCTCACTACC
This sequence comes from Echinops telfairi, assembly GCF_000313985.2. Lineage (NCBI taxonomy): Eukaryota > Metazoa > Chordata > Mammalia > Afrosoricida > Tenrecidae > Echinops > Echinops telfairi. The sequence continues at coordinate 30,761,748 of NW_022103928.1, read as the reverse complement.
TTAGTGACCTCATACACTCTCATGTATTTAAATGCCATTTGTTTATACTGATTAAGCTCAAATTTTCCATTCCTACGCTGACATTTTTTTCTGTTCCCATACTCATGTCTCCGATGACTTGCTGGACATCTCTTGTCTGGCTGCCTCACATGGGTCTCAGACATCACATACCCCAAAGGACTCCTGCATTTCCTCCACACATATGAGGGCAACTCCAAAGTATTGGTACTAGGATTCCAGTTCACATCTGGACAGGTATTTTCTACACAAAATATATTGGACCACGTCTCTGTGATCAGTGGGTGTCTGCAGACAAGTTCTCTCAACACAACTGTCTTAGTCTTGTGACTAAGACCCAAACTCCCTGCTATCAGTCAGTCGATTCTGGTTCATAGCAACCCGACAGGACAGAGTAGAACCACACCTGTGGGTTTCTGAGACCGTAAGCTTTTACGGAGCAGCTGGTGGTTTCGAACTGCTGACCTAGTTAATAGCCAAGCTCCTAACCCACTACACACCAGGGATCCTTCAGTCTTGTTAAGTGCTGGTGAGTCAGTTCCAGCTCCTAGCGAGCCTGTGTGTAGCGGAACGAACCACTGCCTACGCCTGCGCCGTCCTCACAGTCATTCTTCTGTTTGAGTCTATTGCTGCAGCCACCGTATCAATCAGTCTTGTCGACAGTCTTCTACTTTTCCCCTGGCCCTCTACTTGACCAACTACGATGTCCCTTTCCAGGGACTGGTCTTTCTTGACAGCATGTCCAAAGTACGTAAGACCAAGTCTTGTCATCCTTGCCTATAAGGGACATTCTGGCTGTACTTCTTCCCAAACAGATCTGTTTGTTAGATGAGCAGGCCATGGTATTTTTAATATTCTTCCCCAGCAGCCTAATTCAAACACATGGATTCTTCTTCAGTCTTCTTTATTTGATACCCAACTTTCATATGCCTTTGAGGCAACTGAAAATACTACGGCTCACCTTCATCCTCAAAGTAGCAACCTTACTTTTCCAGCACTTTAAAGAGGATTTGTGCAGCAGATTTACCCAATGCAATACTGTGCCATTCAATTTCTTGAGGGTTTCTTCCATGAGCATTGCTTGTGGATCCAAGCAAGATGAAATCTTGGACAACTTCAATCTGTTCTCCATTTATCATATTACCTACAGATCCAGAAGTGAAGATTTTTCTTTTCTTTACATTGAGTCCTCATCCATATCGAAGGCTGCAATCTTTGATCTTTATCAGCAAGTGCTTCAAATCCTCCTCACTTGCAGCAAGCAAGGTTGTATCATCTGCATATCTCAGGTTGTTAAACGCCTTCCTCCATATACACTGGTACAGCTAGGAACTGGAAATACAGGGAATCCAGGAAAGATGATCCCTTCAGGACCAGTGGTGAGAGAGACGATACTGGGAGGGTGGAGGGAATGTGGGGGGACCCGATGACAAGGATCTACATATAACCTCCTCCCTGGGAGACAGACAACAGAAAAGTGGGTGAAGGGAGATGTCGGACAGTGTAAGATATGACAAATAATAATAATTTGTAAGTTATCAAGGGTTCATGAGGGAGGGGGAGCGGGGTGAGAGGGGTAAAAATGAGGAGCTGATACTCAAGTGGAAAGCAAATGTTTTGAGAATGATGAGGGCAACAAATGTGCTTGACACCGTGGATGGATGGATGGATTGTGATAAGAGTTGTATGAGTCCCCAATAAAATGATTTTTTTCAAAAAGCCTTCCTCTAATCTTCATGCCACATTCTTTGTCATATAAAGCTAACTTCTCTGATTATTTGCTCACCAGATAGATTGCCATAGGTGTTTATGGTGAAAGAATCCTACTACACACCTTTCCAGATTTGATACCATAAATATTCTCTTGCTCTGCTTGCACAGCTACCTCTTGATCCATGTACACATTCTACATGAGCACAATGAGGTGTTCTAAAATTCCCTTTCTTCTCAAAACTATCCATAGTTTTCTATGGTGTACAAAGCAGAATGCCTTTGCATAGTTAAGTAAATTTTTGGGTGTGTGTGTGTGTATCTTTTCTGCTTTCAACCAAGATTCTTGACTTTCAACAATGAGATCCCTTGTTTCACATCCTCTTTAAATCCAGCCTAAGCCTGACAGCCCCCTGCCAATGCACTGCTGCAACCATCATTGAATGATCCTCAGCAAAATTTTACTTGCATGTGATCATCAGTGATATTGTTCTATAATTTGAACATTCTGCTGAGTCACCTTTCTTGGAATGATTCAAAATATGGATCTCTTCCCGTCAGTTCCCCAAGGGGCTGTCTTCTGAATGTCCTGGCAGAGACGAGTGAGGGCTTCCAGTGCTTCATCAGCTTGTTGAAGCATTTCAGTTGGTGTTTTATCAATTCTTGGAGAATGCTTTCAGTGCAGCTTTAACTTCTTCCTTCAGTGCCATTGGTTGTATAACATGTGCTGCCTCCTGAAGTGGATGAATATCACCTAGTTCTTTCTGTACAGTGACTCTGTGTATGCTTTCCAGCTTCCTTGGATGCCTCTTGCCTCATGCAATATTTTGCCCACAGAATCTTTAAATATTGCAACTGGAGGCTTGAATATTTTCTTGAGCTGTTTTAGTTTAAGATATCCTGAACATGGTCTTCCTTTTCAGTTTTCTAACACCTGGTTTTTACACATTTCATTATACAGCATTAGTTTGTCTCCATAAGATGCCCTTTGAAACTTTCCTCTTTTTAAAACAGCTTTATTGGTGCTTCATCCACATATCACATAATTCAATAGTTCAACCATCTCAAGAAGAGTTGTACAATCTTTACCACAATCAATTTTAGAGCTTTTTCTTTTTCTCCGTACTCATTGTTATTCACGTATTTTTTCAATTTTGTCAAAAATATACACATCAAGTCATTCACCCATTCAACAACTTCTATATATAATTCATACAACCATTATTGTTATCCCTCTCCAAATTGCTCCACCACCATTAAAACAAACTCAATGGCCTTTAAGCAAAAACTCTGACTGGTAACCATAGGCCGTCTGGTTTCTTTCTTTCTTTTTTTTTAGTAGTTTTCTTTATATAATATTCAGATATCATACGC
>NW_022103928.1:30753797-30758445 GCF_000313985.2 Echinops telfairi | reverse complement strand
AGAAAGAAGAAAATAATAATACAAAGAATAAGACATAGAAAAAACACCAATAATATTTTTAAAGCCAGAGAAGAAATGTCTTTCTTAGAATAATGGAGAAATATTTGGGATGGGTCAAGAGAGGTCAACTGACCAAGTATCATATTGTACCATGGTTCACCATAATCAAGTTTCCAATAATCTCTGTCTGAGAGTAAAACTGTTCGAGTCCCTCACCTGTGCCTAATGGTGATATGCCAGACGCAATCCTACCAGACACTCGGGCAGATGGATTTTGGGTTCCCGTCATCCTCCGTAGCCTTCTGTAAAGTGGATTTAGGCTCTACTTTCCCCTTCACTATATTTGGATTTTGTTATTTTCGTCTTGGAATCATACAGGCTGGTGTACTTCTGTGTAGATTTAGTTGACGCCTCACTTGCCCTTTGAAACGCTCTGTTCAGTTCACTTACTCCATCGGTTCTTCCATTTGCTGTAGCTACTCTACGATGAAGAGCAAGTTCAGTCTCTTCTGACACCCACCTTATCTCTTCTGTCTTTTCAATGCCATTTGCTGTCTTCGTGTGTGATGTTCTTGATGTCGTCCCACAGCTCATAGGTCTTCAGTCATCAGGGTCCACATTTGTTCTTGAGATGGCCGCAAAATTCAGGTGGGATAGACTCAAGATCGTATGTTAGCTCCCCTGGACTTGTTTTAATGTTCTTCATCTTCAACCTGAACTTACAGATGAGCAATTGACGATCTGTTCCACAGTCAGCCTCTGGCCTCTGTTTAGCTGCTGATATTGAGCTTCTTCATTGTCTCACCCCACAGATGTAGTCAATTTGATTTCTGTGTCTTCCCTCTGAAGAAGCCTGTGTCTAGTGTCTCCTTTGTGTTGCTGAAAAAATGTATTTGGGATGAAGCAGTCCTTTGTCTTGCAAAATTCTATCCTGCGATCTCCAGCTTCATTTCTATCACCAAGTCCATATTTTCCAACTGCTGTTCCTTCCTCTGTTTCCAACTGATGCATTTCACTCGCCGATAATTATCGATGCATCTTGATTGCATGTTTGCTCAATTTCTGACGGAAGACATTGGTAGAATTCTTCATCACTAGCTTTAGTGGTTGGTGCACACATTTGAATAATAGTGTCACTGATTGGATTTCCTTGAAGGCAGGTAGGTATAATCCGTTCACAGAGAGCATTGTACTTCAAGATAGAGCTTGCCTTTTACTTTTTAATGAAGCATGCAAAACCATTCCTCTTGATTATGTCATTCCCAGCATAGCAAACCATGAGATTTTTCTGATTCAAAATGGCCAATACTAGTCCATTTTGCCTCACTCAAGCCTAGGATGTTGATCTTTATGCATTCCAGTTCATGTTGGACAACTTGCAATTTTTCTAGTTTTCCACTTTGTGTATTCCAAGTTCCAATTGGCAGTTGTTCCTTCTCACTTTGGGTCATGCCCCATCAGCAATGAAGGTCCTGACAGCTTTACTCCGTCTGTCACGACGGTCAACTTTGTGAAGGCAGTTCTTCTTCAGTCATCTTTCGAGTGGCTTTGAACTTGAGGGGTTCATTTTCTGACAATGTTCTGCTGCTATTCGTAAGGTTCTCAGGGGCTCAATCCTCTGCAGTGGATAGCCCACTCCTTCCTCATAGTCTGTTCTTGGTCTGGAAGCTCTGCCGGAGCCTGTTGACTTCAGCTGACCCAGCTGATATTTGAAATATCAACAATGACATGACTTCCAGCATCACAGCAACACACAAGCCACCACACTCTAGCGCAGACAGACGGTGCTTGTTGGGGCGTCTCAAGAGCAGTGGCTTCCGGGGAGATCTACTGGGCGAAGCACATTTAAGGCAGAGACGTCATATCAGATTAGGAAGAGGGTCTTGGGGAACTCCAGAGAGTAACCTTGATGGATGTCCTTAAAGGACACAGAAAGATCATGGGGGCTTATTAGGAAACAATTGAAGAAAATTAAAAATTACAACCTGCACCTGATAGGCCACTAAAAAATGTAATGACTATTTCTATAATGAAATGTAAATTCAAAGCCAATATGGAAATCAGTCTCTTGAAATTGATGTTGTTGCCTTTCTTTTGGTAAGGGACTCCTTCACGAGCCCCCGGCTCCAGGCCCATTGGGGTGGGGTTGGGGGAGAGCCACGATGTAGTCATAGCTGTGGGGAGGGGGAAACGTGGCAGGGATCCTTGGCGCCCCGGATTTATCCCCTTTGGTCATACAAAAGAAACCTCCACTCAGAAGCCCCTTCCTCAAATGCCTCCTTTGGCCTGGGCCAACCCTGTGCTGAGCAAGTTGAGGAGGTGTTGGAAACTGCTCTCATCCAGCTAGACCCAGACCAGGACAACTTGAATGCCAAGGAGAAGCCAAGGAGCCTCTGGGCACTCTAGCCACATTGAAGCAAGGACAGTGGACCTTGAATTGATGGGGAAGAAGTAGAATATTCTCGGGGTTGGCAGTGCCTGGTCAGGGAACTGGTAGTGAGCAGGTGTATGTGGTATGGCAAGAGTTCAGGGCGACAATAGACAGATGGAGTGTCTATAGGGAAGGCGGCTGGTATTCTCATTACTACCCTAGAATCTCACAACCCCAGGGGTTTCCTGACCGGCAGCTTGGGTGACCGCAGGCATAACCACGGCGCCTGGGGGCTCAAGTGCCTGGCGATACCAGGTTCCTGCTCTGGGTGTGTGTCAGCGAAGTGTGGTTGGTGGGTAGGCAGATCCAGCCCAACGCTGCCCAGCACCTATGCCTCTCAAGTCCTGTGGGGGGACTCCCATCCCCCTAGCTATGCCCCACCCAGCCAGAATGCCATCAAAGGGATAGAGCCAGGCCTAAGAATACCGCAGAGATACCACCTGAGGTCATCTTCAACCTTGAGCGGCCCTGTGGGCTTGTGGTGGCAGTCTGATCATGTCCTGGGACACCCACCAGGGACCAGCGATGCTTAAACTCCATCCTATCCTGAGATGAGAACTGAGCCCTTTCTGGGGACCAGCGGTCCTCCAGGCCAGTTCTTCGGGCTGTGCCCAGATCACTCACTGGGCGAAATCACAGAGGGGGCAGCTCCTCTGACAGATGCTATACCCTAGCTCAGGCAGTGGGGCCACGGACATGGCCTTGGGCCGTGAGGGTGCTGGGCTTGTTCCATGACCAGAAGAGGAGCGTTTTAATAGGTGAAGAAAGTGGGTCTCAGAGGAAAAGACAAGTCTGAGATCCCTCAGCAAGTTGGGGTGAGCAGATCCTGAATCCCACCAACCTCCCTTGCTAAGCCTCTTCCCAACTACCCCCTGAATATCAACCCCTTTAGGTCCTACCACAAAGCTACTGCCATATCAGTCTCCCCTTCTGGTCTGGGTCCTTTGTTCTGGACTGTTGACAAAATACACTCTCTGACCCACTGGGATCCCCTTTCGAGGGGTAGGTCTTAGAGCCCAGGGGGTGACCTAGGTATCTAACACATGAATGCCCCTCCCCGCGCAGTCCGGAGAATGGTCCTTCCAGGCAGAGGAGAGGAGGCGCCTCTCTCTGATGTCAAGTAGTAGGCAGAATGATGGTCCCCAAAGAGGTCCATGTCCTGGTCCCTAGCACCTGTGAATATGAACCTCACGTGGCAACTCTTCAGAGAGGATTAAGCTAAGGAACTTGAGATGGGAAGGTTATCTTGGATCATCTGGGTGGGCCCAAGGGATCCATATAAAATCCAGCTAAGAGGGTCATAGCCAAACAAAAGAGACCAGCAGATGACACCTGTTGACCTCGAAGATGGGACCAGGAGCCAAGGAAAACAGGTGACCCTAGAAGCTGGAAAAGACAAGGAACTAGGTTTTCCCGTAGTCTTCCAAAGGAACACCGTCTTGCTGACACCTCGATTTTAGCTCATTATGATCCATTTTGAACTACCGGCCCCATCACTGTAAGAAAATAAATTGTGTTGTTTCAAGGCACACAGTTGGTGGCAACTTTTTAAATAATGTGTTAGCATTCTTTAGAGACTAAGAACTGACTGTTTTACTTACAGATGTCGTCGGTAGGTGTCATTGAGCCGGCTCTGATGCACAGTGACCCTGCGGACAACAGACTGGGATGCTGCTAGTCCTGCATCACAGCTATTCTTGTGTTTGAGCCCATCCTTGCAGCCTCTGTGTCGATCCATTTTATTGGGGCTCATGCACCTTTCCCCTGCACCCCTACTTTAACAAGTATGATGTCTTTCTCCAGGAATGGGTCTCCCCTGGCAACATAACCAAGATAGTTGAGACAGAGTCTGACTGTCCTTGCCTCTAAGGAGCATTCTGTCTGCACTTCTTCTGAGACAGGTTTGTCTGTTCTTTGACCAGCCATCGCACTTTCAGTAACCTTCACCAGCATCATCATTCAAAGGCATCGGTTTTTCTTTGGTCTTCCTTATTCAATGTCCGACTTTCCCATGCCTATGAGGCCATTGAACATTGGGTCAGGGGCACCTTAGTCCTCAAAGTACCAACCTTGTTTTTCAACCCTTCAAAGAGGGCTCATATCGTGGATTTAGACCTTTCTTTGGAATGATACAGATAGAATCCTCTTCCAGTCAGTGGCCCAAGTAGCTGTCTTTCAAATTTCCTGGCACAGATGAGTGGATGCTTCCAATGGCTT
>NW_022103928.1:30750722-30752227 GCF_000313985.2 Echinops telfairi | reverse complement strand
ATTGCATCAGGGAGGTGAACATACAATGATATGATTTTTTGTTCTTTGATGCCTGATAACTGATCCCTTCAGCACCTCATGATCACACAGGCTGGTGTGCTTCTTCCATGTGGGCTTTGTTGCTTCTCAGCTAGGTGGCGGCTTGTCTACCGGTACCATTGGTTCTTGATGCTATGCGACTTCTAGAAATGGATGGATATTGACTAGTTCCTTTTGGGTATTCTTTCTATCTTCTTTGGATGCTTCCTGCATCATTCAATGTTTTGCCCAAAGAATTTTCCAGTATTGCAACTGGAGGCTCGAATTTTTCCCTGAGTTCTTTCAGTTTAAGATATCCTGATTAAAAAAAAACAAAAGATATCCTGATCATGTTCTTCCGTTTTGTTTTTGTTTTTAACTCCTGGTGTTTGCATGTTTCATCATAAGACGTTAGTATATCTTCTTGAGCTGCTCTTTCAAATGTTCTGTTCAGCTCTTTGACTTCATTTCTTCCAGCTGCGTTAGCTTCTCTACAATGAAGAACAAGTTCCACAGTTTCTTCTGGCAGCCACGCTGGTCTTTCCATTCTCTTCTGTCTTTTCGATGACATTTGGCTCTCTTCAGGCCTGATGTCCTGCTGTCCTCCCATAGCTCATCAGGTCTCCTGCCATCAGTGTCCAACGTGTCAAACCTGTTCTTGACATGTTCTCAGAATTCGGATGGGACCGACTCCACGCTGTGTTTTGGTTTTTATCTACTTGTTTTGAATTTCTTCAGCTTCCATTTGAACTTCCATAGGAGCAATTGATGATCTGTTCCACAATCAGCCCTTGGCCTCTTTTTAGCTATTGATATGGAACCTCTCCATTTGCTCTTTCCACTGATGTAGTCAATTCGATCTCTGTATATCCCGTCTGGAAAAGCCCATGTGTAGAGTGTCCTTTGTGTTGTTGAAAACACTCATTTGGGATGAAGAAGTGCTTTGTCTTGCAAAATTCTAGCATGCGCTCTCCAGCTTCATTTCTATAGCCACGTCTATTTTCCAACTACTATTCTTTCCTCTTTGTTTCCAATCTTATCATTGCAGTCATCAATAATTATCAATGTATCTTGGTTGCATATGTAATGAATTTTAGCCTGAAGATTGTAAAAATTTTCAATTTCCTCATCACTAGCTATAGTGATTGGTGCGCACATTTGAATAATAGTTGTAGTGACTGGATTTCCTTGCATGTGAATAGATGTTATCCTATCACAGATGGAATTGTACTTCAAAATAGACCTTGAATTGTTCTTTTTGGCAACGAATGCGATGCCATTCAGCTTACAGGTGTCATTCCCAGAATAGTCAACCATATGATTTTCTGATTCAAATAACCAATACCAGTCCATTTCAGCTCACTAATGCCTAGGATATAGATCTTTATGCGCTCCATTTTATGTTTTCCCCACACCACCTTTAAAGGAACTAATGCAGACAGCCTACCATCCCATAGTTCAATCATATCAAGCAGTGTTGTGCAGTC
>NW_022103928.1:30744945-30749239 GCF_000313985.2 Echinops telfairi | reverse complement strand
ATATACATACATAGAGAGAGGATATTTATAAATTACAAACATATATATAATGAAGAGTGAGGGAGTTCTGGGAAAATGTATCGTTATTGTTATTGTCTAGAGGCAGATTACATCATAAGGAAATTCCCTCTTTTCTCTTAAAGCCTTCAACTAAATGGTGAATCTCACCTACGCTATGAAGTGTAGTCTTCATTACATAAAGCCAACTAATTTAATCACACCCAACTACTTCATATCAGAATTTAAACTAGTATTTGACCAAATAGCTGGGCACTATACCCTTGCCAAACTGACATATAAAATAAACTATCATTGCCCATATGCAACTGCTTAAACCATAGACAATCTCAATAAAGGTAGTAACAAGATGCTGTTGTTGTGTGTCACTGCGGAAGCTCTGACACATAGCAATCCTGTAGGACAGAGGAGAATTGCCCTCAAAGGTTTGATGCTGTAATCTTTATGGAAATACATTGCCAGGTCTCTTCTCCCTTGGAACCACTGGGTAAATAGGAAGCACTGGCCTTTTAATTCACAGCTGAGTGCTAAAGCAAGGTGCCACCAGGGCTCCTGCGGCGTCCTACTTCTACCTAACTTGATACAACTGTTCTGCATACAGCCAAAAGCACACTAATCTGTTGTCCCAGGTGATGTGAAGTTAATATATCTTAAGTATACTATAAATGATGGCAGAAGATAAGGAAGAAAAACATACGAAGCCTTGGCAGTGTCATGGTTAGTGAGCAGCTGCGAACTGAAAGGTTGGCAGTTCGAACTCCTCAACTCCTCCATGCTTCTGTCAAGATCATACCCTCCGATCCTCTGCCAGGATCGACTAGATGACCCACCCACAAATGTATTTATGACAAAGCAAAGAAGAAATATTGGTTCACAATAAAAAGCTTTTTAATGAAAAGATAATGGTACTTTCCCACAACATTTTTGAAGTGCCCCTGATACAAGCATTCCCTAGATTACAACAGTTCTATTTCTACGTCTATCTTTTTTAAAAATCAGTTTATTGAGGGCTCTTACCGCTCATATTACAATCCAAACACACATCCATTGTGTCAAGCACATTTGTACATTTGTTACCATCATCATTTTCAAAACATTTTCTTTCTACTTGAGCTCTTGGTATCAACTCCTCATTTCCCCCCCCCATCCCCTTTCCCCCTCCATGAACCCTTGATAATTTATAAATTATTATTATTTTGTCATATCTTACCAACCACTGTCTCCCTTCACCCACTTTTCTGTTGTCCATCCCCCCGGGAAGGGGTTATATGTAGATCATTGTGATCGGTTCCCCCTTTCTCCCCCCACCTTTCCCTTCCCCTCCTGGTATGGTTACTTTCATTATTGGTCCTGAGGGGTTTATCTCCCCTGGATTCCCTGTGGTTCTAGCTCTAATCTGTACCATGTACATGCTCTGGTATAGCCAGATTTGTAAAGTAGAATTGGGATCATGATAGTGTGGGAGAGGAAGCATTAAAGAACTAGAGGAAAGTTATATGTTTCATTGGTGCTACACTGCACCCTGACTGGCTCACCCCTTCCTTTGACCCTTCTGTAAGGGGGTGTCCAATTGACTACAGATGGGCTTTGAGTCTCCACTCTGCCCTCCCCCTCATTCACGTTGATATGATTTTTTTTGTTTTGGGTCTTTGATACCTGATACTTGATCCCATTGACACCTTATGATCACACAGGCTGATGTGCTTCTTCCATGTGGACTTTATTGCTTCTCAGCTAGATAGTAGCTTGTTTATCTTTAAGCCTTTAAGACCCCAGACACTATATCTTTTAATAGCCGGGCACCATCAGCTTTCTTCCCCACATTTGCTTATGCACTCGCTTTGTCTTCAGAGAATGTGTCAGGGAAGAAATATTTTTTTTTTAAATAAGAAAATGAAAATCTTTTTATTGAAATATTTTACTAATTACAGTCCTTAGTTCTACAATGGGTCACATAGTCATAGCTGATATTTATGACTACCTTCTTCTACTACCTCTTCCAGTTTTCCTTTGTCCTCACCAAATACCTCAGTGGGTCCTGGTTCTATACCTGGTGGGGTGGCCTGAACCTTCATTTCTGGAGGGTCTGAGCCATTAGCCATATATTGGAATTGGGTGTCTGTAGTTTTTCTTTGCTTTAATCACCAGGCACAATAGTACTAAGAAACACCCTCAGAGGTCTCCTGCATTCCACATGTATTCTTCTTTACCTCCATGTAGAAACACTAGCCTATTACCTAATTATCGAGCTCAATCACATCAGCCAATCTAGTCATTTCCTTCGTTGCTAGTTGATCCAGAGGCAGATGGCGTTCTCGACTTCTGGTCCAATGAACTCAGTGTTGTGAGGTCTGGAAGTGGCACATCTTCCTTTGGAGTGAAAGCCTCTAGACCAGCAGACAATACACTGCAGAGACAGGAAGTAAAAACTGTATCAGTGGGGTAGCTAGGGGAAATAAAAATAGGACAGGTTTGAGGAGCCCCTAAACACATTGTGAGCTAGACCTGCATTAAGTGTCCCTTGGCAACCTGACTTCCATACATCCCCACTCACTGCTGGACAACAGTTATGCTTTGAGTCTTCTGGGATTAGTGTAGTTCACTTGTAACCCCTGAAGAATCTGATTATTCCCCTGCCTCCCAGTGAACAGTCACACTTATAAAGACAATGGATTCTTTGGGGAGGCTGGGAGAAAAGTATGCATTGTTGACAGTGTGGGGCAATCTCTTCAAGAGAATTTAAGGGTTGTGTGTCTGTAAACTCACTTAAGTCTGATAATTGTTTGAGTGACCCTGGCACTGTGTTAGTGATCCAAGTCAGACTTCTATTCGCTTGACCTTGAACTCTTCTACTTATACAGATGAAGGAACTATTTAGTCACTCATGACTACGGAGTCAATGCCAACTCATAGTGACCCTATAGGACAGGGTGGATTTCTGAGACTGTCACTCCCGATGGTGGTAAAAGTCAGTCTTTCTCCTGTGAAGTGGCTGCTGGTTTAGAACTACAGACCTTGCAGATCACAGCCCAAATCATAATCACAACACCATCACTCTTTCCATAGATTTTAATAGCAGGAAGAATGTGAGGGTTAGATTTTTGTGCCCATCTGGCACCTGTAAGAAGATCTGTCTTATCTATCAGGTTGCAGCCTGGTGAGGTCTCAGGGGCGTGTGGCCTATTAACAAGAGAGACACGGAGAATTGAGCTCTCTCTTGCCCTTCACCTTCCTGCTTGACTGGGACCTGTGTCTCGTGGCTGGGGCCAGTGGTTCAGGTGGCCTGCTGACCCTGGGATCGGTAGGTGAACTCACAATTCACGAGACTGCACTCACCAGCCTGTGACCTCCCAGCTTCCTGCTTCGCCTTTCTGCTTCATCAGCCAGCTCTTCATGAGTCTGAGGACCTTCGGCTAGCAGCTGACCTGTGTACTGGAGCTGGACTGGTCTGGCTGATTTCTTGATATAAAGATCTTTCTTATTCATATATCATTGTCACGGGGGTGGTTTCTCTGGAAAACTCAGCCCGATAGTCCAAAACCAAAATAAGCAAACACACGGCTATCGAGTCAATCCGGATGCATGCGCATCCTAGCAGGACCGACCCTGTGGGTTTCTGAGACGACAGATTGTTGTGGGAGTAGGAGGCTTCTTGTTTTTTCTATAGAGGTGGTTTCAAACCACAATGAGCCCCCCAACTCATTATCCCCTCTGCCACTAGGACTCCTCAACATCGAAGCCAAAACCTCCATGCAAATCAACCGTTTTGATTACTGCTTTGAGCACGCTGTCCCTCGTGATAAGCACACCAACCAATGGTGAGTAAGTGCTACCTGTCGGCCCCTGTCACCCCAGGATTCAATCGTCCCCATTGCATTTAGGTTGGCTAATTCTGCCGTGGCAGTTCTCACTGTAATATCTGACGTAAGGAGAAGAGGAATTACATCATCCTTCAAGGGTGCCAGGGCTCCCCTCAAAGTTATTCCTCACAGTATAGGTGAAAGGAAGGTGTGTCCTCTGGGCATTCCCTGAGTGGGTGGGCTTGACGTGAGAAATCCATTCTACTTTGCCAGTTTCTCTAAGCCCGTCAATACCATCTTCTACAATATATCATTTCAACTTCAAGGCTACGTTGGATCCCTATTTCCACCAACCAACCCAACTGTTAGATTCTTTTCGAATACCTAGTGCTGAAATATGGGATGCAGGCTCCCTGCTTAGTGGCCCATGTAAATCAGTTTGGACTGATTCCATTGTGTTTTCCTTCCACCATTAT
>NW_022103928.1:30736481-30744254 GCF_000313985.2 Echinops telfairi | reverse complement strand
TGTTCTATGTCAATCAATGCGATCAGTTCCCCCTTTCTTTCTCCCCCTTTCCCCCCCATTCCCTTTACCCTCATGGTATTGCTACTCCTATTACTGTTCCTGAGGGATTTATCTGTCCTGGATTCCGTGTGTTGAGAGCTCTTCTCTGTACCAATGTACATACTCTGGTCTAATTGAATTTGTAAGGTAGAACAGGGGTCATGATAGTGGGGCAGGGCAAGGGGGAAGCATTAACGAGCTAGAGAAATGTTGTGTGCTTTCTATGCTGCACCCTGGCTGACTTGTGACCCTACTGTGAGGGGATTGGACCTCCCCTTTTAGGGCCTATTGGGACTGGAGTATAAGTATAGGTCTGCAAACAGAGACAGGTGATACGGGTGGATCCTGAGGCTAAAAGTGGTCTCATTCAAGGCATCTACCTCAGGGGAGGTCTTTTCTGGCTCCTCGGGCAAAGCTGGATTAATCCCCTAAGTCTCAGCGGTGTCTCTAGTCCGTGCGTATCTGCCCATGTATCCCCGTTCCAACATTCAGCATTCCAGTTCTTCCAAAGCAATGACTTCCCTTAACCCTCAGACATCTTGTGAGATTGGACACGGAATTGGCATTGTAATTCAGCCACTCCAGGTGTGGCTTTCAGCAACCTCAGTCCTCTGGCTGCAGGTCCTAAGCTTTTCTTGCAAGGTTTTCAGGTTGTTTATGGAATGCTTGAGCTCAGACTTGGGAGCCCTGAGTTCATCCTTTATTCCCCCCTCTGCTTGGCTCAGTAAATGTCATTGTCATCCTATATGTCAGTTTGACAAAAATGTTCTAAGGTAGCAGATTCACAACCACTTGTACCCTGTCTCTCATAAGTATTCAATTATGAGCGTCCAATCGTGGTATTTTGAATATCTTTATGGCCATGGATTACTAGTGTCCTCTTTATTAGTGACAATAGAATCTGTAGTGCCTTGAGTTTAATCCATTTTGGAGCCAATGCCAGAAACCAGAAACCAAGTCACAGAAATTATCTTAAGATACTTTCAGTATCAAATTCTGTTTTAGTATTTTCTCAAGCAACAGAATCAGTATAGAGGGGGAAATGGAGATTTTTTTAAAGGGATTGGCTCAAGTGATCTAACCAAACCAAACTCACTGCCATCAAGTTGATTCCAACTCATAGCGATCCTATAGGATGGGGTAGAACTGCCCCTGTGGGTTTCTCAGACTGTGACTCTCTAATAGAGTAGACAGCTACAGCGTTCTCCCTCGGAGTGGTGGGTGGTTTGAGGGACTGGCAAATCCAGATTGTAGGTTAGGCTGGAGATTCTTGTAGTCTTGTGTGCTCAAATTCAGAGTTCAGGAGGCAGAATGAGAGATTAGATCAGGTCTACTCACATTCTGAAAGTGATCTATTTTGCTTAAGACCAACTCATCTATTGCATGTAACTACTTCCGAGGTGAGACTCGTTTGACTGAGCAACTGGATAACATCGCCTAGCCAAGTGGACACACAAGGTTGCCCATCAGAGGCCAGCAATTGGAAGCTCCTATAGGTTCTTTCCCAAGAAATCCTAAAGAACATAAAGGCTCTGACTTGCAAAAGAGAAGACATTCTAGGAGAGAGAACCCATGTGAGCCAACTGGTAAGGTGTGAGAGTGTGGCCTGTAGGAGCAGAGAGAAGCAGACCTCCACCCTCATTCAGGGCCTCAGATGGGACACGTCTAGCAAGATAGAGAATGAGGCAAGCATGCACCACAGACACCTCCCAACAAAGATGCCAGAGACTTGCCGACACTGAGAGAGGTGATAATCCCCAACCCTCCAACTTCAAAGAGAAGGATCGAGAAGGTGATTTAATACCCACTAGGAGAAGAAGCAGAGAGGAGACAGATGGGTGAATTGTCAAGTAGCTTGATTCATTGAGGCTGCCTTTAACTTTCGTAAGCAGAATTCTCTCCAGACAGCACACCAGTGGCTAGCAATAAGACAGATGAAATGCTTCCCTGTTCCGCATACCTTCCTGGTGACCAGAAGCATGGCCGGCCCCTACTCTTACTCAGTGGTTGGTGGCAACAGATACACACCACACACATACACACTCTGTCCTGCACCCTCTGTACAGCCCCTGCTCTGCATGAGACCAAAGGCTCGTGCTCCTGGGCCAGGTGCTGGGTCCATCACTGCTGTGGCCAGAGGCACATAAGTCCTTCCTTATCAGACCAATAGAACACACAGTGCTGGGTTCCTGTCCATCCTCTGAGGGAAGGGAATGCCTTCCCTAAGGGCCTGAAAGAATTCCTTCTGGAACAAGCACCCTGACCTCAGGCACCATCTGAGCTGCACAAACTACTTCTGGGTCAGGTGCCTAGAGCGCAGGTAACACAAAGGTTACAAGGAATTCCATCTAGGGTGGGTGTAGCACCCTTTCTGGCCCCACCCCCTGAGCGCTGTGGCTGGGAGAAGGTACCAACTCACTGAGTGTTCTGCGCCCCACAGTCTCCTTTCTCTGTGTTTTACTGGTTGTTTTTCCTACTCTTTGCTTTCCCTTAAAAATAAATTCTTTCTTTGACTTTCTTTTCTGTGTTCCTTCTTGTTGTTTCTGTTTTTGTGTATCCTTTCTCTTCTTTCGTTGTCTTCTCTTAGTTTTTTCTTTACTATTCTCTTTTATCTTCTTTATTTCCCCTCCCCATAGTTTTGCTTATGATATTTCATATTTTTCTCTTTTTGTTTTCTATCCATTTTTCTTGTTGTTGTTCACCTACTTTCCAATGCTTGTTTTACAGA
Source organism: Echinops telfairi (assembly GCF_000313985.2). Classification (NCBI taxonomy): domain Eukaryota; kingdom Metazoa; phylum Chordata; class Mammalia; order Afrosoricida; family Tenrecidae; genus Echinops; species Echinops telfairi. Next base: position 30,741,487 of record NW_022103928.1, on the reverse strand, counting down.
TGAAAATAATTTTCACACTTTCTTTTCTTGGTGATTGTTTGTTGTTTCTCTCTCTCCTTCTTGTCCCACCTGATGGGAGACTGAAACTATGCCTACACAGCCCAGACTCATCCATACCCCCTGAAGCTACATCTACCCAGAGAGGGCCACCACCCACTCTTGTACCGTCTGATCATCGAGAGATAGCTGAAAACAGCCCAATGGCCCCACCTGTGCACTATGAACAACTGAGAACTACACACACACTCCCATTTTCTATCGTACCCACTAAAAGACAGGCTAGTGTCATCACCATAAATCACCAGTTAAATACAAATACAATGCCACAGGATGTCAGAGACAACACACAGCATCGGTTGATACAAAGAAAGATGAAGCGTGGCTTAAACAAGTGTCTAATAGAGAGAGCAAGAAGTCCTTTCTCAGGAACATAAGGGACAGGAATCACTTGACAAGGAATTCAAGGAGTGATATTTGGACTCCTTCAGTAGATTTAGAGAAATATTGAGAAAACGAAGGAAATACAGGAGAACTAGAGAAGAATTCCGTAAAACATTGCAAAAACTGACGAAAAAAAAGAAAAGAAAACATAGCAAATAGAAATCCAGAAAATGATTAGTTATAAGATTTCAGGGGAGGAGATGAGCCAGTCAGGGAGCAGTGTAGCAACAATGAAACATACAACTTTCCTCTAGTTCCTAAATGCTTCTTCACTCCACCCCCCCCCCCACTATCAATTCTACCTTACAAATCTGGCTAGACCACAGGATGTACACTGGTACAGATAGGAACTGGAAACACAGGGAATCCAGGGCGGATGATCCCTTCAAGACCAGTGGTGAGAGTGGTGATACCGGGAGGGTGGAGGGAGGGTAGGGTGGAGAGGAGGAACTGATTACAAGGATCTACATATAACCTCCTCCCTGGGGGACACACAACAGAAAAGTGGGTGAAGGGAGACGTTGGACAGTGTAAGATATGACAAAAAAATAATTTGTAAATTATCAAGGGTTCATGAAGGAGGGGGAAGGGGGAAGGAGGGGGGAAAATGAGGAGTGATGCCAAGGGCTTACGTGGAGAGCAAATGTTTTGAGAATGATGAGGGTGACGATGTACAAATGTGCTTTACACAATTGATGTATGGATGGATTGTGATGAGTTGTATGAGCCCCCGATAAAATGATTTTTTAAGTATAAAGTATTTTTAAAAGTATTAAAAAGTTATTGTTTCTTAGCAAGAAAAAAATAAATATTTTGAGCTAAAAAAAAAAGGTTTCAGAAATAATGTACTGAAAGAACCAAGGAGGAGAACTGAGTCAATGGAAGTCTGAATGAGTGAGCTTGAAGACAATACTCTCAATATTGAACTCATAGAGGAAAAGTTATTTTAAAATCACAGAGTAAAACTCCAAAGAGAGCCTAAGCATCAGTGAGACACCATCAGAGGAATCACTTACAGGTGACCAGAATTACAGAACAGACATAAACAACACGAATCACAGAAAAAACGTATCAAAGAAGTGTTGGAAGAAAACTTCTCCAATATCATGAGAGACAAGAAGATATACGTTTAGGAAATGGAATGACCCTCAAACAGGCTAGGCCTCAAAAGGAAAACATCAGGAAGGCCCCAGCTTTCCGCACGTCATGGCAAAGAAAGCCCCTGGCATCTCAGTGCCCTGGCAAGGAAATTCCCAGATGTCCTCATGCCACAGCAAGACAATGACCACTCCTCCCACATGATCCACTGTCCCTACCAACACTTACCACTCTACCGACTGCTCAAAATCACTCATAGGTGAGGTTCAAGGATAAAGGAGACATAAGGATTAAGGCTATAGTAAGTTATGAATTGCAAATATTAATAGCAAATATCTTTTTTTCTGTAAAAAGAAAAGCTGACTATGCACATAGACTTCTCCAGATGGCATGCACAAAAATCAAATTGACTGTGGGAAGGCATGATGGAGAAGTTCAATATCAGCCGCTAAAACCAGACCCGGGGTCTACTGAGGAACAGACCATCAATAGCTCACCTGTAAGTTCAGGATAAAGCTGAAGAGAATTAAAACAAGTCCATGAGAACCCAAATTCGACCTTGAGTCTATCACACCTGAATTTCGAGAGCATCTCAAGAACAGATTTGATACATTGAACACTAATGACGCAAGACCTGATGAGCCGTGGGAAGAGATCAAGAGGATTATTCATGAAGAAAGCAAGAGACCATTAAAAAAACAAGCAAGAAAGAAGAGATCAAAGGGGATGTCAGAAGAAACTCTGAAACTTGCCCTTAATCGTAGAGTCACTGATGCAAATGGAAGAAAGGATGAAACCAAAGAGCTGAACAGAAATGTCCAAAGGGCAGCTCAGGAAGACAAAGCCATACATTATTACGAAATGCGCAAAGACCTAGAGTCCGAAAACCAAAAGGGGAGAACACATTCAGCAGATCTGAAACGGAACGAACTCAAGACAAATGTCAAGTCTCGAGTTGCAATCTTGAAAGATTCTATGGGCAAAATATTAAATTATGCAGGAAGCATCAACAGAAGACGGAAAGAATACCGAGTCACTGTTCCAAAAAGAACTAGTCTCCAGTCCACCCTTTCAGGAGGTGCCATATGAGCAAGAACCAATGGTGCTGGAGGAAGAAGTTCAAGCTGCACTGACCGCGTTGACCGAAAACAAATCTCCAGGAGTTGATGGGATACCAACTGAATTTGAATTGTGGAAGAGAGTGGGGGGAGGGGGGCAGACAAAAAAAAAAAAGAATTTGAATTGTGGTGCTGGAAAAGAATATTGAAAGTATCATGGACTGCTAAAAGGACACACTAATGTCTTGGAAGAAATACAGCCAGCGTGCTCCTTAGAGGCAAGGATGACAAGACATTGTCGTTCATACTGTGGACTTATTGTCAGGAGAGATCAGTTCCCAGGGAAGGACATCATCGTTGGTAAAGTAGAGGGTCATTGGGTAGAGGATAGTCAAGGATTAATTTGGGTGAAAGGAATAATAAAAGGGAGTTTGGCAAAAATGGTGGAGGCAGAGGAAAGCATTGGGAGGTTGGCAAAAGTGAAAGGCACCAGAGGCAATACTGTGACATACTTAATCAACAAAAATCCGAGGGAGAGGGAAGAGTGGGAGTAAGCACATCCACACAGAACAGAGGATTTTGTACACTTGTATTTACTTTTGCTGCAAGTGTATCCAGGGATGTGGTGGAGCATACCGGGGACAAAGTTACGAAAATGTCTTTTTTTTTTAAATCATTTTATTAGGGGCTTGTACAACTTATCACAATCTGACGAAGATGTCTTGGACTTTACCTTGAGGAAATGAGCCGTTGGGCCTGGAGGATCAGGACCATGTCTCCAGGGACCCTAACACCAATTAGCAGAACATAGGCCCGCAAAGACAATGTTCTACATTCTCATTTGGTGAGTAGCAACTTTGTAGCAACTCGGGTCTTAAAAGCTTGTGAGCAGCCACCTCAGGGGAAACGATTGGTCTCTTCCCATTTCCAGGTGAAAAGAGCAACCCAAAGCCAATGACAGGCGGAAACAGATGTTCAGTGGACCCCAGACACACCAGTCGCTACACCTCTGACAACTAGATGGTGGCCTGGATACCACTACCAACTTCTCTGAAAGGGACCACCTTAGAAGGTCCTGGACAGCGTGGGAGGAAATGTAGAATGGAACTCAACATCATAAAGGAGACCAGGTTTACCCATTGGATGAAGACTGGTGGCACCCCAAAACTTACGCTTCAGGTCTGGAAATGAACTCACCTTTAGGTTGGAATAATGACCCCTCAATCAAAAGGCCAGTCTTCACTCAAGGACGGTGTTCAGAGGGTGAGGGGAGGAGGGGGAAGAAGCGATGCCGGGAGGGTTATGCAGTGGATGAGTTGAAGGCGGATGTGGTTGAACTGTTGAACAGAAAACGGATCGTCTGCCCTGGGAACCTTCACCTACTTCCCAATGAAAAGTTGAAAAACAAAACAAAACAAAAAGCCCAACTCAGATGGTGAAGAGAGAATGGAGCCAGGAGCGAGGGGAGACATGCTGTGCGCCAAATATTCCCAAGGCCCTGTGAGGGTAGCATGGAGAGGATAGCACCTGACAGGTAAGGAAACAGAGGCTCAGAGGGGCGAAGGTTAGAGGGCCAAGGCTGGACCCCTGTCCTCTGACGGCAAGCTCCTTTCCTCCATGGGGACTTGCGGATCTCGCCGGAGGCAGAGATCTGTGTACCCCACCTCAGTGTACCCCACCTCTGTGATGTGTCCCTTCCAGAGTGGGAGCGCTGAAGTTGAAGGAGTCCATTTGAGAGGAAATTAAGGCATCACTGGGCATCCACAGTCCAGGAGGGTGGGAAATGAGAAGAGGGCATGATGGGGAAGGTCGGGGTATTCCGCAGAAGCAAGACTGGCCACACTGCACTCCTTTCTATCTATGTCAGCTTTACCAGCTCTCTGCCCTCTCCTCTATTCCCCTCCCCTCCCCTCCCCTCCCCTCCTCTCCTCTCCTCTCCTGAGGAATAGGCATGGCATGGGCAGTGTGGGTGGCAGAGTGGAAGCCCCAAGGTCCAACACCATCTCCTAGCACATATAACTGACCAATAAATAAACAGTAACTGACCAATAAATACATTCTTGCTGGCTACATGAAAATGGTGGCTCTGTTTCCAAGTTCTTGTCTGGGGAGGGGACGACCACGCTGTGTCTGCAGAGGAAACAATGGCGCCCTTGAGTCGGGCTGCTTTCAGGAGGTGATGGTCTCTGGTAGACAGAGCTCGCTCTTTGTAGGCATTTATGCGTGAGGTTCGCTGTGGACTCCGGAAGCTTTGATGACTGTTCTAAGAGACTCGTGGCCCCACCTCTGATCTCTGAGCCTGAGATCCACTGGGGAGGTCGGAACTGCCCCCCAGGCCCTTCCCAAGAGGGCAGGTGGGGAAGGTGGGTACCTGACAGCCAGTCCTATCAGCGGGAAAGTCATTGCTGG
>NW_022103928.1:30731044-30736251 GCF_000313985.2 Echinops telfairi | reverse complement strand
ACTCTCTTGCCCTGGCCTCTCTCTGTCTCTATTTCTCTGTCTCTCCCTGCTCCCTGTCTCTTTGTCCATCTTCCCTATGCCCCTGCAGCCCCTAGAGCCCACTCCCGGTGCCCTTATCTGGGCCCACAGGGCACAATTGCTGGGAGCCCATCCCCATGACAACGGGGCAGATGGCGGCTGCGATTAGCTGTTCTCCCTCCCTCTGCAGCTCAATCCGTCTTTGAAATTAAATCAGCTGAGATAACATCGACTAGCCCAGAGGGAGGGGGGAGAGGGATAGAGGGAAGCTGCAGGGCCCCACCCGCCCCAGCCCAGGCCCAGCTGTGGGGAGGGGGGTGAACAAGGAAACAGACCACCTTCCAAGGTGAGGTAGGACTTCCGCCAGGTCTCGGGACTCAGTTTCCCTACCTGTAGAATGGGGACAACTGGCCACTTCTTTCTTAGGGTCAGGAGCAGCTTGAAGAGAAGAGGTGCCTAGCAGGTGGTTGGCACTCAGTAGGCTGAGAACACCCCTGTTCCCCTAGAAACCTGCCTGGTAATGGGAAACCCTGCTGTGAGTGAAGCGGCCTGGCCAGTTTGAGGGGCCAAGGACAACAGGGGGCCAGCATCAGAGCAAACAGGCTGCTCTGCTTAGCAGACAGGCCCCGACTCAGCCTGACTCCTGCCCTGGGAGGCCTGGGGGAGGCCTATTTGCAAACCAATAACTGGCTCTGGTGCTTGCTGGAGAAGACAGGCTTGGGAGTCATGGTGTCCAACCCCACCCAAACCCCCTCCCTGCAGGGTCCCTTCCCCCTCTTAAAGGCAGCCAGGGCGCCTTCCAGTGAGGGTGGATGATTTGACTCTGGTCTAAGTCTGTGGTCTCTCAGAGAAAGTAATGTCTGAGCCGAGACCAGGGACCTTGGGGCTGATGAACAAGACAGCATGGTCCAGGCCTGAAGGGTGTGGGGGAGTAGGCCCCAGGGCTGCCTGAGGGGAAGGTTCAGATGAGGCACCACGTGTGCAAAGGCTCTGAGGCAGGTGCGTGCCTGGTGCGTTTGCAGGAAAGTGACGAGGCCACTGGGGTAGAGGTCAGGAAGGACCGAATCATATGGGTTCTTGTAGTCTCAGTGAGTCTCTCATAGGACTCTGAGGTTTTCACAGGATCCCTCAGGCTTCTGGGACAGTAAGAGACTAACTGAAAGAGGCGGCAGGGACCAGGGGGCAGCAGTTGCCTGGGGAGATGCAGGTCCTTGTCCAGACCCCATCGCATGTGATCCCTGATAGGGAATAGGGCCGCTGAGGGGGAATCCAATTGGCCACAAGGAGAGGGATGGACAGCCCCAGGAGGGGACCAGCACATGCAAATACAGGGACACTTGGACAGGGCAGACAGGCATACACTCAGAGGCCAGGTGGAGGAGCTGGGCCTGGTCTTGGGTTTGGGTCCCTGGCATCTGGGTTTCGGTTTGTCCACCTGTCAAATGGAGCTCAGAGTCGCACAGATTCAGCCAAGTAGCCCGTCCTGGCTGAGTCCTGGGTAAGGCCCCTCTGGGGCAGTTGCTGGTGGGCCGGGGGAAACCTGGGAGAAGCAGGCACCAGCTTCAGATGAGGCTGGGGAGGGGAAGGGCTGCAGAAAGCAACTGAGAGCTCAGCCCAGGGTGCTTGGGTGTTTGGGGAGACCATGCTTTGCAAAACACACAGCCCCCCAGGGCCCAGTCCCAGTCTCTGGATCCAGGTCTGGGGAAGTGCTGGGACAGCAACCCTAATTCAATTTACTGGGCAGCTGTCAGTGCTAAGCAGGCCCCCTCCAGGCAGCCTCCAAGGTTGGCCAGTAATTGGTGAAATTAGCAGGTCGGCAGAGGCAGAGGTCAGGTGGTTAATGCTGCGGTGGGGGCTTTGATGAAGTTAGTCCCAGTGCAGGACCCAGAGCCCAGGCTCCACCTTCTGTGCCCTTCCAGGGTTCCCCTGCCCTGTGGGTCACGTGGTTAGGGGCCCTCCAGCTGCTGACCTGTCCTGGGGCTCCCTGAGGCGGGACCCAGTGGGCAGAGCCCTGGCTGAGCCAGACTGCCTATTGTCCTCTTGGCCAGGGCATGTGTAGCACCAGAGGGACCTTGCCACCCTAGAGACCTGGTGGTGGGCTCCCTGGCTTCCTGGGAGAGACCCAGCTTAGAGAAAAGCCCCCGGGCTCACCTTTCCGAGGCCAGCCTCTATAAGCACTCTTCGTAGCTCCACATCTGGAAACGGGGATACATTCTTCACATCCCCTCTTCCAGCAGGTTCCACCCTTTCTCAGCACCCAGCCCTGACTCCCCATTGCCTCCAGGTTGCAACCAAGGTTGCTTCTCCGGCCTCCAAGGCTCCTCCGCCCCCTCAACTATTCTGAGCTCCAGAGCTTGTTCTTGCTGGCCCCTAGAACAGGGAATGTCATTGGATATTAGACACTGGACACATATACTGGGTGCCAGATTCTGTGCTAGGCACTGGGATGTTCACAGGAGCTGCACAGTGCCAGGTTCCCACCCACTTGGAGCTTAGGGCACTCTCTCTGGCCATGGCCTGGCTTCTTCCCCAGCCTGAAAACCAGAGACCCTGTCATTAGCCTTCAACTCTGAAATCTGGAAGTATCTCCTCTCTGGTTCCCACTACATCCCCTAAAGAACAAGGAATTGCCAGCATTCTCCAGGAGAAAGATGAGGCTTTCTACACTCGTAAAGAGTTAGTCTCTGAAACCCACAGGGGCAGTTCGGCCCTGTCCTATAGGGTCGCCGTGAGTCAGCATCACCTTGATGATGACTCTGAAGAGGAATTTATAGATTGGTATAGACTGGTATCAGACATATGGGCTAATATCAGACTTATGGACTTGATCTGGACTGGGCTGAGATGTTTTCTCAATATTCAATTGCACTTTTATGTAACGCTCTCTTACACACATATGAGTGTCTATGAATTTGTCTACCCAGACTAACACAATATCATTCTCTTAAGAAGGACCTCCTACAAAGAGCATTTTTAGAGGTCTAAATACATGCATGTACATATATAAATTTATTTATGTATGATGATGGGGAAATAGATCTATGTACATGTATTTATAGGTTTAGTATTAAGGTAGCAGATGGACATTGGGCCTCTACTCAAGTACACCCTCAACGCAAAAACACTTTGTTCTATTAACCTGGCATTCCATGGTGCTTACCGTCCCAACACTATCGCTGAAGACAAAGCGGATGCAAAAGCAAATATGGTGAAGAAAGCTGATGGAGCCCGGCTAACAAAAGATATAGCATCTTGTTATTTTGTAAAAAAAAAAAAAGATATAGCCTCTGGGGTCTTAAAGGCCTAAAGATAAACAAGAGGCCATCTAGCTCAGAAGCAACAAAGCCCACATGGAAGAAGCACACCAGCCTGTGTGATCACGAAGTGTTGATAGGATCAGGTATCAGACATTAAAGACCCAGAACAAAAAATCATATCATTGTGAATGAGAGAGAGTGCGGAGTGGAGACCCCAAAGCCCATCTGTAGGTAACTGGACATCCCCTTACAGAAGGGTCTCGGAGAGGAGACGAGTCAGTCAGGGTGTAGTATAGCATCCACAGGTACACAATGGGTACACGGGTACATCTGGATAAGAGGTGGAAACACAGGGAATCCAGGACAGATAAACCCCTGAGAGTAGCCATACCAGGAGGGGAAGGAGAAGGTGGGGGGAGAAAGGGGAACCGATCACAATGATCTACCTATAGCCCCCTTCCAGGGGGATGGACAACAGAAAAGTTGGTGGAGACATTGGTCAATGTAAGACATGAAAAAATAATAATCTATAAATTATCAAGGGTTCATGAGGGAGGGAAGGTGGGAGAGGGAGGGCAGAAAATGAGGAGGTGATATTAAGGACTCAAATTGAAAGAAACTATTTTGAAAATGATACTGGCAACAAATGTACAAATGTGCTTGACACAATGGATGGATGGATGGATTGTGATAAGAGTTGTACCAGCCCCCAATAAAAGGATTTATTTAAAAAAACAAAAAAGACCTCTTGGACCACCCAAATTCAAACTCTGAGCATCCTCCGACCCAACCTTTTCTATGTGCTCTTCTGCCTTTGCTTGCTCCTTTGCATTGGCTACAACACTCGGAACATCGTTGTGTGTCCCTCAGCTGGGATGTGAGTTCCACAAGGGTAAGAATCCAATTGTTTTGTTCGCTGCTGTATTTCCAGTGCCTGGAGTTGTGCCTGGCACATAACGGGCTCCCAGTAAACCTTTCAAGTTGCATTTAATTAAAACTACTCTACAATGCCATTTGTAGAAGGCTGGCCCACTATTGGCCCACAAGAGATCAGAAAACAATTTCCCTTTCCCTTATTTACCTGTGGGAGGTCTCGCCAGCCAAACCACAAGGCTCTGTCCTAAGCATCCTCTCCTCCACCTTGGCTCCAGAGCTTCTAGGGAGTTTGCCTTGCTCTGATTTGGAGCAAGGTCTGACTCCATAAGGCTGCCTCCCTGTGACACCATCGGCCTCATGGGGACACCAAGCCCAACTGACCTCTAGGCTTCAGCCCTCTGGTCTCCTGGTTTCCTGGGCCTGGAGAGACATAGGGACAGCAACTGGAGTCTCATGAGGCTCTAAACTGAGTCCTCTTTGCTCCTCTGAAGAGGAGGAGCTTCACCCTCCTTTAACCCTCTTCCCATCCTAGGCACCTCCTGGGAACTACCCTGGCCTGCCTCTCTCCCAGGGCAGATCTGGACATGAGCACACAGGTGATCAGGAGAATTTTCCCTTCTCTGAAGATAGCTGAGCCTTCCCTGATACCTCCTCATTAATACCCTTTGGTGACAGAACACTTGTGGCCCACAAAGACCTCCAGCTCCTGTCCCCACCCACTGTGGAGCCAGCCACGTCTCTCCACACTGACTCTGGCCTCTGACTCCCTTTTTCTTGTTAAAGCAGAATGATTACAATCACCTCAATGCCAAGGGTTGGATGTGTTCTTGTTTCCAATAGGTGCCATCACTCATGATCTGCTTGCCTCCATTGGGTGTATCTTTTTAAAAAAAATCATTTTATTGGGGCTCATACAATTCTTATCACAATCCATACATCCATTCATTGTGTCAAGCACATTTGTACTTTCGTTGCTCTCATCATTCTCAAAACATTTGCTCTCCACCTAAGCCCTTGGCATCAGCTCCTCATTTCCCTCCTCCCTCCCCGCTCTCC
>NW_022103928.1:30725942-30730058 GCF_000313985.2 Echinops telfairi | reverse complement strand
TGTCGGGAAGGTGAGCATTCTGGAATGCCAGTTTAATAGAACAAAGTGTTCTTGCATTGAGGGAGTACCATTGGGTGTATCTAAGAATATGAGCCTGAGGCACCCATGGCCTCTGTCAAAGCATTGGAGACAGGTTGGAGGAAACAGTGCCAAAGAGAGACCCCTATGGGTTGGCTGGTGAGGCCTTCCACAGACTCAAAAACTCAACCAAGCATGCCCACATCAATACCTCCATGCAACATTGGTGAAGGAAGACCCAAAGAAAAATCGATGCATTTGAACTATGGCGTTGGCAAAGAATACCAAAAATACCATAGACCACTCAAAGGACGCACAAATCTGTTTTGGAAGCAGCAGGGCCAGAGTGCTCCTTAGGATGGTGACGTGATCTTCCGTATTTTGGCACATGTTACCGGGAGAAGCCAGTCCCTGGAAAATGACATCAGGCTTGGTAAAGTAGAGGGACGGTGAAAAAGAGGAAGGCCTTCAACGAGGTGAATTGGCACAGGGGCTGCAGCGAAGGGCTCAAACACAAGAATGAATGATTGTGGGGATGGTGCAGGACCGGGTGGTGTTCTGTTCTGTTGTTCATAAGGTCACTGTGGGTCAGAACTGACTTGATAGTACCTACCAATCCCCACCACCACACGCCACCACAAGGGTTTATTATGCACCTGCTACATCCATGCCCTGCACTAGGTGCTAGGGATCGGCAATGAGGCGAGTCAATATTATTCCTGTAATCCAACCATTCTCCACTATCTGGGCCACACACATGCCCACCGAAATGGGTGCACCGCATCTACACCTGTGTGACCCTCAGGCCACAGCCCCTCCCCCACGTGTAGGGTTCTCATCTGTGTTCACAGTCTCCTGAGCCACAACCCTGCTCCTCCTCTCCCCTGTGCCCTGCCAAAGTCCACTTGAAGGTGCTTACCACCAACCAGCTCAACTGATGGCGCCCATGGTCAAAGCACCCTCCCAGGAGCCAGCTCCCGTCATAGCCATGACCATCCGAGAGACAGGTGGGAAGCTTCTACGCCAACCACAACTCTGTCCCTACCTCCTGCTCCAGCACCTGCCTCCCCAGGTCGACAGCCTCAGTTCGTCTGGGCCCAGGCTTTGCTGTGGCAAAGAGGAAGCAAGGTGGGTGGAAGCGACGCCAATCACTCAAATCAACCCCCAGATGAATACATACTTAGCATGAGGTCAAGACCATGAAGAGGCAGGACCTGTGAGTAAGCAAGAGCCAGGCAGGTGGAAGCCCACCCAGTGTAGGGCTGCCCAGGAAGGTCGTGTTGACAAAGTGGCCTCTGAGCAGAGGGCCACCGCACCAGGACGAGTGGCCTCCGTACAGGCTCTGAGACGGGGAAGTGCTTAATGCAGTGGAAGACCCGTGAGGAGGCCAGCATGGTGGGAGCTAAAGGGTGAAGAAGGATGGGAGATGAGGCCAGAGGGGTCTTTAGGCTCAGTTCAGGGCCACGTGTGTGAATGTGTGAAGCAGAGCAGGTAATGTGATGTCACCTGGGTATTGCCAAGGTTTCCAGGTAGAGACTGATGAGGTCAGGGGCAGGTGGGGGCAAGGGAGGATAAAGGGAGGATAAAGGAGACCTGTGCCCATCAGGGCAAGAGGGCATGTGGTTGGTTCTAGGATGGATTGGCATAGGGTGAGATCCTAGTGTTCATCAAATCCACACAGTATGAACTGAAAGAAATTAGTAGCCACCCTGGATCTTGGGTAGGGTGCCCATCCTCCACGCACCCCACACCACACACACACCACACATACACACACACACACACACACACACAGTATTGGGCAGGTCTGCCAAGAAGCCCCTGCCTCCACCCTGCACAGAGCTCTGCCAGCGTTTCCATGAACTCACAAGGCACATTTATTAAGCTTCCGCCTGCGCTCAGGCCCCGCTGGGGGCGTGTTGGAGGCCGGTGTCGGCAGCCGGCACTCACTTGTTGTCCACCCGTTTCAGCTGCTCCTTGCCGTTAATGGTCACCGACTTGAGCTGCCCGTCCTCCTCCACCTCCACGCGCTCCTGCCCGTTCTCCACGATGCGCTTGGTGCTGATCTTGTGCCCGTTGACCATCTCAGTGGACGACATCACCGACTTGAACCCTGAACTGCCGGCGCCCGAGCCCCCAAAGGAGGTGGAGGAGAAGGTGGTGCGGCTGGCGCCGCGGCCCAGCACGTGGTCGAAGGCCGAAAAGGCTTCCATGAAGGCGGGGAACTCGCCGAAGCCCGCCGAGAAGGCCCCGCGCAGGCCACGGCCACGGCCGTCGCGGTCGCTGCTGAACGGGTTGTCCCAGAAGTCAAAGGAGAAGGGGTCGAGGCCCCCGAAAAACTCTCGGAAGATGTCCTCGGGGTTGCGGAAGGTGTAGCCGGTGTCGAAGGGGCTGCTGTAGTGGGCGCTGGCCCCGCCGCCCGCCCGCCAGCTGTCGCAGCCCGCGTGGTCGTACACGGAGCGCTTCTTGGCATCCGAGAGCACCTCGTAGGCCTCCGACACCTGCTTGAACTTCTTCTCGGCCTCCTCCTTGTTGTCGGGGTTCTTGTCCGGGTGCCAGCGCAGGGCCAGTTTCCGGTAAGCCTTCTTGATGTCCTCCGGAGAGGCACAGGACTGCACCCCGAGCACTTCGTAGAAGTTGGCCATCCTGCCGGGCAGCGGCCAGGTGCTGCCGGGTGGGGACAAGAAGGTGAAGGGCGGTCAGAGGGCCAGCTGGTTGGGATGGCTGTGCTGGAGACAGCAGCTGGTCTGGGTCCCTTCTGCCAGGGCTCTTGCTGGAACTGCTGTCCCCGGGCGCGGCTATGCCCGGCAAGTTTAACTCTTCATAGTACCAGCTCTCAGGGACAGGCAGAGGCCTCCCTCTGTGAGGGGCAGGGGGGAGGGGAGGGCCTCAGCCACTGTGTGGCCAGGCCAGGGGCAGGCCCGCCTCACAGCTCACATCACCTTTTGTGACATCAGCCCCAGCACATGGCAACGCCTGGCTCATCGGTCACTTCCTGTAAGGGAGGCCGGGCTGCCCCCGCTGCTCTGGAACGTGGCCCACAGGCTGCCGGCCGAGCTCCCCAGGATGGGATCTGGGCCACGTTGGGCAACTAAGGTTAGTGGCAGTGGTCAAGGGAGGGAGGGAAGGCTTCCGGGGCCATGTTCTCTTAACCTGACGGCTGAGCTGTTGGTAAGGAGGAAAGGGGGTCCGAGAGGAGGGCCAGGCCCCGCTTGGGGGATGAGGACCGGAGTGAACTGTACTCTCCTTGGGCCGCATTATCTCATCATGTCCTCAGAAGTCAACACACACAGAGGAAGAAGCCGAGTCAGACAGAGATGGAAGAAATGGCCTGTCTGCCTAATGACCTCCACAGACCAGAAGAGACTACAAGAACCGAGCAGTGCAACCGTTACCAAGCACTTTGATCCAAGATGCTGTAGGAGAATCCAGATCAAGTGGAGGGAAGCGCTGTGTTAGTCAGGGCTGACTAGAGAAACAAATCCAGAGACAATCATATGTGTACAAGAAAGAGCTTTATATACAAGAACGATTGAATATTGAGAACACATCCCCATCCTGTCCAGATCAAGTCCATATGTCCGATATTAATCTATATGTCCGATACCAATCGATAAATTCCTATTCAGACTCACGCAACACATACAATGATGCTGAATGCAGGAAGATCACAGCCCAGTGGGTGGAAAGTTTTGTGGATCCAGTGACAGTGGAAGCATCTCAGCGCTGACAGGGGTCTCCACGTGGCTCCTCCAGCTCCAGGGCTCTAGTATAGCTCCATGTGTCTTCTCAGCAGAAATGTCTCTCAGGGAGTGAGCCTGTGTCCCGCCTCTAGTGAGCTATTTATCTCCTTTGCGCCTCCAAATGAGGCCATCAAGCTGCGACCTGATTGACAGGCTAAACACCCCTTCACTCTTAAGTCTCAAACTGACAACAGATTATGTAACTACCACAAATGCAGAACAGAATCTTTTTTTTTTTTTCTCTATGTCTTTTAAAAAAAATCATTTTATTAGGGGCTCATACAACTCTTATCACAATCCCTACATACATTAATTGTGTAAAGCTCATTTGTACTTTCATTGCCCTCATCATTCT
>NW_022103928.1:30721575-30725240 GCF_000313985.2 Echinops telfairi | reverse complement strand
CCATCAGCTTGCAGAACAGAATCTTAAATTCTCATGGACTCGGGGTTTTCTGGATGAATCCCAGAAACTAAGGTCCTGAAAGAGTTTCTTTAAAATTTAAATCTAAAATACTCCCTAATGTCTTCTAATAACCAAACAATTGTTTAGCTGAACAAGTAAAGAATATCTGCCTTGAGGATTGAAATCTTTTAAGCTAGACGATATCGTTCGTATATCCCACATCATATCTACATGGGATCCAATTGACAGCCAAACTCACTGCCACAGAGTCGATTCTGACACCTAGACACCCTATAGGACAGGGTAGAACTACCCCTGTGGGCTTTTGAGATGGTGACCCTTTACAAGAGTAGGAAGTCTCATGTGTTGCCCATGGAGCATTTAGTGGTCTTGAACTGCTAACCTCAAGGTGAGCAGGCCAATGTGTAACATGCTCCTGTTCACACAAATCCAGGGCTGTCGAAGGCTGTGGTGGGCAGAAAAGTAGAAGACGCATTCCACTCAAATTTGGTAAGAAAAAGATGGATTGATAAATATGGTTGAGGAGTCCCTGAGTGGAACAGAGGGTTAAGCGCTTGACTACAAGTGAAAGGTAGGCAGCTCAAACCTAGCCAGAGAGGCCTAAGAAGATAAGGCTGACTACCAGGCCCAGTAACAAAACCACTGGGAAGCAAGAAAAAGGAGGAAGAGGAGAGGGAGGAGGAGGGGAAGGAGGAGGAGGATGAAGAAGAAGAAGAGCTGACACTGCTCTCAACTCTGTGGCGTAGGTCTACTCTGCACACCTGGGGTTGGCATGGATCGGAACTGACTTGATGGCAATGGACAACAGCATCGAGTATGCCCTGGGTTGGGTGATGGGTCCCCCAAGAGATGTTCACATTCTAATCCCCACACCCGATTAGTGTGGCCTTATTTGGAGAAAGGGTCTTTGCAGCTGTCCTTAAGTTAAAGGTCTCAATGGGAGATCATCCTGGATCATCAGATGGGTCCTAGAGCCAGTGGCAAGGTTTATAAGGACACCTAGAAGAGAGACTTGCAGAAGAGGAGAAGGCCACGAGCCACGGAGGTAGAGTTGGAAGGATACCACCACAAACAGCCGCCGAGAGGCAGGAGAAGCTGGGAGCGGGGAGGGCGGATGCTCCCTCAGAACCCGTGGATGGAGTACAGCCCTGCTGACGGACACCTGATTCCAGACTTCTGGCGACCGGACTGTGTGAGAATACATTTCTGATCTTGTAAAGCCTCTTCATTTGTGATGATTTGTTAGGGCAGCTCTGGGTAAGATTCTGTGAGTAACCAATGTTGCTAGGCATTTATATCTCTCTTACCTCTTCCTCTAAGGTGTTGGCTCAGATTGAAAAAAGCAAGTAACATGACTGGTTAACATCTATTCCCACCCTTGCCTTCCCACCTCTGACAATTAGCCATGCCAATGGAAAACCTGTTTGGATCACAAAAATCTTAATAAGAAACAGTCTCCTTATTTCCTTCCCTCTTCCTTCCCTCCTTCCCAACTCCTCCTCCTCCATCTTCTCCTCTCACCTTTTTTTATGTCTCCCCATTTGTAGGCTTTCTGTAACCCTTTCTATCATTCTCCCTCTCCTCCTCCAATTCTCATTGGTGGTAGGTTCCAGGCTCCTAGCCTGTGACAGTATGTTCTAGCCAATGCCAAATGCTAGGAGGAATGAAATCAGAATTTGGAGAAACTTTGCAAACTCAACCTGGAATGAGGGATGCTGTCACCCACAAACACCTTGGTTATGGTGATAATGAAAGTGTGGCTAATGATACTAGTGGGGGTTAAAGTACTGTTGGTAGTGATTATGGGGATGTGGGGGGGGTGATGGAAAAAGAATACTGATGGAGTTATTGGCATGGTTGGTGATCATGGTAGTAGAGGTGATGATGTTGGTGATGATCGTAATGATGAAGGTGGTGGAGGTGGTCAAAGTTGTATATTGTTCAGCCTTGCTGCTATAACAATCCCCACATCGCAAGGTCTTATAACTCAGTCACATTTCTATCTGTCTACTGTGAGTCAGCTTCTGGGGTTCAGTGTCTCGTCTTCTCATTCTGGATCCCAGGCTACAGGAACAGCTCTCATCTTAAACATGTAGTTCCTGTGGCAAAGGGTGCAGGCAAGAGACCGGGTGGAAACTTGCAATGCCTCTTAACATTTCTGTTGGGATCTGATGCACACCACACAGTCAAGGCCAGTGTCGATAGGGTAGGGGATCGTCTGCAAGCCCTACCACAGCACCTGAGCAGGTGTCGCATTCTCACAGGGAAGAAGGAGTGCACACTGGTAACGATACGACCACAGAAACGAACGGTGGTGGGAGTGGCAGTGGTGGCACTTAGAGAAATAGCGAGCTAGTGATGCTCCTGCTGGCGAGGCTGGTAGCAGTGATTACGGTGGAGATGTAATCATACTAGTGGTGGTGATCCGATGCGTGGCAGAGTGGCGATATGAATGGAGGGGCATGATGATAGTGGTGATCACTCCCTCACTGCCATCGAGTCGAGTCCAACTCATAGCAACCCCATAGGACAGGGTAGAACTGTCCCTGTGGGCTTCTGAGACGAACTCTTTACAGGCATAGAAAGCCACATCTTTCTCCTGAGGAGCGCCTGGTGGTTTCAAACCTCTGACCTTGCAGTTAGCAGCCCAACTCATAACCATTGTCCCCCCCCCCCAGGGCTCCGACAGTGACGGCAGAGGTGCTGAAAGTGGTGGAGATGGTACAGCAGGGGAGTGAGGTGCTAGCCCTCGTGCTGTGGTGAGCGTGAGGAGGAGGGAGCTGGGGTATTCTGGATTTTCTGTCGCTCACTGAACATTGCCGTCACCTTTTTCTGTGATCTCCTTGGCAACACAGACAAGTCTGGACGATTTTTCCAGAATCCCTTTACTCATATATTGCTTATGGAATTCGAATGGTAGAAGAGAAAGAGGAAGTTGCAGGCATGACCACCAAGATGTCCGCAGCAGTTTCCGGGCAATCTCTGACGGCTGCAGTCTGCAAGACTCAGCAGGTGCTCCCCAGAATTGCATGAGCTTCCCAGCAGCTCCCAGCAGCTTCCCAGAAAGCTCTTGAGACCCACTCTCAAGCTATTAACAAAGGTCAGCAACTACTTGTTTCTCTCACCTTTGCAAATCCAGTGGTTGTGAAAAGTTGTGTTGACTGTCTTCCTGCTTGATATACAGCCGATGGCTGTGTCTATGTGGTCGTGGGGAGGGTGGTTCAAATTTAGATGGTGGTAAGATCGGAGATGGCCATGATAGCCATGTGGGTGGGGCAGGTGGTAATGATGATGGTGATGGCGGTAGGTGATGGTGGTGGTGGTGGTGTTAGAGGTAGAGGTAATGGTTATTCTGTATAAAGTAGATATGGCAGTGATGATGGGGGTGGTGACAGAGATGATAATGGCAATGATGTTGAAGATGATAGAACTGGTTGAAGTAGAGGTAGCGAAGGCAGTGAGGATGATGCAGCTGATGCTGATGATGGTCATGGTGGTCACGGTAGTGGTGATGTTGGTTGGGTTGGAGAGGTAGTGGTGATGTTGGTTGGGTTGGAGATGGTGGTGATGTTGGTTGGGTTGGAGAGGTAGTGGTGATGTTGGTTGGGTTGGAGAGGTAGTGGTGATGTTGGTTGGGTTGGAGA
>NW_022103928.1:30702577-30721475 GCF_000313985.2 Echinops telfairi | reverse complement strand
GTGGTGATGTTGGTTGGGTTGGAGAGGTAGTGGTGATGTTGGTTGGGTTGGAGAGGTAGTGGTGATGTTGGTTGGGTTGGAGATGGTGGTGGTGTGATGTCCAAGGTGGAATGATAGTAGTGGTGTTGGAGGTGAGAGTGATGGTAATGATGATGGTGATGGTGCGGGTGGTAATGGTGATTATAATCATGGTGGGGATGAGGGTAATAATAATTGTGGTGCACATAAGGATGATGGATGTTTACAGTGATGGAGCTTGAGATGAGGGGGTAATAGTGGGAGTGTTGGGGACAGTAACATAATTAAAGGTAAAGCCTGAGGTTTCTATGACAATGTCATCAGGGTAGTGCTGTGGATGGTTACATAAATATTCAGAGATAAGGGACTCAAGGTGATAAGATGTTCAAGAACTCTATAAAAGGGTCTTCACCTTGCTGAAGATTGCTGAGCTACTGGGGGCCTGGCTTCCACTGTCCTCTCGGGGAGGAACTTTCCTCTGGCCACACTAGTTCCAAAGTCCCTCGAGCAGGCTTCCAGCCTGGCTTCAACCCCTAGCCCTGTGCTCCATCCTGGGCTGGGTTTGTAGGAGTCAGCCTAGAAGACAGAGCTAGAGATCCTGTCATGACCCCCTAAGACTCTTCAGGGCTATCCTGGAGTAGAGGGAACATTATTCTGGGAACCTGGAGAATAGCCAGACCTGTGGGCGGGGCAGGTCACATGGAGGCAAGCGCCAGCCTGTCCAAGTTATCCTGAAAATAGAGAGATACCCCCCACCCCAACCTCCCAGAGCGCACTTTCCGTAAAGGGAAGTGTAGAACTTGGAACTTATTAGTCACTTAGTGGGAGCAAACACAGGTGAGCCCCTTCTGCCAAGCATTTGGTCTGTGGTCCTTTGTGGTCCTCAAGTCTAAAAGAGCATTGCAGCGATCCCATGGAGGCAGCAAGTGGGGGTAGGGGGGTGAGGGGGACACAAAACCGAAAACCAACGCTAAGAGCCCTCCACCGGAGAGGCAGAGATCAGTAGGCGTGACCATGAGCTCCAGGCTGCCCACACTCTTGGCTCTCACTGGCTACGATGTCACCTTTCCTCTCTGAACCTCTGTGTCCTCATTTTCAATGGGCCAATCAAACCCCTTCCTTTGCCCTGGAGTCCACCAAGCCTCCTTGTCCTCTGCCTTCACTGTGAAGCTATGCCCAGAAGTGATCCCTTCCCCAAAATATGCTCTGGGATGAGCAAGTCTTGGGTGACCAGTGACACAAGGAGGCCCAGAGAGGGCAGGGCGTACCCAAGGTCACACAGCAGTCCCAGGAAGGCCACTGAGGGAGGCTGATTAGGCAGCCAATTGGTATTCTGAGCAGACAGAGGGCCCTCTCTGTCTCTATAATTAATGGAGTGGCTTTTTAAAAGGATTCTAATCACCCCCGATCCTATCTGCTTATCACTAGCGTTCCTAATTAGATGATCCTGGCAGTCAGTCAGCTAATTCCCTCCAGCCTCACGGAGCCCTGCCCAGCCTGGGGGATAGCCCACCCCCACCCCTACCAACCACCCCAACCCAGCCAGATGGACAGTGTGAGGTCTTGTCTCCCCTCAGGGCCCCTGATTCTCTAACTGGGTTACCTCCAGGATGGATGGGTGACAGCGATGGATGGATGGGTTGCTGGATAAACAGAGTGGCAAATGAGTGAAGGAACTGAAGATGAACAGCCACCAGGACGGAGGGACACACGGACAGACACGCCAAGAAGCAGATCACGTAGTGATTAAACTTTGATCTGTCAAATCAGGTGTTCTGAGTTCAAATCCAGCTCTGCCACTTCTCAGCGTGCATCCTTCTGTAAGGGATGCTAGCTCTCTCTCTAGGCCTCGGCTCCCTCATCTCATCTGTAAATAGGGCCAATAACGGTACCTATCTCCCAGGGCCGCTGTGAGAGCAGCATAGACCAGAGAAAGAGCATGGGGACGGAGTCACTGGCATGATGCTGGCAGTGTGGCTAATGGGTAAGGAGACAGACGAAAGGAAGCCTTGGAGTACAATGGTCAAACATCCAGCTGCTAACCAACAGGCTGTCGGTGTGGACCCAAGCGGCAGCTCCAAGGAAGGAAAGATCCAGTCATCTTGCTCCCGTAGAGGTCCCGCCCTCGGAAACACCTCTCTCAGAGGGTCTCTGAAATAACACACAATAATAACAGACAGATGGATAGAAACGCAGACTGACTCATGTGGGACCAGGTGCCGGGCTGTGTGGATGGAAGGAGTGGGAGGTGGGCTGACCTACGGGGGGGAGACAAAAGGGTAGATGGACACACAAAGTGATGAACTGAGGGGCGCTGATCAGGTGACTGGATAGTGAGCCCGGAGTGCCAGACGGGAAGGCACATGGGGGTGAGCAATAGGCTGGCCTCCTCCAGAGAGGGACCATCTTAGTCCAGTTCCCAAAAAACCTCCCATCCAGAGTGCAGGAACGCCCACTGCATTGCTGTACCCTTTCTTCCTCATCCCAAGTGAGGTAGCACCCTTCCTGGGGTGGTTCATGTGTTCTCCTGAAGGCCTGATCTTGGTCAAGGCAGTCATTTGTCGCTCTGGATTCACTAGTCTACTGGAGAAGCCACCAACACCCCATTCCTTAGTCGGCTTGTGCCTGGCATCACTTTGGGCAGGACTGGGATCCTGGGATCCAATGGCTGCTCCTGGACTTTCTGAAGCATTCACATCCCCGGGTCTTCCCACAGACCCATAAGCCTCTGCTGCTTCGAAGGTGTGGGGTCTCCTGAGTCTTTCGGGAAAGAGTGTAGAACAAAGAAACCCGAAGTATTTTCCAGAGCCAAGGTCCAGATACATCTACACACATCCACATTAGCAGGCACTACCTAGCCACCATCTATCCACTCATCCATAAATTGATTCCCTCCTTCAGCCACCCACCCATCCATCCACCCATTCTTCCATCCATCCATCCATTGATCCATCCATCTATCCATCCACCCATCCACTCATCCATTCATCCATACATCCATACATCCATACATCTATACATCCATACGTGTCCCATTTTTCTGCCAACTCTAGAAGGTCCTGGTCTCCCCTTAGCTTCTGCTCATGGACAGTCTTCGTGTGGCTTGGCAGTTCTCTTCTCTGCTGCTCACTTTTATATCTCAAACAAGATGGTCACAAGATCAACCCTACATGAATCCTGTCTCATTAACATAACAAAAAATCGAATCCCAAGTGGGATTATAACCAAAGGACTAAAGGTTAGAATTTACAAGACTTATTTTGGGGGGCAAACAATTCAGTAGAAGACAATAGGAAACTCCTAATCCCAGACTGTGGGGGAGGAAGCAGAGGCATTTAGGCATGAATGAGGCTGAAACAAGCACTGGAAGAAGAGGTGACACCTCCGCTAGGACATCTGGGAAGATGGGTCAGAACACGTGGCATCTGGGCAGTGTTTTGAGAGATGAAGAAAAGTTTCTTGCGCTGCAGACAAAGCAGGTGCATAAGCAAATGTGGTGAAGAAAGCTGATGGTGCCCGGCATCAAAAGATATAGCATCTAGGGTCTTGAAAGCTTGAAGGTAAACAAGCAGCCATCTAGCTGAGAAGCAACAAAGCCCACATGGAAGAAGCACACCAGCCTGTGCGATCACGAGGTGTCGATAGGATCAGGTATCATGCATCAAAGAACAAAAAATTTGAATTTTTTGAATGAGGAGGAGTGCGGACTGGAGACCCAAAGCCCATCTGTAGGCAACTGGACATCCCCTTATAGAAGGGTTGCAGGGAGGAGACGAGCCAGTCAGGGTACAGTATCACACCAATGAAACATATAACTTTCTTCTAGTTCTTTAATGATTCCTCCCACCCCGCCCCCACTATCATGATCCAATTCTACCTTACAAATCTGGCTAGACCACTGGATGCACACTGGTACAGATCAGAACTGGAAACACAGGGAATCCAGGACAGATAAACAGATAAATCCAGGACAGATAAACCCCTTAGGACCAATAATGAGAGTAGCAATACCAAGAGGGGAAAGGGAAGGTGGGTTAGAAAGGGGGAACTGATCACAAGGACCTACATATAACCTCCTCCCTGGGGGATGGACTACAGAGAAGTGGGTGAAGGGAGACGTCAGACAGTGTAAGATATGACAAAATAATTATAAATTATCAAGGGTTCGTGAGGGAGGGGATCAGAGAGGGAGGGAGAAAATGAGGAGTAATACCAAGGGCTCAAGTAGAAAGAAAATGTTTTGAGAATGATGAGGGCAACAAATGTACAAATGTGCTTAACACAATGGATGGATGGATGGATGGATGGATGGATGGATGGATGGATGGATGGATTGTGATGAGTTTTATGAGGTCCAAATAAAATGATTTCTTTATAAACCTTGAACAGAGAATGCATAAAAACCCAGTGGGTTATCGACACAATGGAATGCTAACATGTATGCTGTAAGAAATGAACAAACCAGAACTTCATATATCAAGGTGAATGTATCATAAACATGACAGTGTACAACAAAAAGTAAGTCACAGAAAAATAACCCTTAGGATGCCATTTATGGAAAACACAAAAGCCTATCAAATATAATCTATGATTTAGGGAGTTGTCTATACAAATGGGCTTCAAAAGCTCATGGGAAAATTGTATAGTCCTTTCATTCAATGTTTTCATGAACTTTTAAAAGGCCTTTCATCTGTGGTCAAAGTGCAGCAGTAAGCATGATAAAAATAAAGTCAAGGTTACTTCTGGAGTAGGGAGCAGGGGCCGCAGGATTCAAGGGGTGCGATGTGATCTGCACTTTTTCTTAAGCTAGATGGTTTGTGGGACAGACTTCAGAGAGCCTCAGTGTCCCACCTCCTAATGTTCATGCCCATGTGTGTGCTCTGGGGTGTTGGCAGGACCTGTGGCTTGGTTACAGCCAATGAAATATGGCGAAGGTGACAGGTGGCAGCCCTTTGATCACATTACACTAGGTAAGACGCCACCTTGCTGGAATCTCTCCATTGCTGGCTTTGACCGAGCAAATCAGCAGGAATCTTAGAGCTGTGAGGAAATGTATTCTGCCCAGGACTGAGAGGACTTGGAAGCAGATTTGCCAATCATCGATCTCTGATGAGAACCCTTCCTGGGTTTGCAGTCTGTGGAACCCTGACAGAGGCCCCAGCTGCGCCATATCTGAACTCTAGACCCACAGGAACTATGAGATAATAAACTTGTTTGGATGAAAGCTGTTGGGTTTGTGATAATTTGTTACAAAGCACAGAAAATGAATACAAGGGGGTCCTGAAGATGGTGGTATCATTAGCTATATATATATTTTTTTTTCATTAGCTATATTTTGGATGTCTAAATTGTAAGGTGGGGGGACTCAGAAAGGCCCTGTGACACACTCACGCCTATGGAGGAGAAAGCGGGGAAAGGCCCATCTGGGAAGGAACGGGTAAGTAAACGCTGGTATAGACATGCGATGGGCTATTGAAGAGCTTTAAAAAAATAGTCATGATAAAATAATAATTATAAATTATCAGGGGTTCGGGGGGAGCGGGGAGGGAGAGGGAAAAATGAGCTGACACCAGGGGCTCAAGTGGAAAGTGGGTGTCGTAAGAATGATGAAGTCAACATATGTACTAAAGTGCTGGACACAGATGACGTATGTACAGATTGTGATGAGTTGTATGAGCCCCTAATAAAATGATTTTTTTAAAAATAGTCATGAAACTGTCCAAACACCTCATGACATTGACAGATTTGGAAGTTATCATGCTCAACAAAATTAGTTAATCTCACAAAGACAAAGACTGTATGACATCACTATTCTAAAAAATGAAAATGGTATTCACACCAAAAGACGCAGACTTTAAAAGCTATGGCAAAGCTAGGGAGTGAGGGTAGGGATGGAGGGGTAGGGGAGTGGAGGAAGGGGGAGAGAAGTATCTAATAGATGTATATACAAGCATACCTACACACACATGTACACATTCACACAGCCACATAAACGAAAGGGCATCTTAAGGAGAAAGGCCAGCTAAGAGGAAAGCAGGGGGCCAGGGGTGGGGAGTCAGGTTTTGGCAAATGGTTATTTTTTAAATGATAGAAATGGGACCTACTCCTAGCATGAGAAAAACAGTACAGGCTTATAAAGTGACAAAGGTAATCTCTTTCCCATCCGTAGTCTATCACATTCCGCAGAACGAATAACTCTTATTCTGGATCTTCCTGCATTCCGTTTCCTTTTCCTCCCTCACTTTGATCACGTTCTTCATGTGTCCACCACCGTGAACATAAACTCAGGGCTCCCTAAGCCATAACGCCCCCTCTACCCTTCCCGCCCACCCCTTTGTGTCCTATTGCTGGTATCAGTATGTATGCTTTTGTACCTGACTTATTTCACTCAGCCTCATGTTTTCTGGCTTCATGCGTGTTGTGTCATGTACCAGGCCCCTCTATCTCCCTATGGCCAGGTAAAGCCCGGAGAGTAGGCGCCCCACTAGAGTAGTTGGGGACCAGGTGGGGTAAGACCTGAACGGCCCCTCGTTGCAAACCACCAGCAGGAGAAAGGTGGGGTTTCTACTCCTGAAAATAAGGTTGTTATGAGTCAGGACTCACTCGCCGGCAGTGAGAACGCTCTGACCACAGAGCAGTGAAGCACTCGGCGGGTAAAGGAGACCCACGAGGCACCCTGTGGGCGGCAGGTACGGCTGTCAGCTTCCTTAGAGACTATCGATCGCCTTGGAAATCCTCCGAGGAGGTGATTCTATACTGTAGGATCTCTGAGGTGATTCTATACTGTAGGATCTCTGAGAGTCAGAACTGACTCGATGGCAACGGGTTTGGGGTTTTTGATTTTATACCTGAGTCATATCCCATTGTGTGGATATACCACCTTTTATCCATGCTTCTGCCTTTGGAATGGTGCTGCAGTGAACATTGATACACAGATTTCTTTTGGTTACGTTCTGGAATTTCTTCCCCTCCCCCAGCCTCTCCCCACACTGAATATTTCTGTATATATCTTGGGGAGGGGGAACTTGCTCTGTTTTCTCCAGGGATGGGATTCCACAGTGTATAAACAAGCCCTCCAGGTGAATCTGGCCTTTTTAACTTTGGAGTTTAAGTTAAAGAACCACTGCTTTCAAGGAAAGGCTCTGATGGGGCCATTCTTCCGAAATCACAAGCCAGAGACAATACTGCATCTGTGAGGTACCACAGCCATCAGGACACCCTTCAAAGACTTCGCAGTGATGTTTGTTTGTGGAAAATAGACACAGTTACAGACCCGTGACTTCACCAACTTTCACATGAGCCCAGCCACTGGATCACACTCCTTAAGCTGCACCATCATGCTTGCTATCATTATCCAAATTCTTTCACCACCTTTATCTTAAACTCACTGCCCCCGAAGCTTCCCAACGTACCCTTGTTAATATGATCCCACATAGCTCCATTTTGCTTCTGTAAACAGGTAAACTGTCACCTACAGCCAATACCATTTTATTTTGTTAGTTGATTTTGCCTGCCAACAGAGGAGCCCTGGTGGTGCAGTGGTTCTGCGTTGGGCTGTGATCTGCAAGGTCGGCAGTTTGATACCACCAGCTGCTCCAAGGGAGACAGATGGGGTTTTCGACTCCCATGAACAGTTAAAGTCTTGGAAACTCAGGGGGCACCTCTCCCCACTCCTACAGGGTTGCTCTGAGCCATTATCAACTCGATGGCAGTGAATGAGCTCCCCCAATGTAATTAATATGGGTCTACCGCTAGTTAGTAATTCCCTTCCTGTCCATGGATCAATGAATGTTTCTTTTAGTGTAACAACCTATTCTTGCCTTTTTATAATCGTGATCTCATGTAGTGTCTTATAATTGACTTATTTCACTCAGCATAATGTCTTTCAGTTTCCAAACTCAAAAACAACAACTTCCCTGCCGTGGGATCAATGCCAACTCACAGCGCTCCTATGGGACGGGAGCAGTGCCCCTGTGGGTTTCGGAGCCTGTCACCCTCTGGTTGTGGAACGCTTCATCTTTCTCCCAGAGGGAGACGCGCTTGCAGACTGTTGACAGTACAGCTAGCTGCCCAACAGGGAGCCGAGCTCCCACCAAGGTCCCTCCTCTTTCTGGTCCCAGTACTGGACTTTCTGATGGACATTTCCACCCACAGATCTTGTTGTTAGGTACCAGCAAGTTGTTTCTGATGCACAGCAGACTCGGGCCAATGGTTCTCAACTTGTGGGTCGTGACCCCTTTGGGGAGTTGAACGACCCTTCCACAGGGGTCGCCCAATTCCTAACAGCAGCAACATGACAGTGATGAAGTAGCAACGAAAATAATGTTATGGTTGGGGGGGTCACCACCACACGAAGAACTGTCCGAAAGGGTCACTGCAGGTGTAAGGTGGGGAGCCACTGTTCTCTGCACAACAGAAAGAGACCCTCCCTGGTCCAGGGCCGTCCCACAGTTTTCCGATGCTTGAGCCCTTTGTGGCCACAATGGCGTCGAATCAATCTCCTTCAGGGTCTTCCTCTGTTTCCCTGCCCCTCTACTTTAGCACACATGAAGTCCTCTCCTGACCACATGTCCAAAGTATGCAAGTAGAAGTCTCGCCATTCTTGCCGCAACAGACGCCACACGCCTATTTCCACACATGTGGTCCATTTTTCTAAGATGAGCGGTAGAGACTTGCCCCCCACCCACCCATGTTTAATTTGCATCTGCTGGATCCTTCCTGAGTTGAGTGCCATAGTGACTGTTTGAGTATTTACATTTCTGTTGGGTAGGTCCTCGCGGCCTATCCTTTGCCTGTTTTGTTGTTGTTTGTTGCATTTGTGAATTTTGAGTTCTTGCATATTTTGTAATATCGTCTCCCCTTCTTATAGAATGACTTGGGAATATTAATTTTATCATTAAAGCTATGAAGCCACGCTACAGGACATTTTTAAATGGAGAGAACAAAGTAGAACCCTATCAGCTAGCCTATGGATGTCACACTTCGTTAATGTTTGGTGAAGATATTTCTACTTTGATATTATAATTGTGGTTGTAACTGTGTTCCGCATTTCTGTTCTGTGACTGGGTTCTCAGAGCAGGAACCTGTGTAAAGGCTTTCTCATGGGTGTCCCGAAGTTCCTTCATCCTCCATTCCAGTTGAGCATTAGGTTTCTCAGCTTTATAAATAACGATGTCCCGAACATCTCGGGCTTGGGAGTCTCTTGTAAAAGGTGCTTGGATAATTACTTGGTGCTCAAATCTTGAAATGGAATGATTGTCTCAGAGTTCCCGCTGCAATGCATTACTCCCAAGTCATTCTGCCGCCCCCTCTGCGCTGTGAAAGAACCGGCCTGCGCTACACTCATTCAGCCACGTTGCAGGTTCTCCTGTCTGATTCCCAGGAAGGCTGAGCCCCTCCCTGAGGTGTGCCGTTCCTCTCTGCCAGTGTACCTGTAGGGAGACGGCCCTGGACACCCACCCCCACCCCGGGTGGGTTGCAATGACTGGCTTCGAGATGAACTCTTTAATAAATCTTGAATGTGTGATAGGATATGTAGGAGTTGCCAGGACTCCGATTCGGTGTCCCCAAGAGCCAACCAGGTAGGCTTGGGAAGGAAGGGGCCAGGTGGAGAGGAGGAGATGCAGAAATGCCCAGGAAGAGGCCCAGTGCCCTGAGGGTCAGGCCTTCTGATTCTTTTATTTATTTTTTTTTAAAGATCATTTGAATGGGGGGTCTTGGAGCACCAATAACGACAGAAATGTGTGTGTTCTTACTTGCACCTCCTATTTTAAAATCACTTAAAACTCCTCCACATGTTTGTAAAACACCACGCAGCCCAAACGACATTTGTCAGACAGACCCTGGCTGCTGACTGGATGGGACTGAGGAAGCCGCTCCCGTCAGACCTGTCGAGCAGGAGGTGGGCACCCAGGGGGATGCTAACCAGTTAGTTGTTGCTACACCACTTGATGGAGCACTCCTCCGCCCCGGCATTGATCCAGACACCGCCTTTATCATCCGTTCTCTTGTAAATAATAGGGTGGTTTTGTGCTTACTGTGTCGGCACCATTGATCTGTTTCTTCTTTTTTTTTTTTAAACATTTTATTAGGGGCTCATACAACTGTTATCCCAATCCATACACACATCAATTGTGTAAAGCGCATTTGTACATCATTCTCAAAACATTTTCTCTCCATTTAAACCCCCCGACATTAGGTCCTCATTTTTCCCCTCCCTCCCCACTGCCCCCTCCCTCATGAGCCCTTGATAGTTTATAAATGGGTATTTTGTCATATCTTGCCCTGTCCGACGTCTCCCTTCACCCACTTTTCGGTTGTCTGTCCCCCAGGGAGGAAGTCACACACAGTTCCTTGTAATCGGTTCCCTCTTTCCTACCCATTCTCCCTTTACCCTCTCTGTTTCGCCACTCACACCACTGGTCCTATAGGGCTCATCCGCCCTGGATTCCCTGTATTTCCAGTTCCTATCTGTACCAGTGTATATCCTTTGGTCTAGCCAGACTTGCAAGGCCGAACTCGAGTCATGGTAGTGGGAGCGGGGTGGAAACATTTAGGAACTAGAGGAGAGTTGTATTTCTCATCGTTGTTACATCGCACCCTGACTGGCTCGTCTCCTCCCCGACACCCCTCTGCAAGGGGATCTCCAGTGGCCTACTAATGGGCTTTGGGTCTCCACTGTGCACTCCCCCCATCATTCACTATGGTAAGATTTTTTGTTCTGATGATGCCTAATACCTGATCCCTTCGACACCTCGTGGTTGCATAGGCTGGTGTGCTTACAGCAGGACCACAGGTCTGAACAACTGTGAATCTCATCGGGGCTAATACTGAAAAGCGTTACACACAAGCTCACGCGCCCTGCTTGATTTTCCATCATCTTTTGACTTGTTTTGCTGGTCCAGCTTAGTACTGTTTCCAGGTACAGCGTGGAATTATTTTATCGTTTTGCCTAATTCCTTAAAAAAAAAGAAAAGGAAAGAAAGGTGTGGAATTTGGATGGAATCGCTCTTTTTGAATAAACTAATTTGGGGTCAGTCCTGCCTCTAGTGGGCGAGTTAATCCCGGGTGGAAGCCTGAGGCTGGCGTTCCTCCTGATCCGTACTGCTATCCCCACCCCGCCCCCGCCCCCAGCATCTGCCATTTGTGTGACCCTGGGAAGGGAGAAGATGGTTTCCCTTCCTCAGTTTGAGAGCACAGGGCAGAACGGACTTTAGAGACTAGAACTGGTCTCTAAGAATCACCGCGGTGCAACCTTGGACCCAGGACAGAGGCGGCTTGATTTCTTCCCGTGGAAAATGGGAATAACAAGTGCATCTGGAAGTGCTTCAGCAGGAGGAAAGGTGGAAGGGGGCCAAGCAAGCCAGAGTCCTAGGCTGGCCAGCAGGCCCCACCTGAGTGCAAACAGACCGAACAAAGGGCGACCCCACCCGGGGCCGCCCTGGCGCCAGGCCCCGTGGAATCATCGGCCTGCTAATGGTGACCGACCCCTTGTGACGCCTGCCGTGCCTGAGTCGTGCCTGGCCCTGCCTGGGTGCTTTGTGGCCACAAAACCGAAACTGTTTACCGGACACAATGGCTCTGGGCCATGGAGTCATTGTTAGGAACTGGTATTTGTATGAAGTTAAGGATCAGAGGCCGCTGCGGCCTGGAGCGCTGCTGCTCCAAAGTGAATTGCTGGGACTCGAACCCAGGACTCCAAAGCCAGGGGTTCCCCTGCTCCTGGAAGTCACCTCAGTGCCACTGCCACACCCCCAAGATGCCTCCGCTCTACCTCAGCCCCCAGGCCTACACTCTGTGAGCTGCCAGGCAGCCCCAGTAGTGCTTTCATTCATTCTCAGCCCAGATGCTAAGCACACAGTTAGGGGACAGATGAATGGATCGACTCAGCAGATGTTCCAAGCAAAACGACCCCAGCCAGCAAGACGCACAGGAACACAGAAGGGATGTGGTCGACAGTCCCTGCCCTCCTGAATTGACTTTGCAGGGAGGGGAATCTCTTGCCTGAGGGTGCTCAGTACCCTCACCGTGCCAAGCACACAGGACGTGAGACAAAAAAAATTTGCTGTCAAAGAGAAGAAATAAGTCAGAGGGTAATAAAAACAAGAACAACAAGGGAAGCTTCTCTGGTCCGTCTGAGTGCTCGGTTCTGGATTCTGACCTCTAAGTCTCTAAAGTCTGGGTCCAAGTACTAGGTTCTAATTTCTGAATTTGGAGGCTATCGGCTTAAGTTTTGGGCTCCTTTCTGTAGATTCGAGGTCAAGGGCTTAGCCTTTGAAGTTGGTGGTCTGGGGCTCCCGAACAAGGTTCTTGGTTCGAAGTTACAGGCTCTGTGTTCCAAGCTCTAGCTGTTTCTCCGATGCCTTGTGTGGAGCCCTGATGGCACAGCGGGCTGATAACCACACGGCCCGCGGTTCGAACCCACCTACTAGCTGGTCCACCGGAGAAAAACGAGGCTCTCTGACGTCATTCAGAAGTCCACTGGAGCGGTTCTACTCTGTCCGACAGGGTCCCTATGTGTGGACATCAACTGAGTAGCAGGGGGGGTTGGTTGATCCGGACCCCTGGGTTCTGGGCTCCATGTTCTGAGATCTGGATTCTGAGTTCTAGGTCCTTGCTTACAAGTTATGTGTGCTGAGCACCTAATTCTAGCTTTAGGTGTCGTTCAAAGCTCGGTGCTGCGTTTTGAGATGCAGGCTCCTGAGCTCTGGGGCACG
Organism: Echinops telfairi; assembly: GCF_000313985.2. Taxonomy (NCBI): domain Eukaryota; kingdom Metazoa; phylum Chordata; class Mammalia; order Afrosoricida; family Tenrecidae; genus Echinops; species Echinops telfairi. Next base: position 30,708,741 of record NW_022103928.1, on the reverse strand, counting down.
GGGCTGGTTCCTAGTTCTTGGGCTTAATATCCTGGTTTCGGGTCTGCAGGTTGTAGACACTGGGCTTTGGGCTTTGGGCCAAGCAGGCAGGGTGGCTTAGCCGAGGCCAGGGACCATTGGGAAGGGCAGGCCTCCCGGCTGTGCTCGCCACTCTCAACAAGAGGACAGGGAAGGGGAACCAGGCTGGAGACGTGAGCCACCTCTCCCCTCCTTTCACTCCAGAACACACTGGTCATGCGCTCATCTTGCATACTCCTGTGTGGGGGTGGCATTGGAGGGGCAGGGCAGACCTCAATTCTATTGGGATAGTATTGGAGGGACAGGTCAGAGGTGAGAGCAGGGTCACAGGTGGCAGTGGAGTGAGTGAGTGAGCAATGCCATCGTCCAAGCAAAATGTGTTGAGGAAAATGGGCTGCATTCGTGACCAGAAGGCAGTGCTCAGAGGTGTTGGTGATCAGATATTATTAACGAGATATTATTGATCGTTGATCAGGGACACGAAACATGTGGGTGATCAAGAGCACTGATGATGAAAGCTTCTGGGGGTTCAGATCCTGGTGACCAGGGATGATATGATATAGGAAGTGCAGACAGGAGGCAATGGTGATCAGAATGAATGACTGGAGACAGGGGATGACCAGGTCTGTTGTGGATCTCAGGCTTGGGTGATAGAGGTATTAATAATTAGAGATTTGGATTAATAGAGAATTAATCATAAGACCCTGGTGACCAATGACTGAGGGACACTGGTCATCAAACTTGGATGAGAAGATCCATCATGAGGGAGGGAGGGAGAAAGGGGGGGAAATGAACTGAGACCAAGGGCTCAAGTAGAAAGAAAATGTTTTGGAAATGATGACAAAAAAAACCAAAATGATGACGGCATACCGGGAGGGTGGAGGGGAAAGGGGCAACCGATTACCAGGATCTATACATAACCTCCTCCCTGAGGGATGGACAACAGAAAAGTGGGTGAAGGGAGTGGGTAAGATATGACAAAATTATAATAATTTATAAACTATCAAGGGTTCTTGAGGGTGGGGGTAGGGGGAAGGGAGGGGGAAAATGAGGAGTTGATACCAAGGGCTCAAGCAGAGAGCAAATGCTTTGAGAATGATGATGACAACAAATGTACACATGTGCTTGACACAATGTATGGATTGTGATAAGAGTTGTAAGAGCCCCCAATAAAATGATTAAAAAAAAAAAAAAGATTCAACCGTCATGGCATGTTGGTTATTGGGGATATTGGTGAAAAGAGATTTTGGTAGCCAAACTGAGAGTCAGGGGTAAAAGTAACCAGAGTTTCTGGTGACCTAGGATATGGGTGACCAGAGATATGGACAACAAATAAAAAATTGCTAGCAAGAGGGTTCTATGATTAGAGACTTATGAATTTAATTGTGCCTCTGAAAAATGTGTTGAATTTTCAGCCCTCGGTGTGTGGATATAATCGTTTAGAAACAGCATTTGTTAATAAGATCGAATGAGAACAGAGTGGGTTCTTAATCACATCTAAGTTAAAAGAAGACCAAGTTAGATCCAGATATGTAAGGGTCAGCTACACATGACGATGCGCCAAGGAGTCAGTGACCATCTGAGGCTGCGTACAAGAAGACCTTGATTTAAACGTTCAGCCTCCAGAACTGTGAGAAAACAAATTTGTTCTTTAAATCCAGCCACTTGCCATGTTTGTTACAGGAGCACTGGAAACTAATTCAGTAGTATTAGTCATCAGTCACATTGTTAGTTAGAGCTATTGGTTAGCAGAGGTAGTGATAGAAGTCCTGGTTGTAGAGCGGATTCAGCATTTGGCTGTTGAACCCTCCCGGGCAGGGGTTCTCAACCTTCCTCCTGCCTCGACCCTTTCATACAGTGCCTCATGTGGTGGTGACCCCCCAACCATCAATTATTTTCATTGCTACTTCATCACTGTCATTTTGCTACTGTTATGAATCAGACGACCCTTGTGAAAGGGTCGTTCAACCCCCAAAGGGGTGGTGACCCACAGGTTGAGAACCGCTGATCTAGGACAAGGCTTTCTACTCCCTTAAAGATTCAGCCCGGGAAGCCCACAGTCGGTGCTACTCTGTCCTGTAGGGTCACTTTGAGGCAGCATTGAAGATACATCTATGAATTTGGAGTTTGGAGAGACTGGTCATCAGAACATATGCTGAGCGGGATCGTTGGTGACAACACTCATGATCAGAAATACTGGTGAGCATCAGAGTCACTGGACACATCGGTGATCACGTGTGAATGTCAGTGATTAGAGCCATCACATGAGGCATGGATGAAACATTAGAGATTAGGTGTTAGTAATCTGACATGTGATCACTGGTAAGCAGACATTATCAGTCGTATCAAAGATGACAATGAATGGCAGCAGTCCCCAAGACATTGGGGATCGGGTTCGTCAATGAATTGGAATTCAGGTGACAGCTCAGCAACCACACCTGATCAGCATTCAGGAAGCGAGGAGAGAGAGTTTTTTCCAAGAGCCTGGAAAGAGTCTCGCTGAGCCCTCAGGAAGAGGATTCGGGTGTGGACTGAGGGCCTCCCTGGTAGCCACCCTCCTGAGGGCTATGATGACCGGGGAATTCAGATAGAAAAACCTGGGGTTGAGACACCACATCTCAGCACTGAAATCAGACCCGTGGGCACCCTGCCCCAGTAGCCCTTCCCCTGCAAACCCAGGGACCCTGGAGCAGTGTGGTCTGGCCAACTTAGGTTCCAGCACCTGGGATTGGCAGACCGGGGCCCAGGAGCCCACAGCAGAAACCAGAGGCATTCACAAAAAGTATTTTATTATTCTTAACAGTATTCACTTTGAAGGAATAGGAGGATAGCATACATTTTTTTTTACAGACAATATATAAATGTTGTACATAATTAACAATAACTTAGTTCACTAATCCAAAATAAGACAAGCCAAAGAAAACAGAAAATACTGCCGATTCTTTTTCTTATACGGATACAAGTACAAAATAAGTTACTTCTCGCCGTGGTGCACCTGTGGGGATCACCTGCCCATATTGCACTTGGTCCATTACATCAGCACAACCCTCTTCCTGGGCCCCCCACCACCACTGCATTTGGAATCTAAGCTCGGTACACATTTATGCACAGCTGTACCTTGGTAAGGATCCAGATAGCCACAGGCCCAGCATCTCCCGTGCCCCCAAATAGGGCCACAACCACCCCACCACCAGAGCTGTGCCCCTCCCACCTGTGTATTTGCCAGCTGTCAGACTAGAAAACCAAACAAACACCTCACACCCCCGCCCCCGAAGCCAATAGTCGTCATACCCTCTCCCAAGGCCTCCAGCTCCAGGGCTATGGGATCCAAGAAATCCTCCAAAAATAATTGTGAAGCTACAACCTAGATTTGTAGATTTTATTTCTTTTCCATAGCATGACTTCTGTGGTAACGTACAATCGACTGGATCCAAAAAGTTTAAAAATAAAATAACTCATCAGCGAGATAAGCTTATGCAGTTTGTTTTTTTAACATTTTTTTTCCTTTTGTCTCAGAGTGGGAGGGGAGGAACTGGGGAGGGTTAGCAGAAAAGGGTCCTATGTACAGGAGGGCCATCTCCCCAATCGAGAAGGCGGGCTGTGGCTCCAGCCCATTAATTAAGGGGGCCCGGACCACACCAGCTTCGGTCTTAAAGGCAGGGGAGCAATCTAGGAGACGTTTCCCCTTTCAAGAAAACGTCGTTTCCTTCCTCTGACCCAACCCTGGCCTGGGAATCCGTACAGGGCCGCCTGTGATTGTCTCTCCCACCGGGGCCTGCCCTCCAGCGCCAGCGGCTTGGCCCACACAAGCTCACCCTCCCAACCGTGGGTCCTTCTGGCCTGGGCCCAGCCAGCCTGGAGTCCAGCTACCTCACAAGGGGGGTGTCAGAGGTGCACAGCGTACACCCCAGATCTGCCCCCAAAGACCTGGCCAGCAAACAGCAGAGGGCGTTTGGCACGAGGAGGGCTGCTTGGCCAGGCGGATTTGGAACGACCTGGACCTCCGAGGCCCGTGGTCCTCGTTACAAACGAGAGCAACATAAATTATTGTTGCTGACTCCTTGATCCTGCTCGAAGCGTTTCCTCTCGTTGGTCCCCTGCCCCTTCTTTGCGCTTCATAAAGTTGTCCGTTTTTGCTCTCTGAATAGCTGTTGGTGAAGGTCATCTCACCTGGGCGGCGGGGAGGTGGGGGGGCTGGGGGGGGGGCCGAGGCACCCCAACCGGTGGAATTCACAGTAATTTCGACAGATGGGTGGAGTCCTTGGGCCCCGCTGGGCCAGTAGGAGTCGCATCAGTCTCTGGGGAGGAGTGGACGGCCAAGGGGTTGTCACCCATCCTGGGAGCCCAGTCTTGTCCTGCCTGCTCCCTACTCTACATGGTCTCCTAATCAGCAGAAAGCTGTCCTTAGCCCATGGCGGTCACCATGCTGGAAGGGTGGGGATGGCCAAAGGAGAGGCTGGAGGAGGGATGGATGGGCGTCGGCGTGGGCAAAATGTGTCCCGAGTGGCTGAAGGGTGGGAGGTGCCCCACAGGCGTCATGTGTCCAGCCAGGGCAGCGGCACTGAAGGGGGACGACTTCTCCTGCATACACTTCGACAGCTCCTCGAAGCACTCGGGCCCCTTCTTGCTCTTCTTGGACTTGTTGGACATCTTCCGGTTCCGAGTCTGAATGCCTTCCTTCTTCATGGTCAGCGGCCTGTTCACCTGGGGACAACCACCATGATGTCTTCAGGATGCGGCATTCCCTTCCAGAGCGGAATGCACCCCACCTGGGGCGGGGCTGGAGCTGAGAGCTGGGCTAGGAGGGTCCCAGGAACCATGTCTCCTTCAAACTGCCCCTATAGGGCCTCCACCCTCGCCCCCTCACCCTCTTAGCCTGTACTGTCAGCATGCGGGGTGGGGAGGGGGTTGGGTAACGGGGGGCTTGTCCCTGAGTGGGACCTGAATGCAGCAGGACTTCAGTGTCTCCCTGGATCCTCCCCACTAAATGCCAGCACTGTTTCCTCACTAACAGCCAGCCAGGCTGGCCCCTCCACACACACCCCACCCCACCCCCACCCACCCGACTGTTTGGTCAGCCCCTTACCAAGCCAAGGTGCCTCCCCTTACAGAATGCCCGTCTGGCGCCCAGGGCCACAGGGCCGGCTTGCCAAGCCAAGCCAAGCTGGATACTGAGGCTGGGCCCAGTCTGGCAGCACAAAGCACAGAGTCCCTGGGGAGGCACGGGGCGGGGCACTCACGTTGTGCAGCTTGTAGTAGAGGCCACAGGCGTTGCAGACCGGGTCCCCGTTGGCGTTCCGGCGCCATAAGGTGGTGGTGGTGGTCTGACAATTCGCACAACAGGTGCCTGCTCTCCTGGCAGCTGACTGGGGGGCGGGCGGGAAGGGGACAGCATCAGCCGGCATGCTCCCACGCTCCACCTCGACCTCCCTCCCCACCCCCCAGCGTAGCCCAGGAGCTACTCTCACCAGGGAATCAAGGCATCTCAGAGCTGAGAAATTTTAGAATCTGAGAACGGCGCAAGAGTCCTCTCAGAAGCTGAATCTTAGAATCAACAAAAGCTGGAGCAGGAAAGCTACCCCCGCCCAGCCCCCACCAATCTAACTTTAGTGCCAGGGAAGGCCAGACCCTGAGGCGGGCCAGTGGAGTCCCCAGGGTCAGAGCTATGCTACTCCTCTGTCCCCCTCTTAACACCACCCCACCTCAATAACAACCCCTTTTTCTAGGTGAGTCATGGTTTCAGGGCCAGGGGTCACCAGAGGGACAGGGTGGCCGTGTAAAAGGACCTGGTAAGGGTCCCCAGAGCTGCCCTGTCCAACAGGGTGACCGCGAACTTTACCGTGATTTTTCAAAAGAAGTTGACCTCACCACTATCGCCACAAAATTTCCAAATCCCATGTCTTCAATGCCATCCGCCACATTTCAAGTGGCCAGTGCAGATATAGAACATGTCTATCAGACAGGGCTGGTCGAGGGGTTCCTGATTTAGCGGCCAAGTTCCCCCATGGATTTGCTGGGGGGTGGGGAGGGCTGCTCCTGGAACCTAAGCATTCTGAGCCCCCAGCCCAGCCAAGCGCCACAGTCCCTCAGAACTGCCCCGGAAGAGGTCGGTCTGGAGATGGGGGTCTAGCGCCCCCCCCCCCCCC
>NW_022103928.1:30681084-30702477 GCF_000313985.2 Echinops telfairi | reverse complement strand
CCCAGGGTGCTACAGGCTCTGAGGAGAGGCGGGCAGGAGGGAGCCTTTCTCCGGCTCCTGTTTCTATCACCGGTCCCAGACGGGTCTTCCAGCACTTCCCAGAGCACCACAGGCGGGACTCCACCAGACAGTGGCCTGGAGGGGGGAGGTGAGGCCAGCAGAAGCTGGACTGGTCCCAGGCTTGAGCCTGGTCAGAGGGGGCGGGGAGGGGCTGAGTAAGCAGTGAGACGCTGGAATTCTGACTCAGGGGCCAACGTGGAGATCTCCACCTCTACCCCCACCGGGGCGAGCCCTCACCCCTGCCCTCACTTTGTGGAGAAGAAATGGGTCTCCACAAAGCGGGCCGATTTAAGCTTCATAATCACTTCGCCCCAGAAAAAAAGAAAAAGTATTTATTATTCTTAGCATTTTACGCATTATTTGCAAAATGGAGTGGATTGGAGAGTTCAATCCAGCCCAGCAAGAGGCAGGCCTGAGCCGGGGAGACTCTCTCAAAACTTGCCGAGTCCGGAAACAGATACGCGAAGTTTCCTTATCTTTGGGCTGCAGATGTCCGGATAGGAAACTCCGGCAGGAGATCCGAAAGGGCATTTTTAAAAAAAAATCACTCAAATGAAAATACACAGTATAGGTGACTCCATGGAAAAATAATAAAGGGCAGGTTTTTTTGGGTGGCTGGTGTGAGTGTGTTTGAATAAGCACGAGGAGACTGTGTGTGTTGGAAAGGCCGGCAGCACTGCTCCGAACGACGAAGGAAAATTACTTCATGGCCCTATTTTTAAAAAGAGTTAAACGCCGGCCAGAGCACGGGAGTCCAGTCGGGCCAGGGCCCTGGGACATTCAACTTTGGGCCCCTGGATATGCAATCTAATTGGGAGGACCTGAAAGACTGGCGGTCCTGTGATTACAATCCCTTCAGGTCCCCAGGGCAGCCCGGGTAGCCTACCCAAGTGATTTTCATGACAAAAGGGAATTTCAATGGCAACACATCTGCCTGGGAAGGGTTTTCATCTTTTAAATGGTTATTTTCTTGAACAGCCTCAGCCGGCTCTGGTCAGAACATCACCAGTCCTCCAGTTACTTGTCAGCCCCGGGACATGCCGCCTCCCCAAAGCGACCCGGCTGGCCTGTGCCCGCTGCCTACCAGTCTCCGCTTGGGTTTGATGAGTGGCCGGTTCTGTCCGTTCATCTTGTGGTAGAGCCCGCAAGCGTTGCACAGGTAGTGACCGGTGCCATCTCGTCTCCAGAGAGGGGTGGCTGTGGCCCCGCAGTTGACACACTCCCGACCTTCTGGGGGAAAACGGGGGGCCAGCACAGAGCTCAGTGTCATGGGGAGGGAGCAGGGACCGACAAGCAGAGGCCGAACTGAGACTGGTGCTGGGTCTGCCTCTGCTGGGAGGGTCTAGCAGGAAATGCTTGAAGTACCAACCCGAGCAGGAAAAACCAGAGGGTCCCCTCCACAGGAAGGGCATGCAGTTTAAGGTCAAGTCTCCCTCTTTAAAATCCTTGGGAGTGAGAAGGAAGGGAAATGAGGAGACGGGGGAGAAAAGTGGGGCTAGGGCCCCAGGGATGTCCAGAGAGGCCAGCAAAGGGTATTTACAGCAAACTTTGCTTTGGACGGCAGCAAAGTCATCGGCTTGCCCGCTAGACTGACTGCACAGGGAGGCTGCCTTGCTGTCCCCACTCCCACTTGCTGGTGCCATGGTCCTGGCTTGCTCCCCAAAGGTCGCTGCCACCCAGAATCTCTGCTTCTGTCTCGTGGTCTGCTCCCTCACCCTAGCCTGTCTGTCTACTTTCAGTAGAAGGGTAACTCCCTTCTTTCTCCCCTTCTGTCCAAGCCCTAGGGTTCAATTCTGGACTGGCATCTACGTTGTTGTTCTGTAAAATAAAATAAGCAATAAGCCCTTTCCTTTTTCCACTAAGTGGTCTTGATTTTTGAGTGAAGGATCATCTGGAATTGAAATTAAAAGTAAAGCAAATTTGGGAGCATGTACTAAGACCTGCAAACTGGCTAAAGAGCTAGGAGAACTCCCCCCAAGCCCCAGGACCTCAATGGAGAACCCCACGCCCCAGGCAGGCAGCATGGAAAGTAGCTGTCTAGTAGCGGGTGCCCCAGAAATTTGCCCTGATCATGTTTCAACTACATTGTTAATACACACGGGAAAGAAAAGGGGGGGGGGTCCTGGACCCAGGAGTAAAAGTTTCAGATCTTCCCCCTCAAACTTCCTGGTAAAGGTATAGGAAGGAGGCAGGAAGGAGGTGTTGGCCAACCAGAGCCTCTCACCTCCACAGCCTCGTGTCCTGTGTTCTGCAGCCAGATAGGTGACAAGCCCAGCCCAGGCGTAGCCCCAGTCAGGTTCTACTAGGCAAAGGGGAAGTTTTGGAGCGCATCCCCTCAGGGAGGGGAGCGTGCAGCACAGCCAGAGGCAAAGAGCAGAAAGGCATGCATTTTGGGAATTTTGCTCAGGGGGCAAATCCCCCAAGGAGATACAGAGCCACCAAAATGCCAAGATGGAAATGATTTGAGTTGGGGAACCAGATTCCTGAAGGTGAGGCGCCTCGAGAGTGCTCTTGTGAACATGCACACACAGACTGGCTTCCCTCACCTACTCAGTTCATTCTCACATTATGCGCTGCGCAGGGGGCAGCTTGCATGTTCACAGGTGATTCCTGGAGAGGGAAACCTGTCCTGGTGTGCAGTGGTCCACTTTTGAAGACAGGTGAGTGAGGGCCCAGGAGGGAAGTGAATTCAAAGAACAGAACAAATTCTGGGGTCCCTCCTCTCCCCGGTCTGTGGAGGACTATTAGAAGTAGATGCCACAGCCCTCTGATTTGGGAAACTGACCCCCCCCACCCTCCAGGAGGCCTCTCCTCCCCAATCACAGCCCACGGGGATACAGCTTTTGACAGCCGCTTTTACCTGAGCAGGAGCGTGCCTTGCTGCGCTGCTTTGGAGTGAAGCTGGATGCGGGGCCACCCAGGAAGCCTCCAGGGTGGAAGAGTCCGCTGCCATAGTCATGGGCAGTGGCTGGCACATAGGAGGGATAGGTGGGGATGGGGTGGTGCGTGGCAGGCTGGGTGCCCATGGCTGCCAGGCCTGGGCGCAGAGGGCTGCTGCTCTCCATCTTCATGCTGTCCGCTAGGGACACCTGGTACTTGACGATGTCCTTGTCCTCCCCCCTGGCTGCACTGCCCCCAGCCGAGGACGAGGCTGGGGAGGCAGCCCCTGTGTTGTTGGGGTCAGGAGAAACTTCTTTGGGCGGGGTGGGAGGGAAGCCGAAGAGATGGGAGCCCGAGTGGGCTGCAGTCGGCGTGAGGGAAGCCACTGAGCTCCCGCTGCCTGCCCCACTCCCACCGCCGGCCCCTGGGTACACGGAGAGTGGGCCTCCGGGGCCTCCAGCGGCAGAAGGGTGCAGTGGGGTCTTGGAGAAAGGGCTCACGGTCCAGGGGTTGTGGTGGTGCGCTGCTGCGGCCGAGAGGGCCGCTTTGCCCCCATCCAGCCAGGGCAACCCCGGACTGTGCAACAAGTGTGGCCGGCACATCTGGCCCCCTGTCAGGCGAGCTGCAGGCCAGAGGAGAACATACAAACGGAATCACATCCTCAGCCCAGCAAGCAGCCCCACACTCTCACCCGGACCAGGGGTCAACCACCAGCCCCTAAGAAAACCAGAAACACAACTCCCCAACCGACAATAATCGGGAATGTCAGGCAGGAACAGAAAGGCAAGGTGGCCCAGAAGGGACATCCCCCTGCCCCAACCCCCACCTCCGGGAGCCAGGGCCCAGAAGAACCCCCAGGGGCGGACTAGACAGGGCCAGAAGCCCCAGTGGCCCCCGACCCTTTCCAAGAGGCTGCGGCCCACCCTCCTGGTGGATTTCTCAGCCGCCCCGGCTCTGGCGGATCCTACATCCGGGAAGCAGGCCCAGGCCTTCCTCCCCTCGCTTTCGGCCTGGTCCGAGCGAGCGCCTGGCTCCCCGTCCGTCCCCCACAGGCCCGTGGCTCACCGTGTGCGGGGCTGTAGGAGACGCGTGCCCGCGCGTGGGCCGGGTTGGCGTAGTAGGGGTTGCCTTGCGAGTCGAGGTGGTTGAAGAAGACGTCCACCTCGTCGGGAGGCAGCAGCTGCGCGGGCTCCATGTAGTTATGTGCCAAGCCCGGATGGTGCGAGTCGGGGTGCTGCGCATTCAGCACCGCGGGGTGAGCCATCCAGCGCGGCTGCTCTGGCGCCACTTCCATGGCCAGCGGCGGCGGCGGCGGCGGCGGGGGATCGGGGTGGTGGCAGCAGCGGCCCTGAGCGAGGGAAAGGGGGCGTGAGGGGCGCTACCAGGGTCCCAACACCCCCTACGTGGCCCCCGCGAGACGCCCCGCGCGCCGCTGCGCTCTAGCAGAACTCTGCCGCCCGCCAGTCCCGGGTGGGAGGAAAGCGCGAGGTTCAAAACGAAAGGAAGGCGGAGGAAAGAGGTTCGGCTACGCACACTCACATCGTGCCCCTGTTCCCAGAGCCACACACCCTTGCACACGGGATCACCCAAAGGGGCCAGCTGCGACACGTTACCCCAACACACGCCAACGGAGAGGGCTTCCGTCCGACACTCACATCGAACCCCCACCCTCTCGGTACACAAACGCGTAAGCAAACTAAAAGTTGAAGTCAGGCGGCTGGGCACCCACTGGAGCACATGATCACAGCGACAGGCACACACCTACACTTGGCGCCAGCTATACCATCTGACCACCCCACCCCCGCCTCAAACATGCACACGCAGTCCCAAAGGGCCCAGAGCTGCCCGGGGGGCGGGGGGCCTTACTCAGGACCTCTCTACAAGGCACATCAAAGCACTCGCCCTGAATTTGGTCCTGGTCCCGAGGCTCCTAGGAGCCAGGCGCGCCCCGGGCCGCTGCCGGCTCCCGCACCCTAACTTACACACGCAGCGCTTCGGGGGGTGGAGGTGCGGCCCCCAAAGGTGGGCAGCACAGGCCGAAAACCGGAGGGGCAGAGGGCCCAGGGACTGCGAGTCTGGCGGCTGGCCAGGCTCAAGCGCTCGAGGCAGTGGGCAGCGCGCGCCTCGGCCTCGGGCCCGCCGGCCTCCGGCCCCTCGGCATCCTCCGGCCGCCCTGGCGCCAGCTGCCGACTCTTGCACAGACATGAAGCGGGGGCCGCGCACGCCTAAGAAGCCGGCGCCAGCCAATCAGCGGCGCCCGCCGCCCAGCCTCCACCCTCCATTGGCTGCGCCTGCAACTCAGGGTCCGCTGAACTCCCCGACTGACCCGCCGGCCTGCCCCACGCCGCCCGCGCGCCCCTCCTAGGCTGCCTCCCCGCGGCTCCTACTACCAACGCCCCATCCGTGGGACCCTTGCCCAACGGGCCGACCCCGGCACCCCCTTCTCCTGGACACTGGTTCCCCCAATCCCTGGGACCCTCTCTTAGTGACTAAGTACGAACTGGGCCCCTCCTTCTCCACCAGCTGGGGTAGGCGCACCCTCTGGGTGGCCGCTCTCGGGGACCCCAGCCCCGTCCACTCTGAGTTCCCACCTCCTTTATCACTGAAGGTTAATTGGTCGGAGTCCACTACCACCTATCCAGGCTGTGCCTTTCTCCGCTCGGACGCGGACTGGGCAGGGGTGGGGTGGAGAGGTCTCCGAGGGAGGCTTCTGGACAAGCACCACAGGGTCCTTGGAGAACACCTGGGCCCGAGACACGCAACTGCTTCGGCTTGTGCCTGGCGAAATAAAGGTGTCCCAGTCGGTAGTTCCAGAGAGGGAAAGGGAGAGGGACAGGGAGAAGGTAAGGGAGAGGGAGAGGGAGGGTCCCCTCCCCAGGCGTGGCTTTTGCAGACCAACTGGCCAAACCGCCTGGGGCCAAGCTGGGGAGACCTGTCCTGGCGCCAGCGCCCGCTGTAGGGAGAAAGCAGGGGGGGGGGGGGGGGGGCGGGCAGGAGGAGACATTTTTTTCCCCTCTCTGGCATCCCAGAAGCGGTCCCTAGGGAAAAGGGGGTGTTAAAAATTCTGCCCCCTAGATTACCTAGAATCTAGAAACCTACACCCGTCAGCCCCGAGAGCTAGCTGAATGGGCTGTCTGGGACCAGGGCCCAGATCTTGCTTCTCCGCACTGGGGCAAACTGAGGCTGGAAGGGGGCCTGAGGCCGATGAGGGGGCTCTGGCACAAAGAATCTTGGGGGCGAGGGGAGCAAGACAGGTGCGAGGTAAATGGAGGTGAGCGACTGACACCACCACTCCCACCACCCCCCACCCGCGCCCTAGCTCCTGTGCCCCTCGCTGGACCCGTAGCTCCCCGGTGGAAGTCCTGAGGGGTCCCAGATGGGTCAGGGGCAGGGGGAGTGCGGGGGTCCAGGCCACCCCCAGGAGGGTGGAGGAGGGGTGGCACGATTGACAGTCGGTAATTGGGTAACTGGAGGCGGCTTCTCCGGCCAGGCGGCCCCGCCACCGCGACGCCGGGCCCCTGACGTCACCCGATTCGCCAGGAAATGAACTTTTTAATAATCCAAGTAGGGAGGAAAGCCCTCGGCCCCCTCAGCTCGGCTCTGGGGCGTCCGGCCGGCCCGGCTGGGCGGGCGCGCCCCGCTTCCCCCTCCCAGACCAGCTCCCCGCAGGCAGTACCGATGGGGCGCAGGCTGGGACTTGGGGCCTACGCCTGCCGCTGCGTTGGACTGACCGTCCGCCTGTCCGAGAGCCCTCGCACAGGCAGAGACGTGGGCTCGGGGCCCGCAGTGCGTTCGGGGCTAGGCGTGCGAGTGCCTGGGGCCCTCGCGGACCCCGCCTACCCGATTGCCCGCCGAGTCCCTCTCCGGCTCCGCTTTCCCTGGGGCGCTTGGGGCGCAGACCGCTCAGAACTCCGCACTCCCGGAGAGGAAGCGGGCGCGCGCCGGGAAGGCGCGCCGAGGCGGGGGGCTACGGCTGGAGCCCACAGTCACGGGCCTCGGTGGCCAGGGGGGCAGGTGAGACGCCAGGGTCAGGCTCCCGCAGCACGCGTAGTCTGGCGGGGTCCCTCTGTGCCTCCATTCTCCTATCTCTCTGTCTCTCTCTCTCTGTCTCTCTCGCTCGCTCGCTCGTTCTCAAGTACGATTCTCCATCAAGACGAAACGTGAGATTTCCAAGGAACCTCGAGCCCGGTTTGCGTCCGCAGAAGCCTAGCCGGAGAGTCTCAAAGACGCTGGTATCCGGCTAGGCTGGCCCGTTCCGGCTCAACTCCCGGAACCGAGCGTCCGAGCCCGCCTACCCGCCCGCCCCGGTACCGGACGCTGGGCCGCGGATACGGGACGGAGCAGCAGCTCACCGCCTGGTCGGGATCGCACCAAGGTAGTCACGCCGCGTCCGCGGAAAGCAGGTAATTTAACCCCCACCCCCTCTCTCACAATCCAAAGGGGTGGATAAATCCTGCACCCCCACCCCCTTTCGAAGTGGCTCTGGAGTTTCCCGACCGCGAGGTCGGCCTCAAGCTCTTCTTGGGTCATCCCCAAGAGTGGACAGGGCGGGATTCTGGGTGCCAGACCCCAGCGCCTGCGTTGCCGGTGAGCCTGGCTCGACCGGGTGGGGATTGAATTACCAGCTCCGCGGCTCAGAAAATCGCCGCTCTTTGGGGCTTAGCCGGGCAGTTAAGCGATGCTCAAATCCAAGCCCTCGGGAGACGAGCCTGTCTGCTCGCAGCCCAGCATGGAGGGAACGGGGAGAGTGCCCTCCTAGGTCCCCTGAACCCCTGGGAATGCCTGCCTTGGAGCTGCCAAGCCGAATGTAGCCTCTGTCGGACTGTGGGAGCCCCTGCGTTGGACACGGGACAGCTGTGTACTCCTGCAGAAAAGAACCCGCTTGGAAGAAAAAAAGCGGGATGCCGTGTACCTGGACCCTAAGTAGGCCAATAAAAGCGACCTCCCTCTCCTCATTTTGAGAGAGTGTGTATGTGTGAGTGTTCCCGTGCGCGCGCCAGAAAGACCGACAGACGCCAGTCAGACTCCAGGCCCAGACCTTGCTCCTACCATAGTCCTAAACGTCCGGGGAGGTCCAGGGCAGTCCTCGGGATTCTGTTAGGGGACGCGAGTTGTCATTCAGAGCAGATCTATCTCTATCATCTTAAAAACTGGGACTTGGTTGTACCCAGGATGCTTTCGGAAGGAGACACAATCCCTTTTCCAAGTTTCTATTTGTTCTAGAAACCCAGGCCTCAGCCTTTGATCATGCTGAAAAGCTGTCACTTTCTCTGCAAGGGAACACGATTTTCGCTCTGCGCTGAGAAAGAACGGCGACAAAACGGAATTTCTAACTGCTCCGTTCAAAGGACCAGAGACTCCCCAGAGAGCGAGCGTTCTCGCTGCGCTGGGTGCTTCCGCCTGGAGGTTGGGAGAGCAGCAGAACTGGCGCCCGGTTCTCGAGCACCTGGCGGGGCCTCAGGCCACAGTTCGGGTCGGGCTGAGCCGCAGTAGTCTCCCCACTGGGCTGGCCCACCCCACTGAACCCTTTGTTTAAACTTCGTTCATCAGAGATGGCCCCTCTGGGACCATAAGTTTGTCCTCTTTTTGTAACCTAATTCTTATCGCCATTTCCTATGGGCAGCTAACTGGCCAGTGGAGAAAGGGATTCAAAGAAATCCATTTGCTTAGGGATTGTCGTCCATAAATGTATTTAATTCACAGCCCAGCCTCCTCCCAGCCTCCCACTGCCAATGTACCTTGAGCAGTTCTGGAGGGATGCTTCTTAGCCAGATGGGGTTCGGAAGACCCCCTTCAGGGAGAGGCTTTTGGTCAGCTCCGGGCTTCCACCACCCCTCTTGCTCTTTGGAAACCGCCTCCAGCCCTCCCAGTCCCCCCAAATCACATTTCCTCTCTCCTGGCCTTCCTGCCAGCTCGCTTACTTCGTCTGCGTTCTGGGCCTATTGGAATCGAGCAGACTGGGCCCAGCGTCCTAGATAACTCTGCGTCCTGAAACCAAGACGCCTCGGAGGTCCTGTATCGCCTTAGCCAGGTACTAACTTCCCACTCAAAGCCTCCCTTAGGGCCCTACAAAGACACCCCCCCACACCCGCATCTATCGGGTAATTTCTCCTCCTGTGAGAGGAACCACCGTTTACCCAGAGCGCTCGGCGGCCTGGCAACTGGGAAATCCGTTTCGTTAGACGCAATTTGTTTGCAATTTGTCAACCCGGCAGGAAAACACTCTTCAGGAGCCTGGGCAGCCTCGCCTGCCCTAACCTGCTTCTCTAGCCCTGCCTCTTATAAACGAACACAAGCGCGGGGTGCCTGCGTAAATCCGACCCCAGCTACAGCGGCTAGGCCAGATGTTCCTGACCCCAGGAGCTGAGGTTTTTCCAAAACAACGAATTTCCTTCCGTGTTTTCCGGGAAAGGAGAGGCCGCCACACCCGAGGACCCTGGACACCGGGCTTACCCTCCTCACGGCTGGGGCAACCTGGAGTTCAAGCCTAGCCGCTGTCAAAGGATTCTAAAAACCCGATGTCCATACAAATTCAGACCGCCGTTTACGCCTCTCGGGGACAGATCCCCAGAGTCTTCCCAGAGCCCCATTCTTATTGAAATCCCACTAAACCGATTCCGATTCCAGCTTGGGGAAAGGGGGCGCCTTCCAGACTCGCGCTCTCCCCCACCCGCACCCTAGCCACACAGAATAAAGGGCCGCCGAGCGCAGCGCGCAGGGGCGCACGCCGGAGCGAGCCGGGTTAAGCCGCGCAAAGCCGGTGCACGGGACCAGCCGGCAGGTGCAGCCGCCGCTCCGCAGTCCGGTTTCAGCGCACCCGCTGCAGCGGTTTGGGGCTGTGGGGCGCCCTGGACAAAGGCTCCAGCTCAGGGAGGCAAGGGACGCTTTGCAAGGCTGGGAACGCCGAGGGCTTGGGGCCTGGGGCTCTAAGAAGTGGAGTCCAAGGACCCGAGGCGAGCCGGATGTGCCAGGTCTCCGGTCCCACGCTGGGCGCATGGACCTGGGGTTTGTGATGCTGTGTGAACCAGAACGGCCCCAAGGCTGCATTACAGGGGCCACAAGGTCAGGCCGGACTGTTCGATTGGGTGCTTACGGGCCAGGCTGGGCCTGGCACCAGAAGGACCCCCAAGAGGGGGCGGGGAAGACTTACCGAGAGAGCACGGCGGGCGGCGCCCCCGGGCGGACAGGGCCGGAGAAGAGCGGGCGCACGACGCGGTGCGTGTCTAGGGGACGCGCGGGGGCCCCCCAGAGCGGGCCGGCGGCGCTCACCAGCAGGGCCCGGGCGGCGCGCCAAGCTGCCGCATGGTGCACGGCGGGCCGCTTTTGTTCGCTTGGTGACTGACCCGGGCTGGCCGAGGTGGGGACGGCAGCGGCCAGGAGATAGGGACCTGTGCTGCGAGCCTCAGCAGCACGGTCCTTGGCTACCTCCCTTGGCTTTCGCCGCCTTTCCCTTACCCTGGCCGCAGCGCCACCGCTTTTTATTTCCACAGCACTTTGAGGGGGCGGGGGCACCGCGTGGGGGGGGGGGCGGTGAGGAGGGAGGGTGCCTGGGGCTCTGAGCCCGGCAGCAGCTGGGTTAAGCTGGCTGGTAGGCCTAGGGCCGCCAGGCTCTTGGGGTGCACACCCTGCTTTCCCACACCCACACTCCCCCTCTTATCCGGGCGTGTGCATACACACATGCACACATATCTGCCCTCAGAGATCCAAACTCGGAAAGCTTGGGACGCCCCTCTTTTGAGACCCTCGTGAGCTGTGGGCATACACACTCACACACGCACACAGACACCTGCTTCCTCCAACCCCTTTTCACTAAGGCTCACATGGACCAACATCTATGCACACACCCCGGTGGGGTGGATGTCTAAAGACAGTCCACTTAGTCACACCGACATACACTTGTGCACACACTCACATGTAGTAAGCCACTCCTACACAGGCACACACTGACAGGGTCGACTGGCTACTAAGTGGTTGACACAACCCCCACCCTTCACCCGGTTGTTGCCTATTCCAGAGAGAACCAGAAAAATATTAGGAACCCAGTGTCAGGCTTCTCTGGTCCAGCTGGTGTTAGGGCTGCTATTGAAAGCCAGGTACAGGGTGCCTGTCCTGAAGTTCCTGCCATCGAATTCAGCCTGCAGGGAGCCATCAAGAAGGCCTCCTTTGTAGACCAGAGAGTGAAAGTGGTAGGGAAGATTTGGAGCCCAAAGAGAAAGTGCCTTGCCCTAGAAAGACAGGGAGATAAGTGGCCCTAGGGAAATGAGTGTGCACCCAGATTTCTCCAGAGGAGTTTGTCTGCCCCACCCCTATCTCCGTATGCACCTCCTCTCTCTCTGTGGGTCCTTCTCAGAATCTGGTAGTGACTGAATGTGTGTGTGCTCTGTGGAGGAGGTCTTTTTCTTGTACGTTTCCAAGAATGAGTGTTAGGAAGTAGGGCACTGCATGGACCTGTTTCCGGGCATGGGCCACTGCGTGCAGGCATGAGTATGACTGTGGAATTGGGGGTGTGCTTCTGTGGCTGTATATCTGTGGATCACTATGCCCGTGAATCATGTGATGGGGAATGAATATTTTCAATTGTTTCTCTGCAAATTGGCCTCTGTCTCTGTAGGTGTCTGTCCCAGTGTGTTTGGGTATCTGTCTATGGGGAATTTGTGAATTTTGGAGGGTGTGTGTCTGTTTCTGGACATGTCACTTCTGTGTGTCTTCAGTATGTCTGGGTATCTGTGTATCTTTGAACTGATGTGTGTGTTTGTGGTGTGTCAAAGTGTCCTTAGATATTCATGTCCAGCTCAGCATATTAATTGATATGTATGGAGGAGGTTTGTTTGTTTCTGTGTGTCTGTATGTGTGTGGCTGTCTTTAACAGTGTAGGTATTGGGTGGATTCTTGTATCTAGGAACTGAATGGAGTGTGTGGGTTGTGTCTGAATATTTACGTACAGTTCTGTGTATGAATGGATGTATGTTGAGGTTGGTGTTTGTGTCTATGTATCTGGACGTGTATATCTTTAATGGTGTGGGCAGCTCTGTGAACGACTATTTGGGATAGTGTCTGAGTCCCTGGGTGTGTGTCTTCGGGATCTCCTGCCCTCCAACCTCCCCTTGCCTCCCTACAGGGCAGGTGGCCAAGGAAAGTCCAGGGTTCCATTTGTGGGGCCACTCTCTGTCTTCCCATGGGAGGGGGAGATAGGTTGATAAGGCTTATCTGCTAGCTCCATGCTGAATTATTGCCCTAATGAGGTGACCTCTCCACTTCCACTCACTCCTAGGGCTCTGGACTCACTGGGGAGGAGCATGGGAGAATGGGTCCTAGGGCCCAGAAACAAACACTCATGACCCTAAAGACCTAGGTGATGTCTACAAGGTTGTTTCTAGTTTTGCCTTCTTACCTTGGAGAGTGTTCCAGGCCTTGCATGCACTCCCCTCCCCAATCCCATCAGACATCTTGCTAGGCTGGGCTGGGCTGAGCTGGGCTGGCCAGAGCCGGCTGTGGCCTAACCAGCATCTGGGCTGTGGCCAGGTGCATGGCCATAAGAGGCAGGGGCTGTGAGGCGTGTACTTTGGGAGGGGGTGGGGGGGGCGGTTGAGGTTGAGGGTTTTAGGAGACATGGAGACTCAGAGACTGAAAGGAAGAGAGACAGGAAGTGGGGTGGAGCAAGAGACAAGCTGACTGAGAGACAGGTTTTAAAAATATTTCTAGTTACAGAGTGACTTGCGCTGGGAAACTCAGGAGCAAATAGAAGCAACAAACCGCTAACAAGTGCCAGAAAGGCTCAAAGATGAGAACAGAAATAGAATATTAACCAGAGACACCAAAATGAATAGAAACAAGGCACAAACCAGAGAAATGGGAAGAGAAAAAGAGGTAACCAGAGAGGGGCACAGGGAGGGGTGGGGGAAAGGAAGAGGAACCGGCCAAAAGGGCCCCAAAGAAGGCGATAAAGTGGGGCCATCGCGAATGGACGGGCTGAGCCCGAGAGCCAGAGCGGGGCTCCGAGCCCCGCAGTCCAGAGGAGGGCCTGGGAAGTCAGGGCCAGGCTCGACAGGGCCAGGCGGGGCGTGAGCGCGGAGCCCGCGGGCCGGGCGGGGCCAGGCCGCGCGGCGGTGGGGAGGTGACGCCGGCAGCGGCAGCGACGGCGGGCAGGGGGGTCCGCGCGGGGCCGCGCCGCTGTCCGGGGTAATTTTTCATCTCTGCCGGCTAATCTTTGTTCCCGGCGAAGATAATGAATAGCCAATCGTTATCTGCCCGGCTCCCGGAGGCTGCCCGAGAATGGGGTTGTACAGGGCTGGGAATTGTTTCCAAAGTGCTGCGGAATAAATGGTGTTCCTTATCTCTGCCTTCCAGATTATCGGAGCCCTTTCAGAGAGCGCACAACAAATGCGCCCGCCATCGAATGCATCATTTACCACCGCAGATCCGCGCGCTGATGGGCAGGCCCGATAGCAGTCTGGGGGTTGCGGGGGTGGGGGCGCATCGGGCGCCTAGTGCCCGCGAAGCCGGCCATCCGGTGCCATACCAGTGTGCGCCCCTGGCCTCTGGCGAGCGTGCCAGCCGGGGCTCCGGCCCTGGGCAGGTGTGCACAGTGTGCTTAGATGGGCATGTGACTGTGCCAAGGGTATGGATGTGCGTGCGGCTCTGCAGGTGTGTCAAACAATGTCCTGCAAGACGGTGTGGACCCGTCTGACCTCGAGTGTTGGCGGTGTGTAGGTTGTGAGTGCCCCACATGGATGAAAGGAGCCTATTAGAGGGCGCACACAGGAGGAAAGAGGAGCTGCCCTCGAGTGTGTGGACGTATTTTCCAGGCGGGTTGAGTGGGCGTGCGTGTGGAAAGGCGTGATGTGTGCACGTCCGTGTGTATGAGTGGGATGGGTGATCACACTGCCAATGCCTCAACATGTCCGCCCCCCGGGGAGGTTGCTTCATGGTACTCACAGGAGGGGGCTTGCACGCTGCGTTTGGGGGATGTGGCGTGGGTGTGGGTGTGGGTGTGTTGTGGCGTGGGTGCCTGCACGTGTCCTGCATTTCTCAGTGTGATTTGGGAGCCACGGCAACACCTAACAACGTTTGGAAGTGTGTGCATAGGTCCTGCCCTGCAGGTGCAGCTACTGGCCTAGTCCCTGGACGCCTGCGAGAGCCTGTGTGAGGGAGTTCGCGTCCTGGCGAACCTCTCTGGGTCTGCTTGGACTTGCTGAAAGAGGGGAGAGGAGGAAGGGGAGTTGGGGTCTGCAGGTGAGCACTGGGGCTGCACACACGAGCTGAGGCCCCACCTCCAGCTGGGAGAAGCCGGGACAGGACCAGGGGCGTGTGCCGGGTGATGGATGCAAGAGAAGCAGGGCTGGGCTGGGCCGTACGACACGACTGCTGGTGCAGAAAACGGGGCGCACGGGTAAGGGCAGGAGTTGGGACACACCAGGAGCTCCAGCCGGTCTAGAGGGTGGGGGGGCAGCTCCTGCCGTGGCCCCAGAGCCTCCCCGCTCTGGAACTGGAATGAGACAGAGCTGCGCCCCACCGCCCGAGGTCCTTGCGCCGTGAGTGACACGCGCCGCCGACAAAGGCTGTATTTTTCCAGGCCCGCGCCCCGCCCGCGAGCGCGCGATGGTCCCCATGGCGACGCAGATAGCGCCGCAGCCATTTTCCCTATCTCCCCCGAGTCTATTATACGGCGGGATTAGCTCATCTCCAGGCAGGTCAAACCCAAAGTCACACAACCTGCGGCGCGGGCCCCGCCCCCCGCCCGGCCGCTCCTCCCCCGCCCGGCGCGGCCTAGGCGGGGCGAGCCCGGGGCCCGGCCCTTGCGCAGGCGCAGAGCGCCACCTGGCGGCCCCGAGCCCCGCGAGCGGGCGCCCGCGCTGGAGCGCGCACCTGCGGGCGGCTCCCGGGCAGAGAGGCAAACAGGGTCCTTTCCTCCGAAGGAGGAATGAAGCCCAGAGGCTTCATTTGATGATCCGGGCTAGCCATTCCAGCAGTGTGTGTTGGAGGGATGGCTGGGTGGATGGTGTGAAAATACAGGCAGGGGCAACCTAGGGAAAGAATATAAACCATTTCTTAGAATGCACTCCCATTACGCTCGAGTAAACTCTAGACACCTTTGGGCACCTGCGGACCTCGCTAACTTGGTGCTCTCTGACATGGTGACCAGCCTCCGTGGCCTCTCTGACCTGACCAGGCCACCGTAGCCCCATCTCAGGAGGATCCGCCTCTCTACCCGAGTCCTATTTCTCCCAAAGCTTTGCAGGACCGGCTCTTGCAATCTGCCTCTACTCAAGCATCACAGCTCAGAGAGACCTTCACTGACCAGGCACCCGAGGAGGCTGTCTTTCATCCACACGCTGATTTTTCCACAGACCTGTCACAACCGACAATAATCTTGCCTTCGTGTTGGTTGAACTCCTTCTCCCTTAAGAGTGTTGGGCTCTCTGGAGGAAAGGGGTGGGGGTATCTGTTTTGTTAACACTGGAGCCTCAGACGGGAAAATCCTGTCTGGCATTGGTTAGCAGCAACACAACTTGGTGAATAACGGAAGGAGGGGCAGAGGGTCTGCGTGAGCATGTGGTCCCGCTCTTGATCACGATGATGTTCCCTTTCCTGAGCACAAACACCCTGCCAAAGGGTCACTCCTCTTTGGCGCAGTCTCCTCAGTCGTCCCTTAGGATGCCTGACCCCACTGATTGCCCCGTCACCATCACAGAGAGGACCAAAAGTGAAGGGGACCAAGAGAGAGCTCAGAGGCCCTTGCGTGTGCGCATGGGTGCAGAGGGGCGTTTCCAACCCTGAGCTCAGGGAGCTATGGACCACTCGGGCAAGGCATCACTCATCATACCAGCTAATTATACTAGCGTTGTCATGCGGCAACAATGATTAATTGCTTTGCGTGGGGCACAGCCAGCAAGTCTCTAGAGCTGATAGCAGGCCATGGGTGGCCTGGCCGGGATCGGACTAGTCGGGCGACAGGACAAGTCTCACCCTACCCAGCAAGGCTGAGGGCAAGGCCCGAGAGACCTTGGCCAGCAGCCCCAATAATTCGCTTCCTATTCCTTCACGCGTACCCCAGCTCTCTCCCGGCAGAGGTTGCGTATTGCCTATTGCAAGATCCTCCTTACAAAAACACTTTCCCACTCTGAGCCGCAAGATCTGCATCTATTTCCAGACCCTCTCTCTAGGATTGCTGTGAGAATGATAAATCAGCGCGCATTTAAAGAGAGGTTTGATCATTGCCAACCTTCAAAAGCAGGAGAGGTCACACTTCTTAGTTGCTGCCAAGTCAACTGCAGCTCATGGTGACTACATGTGTGTCCGATTAGCATTGTGCCCTGCAGGGTTCTCAATGGCTGAGTTTTTGGAAGTAGATTGCCAGACCTTTCTTCTGAGGCACCTCGGGTTGGACTAGAGCGTCCAACCTTCTGCTTAGTAGCTAAGCATGCTCACCATTTGAACCACCAGATCTCATGTTTTCGGCTAATTATGATGAATTAGAAAATTAGCTCTTCTGGTCCCGTTATTTCTGTGCGGCAATGACATGTGGGGGCTCTTGTAGATGGGGTTTGTGTCCCCTTCAGGTGTCCACTCACCTTTTCAGGCTCCTGGGTCAGGGCTATGTCCTAATGGCACTGGTGTTTGCTGTGACTGGATATGTTTTGGGCTTTCTTGTCCGTGTCATTGACTGGCACTTCTATCCTCTGTCTCTTTCCAGAGACTGGCAACCATCCATTTGTTACATAATCCATTCAGCACTTTACAATAATGTGTTGGACTCTGGATTGATGTAGTGAACAAAACGGCCAAGGGACCTGCCCTCAAGGAGCTCTCGGTCCAGTGGAGAAATCACACAGAGAACTCAGCACCACACAGGTCAAGCTAGGGACTCTCAGGGAACAAGAACATATACTATATATACTCGAGTATACACCCACCCGAAGATCAGCCGCGGCACCTAATTTTACCACAAAACTGCATTAAAAGTGTGCCGGAAAACTCGGTTTATGCACGCGTATGTACGGTATTTACTGATAGTGAAATCCAGCTTACTTGTAGAGACCAGGACCTATGCTGAACTGTGGAGAAGTGTTCTAAAACCAAATATGGTTATTATGTGCAGGCACCTCCACAGATTGAAGAGAGGCACTTTGCCTTCATCTGGGAGTACAACACAGGTAGTCCCTGATGGACGCCAGGTCTCCCATATGGTGACTTCTCCATACGCCAATTCTGACATTAACTCTGGTATGTCTTTTCTGTTTTAGTTTTCATTATTATTGCCTTTTATTATTAGCACCTTTCTAAATGTGACCTTCAGTGCTCTTTGGAGTCTGGAAGTGCTACATCAATTGACAGATATATTTGAACCACACATCAAAATACACAGGTCATAAAAATATACTCAGACCACGACTAAGAGTTGGCCAGCAATGATATTTGTCAGTTGCAATAATAACTCCACTTGTAGATGTCTCTGTATTATGTCTGGGGGTGGGGATAGCATTCCTGGTCCGATAATTAGGGGGAATTGTCTGAATGGTCCTTCATGTTTTTGGACTTCATGTATTTCAAGGTCACGTTGTCCTGCTTCCCAAACCTGCTTAATTAACTTGAGCAGAGCAGTCAGCATCTGGGTTCATGTTTTCAAGCAACTGAAGCGACTGATTTAATTTAGAAAAAACTCCAGCTAATCCTTCCACTCTGAACATTTTTTACAACCTCTCTATTTCCTTTACCTCCTTCTTTCTTTCTAAATCATTTTATTGGGGGCTCATACAACT
The DNA here is from genome assembly GCF_000313985.2 of Echinops telfairi. Classification (NCBI taxonomy): domain Eukaryota; kingdom Metazoa; phylum Chordata; class Mammalia; order Afrosoricida; family Tenrecidae; genus Echinops; species Echinops telfairi. The sequence continues at coordinate 30,684,778 of NW_022103928.1, read as the reverse complement.
CTTATCACAATCCATACACCAATTGAATCAGGCAGGTGTGTACATATGTTGCCCTCATTCTCTTCCAGACATTTACTTCCTATTCAGCCCTCGGTACCAGCTCTTTTTATTTTCCTCCCCCCTCCCCCCTTGTTTCTTTCTTCAGCATTTCTTTCCTCTTTAATATCCATTAAGAGCTGTCAATTCACCTTCTTCCACATCTTTGATATCAATGACTAAATTCCGTATTCTTGTCATATGGACAACTTTCCCACTCATCCCTTCTGTCCTATTATCCTGATCAAATGGTTGGGGCTGTGTATTTGTTAGAACTCCTGGTTCCCGAGCCAGCGTATAGTCCATAGCAGGCTGCGCAGCAGTACTTGGAGCAGTAAACATAAAATTGAACACCCAAGAACAATTCTCTGAGAAGGACGGTCTCAGCCAATCACACACTGTAGGCAGCACGTCGTATCAATGACAAGATGTACAAACCCCAAAGCAAACAAACTCCCGCATGGATGGTCGTAAGTGTGGCTCATATACAGGTACCGAGTGTTCCCAAGATATTATCAGTGGAATAATAAAGGTACTGGAGAGTGGAAGAATTAGTAGAAGACATAATTTATGGGAGAAAGATGACTTTTCTTAAACAGGGAGCCAGGAAGAGAAGATACATACATATTTGCTTACACATTTATAAAATTTCCCTGAAAGAAAACAAAAGCTGCCAGCAGTGGGTGATATCTATAAGAGGACATGACCTTGGGTGGCTGGAAGACGGATGAAAGGAAGAAGGATTTTCACTGTACACTCTGATTCCTGCTGAAATAGGATCCTCTCCTGTAAAAAAAGATTCTAAAACTTTTTAAAGTAAAATAACTTAAATATATATATGTTTTCCCCCAACTTTTAATACAGTTGAATTTTGTCAGAAAAAGGTGTCGGGGGCGGGGTGCGCGCCATTGCGCTCTTGAATCCTGCACTCTTGTCCAGCATGTAAATTGGTGCTGTGCAGAGTGCATTGTCTGTGTTGAGTAAAGCTAAATATAAAAATAACACACAATCCAACAATTCGTCTTCTGGGCATATGAAAAACCCTCCCACCTGAGTAAATGAGATGTAGATAAGAATATTCACGAAGGCACGACTTGTAACATGGTGTGTTAGTCCGGATAGACTAGAGAAACAAATCCAGAGATATTCATAGGTGTGAATTCATATGAAGAGAGAGCTTTATATCAAAGAGTAATTGTATATTAAGAAAAAAATCCCAGCCCAGTCCAGATCAAGTCCATAAGTCTGATATTAGCCCATAGGTCTGATACCAGTCAAAAAGTTCCTCTTCAGACTCATGTACCACATGCAATGGAAGATCGCAGACCATTGGGTAGAAGGTCTTGTGGATCCAGTGGCAGTGGAAGCATCTCAGCACTGGCGTGGGTCTCCACGTGGCTCCTCCAGCTCGAGGGCTCTGTTTCATCAGTGTAGCTACTTGTGTCTTGTCAACAGGAAAATGAAGCAGAGAGTGTCTGTGTCCCACCTCAAGCAAGCTATTTATCTCCTTCACGCCTCCAAATGAGGTCAAGCTGCGACCTAATTGACAGGCTAGACTCCACCCCATCTCAAGTTGACAGGAAATTATGTAACTGCCACACATGGGGACATTGGACACCACCTGGAAGCCCCTCTGGAGGGTACTGGACAAAGACATGCTGGTACATTCCAAGGATGAGACCCCGTTCAGAAGTGGCCTCATCTGCATGGGCAGATGTAGGCACATGTTTGAGTCAATGAAGCAACTGACAGAATCACAAACACAAAAGAGTACACGATGTTGTTTATGGAGGAGCCCTGGTGGTGTGTGTAATGTGTCCTGTGTTGAGTTGCTAACTCCAGGGTCAGCAGCGGTTGGACTCCACCAGCTGCTCCAAGGGAGGAAAACGAGGATTTCCGCTCCTGTAAAGATTCACCGTCTCAGGAGCCCACAGGGACCATTCTACTCTATCCAGTATCCGGGGTCTCTGGGCTGGAATCGACTCCATGACAGTGACTTTGTTGACTAAGGAGTGAAAGTATGAAAACACAACTGGGTCTCTTTGCCTCCGTGTGTCCCTCAAAGCAAGAGGGGTTACCAGCAGCTTTACTGGAGCCCCTCAAAGAAACTCGCCAGGGGTCCTGCTCTTGCTCTCAGTGCTCCAGCCAGCACAGTGAGGACTGAAACGGCGCTCTCGATCCGGGCCGCCCGTGTGTCTGTGCGCACACAAAGAAGATTGGCTTCAAGTTGGACGAAGTGACCTTCTTTAAACGGATTAGGCGAGACAGCTACTCAACAAAAGAAGATGCCCACTGTATACATAACAAAAATTTCAATCACAAAAAGATTAATGAGGAGAAGGTTCCTGTCGTGCACGTGGTTTTCTTAACTGGATAAACGACCTCAAAGTTGACATGACTGAGTTAGCTAAAGCTTATTGTGCCAACCTGGCCGGTAAACACATGTGGAGTTAATTGAAGGGCGGAGACATAAATGGCTCAGTGAGCCTCGCCTTTTGAGTTCTCGCGTCTCTTGCTTTGTGATGGTTGGACCAGGGTGCAGCTGCCTTAGCCAGTTCCCTGCTTCAGCTGGCAAGGCTCACTTCCTGCAAGACATCCCCAAGGAGAAGCTGCATGGACCTACCCCGATGCAGCCCTGGGTGCTGGAGCAGCCATGTGGAGAGATGGTTACATGTTCACTGATTCGGCTTTCCTCCTGCAGTCGGCATCATTGCGTGTGTTTTGTGAGATGAAGGAGGACTTTGTGGAGTGGTGTTGGACATAGGGGCTAATGTTGGACTTGTGGGTTTGGGCAGCACTGGGTTGGGATGTTATCTTGATGTGCACTTACCATTTATATAAAACTCTCTCTTATACATGACTTTCTGTGGATTTGTTTCTCTAATATACCCAGACTAACACAATGACAGAATAAATGCCCAAGAATAACCAAGGAAAATTAGAAAAATAACATGAATTGCCTTATCAGAAATAAGAACATATAATAAAGCCGCTTTAATCAAACTAATATAGCATTGGCAGAGGAACAGACAATGGAAAAGAATAGAGAATTTAAAAAACAAATTACAGTATAAATGAGAATATGGGCCACGATTGTATTGCAATTCCGTGTGGAAAAGATAGATCATAAATGGATGGTGTTGATGTGACAAGATCTCTCTGGAGGAAAATAAAATTGGATCTCTGGTGGGCAGTGGGTTACATTCTGGGGTGCTAAACACAAGGTCATTGGTTTGAACCCACCAGCTGCTCTTCAGGAGAAAAATGAGACTGTCCGCTGCCATACAAATGTAGTCTCAGCTCTACTGTGCCCGACAGGGTCATTAAGAGTCAGAATTGACTAAATGACTATGGGTTGTCTATATCCAAGCAAACTGCGGATGGATTGAAATTTAAGTGTGGAAAGTGAAGGGTAACCTTGCAAAACCTCCTCCGAGAGGACGCGCAGTCTAGACTGAGGGCATGGTGCGTACAAGACCCAGGGGCAGCAGGCAAAGGCAGGAGGCCGTGATGGCATGAAGGCAGAGGTATAGGAGTGGGGGCAGTGCAGAAGGAGGGAGTCATGTATGCCCTCAGGGACAGGGCTTGTTCTCCACCTTCCAGTCCAACTTCTCTGAGCAGTCATGTCCACGACCATCTCTAGAACTTCTTTTTTTTT
>NW_022103928.1:30672453-30679463 GCF_000313985.2 Echinops telfairi | reverse complement strand
TCCTCAAATTGACACCAGATTATGTAACTACTACAGGCCGCAACCAGCTAGTCTAACCCATCAGAATCTTCTTGGTACATTGATTCACTCAGGGATAGCCACATGAGTCAGGTAGGTCCAGGGAGAATCAAAACTGGCAGCTTGTGTGGAATTCCAGGAAATGCCTTCCTGCTGGGGTCATTGAGCACTTCCTACTGAGCTGCTCATATTGAGACCATCTTTCAGGGGAGAAGTCAGGCAGGGGAGGGGAGAGAAGGTCCCTGACCATGTAGCCTGAACCCCTGTGCCTGGGATCAGATATACCCCTGGTCTTTTCAGGTACACGTACACATAAGACCTCCCTGGCTGTTAATCTCCTAAGTCAGCTTCAAGTAATTTTATTTTGTTTTGCCTCTGACAACGGAAAGAGTCCTAGACATCATAATTGTGGTGCCTTATCAGCGGCCACAGCTTCTGTGTGTTCCTCCCACGAAGAAAGGGCGGGTTTATGTCGCCTTGCCATGGGTCTGGATGGGCTTTGAGACTACTCGACCCACAGACTGCAGTGGAAACAACACTGTAAAGTTTCCAGGCCTAGGACCGCAGAGATTAGCGCCTTTTACTCCCTGTCTCTGGAAAGCCTCTCCAAGCGAGTCCTGAATTGCCACATATGAAGTCCAGCTACCCTGAGGTCACCATGCTGTGAAGAAGTTCAAGTGTTATGGATTGAATGATACACCTCCCCCCTCCCCATCAACTGTGATGAAAAAGCTAACTTCTAGGTAGGAGCCCTGGTGGCACAGCGGTTAAAGTGCTACGCTGCTAGTCCAAAAAAGCAGTCACTCTGTAGGAGATAGAGTGACATCTGCCTCAGTAAAGATTTTAGTTAAAAAAAAACACCAGATTTCTAGTCTTGGAAATCCTATGGGGTAGTCCTACTCTAAGGCAGTGGATGAATTACCTGTGGTTGCCATCCCCAAGGGAATGGGCTGTCTTTGTTAACGAGCCAGGATTAATGTCAACAGAATCTGTTATATCTCAAAAGAGATTGACCAAGTGGGAGATGAGAATTGGGGAAGACAGATGCCAAGACGCATGGACCAGGAAGAAAAGCTGACTGTCGAGGCCTTTCCTCCCGAGGGGACACAGCGAGAAGGCCTTCTAGAGCCGACACTCCGAATTCTTCCAACTTCCCAACCGGGGAGGAAGTAAACTCGCTGGTGAAAGCCATCCCCTTGTGGCATTTTTGTTGTCGCAGTACTACGTAACTGAGATCTCAAGTGAGTCCGGGGGAAAGGCTGTGTATCAAGAAAGAGTTGCTCAGTCTCCAGCTGTTTCCACCCCAGACATTGTGTTGTTGTTGTTGTTGTTGTTGTGTTGTTGTTGTGTTGTTGTTGTTGTTTGTCCCACTGGAACCTCACGATATCATAGAGCAAGGCTGAGCAGCCAGCCCTACTGTTCTCATTCCAAATTTCTCACTCATAATTTAGGGTAGGTTTTCATGCAGCACCAGATCAATGGGACCATCCCAAACCAACCCACTCCCACCAAGTTGATTCAGACTCACCGTGACCCTACACAGGAATTCTAGTGCTGTTCATCTTGAGGGAAGCAGATAGTCTCATCGTTCTTCCCCAGAGCCACTCGTGGAGTTACCCAACAATGTCACCAGTGATGATCGAAGAGCCACACACCTGCTGGTTTGAAGAGCTAGTGGGCCTACTGGCATGGGATTGACTGCCTGCTTCTATTTGGGTAGGTTTCATAAGAAGGTTGGTGAGTGGAGTAGAGATCGTCTTAGTACCCTGTTTCCCCAAAAGTAAGACACCCCCTGAAAATAAGGCCCCCTGAAGCTACTGTAACTCTGCGGCGGGCGCTACCACGCAGCTCACTGTTGGCCGCAGCGCAGCCGGAACAGACAGGAAGTGCGAGGTCTCTTTTAATAAAACAATAAACAATAAATGCGTACCATATTCTTCTTCATGGAAAAATAAGACATCCCCTGAAAATAAGACCTAGCGCGTCTTTAGGAGCAAAAATTAATATAAGACACTGTCTTATTTTCAGGGAAACAGGGTAGTACATGGTCTTGGCTTTAAGGCCCAACCCCAGCAGCTGTGAGGAGGTCCCCGAACCAGGCACTGTTTCACTCTGCTGCCCGTAGGGTAGCTAAGAGTCAGAGGCGCTCACAGCGGCTCTGAGAGAGAAAGACACGCTGTCTGCTCCATCAATAGTTCGTGTCTCGGGAATTCAAAAGGCGGAGCCACCTTTCGGGTCGCTGTGAGTCAGCGTGGACTCAATGGCAGTGAGAGTGATGAGTCCGAGGCTCACCGCCCAAGAAGGCCGTCATCACAGAATGGCCTGTGAGCTGCTGGTCCTGGTATGAATTAGCGGACCCAGCCGAGGAGGAGACAGTGCGATGGGAGGGTCAGCTCCTGTCAGATTTGGTTTTTAAAAAAAAGTAGGAAAGAGGAGTCCATTTCAGAGGAGCCAGCCTGCGGCTGAAGAACTGGGTTCTTTTTCCATACCTCCTTTGAAGTTCGATGGATGCCACCACAGTACTTGGACAAGGATGATGTGGTACTGCCTGGCGTCAGTCTCTGCCAGCAACCAGCAACCTGTGTGGTGAGTTCTTATCCTGCGCACACAGAAGAGGGGCACATTCTCTTACCGGAGAGAAATATCTGTATAAATAGAGATGGTTTCTGCCCACTACTGCCCTCCATTCAGTATAACTGTGGGCAAAGGATGCAGCCCAGTCTGAAGAAAATCACAGGCAAAACCTGTGGAAAGCATATAGATGCTAGGAAGGGGCTTCCAGCCACTGGTATTATGAATCCAATCGTGTGTCCCTCACCCCCAAACAAAACATGTTAGAATCTTAACCCTTCTAATATGGATGGGACTGGTTTTTGTTGTTGTTGTTATGTTAGTTAGAACATACCCAAGTAGGGTGGATTCTAAATCTGATCACTTAGGAGGCATAAAAAGAGCAGATTAGGAACAGAAATACGCACATAGGGGAGGTATCAGGGTGGACAAACAGATGCCATATGAGGTTCCTTTGTGAGCCGAGGAACCAAGGACTAATTGCAAGGAAGAAATCTGCATGACGGAGACCCTTCTAGTCTCCGGAACCATACAATTAAAAAAAAGTCTGTTCTTTAAGGACACTACATGTGGTACCGGTTACAGTGGCCTTAGGAAGCTGGCGAAGAAATTGAGTGTCTTCCTGTGGTCCGGGGCTGGGTGGGCTTTCGTACCTTCCAGGGAGAAATTAGATCATGGATTGCCAGCACATGACTGGATAGCGTTGCGTTCCACTGGCGCGTGGCATTGCCCTGAGTCAGGCCAACCTAACAGCAGCTAACGACAGGAGCAGTGAGAGACTACACCACTGCTATAGGGGTCTGCAGCTCTCAGACCTGCAGCACCACACCAGGGAGTAAGCCAGCAGGCTGACGATCCTGGGTGGAAACAAGGACAGAGTTGGGGTCCCTGAGGGTGTCATTGAATTCCTGTGTCAGGCTTGGGACCTCGCCTCCATTTTTTTATGATTTCAGAAAATTTAATGTCTCCCTTTGAGGCTCAAGGCACTGTCAATTACCTTTAAAAGCACTCTAACAGTTCCAAATCCCTTCTTGAAGAGTGGGCCAGGTCCATATCTGGAATGTCCATCTATCTAAGCTATTGTCCTTGATGTGTGCCGGGGGCGAGTGGGGTCAAGAACCTGCTCGTGTTTAAGCTCCATTCAAAGATCACCTTTTCAACTAACAGGACATGGCCACTAAATGAAATGTGTGACCCTGGATTGGATCGTAGACAAGGACAAAAGTAACCAAGAAGGACATTATTGGGACAATTGATAATATTTAAATATGGATGATAGGATTAGGGCACGCTTGATTTTGATGGATGCATTTTGCTTCTATAAGAGAATGCCCTGGGTTGTAGGAAACACATATGTGCACACTGAGATATGCAATCTCTAACATCTTCTCAAATTGTCCTTTAAAAGGTGCACATGGATATAAACATACTAACAGAGAGAAAGGTAAGGCACACGGGAAAAAGGTAAAACACCTAAGGAAGAATCTGTGGAAGATTATATCAACGTCAAAAGTTACAAAAAGCTCACTTCCAATAAAATAACGCCGGATCTTTCTTCTCCAGCATAACCTCTCCCTCTACTGGCGCATCCTGCACTTATGCCTCCAGCTCTTGTTTCTGCAACTCTTAAAGGGTCCACTTAGCATCTCACACCTGTTGTCTGTTAGTTACCGTTATGTTAGCCTCTGACACACGGGGATCCGTGAACTGCACAATGGAGAGTGCCCGCTCCCGCGCCATCCCCACGTTCAGCTGCAGATACAAGAGCTGAGCTCCATGGAGTTTGTGTTGGCTGGTCTTTGAAAGGTCTTTCTTCCTGGTCTATTTTAGTCTGTAGCCTCACTGAAACCTAATCCGCATCATACCAACATACAAGCCCCCACCTACAGAGGACCAGTGGCTGCCCATGAGGTGCATGGGCTGGGCCGTGAACAGAAGTCTCTTGCATGGAAGGTAAGGGTTCTATCCCTGAACCAGCATTGCATTTACCCCACATCTTGAAAGTCACATCTTTTCACAAATGTATATCCTTAAGACTAAAATACACACTGTTGGGCATTCAATTTTATATTTTTAAGAAAGAGAAAGGAATTTGTTGACTCACAAAACTGAAAACTTTAGAGTAGATGGTTTCAGGGATAGTTGAAAAGATATCTCCTAAAAAAGAAAGAAAAAAAAGTATGGTCAGTCCTCCTCTGGACCAGTGAATGTGACCTTGTTGGCTCTAGGGCCTTTCTTTGAAGAGATGGTCAGTAAGTGAATGGAGTCAGACCAAAGTAGGGTGGGTCTCAAACCCTTCTGAGTGGTGTCTTATAAAAAGGAGAGTTGAGTCACAGACAGGGTCACACAGGAGGAGATGCCAAGGGACAGCCCAGGGTCACCTGGGACCTGAAGAAGCAGGGAAGAACCTCTGCCTAGAACAGACAGAGAGCAGGGGTCAGCCACGGACACGAACGTGCATTTCTGCACATGCTTGCCCACGTGACTGGGAGACAAAAAAATGTCTGTTCTATAAAAAAAAGGTATAGGCCAGAAGTTAATTGTTTATTTTCCAAGTTTTTTACCCCAAAACTCACAAAATAGAGGTACTCAGAAAAGCAAAGTGTATCATCATAATGTCTACGACTGTGTGTTACCTTGTTTGGGGCTTAAATGCTAAGCCTGTGGCGTGTGCTGTTCAGTGGTAGAGTTCTTCTTGTCCAGGTTGGCAACCTGGGTCTGATCCCTGGTCAATGCTCCTCATCTACAGCCACCACCCATCTGTCAGTGGAGGCTTGCTTGTGGCCATGATGCCGAACACGTTAGAGCGGAATTTCCAGACTAAGATAGACTAGGAGGAAAAGCCTGGCAACCTATTTCTGGGAATCAACCAGCAAAAGCCCCGTGGATCTGGATCCCAATGGTCTGATCTGTAACGGATCGCAGGGATGGCACAGGACTGGGAGTGTTTCCTTCCGTTGTACATGACGTTTGGTTTCCCTCTTTCTCTTTGACTCCAAGCACCAACTCAAGGTCAGCTAACGAGTGGCCGTATTACAGAGCCAGAGTGCCAGAGTCAATGTCTTGGGTTTCAGTCCTGACTTTAAAGTCCTGTAAGAGGCGTGATCCTGGACAAGTCAGCCACGTCCTCGACGTGATCCTGGACAAGTCAGCCACGTCCTCGACCTCACCGTCTCTTCCCTGGTCAAACAGGGGTGGGAACAGCCGCATTTGGCTTTAGGCGTGTTCATGTTAGGATGGTCAATGAGTTTATAAGACCCAGGATATACTGAATATCCACTATGTGTCAGACACCAATCTAATAGCTAAAAAACAAAGCAAAAGCAATGATAACGCTTTCTATTGCAAATTGGGTGGAAGTTTACAGGGCAGGCGAGGTTTCAGTCAACAATTGATATGTCTTAAGGGCTTATCTAAAACAGCCTTCTGCAGGAGATGTCAGCTGAGCTCACTCAGAAGGCGCGCAACAATCTAAGGATTGTAAATAGTAAAATCTTAGTTATTTTCTCACAGAGTTTTATGTATGTCACATATTTGCTTTCTTTTCAGCAGGATTTCTGCTAAGACATCATAGCTTAGTCTTCTTGGTTCCCCTCTCTCGGTAATTTCTTCTCTCCTGATTCTTTCCCTGTCTCTGATTTGGGAAAGTTTGATTATGATACGTCATGGTGATTTGGGGGCCGGGGGGAGGATCTATCCTGTTCATTCAGCTTCCTGAATGCATATCTTCCTGTCTTTCATGAGGTTAGGGGTGCTTTCTCCAAACACTCTTGGACAATTCCATCTGCGCTTTCTGCTGCTTCTTCGTGCTCTGGAATTCTGACCACACACGTCATTCTTCTTGAAGGTGCCCCACATAATTCTTAGGCTTTCTCGAGAATCTTTGTTCTTTTAAAATGTTTCCTTTAGCCACCGAGTATGAAGAGGATTGTCGTCAGGCTCGTTAGTTTGACCTTCCGTGGATTCAGTTCTGCCCCTTGGCTCCTTCCATACATTATCTCCTTCTGAAATCTTACTAGTAGCCTTCTGGACTTCTGTTTGTTGTTTTGGTATGGTTTTTAATTTTCCATTTTGTTCTTGTAGTGTTTTCCTGAATTATTCTAACGCTGTTTTCCTTGATTCCATTCATCTTTCTTTCAATCCATTGAAGAGATCTAAATACCATTATGCTGAATCCCTTATCAAGTAATTCCGATGCTTTTTTTTTCCCTGAGGAAAAAAAATTTGAGCCACTCTATCTTGTTTCTTTGTGTGCATTGAAATTGTTTGTTGTCTCTGAGACATTATGATGCTGTTGTATATTTATTTATTTATGAATAAATAAACAGTTTTATTGGGACAAAATACACCTATCACACAATTCGGTAGTTCAATCATATCAAGAAGAGTTGTACACAGAAAAGTAGGTGAAGGGAGACGTC
>NW_022103928.1:30670549-30672353 GCF_000313985.2 Echinops telfairi | reverse complement strand
TATTAATCAATAGCTACAATATTCAGAGTGTTCCTAAATATCAATATGAAAAAGACCACCAAGAAAAAATGAGGAGCTGATACCAAGGGCTCAAGTGGAAAGCAAAAGTTTTGAGAGTGATGATGGCAACAAATGTACAAATGTGCTTGACAGAATGGATGGACGTATGGATTGTGATAAGCGTTGTATGAGCCCCCAATAAAATGATTTTTTAAAAAGAAGGGGAAGAAGAGTTGTACAATCATTACCACAATCAAATTTAGAACATTTTCTTCTTTGTAATACTCGTTGTTATAAACTCCCCATTTCCCCTCAATCTCCCTTGCCATACCCAACATCATTAATCTAGTTACTGTCTCTATTGGTATTTGTATTTAATTTGTACTAATTGTAAGTTAGTGAGACCTCAGCCACTCACCACCTGACTGTCACTGGGCACAAGGTTTCTTTGGGGAGTGATGAAAATCTACACTTAGATTCTGGTGATGGTTGATCTGTGAATACAAGTCTGTTAGCACACTAAAAAGCTTCAAATGGTACACACTAGATGGGTGAATTGTATAGTGTGTAATTATATCTCATTAAAGATGTTAACAAAATAAAAAAGAACACTGAGGATTCTGTCCTGGCAAGAAGCTAATTTCTTATTCGGCTGTCTTAGTTCTCCTCTCTGGGACGGTGGGCCCACCCCACCTTCTCCATGGCACAACTGAGGCACAGATTCCAGACTCTAAGAACTGATTCAGCTTACAGACAATGTCATCGTGTCTTGTCGTTTCATGTATCTACTTAATTATTTTGCTAGACTTGGAGTGTCTTGACAGTACAACTCTATAAAAAACTTAGATGTTTTGTTCTTTTATTTATTAAAAATATATTATTGAATATTTCACATACACAAAAGATTGAACAGAGTGCTATAAGAACACCTATGTACACAGTCTCTAGCTTAAGTATTAAAATATCTATCATAAAGACACACGGGAATTCATTACATACTGGAATAAAATGTACAACTCGAGTAACCATGATTTTTAAGAACATTGTATAGAAAGCAGAAGGTAGTGGACGGACTTCGGGCCTCTGCTCATGCCCACCCTCAATGGAAGAACACTTTTTTCTAAAAACCTGGCATTCTGTAATGCTCACCCTCTCGGCACAATCACTGAAGACAAAATGGGTGCATAAGCAAATGAGGTGAAGAAAATTGATGGTACACAGCTATCAAAAGATATAGCATTTGGGGTCTTAAAGACTTATAAACAAGTGGCCATCTAGCAGTGAAGCAACATGCCCACAAGCCTGTGTAATCATGAGGTGTTGCCGGGACCAGCGAACAGGCATCAGAAGACCCAAAACAAACAAACAAGCAAAAACCCCATATTGTTGAGAATGAGGGGGGCTGGAGCAGAGACCCAAAGCCCATCTGTAGACAATGGGACATCTCCTCACAGAGGGCTCACAGGGAAGGGATGAGTCAATCAGGGTGCAGTAAAGCACCAATGAAACACACAATACTCTTCTGGTTCCTTGAGACTTCCTCACCCCCCACTATCATGACTCCAGTCCTGCCTTTCACTGCAGGCTAGACTGGAGCATGTGCACAGGTACAGATAAGACATAAACACTCATGACACACAGAATCCAGGAACAGGAATGGGAGTAGTGATACCAGGAATGTAAAGGGCAGGTGGGGAGAGGAGGAAAGGAAGGAGGAACCAATCGTGATGATCTTCACATAACTGCACCCTTCACCTGTCCCCAGGGGGATGAACAACAGAAACTGTGGGGGAAGGGAGACGGT
>NW_022103928.1:30668113-30670266 GCF_000313985.2 Echinops telfairi | reverse complement strand
ATAACATCCTTCTGTCCTAAGTCTACAGGAAAATAAGCATTGGCGGGAATGTAAATTGATACAACCTTTTTGAAAGCACAGTTATCTAAAATCTACCTAAATTTATACTTACAGCCACACACTTAATAATATATCATGCTCAAATACATGTGGGGAAAGTAAATGTACAACTATCACTTGTAATAGATAAAAATATTATAAAAAGCTTTAATATCCACAAGCATGGACTAATTAAAAGGATGTGTTAAATACATATGTGCTGTTATAGAACATTGTTCCCAGTTTGTTTTCAAAGTGGATAAAAAAAATTTTAGAATAATATTGATCCTATAAGTATTTTTTTAATCCATATGTAAGAATATTGGTGAGTCTATTTCTTGGGGTTTCTTGTGATCAGCATTTCTGAATTATAATAACAAACATAAAGTTCTTTTGTAATCTTAAGAAACAAAAAAAATCTAATCAATAATCTGCAATCAGCATGTTACTTAAAAATAATAAAAGCAAAGTTTATTTATTATTTTTTCTTTTACAGGTTCTGCTTTTTGTGTTCTGTTGAACAAGTCTTCGCCTAATCTAGAGCCACGAAGAGAGTCTACGGTAGGGCTTACATTTTGATGTTTTTAAATGTCTGTTATTGTTGGGTGTCGTTGGGTTGGTTCCCCCTCATAGAAACCTATGTACAACCTACACCCAACAGAACAAAACACCTGCACCATCCTGACTGTGATTAGGTTTGAGACCACTGTCGCAGCCGAACTCCTTTGATCAAATGCTTATAGAAATGAAGAGAAAAGTCGACCATAATACAATAAAACTAGGGGACTTAATACATCACTTTCAAGCAAAGATGAATCAACTAGAAAGAAAATCAAGAAATATACGACAACACAATCAACAGAACAAGTTACATTTTTTCTAATGTACATGGACTCTACTCCAGAATAAATCACATGTTAGGCCATAAAACAAGCATCAATAAAATTTAAAACCTTGAGGTCCTTCAAACCATCTTTTAAGATCACAATGCTATAAAATTAGGAATCAACAATAGGACGAAAAACCAAAAATAAAAAATCCATGACATGGAAATTGAACAACAGTTTACTTAAAAACCATTGAGTAATGGGGAAAATAAGGAGCACAATTTTAAAATTCCTTGAGACAAATGAGAACAAAAATACAATCAACCAAAATGTCTGGGACACAGAAAGAGCAGCACCCAGAAGGCACTTTCTAGCAATAAGTGCGCCCATGAAAAAGGAAGGAAGAATTAAGATAGACAGCGTGACACATCATCTTCAACAATTGGAACAAAAGTGGCAAAACAAATGCTCAGACACTAGAAGAAAATACATAATAAAGATTAGAGCAGATGTAAATGAAACAGGAAAGAATAGGAAAATCAAGATGAGAAGTTAGTTCTCTGAAAGGATAACCAAGATTGATAAACCACCGGCAAACCACTCACAAAGGAAAAAGAGAAAAAGCAAAGATTACAAATGAGAAATGAAATAGGTGACATCACAACAGAACCAACAAAATTTAAAAAGCTAACCATACAATATTCTGAAAAATAATATCTCAACAAATTTGAAAACTTAGAAGAAACAGAAAACTTCTGGAAACACAGTACTTACTTTAACTCAGATTGATGTAGAAAACCTTAACAGACCTCAAAGACAAGAAGAAACAGATCTGGTCATTAAAAAGCTCCCAACACCTGGAGGTTCAGATCCACCCAGGAGCAACTCAAAAGTCAGACAGGAAAAACCCCGCCCTGCCACACAGGAGGTCGCCAGGACTTGAAGTTGACGCCACACAACCGGTTCGATACAGAGGAGTGGAGTTGCGGCACCCAGCAAATTCACATGTCAATATGTTAAGGGACTCTCAGCTGTTTTGCAGAGTGGCTGTTCCACTTTGCACTGGCGTCAGCAAGGAATGTCATTAGGATTTCTCTATATGTTCTCCCAACACATGTTATCATGCATCTTTTGATTATAGACATCCACTGAGTAGGAAATAGAATATCACTGTGATTTTAATTGCATTCCTCTAAATGACTAACGATGGTGATCATTCTTTTTCTGTAATTAGCCATTTGTATGTAGTCTTTATGCATGTTTATCCTAATCTTTTGCCCATTTTAA
>NW_022103928.1:30665568-30666485 GCF_000313985.2 Echinops telfairi | reverse complement strand
TGACTAGGATCTCACTTACTAGAGAGAAATTGAGAGTATTTTCCTTGTGAAAAAGAACTAGACGGGGTGCCCTTTAACACCACTCTTATTCACTAGAGCCCTCGAAGTCCCAGTCAGAGAGAGAAGACAGCACACATATCGAAAGCATCTAAATAGACAAGGAAGAAGCAAAACCTACTTTCAGGTGACAAAATCTTATACGTAGAAAACCCCAAGGGCTCAATTTTTAAATTACTGGAACATCATATATCATCCCCGTAGGACATATGACAATTCCATTGATAGTGTCCTCTGGTATAGAATTTAAAATACTGTTGAGAAAAGGAAAATGTGCACGTATAGGAAGTAGAGTCGATGGTGGTAACGTGAATGAGGTAAAGCCTGTGGGAGTAGAGCCTTCCAGATCTTCATTTGCCAATAGCGTACAATTCAAGGGAAGGAGAAAAATCCACTAACGATCAGAACTTGGAATGTGCCAAGTATGAATCTAGGAAAATTGGAAGTCATGAAAATGAGATGGAACGCAGAAAGATCTATAGCCTAGGCATCAGTGAGCTGGCCGTTATGAAACAGAAAATCATATGGTTTACTAGGTTTCAAATTACACAACCAAGAGGAATGGTGTTGCATTCCTTGTCCAAAAGGACATTTCAAAGTCTATCTTGAAGTACAATGCAGTCTGTGGTAGGATTATATCTATCAGCCTTTAAGGAATCCCAATTAGTGCAACCTTTATTCAAATTTATGCACCAACCCTGAAACAATGATGAAGAAATCGAAGAGTTCTACCACTGTATTCAGTCTGAAATTGATTGAACACGCAATCAAGATGCATTGCTAATTATTGGCAATTGGAATCAAAAGTTGGAAACAAAAAGAAAAATTAGTTGGAAAAATACGATCTTGGTGATGGAAAC
>NW_022103928.1:30649451-30663462 GCF_000313985.2 Echinops telfairi | reverse complement strand
GGGTACCCTCTCATATACCTTAATAAAATTATCTTTGAAAATACAGATTAAAAAATGAATAAATGGGTTCCTCCTCACCCCTCCTTTTTTCTCTAACTCACCTTGACTCAATAATTCAGAAACACAGGTAGAATGCTTCTTAGAAGCAAGAGTGGTGGGACTTCACCCCATGTTCCCTGTATATTCTTTCCTAGAGAGGGACAACCTGCTTGGTAAAACAGACCAACAGAAAGAGTAAGAGCTCAATTAGATGGATAGTCTCAGGGTCTTCAGAAATGGACTTCAGAGCCACAGGTGAGAAGCTAGCACAGGACTCCTCGGTGTTTCACTTTGTTGCATGTGAGGTCACAATAAATTGGAACCCACAACAACAATAACAACAAGGCTCCGTATGTGTTTCCCCCAGGAGAAAAGTGATCCTCCGTTTATATTGGGGGGGAAATGGTCAAATTCTTTAAAAATAACTAAAATACATACTATTATGCTTCAACTGATGACTCAATAAAGAAATAATTGTACGTGATACAATGACTTATTACTGAGAAATTGTGGTAGGCAGATGAATGACTCTTTAAAGATATGTGGTAGGCAGATGAATGACTCTTTAAAGATATCTGAATCCCTGAACCTGTAACTATGATGCCTTACTGGCAAAACTGGCTTTTTAAAAAAAACAGTTTTTATTGGCATGTAATTCACATATCATATAGTTCAATAGTTCAATCGTATTAAGAAGAGTTATACCATCATCACCACAGTCAGTTTTAGACCCATTTTCTTCTGTCTTGGACTCAATGTTATTAGCTTCCCATTTCCCCCTAAACTTGACATTGTAGATGCTATTAAATTATGAATCTGGAAACTGCGGGAAAGGTTTAAGTCGACAACTCATTCAGCAGTAAGCGATTTAGTCTTTGGTCTTGGCACCTGAGAGTCAGATCGCACCTGAGGCTAATGATTAGAGGCTGACTAGCCCAAGAGGGACCATCCGGTAGCCTGGTGTTGGTTAGCCTCAGAAAGCATGATAATCTCTTAGCCATGTGTTAAGACCAATGTTGTTGATGTCAGGTGGCATTGAGTTGGTTCCGACCCACACTGACCTTATGCACAACAGAACAAATTCTGCCCCGTTCTTCACCACCCTCACAATTGTTCCTATGTTGGAGTCCACTGTTGCAGCTCATAGCGGGCCTTCCTCTTTTTTGCTGCCCTTCTGCTTTACTACGCATGATGTCCTTCTCCAGGGACTGGTCTCTCCTGACAACACGACCTAGGTATATAAGACAAAGTCTTGTCATCCTTGTCTCTAAGGAGCACTCTGTCATACTTTTTCGAGACAGACTTGTTTGTTCTTTTGGTAGTCAACGGTACTTTCAATATTCTTCACCAGCACCATACTGCAAATGCATCCATTCTTCTCCCGCCTTCCTCATTCAATGTCCAACTTTCACACCCACATGAGTCAACTGAAAACACCATGGCTGGGGTCAGGTGCACCTAGGTCCTCAAAGTAACCTTCTTGCTTTTCAACATTTTAAAGAGGCCTTATGCAGCAGATTTACCCAATGCAATGTGTTTTGATTTCTTGACTGCTGCCTCCATGAGCAATGATTGTGGATTCAAGAGGACAAAATCTTTGACAACTTCCATCTTTTTACATTTATCATGACATTAACTATTGGTCCAGTTGGGAGGATTTTGTTATCATTACATTGAGTTGTAATCTAGTCCATCCAGTTCTTGGAGCCTTGTTTTTAGCTAACGCTTTCCGTGCAGCTTGAACTTCTTCCTTTAGTAGCATTGGTTCTTGCTCACATGTTAGCTCCTGAAATGGTGGGATGTTGACTAGTTCTTTTTGGCACAGTGACTGTGTGTATTCTTTCCATCTTCTTTTGCTGCATCCCCCATCATTCAATATTTTGCCCATATAATTTTTGAATATTGGAACTCAAGGCTTGAATAGTTCTTTAGTTCTTTCTGTTTAAGATACACTGAATATGTTCTTCCATTTTGGCTTTCTCCCTCTAGGTCTTTGCACATTTCATTGTAATATTTGACTTTGTCTTCTCAAGCTGCCCTTTGACATTTTCTGTTCAGCTTTCTCACTTCATCAATTCTTCCACTGCCTTAGCTACTCCATGATTAAGAGCACGTTTCAGAGTGCCTTCTGACGTCCAATTTGATCATTTCTTTCCTTCGTGGCTTTTCTCAAGGCCTTTTACTTTCTTCATGGATGTTGTTCTTGATGTCCTGCGACAGCTCATCGGGTCTTCTGTCATCCATGTTCCATGCATCAAACATGTTCTTGAGATGTTCTCTAAGTTCAGATGTGACCGACTCAAGGTGGCATTCTTGCTCTCATGAACTTGCTTCCTTCTCGTTAGCCTGCACTTACAGATGCGCAATTGATGGTCTGCGCCACCGTCAGCCCCTGGCCTGAGTTTGAGTTTCTATATTGTGTCTTCCCACAGATACAGTCAATTTGATTTCTGTGCATTGCATCTGGAGAAGTCCATGGGTATAGTCACTGTGTTGTTGAAAAAAAGTATTCTGTGAGCTAGTCATTGGTCTGGCAAATTTCTACCACGCCATCTTCAGCTTTGTTTCTGCCACCAAGACCATATTTTCCAACTACCGAGTTCCTTCTTTCTTGTTTCCAGCTTTTTAATTCTAATCGCCAATAGTTAGCAGTGCACCGGGATTGCGTGTATGATCAATTTCAGACTGAAGTTGTTGGTAGAATTCTTTAATTTCTTCATCACTAGCATTTGTAGTTGGTGCCTAACTTTGAATAATAGTCGTATCGATTGGATTTCCTTGAAGGCAGATAGATATAATCTCATCACAGAGAGTACTATACTTCAAAATAGATCTCGGAATGTCCGTTTTGACAATGACTGCAATGGCACTCCTCTGGTTTGTGTCACCCCTGGCACAGTAAATCTTATGATTTTCTGATTCAAAATGACCAACATCCGTTTACAAATGCCTAGGATACTGTGTTAGTCTGGGTACATTAGAGAAACAAACCCACAGAAACTCATATCTAAAAGAGATAGTTTTATATAAAGGGTAAGTGCACATCAAGAAAACATCTCAACCCAGCACTGCCCAACCCACAAGTCCAACATTAGCCCATATGTCCAACACCAATCCACAAAGTCCTCCTCCATCTCACAAAACACACACTATGACGCTAACTGCAGGAGGAAAGCTGAATCAGTGAGCATGTAAGCATCTCAGCGCTGGCAGG
Source organism: Echinops telfairi (assembly GCF_000313985.2). Classification (NCBI taxonomy): domain Eukaryota; kingdom Metazoa; phylum Chordata; class Mammalia; order Afrosoricida; family Tenrecidae; genus Echinops; species Echinops telfairi. Next base: position 30,660,209 of record NW_022103928.1, on the reverse strand, counting down.
GGTCTCCACACAGCTGCGCCAGCACCCAGGGCAGCATCAGGGTAGGTCCATGTGGCTTCTCCTCAGGGATGTCTTGCAGGAAGTGAGCCTTGCCAGCTGGAGCAGGGAACCGGCTAAGACAGCTGCACCCTGGTCCGACCATCGCAAAGCAAGAGACCCGAGAACTCGAAAGGCGAGGCTCACTGAGTCACTTGTCTCGCCACCCTTCAATTAACCCCACATGTGTTCACCGGCCAGGTTGGCACAATAAACTTTAACTCAGATAGCTATCTTTATTTGTTCCATTTCATTTTTGACAACTTCCAATTTTCCTGGATTCATATGTTGTGCATTCCAAGTTCTGATTATTAGTTGAGTTTTGCAGATTTTTCTTCTTCTCCTGAGCTGTACCCCATCAACAAATGAAGACCCAGAAGGCTCTACTACCATAGGCTTTACCTGACTCACATCATCATGGTCGACTCCACTCTAAGAATCAGCTTCTCAGTCACATTTCAGGTGGCCTCTGACCCGAAGGGGTCCATCCTCTGGCACCAGCTCCCACCACGTTCTGCTTCCATTCATTATGCCTTCAGTCTCTAGCAATTTTCAAAGCGAGGCTCCTCCCTCTGAAGTAGGGAGCCTGTTTCTTCTTTGTAGTCTATCCTATTTGGAAGCTCTGCTGAAACTTGTTCATGTTGGGTGACCCTGCTGACATTTGAAATACCAGTGGCAAAGCTTCAAGCATCGCAATACAGCAACACACAAACCGCCATAAATAACAAACTGACAGATAGGGGGTGGTTAACACCAATAAGAGCCCTGAATTCAAGGCTTAAATGAGCTTCCTGTTTAGTGACTGTGCTTGGGAAAGGGTAGCATGCCCATCAGTTGCAAAATGGAAGTTTTATGCTAGGAGCCCTGTTATGTTTCACCCTATACATATCTTTGTTTGCATTCTTCAGGATTGATTATTTCTACAGGATGAATCTGTAGCCCTAAGTATGGTAAAGCATGCCAAAAAACCCAAAGCCCTTGTCATCAAGTTGACTCCAACCATGATAGCCTTATACATTACAAAGTAGAACTGCTCCCCAGCATATACTTATTTTAAAAATTTTTAATTGTGAACAAATAAATTTAATTGTGAATTAGCTGGAGGTTTACATTTCAGATAGTGAGTTTTGCATTCTTCAATTGAAACTATTTATCAGACATCTCGGTATGTTGCTTTCCTGCCTCTTTGATTTCTCTTCTCCCTCTTGGAGAATACGATTGTCCCCTTCACCCGAGTTAACACTTGTCTGCTCTTTAGACTATCACTCTTCAGACCTCTCAGCACAATCATTAAAATGTGTTTCTTGTGCTGTAAAAAACTTTGTCTCGGTTTTTTCCTTTTTGTCTCCTTAAATGTGATTTAATCTTTTCCTCATATTATCGCCTTTTGGCAATTATCATATTTTCCTTTGTTCTACCCTTTCCTGCCAATCACTTCTAAATTCACAGCAGTGTAGGGAAATGCTTCCTACATAATTTTCTTTCTTTGGGGGGGTTTGTCTCTTGTTGGTATGTTTGTGGGGAGGAGTCTGTGAAAGGTTGGTTGTTTTGTCTTGCTTAAAACAAAACTCCATTAATCATCTTCCCTGGGTGACCCAAACTCTGTTGGCAACTCTTGCTTACCTGCGATGTATAGGGTAGGTCTCTCTTGTGAGAATTGGCACTCAAAGGCACTTTTGAGGGTGCTTCCGGGGAGCCCTGTCTTAATGGGTCTGTCTCCCGCTGTATAGTTTCACGTTGTTGGGGTTGTCTCTGCTGCATGGCAAGGCTGCCATGGTCATCTCCGGGGCTTCAGGGTGCCCGGTTCCTTTCGCACAACGAAGCCATTCTTCAGTTTTCTCACAAAGTCTCTGATAGGCTACTCTAAACCCGAGTATTTCTTTTTTGATTTTTGAAATTAAGCTCAAGCTCAAATCACACTAGAAAATGAACTTATTAATCTCAAGAGTAGTCATCTGTGACCACCAAGCCAACATATGGACTCGCGCCATCATTGGTTTGACTGGACCTATGAATCTGGAACTTCAGATTCTACACGAAACTCCATGGCACCAGGGCTGAGAAGACAGACAGATGACAAAAGCAGACACATTAATGGCAGGATATGGAATGTAGTCCAGGTCTACATTGACTACTGCGTTGAATCTGTTTTCACCAATCCTCATACGTTTATGGTTCTTGGAGTCCTTGAACAAAGGGATGAGTAGGTTGGCCGTTGTATGGCACGACCCTGGTCCATCTTGTGTGTCATTGGGAATTGCAGGAATGGAGGAACAGGGGTTCATATATCTACGTCAGCCAAGCAACTGTTGGTTCATTAATGACAGGCTTGACCTTGAGGACAGAACCTTTGAAGGTTGGGGAGAGAGCAGATAAGACTGTCCTGCACAGGGTCTTTTAGAGTTTTTTGGATTTTTTTTTTAATGCCTCATTTTTGGAGAGTACAACATTACAGGGGCAAGTCGATGTCTGTCAGGAGAAGGCAGAGCAAGGATCCTCTTGGGCTCAGTGAAAAGAGCGCATGGTCCCTGGTGGGGCCTGAACCAGTCGCCATCTGTCTAGTGTGACTGTGCCTTTAGAGGGAATGCTCTGCAGAAGCTTGATGACAGTTCGAGCAGCTCAAGTGACAGCCAAGCAGGACGCTGTGCAGTCCTGGCCTGCTCTGACCGGACAGACCTGAGATGGGTCACAAAGTACGCACTCTATGAAGCAACGATAGTTGAGCAAGGATAGGCTTTTTTTCCCCTTCTTTTTAACAGTGGTCTCGTGCAATATTTGCCCTTTTCAGATTGACTAACTTCACTCCACTTCTGTGGGTCAGCAAGTCCACCTTCCCCACTTGAATGCCCGGAGGCACCCACTCTGGCAAGCTAGCCTCCTGGACAAAAGCCTGTCCTTGCTCTGTGGGCTAGGCAGTCCATCGGTCTGTCTCATGATCTGGCTCCTGGTTCTGCTGCTGCTCCTCTGACGATACAGCTGTCTTCTGGAGCGAGGGGATTCACTGTTCTCAGGTCCAGAGGACTTGCTAAACTCCGGGTTCTTAATGCTAATGAGATCCTTCCTCCTGCTTCTCAGAGGGCTCATTTAATATACATGGGATGGCCAGCCCCCCAGGAAGTCCTATTCACAACTACAGTGAACCCTCCTTTATCACGGTTAATCGGTTCTAGACCCTACCGTGATAAATGAAATTCCGCGAAGTAGGATTCCTTATTTGCAAATCAAATATTTTCATAGTTAGAGCATAGAGGACATGAAAAAACACCCTTTAGTCACCATTACACTCGTATTACCCAATTTATTAAACGAAAAAGGGAAAATACAGTAAAACATTTTGGACGTTACAATTATCATTTATTATTTATTATATTATTTATGGCATCTAGTTTACAGTATTACATATTTCACACACAGTATTATTATACATAGTTCTTACAAATACTGTAATCAATAGCCTATGAAATGACTTAAGGGATGTACTCTACAGGTGGGTCACCGTCTTTTTCCTCAGAAGGAGCGGGTGTAGGCAGTGGGTGCTGTTACGCAAAAACCGCGATAGAGTGAAGCCGCAGAAGTCGAAGCGCGAAGTGGCGAGGGTTCACTGTACTCACAGGTGAAGCCTATCAGTCTCTTCGCCCACCTTCTTACCAGACCCATGCAGGGAAAGGTCATTTTTGGTGGAGGCTAGTGACGTTAACTAGAAGAGCTACATTAAATAATTCAGTGCCACAGTATGACCTTTTGAAAAATAAGATACTTATGTGCATCAAAAGACTTCCTCAAAAGAGTAAAAACAAGAACCCACAGACTGAGAAAATATTTTCAGCAAAGACATTCGACCAGGGACTAATCTCCAATTACTTTCCCATTTCTTTAAAGGAAAGTGCTGTGATCTGAACCAGAATTACATGATATTTATAGTGTGTACGTCTCCCGATCCACAAACAGGGAACGTTCTTCCATTTTGTAGGTCCCTTTTGGTTTCTTGTAGTAGTATTTTGTGGTTTTCTTTCTAAGCATATTTTGTTTGTCTGCTTAAGTTTATAACAAAATAGCTCATCTTTGTGCTGCTATCAATGAATGATGGTTTGGGACTACCATATGCTGAACTATTTTAATGCGCTCCTTGATTTGTCACGACATGTATTAATCTGGTAGGTGTGGCTGTGTCATTGTGAATGAATATTATTGAAAGTTGTGCCCTATCATCACCCCCCCATTGTGTATAGTGTTGGCACTTAAAAGTTTACCGTATATACTCGAATATAAGCGGACACAAAATCAGCTGAGGCACCTAATTTTACCACAAATAATGCATTAAAAATGTGCCCAAAAAACCGCGGCTTACGCACGAGTATATATGGTAATTTGTACAAGTCAACAATTAATGTAATGTGGCTCATAGTTAGCCTATACTCATTTAATTTCCTTTCTCAGCAGTGTTTTACATTTTATACCATTGGCTAAATTAATGACATTACATTAGAATTACCTTATGCCCCAGGAGGATGAGTGACAAAGTTCTCTAACACAAAATGACAATGATGTTTCTAAGGTGAACCAGAGACATACATAAACCATAGATATATGGATAGATCTGGGGCTCATGCTTAATTCTCATCCTAATCTAAGAATAGTTAGTTCTTCTGACATGCTCCTGCTTTATGCTCACCCTTGCGAAGAGATCACTGAAGATATGGGTGCTATAGAAAAATGCGGTGAAGAGACTAGATGGTGCCTGGCTGTCAGAAAGAATAGCATCAAAGAAGCAGCTATCTGAGGCATCAACGAACTCCATATGGAAGAAGCACACCAGCCTGTATGATCCAAGTATGATCAATAATAAGAAATGGTATCAGAGCTCCAATTGTGAACACCTTGTTTGCAAAGGGCTTTGAATGACAGTGGGAACCCCAAATCCATTTTCAGGGTCCACACATAGGTTAAGCCTCCCGTGAATTCCCGCTGACCATAGTTGAGGGATGCAATTAGCCTTGTTATCAGTCAAAGCCTTGTAAAGTCTTTTATGGCAGGCATGGTTGGTTTAAAATGCAATACCTTATCGTTTGATCTCCCTTTTGACGCATTTAAAAATTGTTTCAGTTAAAGTTAAAAAAAAAAAGAGAGAGAGAAGGGAAATAAAAGTGGATTACGCCTCTGGTGAATTCCCTATGACCACAGACCAGGGATGTGAACAGCCTTGTTATCATGCAGACTGCAGTTAGGTTGAAATTTAATCTGATTGCAAATGTGATTCAGTTAAAATGTAACCCCTTATAATTTGATCTCCTTTTGGACACATCTAGTTTTTAATATTTTATGCTTTCTTTTCAATTGAGGTTTTTCTCTGTTTTATTTTGTTATTCTTGCTAGTGTTTTGGTTGCTGTTATTTTAAATGTTTTTCCATATATTAAATCCTCGATAGTCACTCTATAGAGACAAGAACTATATTAGTGATTTCTTGGGGTTAATGGCAAGGGAAGTTTTGGGGAAATGGGCAGCTACTAGCAATAAGTACAAAAAAGAAGAAAATGCTCTAAAATTGATGGTGATGATGAGTGTACAACTCTTAATATGACTGAACTGTTGAAGTGTATGATTTGTAAGCTATATAGCAATAAAATTGTTTAAAATAAATATAATAAAACAAATAAATAAACAAAAAGCAACATGTTATTTAAGGACACATTCAATCTATATCATTTCCCTTCTCTTCCATTTATTTTTCTTTTTTCTCACAACAGTTTGCGTTGAGTTTATGTCACTTGCAATATAACTTTAATCAATGTGATTTTTTTATTATTAATCCTAGTATACGTGCTGAATGAGGTAGTAAAATTGCTGATGATCAGTCTTGGTCTTGTTCTGCTTAGATGATGTGTGGAAATTAAGAGAGAATTAGTAGATTTTCTTGTCCATAATGTAGAGCTTCTCCCCAAAGGAGTATTTTGTAAGTACTTCCACCAAACCAAAAATGTGCTATGCAATGTTCCATCAAATCTTCTGACAACACTCTCACTGTTATTGTTATTGGGTGCAGTTGGGTTGATTCAGACTCACAGTGACCTCATGTGATGGAGTGCCTCATCTGGGTTTGTAAGATGTAATCTTTATAGGAACCGGTTGCCAGAGTTTTCGCTTGTGGACCTGTGAGGTTCATTTTACCACCCAAACTTTTGGTTAGCAATCAGGCACTTCACACGAAAGAGTAACCAGGAGTTGGGGTCAACTCGACGGTAAAAGAAGCAGCAGCCAGGCTCTTAACCTTTGCTACAGGGCTTCTTACATCCTCGCTAGAAAGTCTTCATTAGGCACTCACCTGTCTTTACTGGCCAGCTGGTTTCTCTTTCAAGCCAGGTGGGAGGCAGTCAAAATAACACCCCAGCAAGGGCAATGAGAGGGAGGGAGTGGGTGGAAAAGGGGAGGTCTCAGGAGCAGAGAGGAACTGTTAGTTTGAATAGGAAATATTTGAATTTCTTGGGTCTACACCCTTGCACTCAGCGGGACTCCTTTGCAGCCCAGCACTGTCTCCATGTTGATTCCCCAGGAAACGGGCGCCAGGAGGGGCACTGGGGAGTGTGTTCATGGACAGCGGCTGTGAGGGAGAAGGGAAGCAGAGTTAAGCAGAGGAAGAAGTTAGACGGCCATGCAGTCACAACAGAGACTTTCCATAACATTCCATCTCATAGGGAGCCCTGAGATCCGGGACGGCCCTTCAACGTTGTCCTGGGCTCAAGCAATGGCTCTCACCAGTCACTGGATGTAGGCGGCCCCTGAGAAGAGACCCTGATCTTGGGAGAGGCAATTCTCTGCAGCTGAAAGCACTCCTGGTCGTTGAAGACTCAGGGTCTTGGTCCTGAAAGGGGCCAGATGGCTCACCACAGTGTCCACTCCAAAGACCTTATCAGGAAAAGGGAGTCTCCCCAGTTTTCTCTTCAGACATGGCTTCATTCTCCCAGAAATTCATGGACGTAGCTTAAAGAGCAGCACAGAGTCCGAGAGCTGCATCCCTAACCTCTGAACGGATGAGACCCCAATCACTGTAGACAAGCGTCTACAAGCCCGGCAAGCTCTCAGGAGACAGCCAAGCCTCGAGCACCCTGGTTGGCCACACACGGCTGTCCTCAGGGAGAAATGCCCTGTTGTCGGGATTTTCTCTCTCTCTCCCTTGTCTCCAGCAGACCCGGACACTTTCTCCTCGGAATGAACAGGGAATGGACCCTTTTTTCCAAAGCTCATTCTGCAGCTCAATCTCACCCACACTTCTTGTGGCACTCCTGAGCTTCACCGCATGCCCCTGGGATCCTCTCAGGGCACAGCCCAGGGTGAGGTTCTGTCCAGGCACTGGAATGAGAGAGGGGAGGGTCTTCCTCCAATAGCAAGAGGGCATATCTTGGGGCATACATTCACTTGAACCCAAGAGACACTCTTGGTATAAGGAGGCAGATTCTCAGAAGTCCCAACCTCCTTCTGGTTAGTCTGTGGACTTTCTGACAGGAGAGTTGGGGGAACTCTGGGCACCTCCTGCTCTGCCTGGCAGGGGGCTGAGTGCCTGGCAAGGGGAGAGGGGAGGTCCTGGAGGTACCATCCGTTGTTTTTCACTCTCAGACTTCCTCCGGCCCTGTGGAAGCCCTGACGATGCCAGCCGACAGATGTGGCACAGCGGCTAGGTTGCAAAATATATCCGGCATGGCAGTTGGTGAAAGAGTTATGCAATCGTCCTCAACTTACGGAAACCACCATCTGATGCTCCTGGGGAGGGGGCACCTAGCCTCACTGACCTGGCCCTGGCCCAGGTTGTAGGGGTTCAAGGACTGTGAGAGATCTTTCCTAGAGATCTGTCCACTTTGGGGGCATGTGACACACAAGATCTCAGCCCTGCTGGCATTTTCTCCTTGAAGAACATCTACTCTCTCCATCATTTCCTACAGAGAGAGTGAACCAACAGCGAACAGGCCAATGTGGTCCTCAGCTGCCCCTCGGGTCCCAAGATGCTCTAATTTGCCCCTTGGCAGAGGGATGGGGACAACCTGGGAGAGGGTTCTAAAGGAGAACCTGGAACGAGGAGGAAGCTGGAGACCCCTTCTTCTAAGGGCAACATGGCCCAACCTGGAGCAGGGCACCAGGGGACCACCGTCACTGTCCTTTTGAGTCTCTGCAAGAAGGGCAGTGACACACATGACAGGCAGGCAGGTCTCAGCTCCACCTCACAAGTCTCCTCCTGGTCAGAGCACTCGTGGACAGGAAGGGTTTTGCCAAAAGGGTGTGAGCCCCTCCTCAGAGCAGAAGGTAAGCCACCACCTGCCGGAACTAAGCGACCTTCTGGCCTAGTGTCCTGGGGGAGCCATCCACCTAGCCCAGCATGTCAGCCGCCCTTCGGAGGCAGCTTCTCAGCAGACTGGTGGAAGAAATTTTGCGGGGGGGAGGAGCCCTTCCTGTTCCCTGAACCCCTCCATGTCTCCCTAGGTTGAAAAGAGTGGACAGGCTTTGGGTTTTGAGGTCAAAGATAGCTGCCGTGAATCCCAGGTCCGTCATGGACTCTCTGTGCGACCCTGGATGAGTCACGGACCTCCTTAGAGCCTCCACGTTGTCCTCTGAGGATCACAGGGGATCAAGAGTATGAGAGCTTAGACACAACGTTAGTGTCCAAGAAAATGAAGGTCTGTTTTATTTCCCATTCATTTCAGACAGTCTTCCTGTCCTGGACACCAAAGATGGCTAATGGTGACATCGGGTTGGAAGACATAATTTTACAAATGTTTATGTAACCTTTGCACATATGTATGTGCACCCATTAGGAAGAAGTGGTTTTCTGTAAGCATTACTATATTTTGCAGATGACCCTGCCTCCTGTTCTTTTCACTCAGCAATAGCATTTGGAGACCTACTCAGGCTAGTAAGTACAGATCCAGTTCATTCTCCTGAACTGTCGCAGTGCCTAGCGAGTGGCCATACCACAGTTTATGTAGCTCCTCCTCTATAGGAATGAACACTGAAGTCATTTTCTATTGTTTTACTTTTAGAAATAATGATCATCTTCATTGATGCCTTCTAGTTTAGATACACTAAGTTTTCTTTAAGGACTATCTAAAGCAGTGGTTCTCAACCTGTGGGTGGCAACCCCTTTGAGGGGTCGAACGACCCTTTCACAGGGGTCACCCGATTCATAAACGTAGCAAAACTACAGTGATGAAGTAGCAAGGAGAATAATTTGATGGGTGGGGCAGGGGGTCACCACAACATAAAGAACTGTATTAAAGGGTGGCGTCATTAGGAAGGTTGAGAACTACTGCTCTAAGGTAATGGAATGTTAGAGAGTACATGTGTTTATCATTTTAATAGACAGTGTCTGTAGCTTGTCCTTTCACTTTGTTGGGTCGAGCCTATTGATGAACAAAAGTTTTTCATTTCCATGGGACACTCTGGTGGTCGAGTGGGTTACAAGTTTGGCTACCAACCACAAAGAAAGTAGTTCAAACCCACCAGCCACTCCACGGGGAAAGGACAAGGCTTTCTCCTCCAGAGCGACAGCCTGGGAGACCCGCAGGGCAGTACTACTCTGTCCACAGGGTCGCTATGGGTCAGAGTTGCCTGTTTGTGCTTTTGATATTTTCCCCCCAACACTTAATTGGCACATCATTTACCTATCACACAGTTCAATAGTTCAATCACTCAATCATATCAAGGGGCCTTGAATGGTAACCACTGCCTCAATCTTAGGGCATCTCCACCCCACCCCACCCTCCCTCCATTGGATACATCACCTTTACCATGAGCTGTGCAATCACACCAGTTCCAGCGCTCCCTCCCCCCACCGCCTTCATGGTTTACTCCCCAAATCCCCTTTCCCTCCTATGGCCCAGCCCCCACCCCTGCCTTCCCTAGAACCCCTGTGTCAGGTGTTCTCCTTAGGCATCCACTCCTCCTGTGCTTCCCAGCTGGGAGACCAACAGAAAACAACAAAGCACAACATCGCACTAAGGCTAAAATCATAATAGTATAAAGACAAAAACACAAATAATTTGAATTGTTTTCCTTAAATGTATGTGTTGTCAGTCCTAACCTTTATGTCTGTGGTGATGGTGCAATTTGGGAATTTGCTATGCTTATAAAACAACATTAGTCTTATATCTCCTTTGTGTCATCAAAGACATTAAAGCTAGCAGGAGAAACGAGATGGCAAAGATAGATGCCACAGCCCACGAAGCCCTCCACAGAGCCAAAGCACAGAAACTGAAGAACACGCTTCTGCCCTCAGAGGCAAGACAAGAAAGGCGTCTCGTTGCCGGAGGGAAGTCTGAACTTCTTGAAGTGTGAGAAAATCAAGTTTTGAACACAGACTTGAACCGTGAGAAAGCAAATTGCTGTTTGTTCAAGCATCCGTGTTTGGTATTTCTGCTGTAACAGCGCTTGGGGACTAAGATCGCTTCCTCGGAGAAAGACCTTAGCTGATCTCACACGTTTGGGGAGGTTGGCTTTCATTTTCATTTGACTCTGATACATTTGTGATTCCTCCTTTGACTCCTGGGTAGTTTACTCGTGTGCTGTGAATGTCCATGTCTGCGTGTTTTCCAGATTTTTGTTTTCCATTCCTTATTTCTAGTTCACTCGAGCTGTCAGCAGAAACCACAGTTGGCATGGCAGTGGAAGATATGACAAAATAATAATTTATAAGTTATCAAGGGTTCATGAGGGAGCGGGGAGCGGGGAGGGAGGGGGAA
>NW_022103928.1:30637166-30649280 GCF_000313985.2 Echinops telfairi | reverse complement strand
AATAAAATGATTTTTAAAAAAAAATATATATATATATATTACATATATCTCAAGACTTGCTTGGTGATCTAACATATTGTCCAGTCAGAATAATGACCCATACACACTGGAAGAGAATGTACAATGTGCCGTTGTTGGGTCGAATGTCCTATATATGTCTGTGAACGCTAGCTGGTTTATACAGGCAGTCCCCAGAGGAAGAATTTCTAACTTATAGACACCTTGACAAACCAACAACCAAACCTCCCAAGGCCTATTATATTAAAAATTTTAGATCTGTCTAATGGTTCATATAAAAAACAGATGCTTCTCTCTGATGTGCATAAAAGAAAATTATTACTATGATAGTGTCTTATATTCATGATGTTTTGGCATATCTGGAAGCGTTTCCCTCATTTTTATGCAGAGAATGGTCCAAGTATGACACTGCTCTAGGACAAACATCGGACTATCTGCCAGTCGATAGAACCACTTCTGGCCGTTCCTACCGACAGCGTGAGGGCTGGAACTCAGTCACAGTCTGGAGACTGCCGACAGTATCACTGTGCCCTCGGTGATTTCTAGATGCTCGGCCTGATATTGAACGTGATATACTGAAGTCTACGAACATTATTGTACTACTAACTACTTCTCAATTCGCTTCAATCACGGTTTGCTTCATATATTTAGATGCTCTGATGTGCAGTCTTTATGTTTATAAGCGTTAAATCTCTGGATGAATTGACCTTTCGTTCTAGTTAATGCCCATGTTCGTCTCTTCTGGCAGATTTTTTGTTACTGTCTAAAGATTACCAGTCCATCTCTCTTTTGGTTATTATTAGCATAGAATGTTTGCATGCTTTCACTTTCAATGTGCTGTATCTTTAGGTCTAAGGTGTGTCTCTTGTAAATAGCATATTTATACACTGTATTGTATTTGGTTGTTTTGGGATTTTTTTTGGTCTTATTCATTCTGCCATTTCTGCCTTTTTACTGGAGTTTTCAATCCATTTACATTTATAATTACTGTTTAGAAGTTACTTCTGATACTTTGTTTTTATAAAAAATTTTTTATCTTAAGGCTTGTCTTTGTGGGTGAAGGGAGACGTTGGACAGTATAAGATATGCAAAATAATAACTTATAAATAATCAAGGGTTCACGAGGGGAAAGGAGGAGGAAAATGAGGAGCTGATGCCAGGGGCTTATGTGGAGAGCAAATGTTTTGAGAATGATGAGGGCAATGAATGTACAAATGTGCTTTACACAATTGATATATGTATGGATTGTGATAAGAGTTGTATGAGCCCCTAATAAAATGATTTAAAAAAAAGACTTGTCTTTTAAATCCGACTAAACCAGAGCATGTACACTGGTACAGATTGGAACTGGAAACACAGGGAATCCAGGGCGGATGATCCCTTCAGGACCAGTGGTGTGAGTGGTGATACTGGGAGGGTAGAGGGAGAGTGGGTTGGAAAGGGGGGACTGATTACAAGGATCTATATGTGATCTCCTCCCTGGGGATGGACAACAGAGAAGTGGGTGAAGGAAGATGTTGGACAGTGTGAGATATGACAAAATAATAATAATTTATAAATTATCAAGGGTTCATGAGGAAGCGGGAGCAGGGAGGGAGAGGGAAAATGAGGAGCTGATACCAAGGGTTCAAGTAGAAAGCAAATGTTTTGAGAATGATGATGGCAACAAATGTACAAATGTGCTTGACACAATGGATGGATGGATGGATGGATTGTGAGAAGAGTTGTACGAGCCTCTGATAAAATGATTATTTTTAAAGACTTGTCTTCTAATATTGCTTGTTTTTATGTGTTCTTAGTTTATTAGATTGAGCCTTTTGTTCCCTTCTCTTTTCCTTTGTGTGTTTTATAGATATTTTCTTAGTGGTTGCTATTAATATTATATTTAACAGCTTGTATTGTAGGGTGTACAGAAGCCCTGGTATCATAGTGGTTATGCATTGGGCTGCGATTTGCAAGTCAGCAGTTCGAAACCACTGATTGCTCTTCAGGGAAAAAGATGGGCCTTTCTACTCCTGTAAAGAGATAGTCTTGGAAACTCAGAGGAGCAGCTCTGCCCTGCTCTGTAGGGTCACTATGAGTCTGATCGACTCGATGGCAGCAAGCATGAGTTTGGTCTTTATTGTAGGATGTACAGCACCCTAGGGTAATTTCAGTAACATACAGAAAATTCTATACATATAGCACTCCATCCCCTTGCCCATTGTTGTTGTTATCATTAATTGCGTCTATTTTATGTGCACTGTAACATAATTTTATCTTTTCTTTTTATACATTTACTATTAAAAATCAGGAAGTGGTAAACAATTAGAATTATCAAACATTAACATCTTAGTACTTGTGTTAGTCCAGGTAGACTAGAGAAACAAATCCATAGAAACTCATATGTGTATGAGATAGCTTTATATAAAGGGTAATTAATTGTACATTAAGAAAGCATTGCAACACAGTCCAGTCCAAGCCCATAAGTCTGATATTAGCCCATATGTCCGACACCAATCTATAAAGTCCTCTTCAGACTCACAAAACACATGCAATGATACAGAATGCAGGACGATCACAGGCCAGTGGGTAGAAAGTCTTTGGACCCAGTGGCGTTGTAAGCATCTCAGCACTGGCAGGGCTTCTCCGGCGTCAGAGTTCTGGTTGTATCAGGGTAGGTCCATGTGGCTTTTCCAGGCCAGGGCACCAGCATAGTTCCATGTGTCTTGTCAGAATGCAATGTCTCTCCAGGAGTGAGCAGAGAGAAGAAATACCGATTTCTCAGAATTCTCAGGAGAAGGCCAGTCCCACACAGAGGCCTCATTGACATGACCTGATTGACAGACTGGACTCCATCCCTTCACTCTTAATCCTCTCAAGTCCCAAATTGACACCAGATTATGTAACTACCACAGTACTATTCCCTGCACTTGTCCATGGAATTAGTGATTAAACGCATTTGAACTTTAATACCAGCACCATAATTCAAAGGCATATGTGAATTAGACAAATATTCCTCCGTTAGGAATATTTCTTTTTTCTATGTATGTATTTCAATTACTTTCTACTGTCTTCCCTTTCATCTGCAGAACTCACATTAGTGCTTTGTATGTGGCCAGCCTGGTGGATATGAACTCTATCAGCTTGTTCACCCTCATATTCTCTCCCTCTCTCTCAAACTTTTTCAATGCGAATTAGGTGAAGGCTTACGGTTCTTATATGGGTCAGAGCGTCACAGGGTTTTTCTCCAGAAAGCCCAGCCTAACACAGGTGGTTATTGCAAATGGAGTTGTTTTCTTGATTTCCTTTTCAGAGCTCTCTTTGTTAGCATGCAGGAATCCAACTGTTTTTCATAGGATGGGCTTGTACTCTGCCATTTTGCTGAATCTTTCCATGAGTTCCATTAATTTTCTTGCCAAATCCTTTGGATTGTGTATAAAATGGTATTATCGGCTAGTAGATTTCACTTCTTTGCCAACTTGGATGCCTCAATTTCCCTTTCTTGCCAGAGCTCTCAGCTCTGGCTAAGAGTTCCAGCACAATATTGAAAAAGAGTGGTTGTGAAAGTTACCCTTTTGTCCTCTCCACAAGCGGAATGCTTTCAGCTCTTCTCCACAAGCGGAATGCTGGTCGTTGGCTCTGCACACGTGGCTTTGACTCTGCTGGGGGACTTACCTACTGCTCTTACTTGGTTTAGTGCTTTGTTTATTTTGTTTCGGTCAAGAATGGGTTTTTCATCATCTGATATAATCATGTGATTCTTTTTCCTTTGTGTTGTTTATATGATAAATTGCATTGTTTCTCTTATGTTGACCCGTCCCTGCATAGCTGGTATGAACCCCACTTGGTATATATATTCCTAGTACTTCTAATAATGGAATCTTTGTCCCTACTAAAAGACTATGTATTCCTAATAAAGGAATACTTATTAATGTCATTCCTATATTCCTTATAAAGGAATATTTATCGAATTTACATATATCTCAAAACAACATGTGTGTGTTATTGCTCAGTGACATCTAGTTGATTCTGACTCACGGTGCCCCTACGTACAACAGAAGGAAACCCTGCGTGGTCCTGAACATCCTCACGAGTCACGTTTTACTTCATGACTGTCGTCGCTGAGTCAGGCCTACTTGTCAAGAGTCTTTCCTATTCTTCCCTTCTACTTTACCAAGCATGATATCCCTTTCCAGGGACATGCCTGAGATAATCTGGGAAGCTGGACTATGTGAAGAACGAGGCATCAGGATTGGAGGAAGGCTGATTAACAACCTGTGATCTGCAGACGACACCACCTTGCTTGGTGAGAGTGAAGAGGACCTGAAGCACTTGCTGAGGAAGATCAAGAATTGCAGCCATCAGTATGGATGACCACTCATTGTGAAGCAGACCCAAATCCTCACCACTGGACCCATAGGTAACATCATGATAAACAAAGAAAAGATTGAAGCTGTCGAGGATTGTCTTGCTTGAATCCACAATCGATGCTCATGGAAGCAGAAATCAAGAGATCAAAGGACACATTGCATTTGGTAAATCTGCTGCACGAGCTCTCTTTGAAGTGATTAAAAGCAAGACTGGGTAACAACGATGAAACATACAACTTTCCTCTAGTTCTTAAATGCTTCCTCCCCCCACTATCATGATCCAAATTCTACCTTACAAATCTGACTAGACCAGGGGATGTACATTGGTACAGACAGAAAATGGAAACACAGGTAATCCAGGACAGATGATCCCTTCAGGACCAGTGGTGAGAGTGGCAATACTGGAAGGGTGGAGGGAAGGTGGGTGGAAAGGGGGAACCGATTACAAGGATCTACACTTAGCCTCCTCCCCGGCGGATGTACAACAGAAAAGTGGGTGAAGGGCGATGTCAGACAGTGTAAATATGACAAATAATAATAATTTCTAAATTATCAAGGGTTCATGAGGGTGAGTGAGTGGGGAGGGAGGGGGGAAATTGAGGTGCTGATATCAAGGGCTCAAGTAGAAAGCAAATGTTTTGAGTATGACAATGGCAAAAAATGTACAAATGTGCTTCACACAATGGATGGATGGATGGATGGATTGTGATAAGAGTTGTAGGAGCCCCCAATAAAAAGATTAAAAAAAAAAAAAAAAAAGCAAGGCTGCTACTTTGAGGGCTTAGATGAGTTTACAGTATCTGTTTAAATTAATGTTGCTGGCATATACTTCACATATCATACAATTCATAATTCAATCATATTAAGAAGCTATGCAATCATCACCACAATCAATTTCAGAACATTCTCTTACTCGTTATCAGCTCCCTCCCCCCTCCGCCCCCTCTCCTCCCCTGCCATGCCACTGCTGTTGTTAGGAGCTATTGAGTTGGTTCTGACCCTTCGCAACCTTACGCGCAACAGAATGAAACACTGCTCCTTTCTACACCACCCTCACAATTGTTCCTACGCCCATGGTTGCAGCCATGGTGTCAACCCATCTCCTGGAGGGCCTTCCTTTCCTTCGCTGGCCCTCCACTTTACCAACTATGATGTCCTTCTCCAGGGACTGGTCTCTCCTGACATGTCCAAGGTAGATACGAAGAAATCTCGCCATCCTTGCCTTTAATGAGCACTCAAGCAGTACTTCTAACAAGACAGAAACATTTGTCCTTTTAGCAGTTAGCAGTCCATGGTACTTTCAATATTCTTCTCCGGCACCACAATTCAAGTGCATCCATTCTTCTTTGGTCTTCCTTATCCAACGTCTAACTTTCACATGCCTATAAGGCACTCGAAAATACCATGGCTTGGGCCAAGTGCATCTCAGTCCTCAAAGTAATATACTTGCTTTTCAAGACTCAAAAAGGTCTTGTGCAGCACATTTACCGAATGCAATGTGTCTTTTGATTTCTTGACTGCTGCTTCCGTGAACATTGATTGTGGATCCAAGCAAGACAAAATTCTTGACAACTTCAACCTTTTTTCCCATTTATTATATTACCTATTGATCTGGTTCAGATGGTCTGGTTGAGTCATAGCACATACTGAAGGCTACAATCCTTGATCTTCATCAGCAAGTGCTTCAAGTCCTCCTCCCTTTCAGCAAGCAAGGTTATGTCATCTGCATATCGCAGGTTATTAATAAGCCTTCCTCCAATCCTGATGCCACACTCTTCTTCATATAAGTCACTTCTCTGATGATTTGCCCAGAATACAGATTGACGGAGTATGGTGAAAGGCTATGCTAGTAGATAATTAATCCAGCTAATTATCCAGAGACATCTATAGATTTACTTATCTGGATTTCATATACAGAAAATCATATCAAACACAAACAGGAAGCAAACAGACAAAACTAAAAAGAATGACTAGACAAAACAGAAAAACCTCAATCGAAAAGAAAGCAGAAAATATTAAAAATGGAAACCATTTTAAAAGGAGTCCAAAGGATATGGTGTTACATTTTAGCCTAACTACATCTGCCATCATCGATCCATGACCATTTAAATCACCTCAGATGCATGTGAAGGTTGACTGTGATTCAGGAAGACCGAAGAACGGATGCTTCTGAATCATGGTGCTGGCTATGAAGATCGAAAGACCTATGAATTGGCAAAAGAACAACAAAATCAATGTTGGACAAGATGCAGCCAGAATGCTTCTTAGAAGCAAGAATAGTGAAACTTTGTCTCCCATACTTTGGGCATGTTACTAGGGGAAGGGTATCTTGCTTGGTGGGGGGGAAGGGCAGTGAAAAGCAGGAAGACCCTTGATGGGATGGATTATTAGCACAGTGGCTGCCATGAAGGGTCCCGGATAACAATTGTGAAGCCAATGCGGGACTGTGCATGGGGTGTCTATGAGCCTCCACCCACTCACGGGCCCCTGGCAACAACTGGGACCACGTCACTAGCATGACGTCACTCAGCATGACGTCACTCAGCATGACGTGCTCCAGCTCCCTCCCCGTCATGAGGCGCTTTGTGGTTTCATCAGTTTTTGTTTTGTTTTGTGTTTCTAACAATGTATCGGATTCCGTTGTGTTTACACACCGAAGTTTTTTAGCAACCCTCTAGCAATGAGCTTTGGAGTTGTTTCCAAGTTCTCGGCACGGTGCACAGTGCGTGCTGCCGTGAACAGGAGTGTCAACGGCTGGTTGTGTTGCTTCGTACTTCCTTAGGAGTCCATGCCCAGTGGAAGTCTTGCTGGATTGAATGAGGTGTTCATTCCCCGTGGTTTCAGTTAGCCCCGTGTCACTTTCCACACTGTGCAGGTCTACAGGCCCACCAGACAATCTCGCCACCCCTTCTAGAGAATTTGTTGTATTCTGTGGTTTTGAATTAGGATGTCCTTGTTGGTGTAAGGTGATGTGTTTTGATTTGTATCTCAGATGGCCAGGACTGTGAGCACTTTTTCACATGCTTGTTAGTTACTTGAATGTCATTTTTTGGGAACTGCTTATTCATGTCTTTTGCCCATTCATTCTTTGAACTATTTATTGTTGTCGTTGTTTTGTTTAGTTCTTGGAGTAGTCTGTAGATTTTAGAGCTTAACCCTTTGTCCATTGTATCATTCTAAAAATGTTCCCCAGCATGTGGGTTCTCTTTTTAGTCTTTTGATGCAGTCCTCTAATGCACATGCGTATCTCATTTTTGTAGGTCCCTGTCCTCGCCTTCGTCTCCTACTGAGTGGGCTTGCTTTGTTATAGTTCATAGCATGTCTGTACTGCAATGAGGCCCTGGACTTTGTCCCTAGTTTCTCCTTGAGGCTCTTTAACGCTCTGGGGTTTACATTTAGATCTCCGATTCATCTGGAGTTCGGGATTTACATGGGTGAAGTAGGAGTCCTGCTTCATTTTCTGCACATCCGTTTGTTAAAGAGACTGTCTCCCTCGCGTGCTGTTTGTCGGCCTTTACCAGAGATCAGTTGCCCGGAGGTGGACGCATCAGTTCCAGGTTTGCTCTTCTGCTCCATTAGCTGCTCACTGGTCCTTCCTGTTTTGACCGCAGGGCTGTGTAGTAGGCTTGAGGGAGGATATTGCAAGGCCTTCTACTTTATTTTTCTTCTTCTAAAACAAATTAAATTGTTTTATTGACATATAATTCACATATCATACAATTTAATAGTGTAAACATATTAAAAAGAAGTATGCAAACAGAACCACCATAAATTTTAGAATATTTTCGTCTCTATTTTTGGTACTCATTTTTATTAGCTCTCCGTTTCCCACTGCCCCACTATAACTCCAAGAAACTATTAATCTAGTTACTGTCTCTATAGATTTACCTTCCCTGGATCTCGTATTTAAAAAACATACAAAAACAAAAAGAAAAATAATAACTACAACAAAAATCCCAACAATAACAAAATAAAACATTAAAAAACCTCATTTGAAAACATAACAGAAATGAATAAACACAAGAATAAATTTAAAGTGAATGGAAAAGAGAACAAGAGATAAGTTGTTAAATTTTAACCTAGCCATATCTCCATATTCCCTTTCCAATTCACTTTCTCTGATAGCAAGGCTATCAGAGGGGTTTCCCCGGAGGCTTATTCCAAGTGGGAACACCACAAATGAATTTTTAGCTTTCACTGTCAACCATAGCCTCCTGCAAACTGGGTGCTCAGAATTTATGTTCGAATACTGTTTTCTGCTCTGGTTTTGTATTTTATTATTTACGATCCTTGGATCACACAGGCTGGTGCACTTCTTTTGTGTGGAGTTAGCTGTGCACCTCACTTAGATGGCTGTTTGTTTGAAGACAAGCCTGTAAGTCTCCAGAAACTGTTCTTTCTGATGGCTGGGCACCATCTGCTTTCTTCACCACACTTTACTACAGCGTCCATATCTTCAGGGATCTCTGTGAAACTAAGTATCAAGTAGGGCCACAACAAAAGAACTAATTGCTCCCAGTTTAGGGCTACAATAAAGTACAAGCTCAAGGTCTATTTATGTACCTTTTGTTTATATATAGTCCACTTTTTATATGGTCACCTCATTGGGGAGCATTATAAATCATCCCCTTGGGGTGTATGGGGATTCTATTGATAGTACCTTTTAAAAAAAATCATTTTATTAGGGGCTCATACAACTCTTATCACAATTCATACATACATCAGTTATGTAAAGCACATTTGTACATTCATTGTCCTCATCATTCTCAAAACATTTGCTCTCCACTTAAGCCCCTGGTATCAGCTCCTCATTTCCTCCCTCCTTCCCCGTTCCTCCCTCCCTCATGAACCCTTGATAATTTCTAAATTATTATTTTGTCATATATTACACTGTCTGACATCTACCTTCACCCACTTTTCTGTTGTCTGCCCCCCAGGTAGGAGATTATATGTAGATACTTGTAATCGGTTCCCCCTTTCCATCCTACCCTCCCATCAGCTTTCTGGTATCATCATTCTCACCGCTGGTCCTGAAGGGATCATCCGCACTGGATTCCCTGTGTTTCCAGTTCCTATCTGTACCAGTGTACATCCTCTGGTCTAGCCAGATTTGTGAGATAGAATTGGGATCATGATGGGGTTGGATAGGAAGCATTTAGGAACTAGAGGAAAGTTGTATGTTTCGTCATTGCTACATTGCACCCTCACTGGCTCGTCTCCTCCCCATGACCCTTCTGTCCAGTTGCCTACAGATGGGCTTTGGGTCTCCACCCCACATTCCCCCTCGTTCAAAATGATATGATTTTTGTTCTGATGATGCCTGATACCTAATCCCTTCAACACCTCGTGATCACACAGGCTGGTGTGCTTCTTCCATGTGGGCTTTGTTGCTTCTGAGCTAGATGGCTGCTTGTTTACCTTCAAGCCTTTAAGACCCCAGATGCTATATCTTTTGATAGCCGGACACCATCAGCTTTCTTCACCACATTTGCTTATGCACCCACTTTGTCTTCAGCAATCATGTCGGGAAGATGAGCATCATGGAATGCCAGTTTAATAGAACAAAATATGCTTGCATTGAGGGAGTACTTGAGTGGAGGCCCAATGTCCATCTGCTACCTTAATACTAAACCTATACATATATGCACATAGATCTATTTCTACACCCTCATATATAAATATATTTACATATCTACATGCCTTTATTTAGACCTCTATAAATGCCGTTTGCCTCCTAGCTCTTTCCTCTATTTCCTTTTACTTTCCTCTTGTCCCACTATCATATTCAGCCTTCATTTGGATTTCAGTAATTCCTCTTGGTTACATTTCCCTTGGTCACGCCCTAGCAGGCCTCATACACCCTCCTCACCACTGATTTGGATCACTTGTTGTTCCCTTGTCCCTGGGTTTGTTGACACCACTTCCTTTCTCCCCACCTCCCTATCTCCCATGTCCCCCTAGAACTGTCGGTCTCGTTATTTTCTCCTCCAGATTGTTCATCCAGCCTATTTTATTTAGACAGACCTGCGGAGATAATAACATGCACAAAAACAAGACAGAGCAAAACCAAGCAGCAAAATAAAATAAAACAAAACAACAACAACAACAAGCCAATGACAACAAAACAGGACAGATAAACCCCTCAGTACCAATAATGAAAGTAGTGATCCCAGGAGGGGAAGGGAAAGGTGGAGAGAGAAAGGGGGAACCAATCACAATGATCTATATATAACTCCTTCCTTGGGGGACAGACAACAGAAAAGTGAGTGAAGGAGACATCAGTCAGTGTAAGACATGAAAAAATAATAATTTATAAATTATCAAGGGTTCGTGAGGGAGGGAGAAAAATGAGCTCAAGTTACTGAGTTGTTGAACTATAAGTTACACACAGTAAAATTCACTTTTTTTAGTCATGCAGTTCAATGATATTTTTTTCATATGAAATTGTATAACCAAGGTACCCAATATTTTGCTCATCCCAGAAAATTCATTCATATTCCTTGGTAGTTACTCTTCTCCTCTCACATCCAGGAAACCACCGATCAGCACTGCATCCTTACAGTTTTGCTTTTCTCATAATGACATCTAAATGGAATCATATCATTTGGCTTATTTCATTTATCATGATACTTTTGAAATCCATGTGCACCATTGCATATCTCAGTAACTCTGTCCCTCTTGATGCTGACTGGATTCCATTACTGTCTATTCATTTGGACTGGGTTCTGTTTTTGGAATAAAGCTTCTCTAAACATTCTCATCCCACCACCCATCTGGTACTGTATTGTAGTGCATTGACTTGTTATGACCCTGGAACCTTGTTCTTACGATTCTGTAAGTGATGCCAACTACATTTCACCTGTCAGCAGGGTCACCCAAGGTGCGCAGGTTCCGGTGGAGCTTTCAGAAAAAGACACACTAGAAAGAAAGGCTGTGTGATACTTAGGTTTTGTGTCAACCTGGCTGGGCCAGGATTCTCAGGGATTTGGCAGTTAAAATCTAGCTGATATGATCCAACATAATGTAATGACTCCCTTAGATGATCTGCTATGAGCAAGATTATATTATATATATATATAGTTAAAATCTAGCTAATATGATCCAACATAATGTAATGACTCCCTTAGATGATCTGCTATGAGCAAGTTTATATATAGATATAGATATAGATGTAGATATAGGTAGATAGATAGATAGATATAGATATAGAAGATTAGAGTGGGATGTTGTTCTTGCTAGGTGTTATTAAGTCCATCCCAACCCAGTGACCTTATCTACAACATGAAACTCTGCCTTGCCCTGTCTCACCATCCTTGCCTCAAAAGAGCATCGTGGTTGTCTGTACCTCTTCCAAGACAGATTTGTTTGTCCTTTTGGCAGTCCATGGTACTTTCAATATTCTTGGCCAGCACCACAATTCACATGCAGCGATTTTTCTTTAGTCTTCCTTATTCAATATCCAACTTTCATATGCATCTGAGGCAATGGAAAACACCATGGCTTGGGTCAAGTGCACCCTGGTTCTCACAGTAACATCCTTGCTTTTCAATACTCTAAAGCGGTCTTGATAGAGCCCTGGTGGTGAAACTTGTGTCAAGTTCACTGGAAGTAATGCTGTATATTTCCCCAAAGAAGTTCCTCATGGCTTCAGTGCCACTAGGTGGTGGTTGTTGTTTAAATCCTTTTACTGGGGGCTCATACAGCTCTTAGAACATTCCAAATGTCAAGCATATTTGTACAAATG
>NW_022103928.1:30633883-30636130 GCF_000313985.2 Echinops telfairi | reverse complement strand
ACAAATCATTGTCAACGCATATTGATTGCATGTTTGATCCGTTTCAGACCGAAAAGATTGATAAACATTTTCAATTCCTTCATCACCAGTTTTAGTGGTTGGTGCATGAATTTGAATAATAGTTGTGTTGACTGTATTTCTTTGTATGCGGACAGGTATTATCCCATCATAGACAGCATTGCACTGCAACACAGACCTCCAAATGTCCTTTTCGACAAAGCGTGCAACACCTCTTGCATCTGTCGTTTTTGACATAGTAAACCACAAGATGGTCTGGTTCAAAATGGCCAATACGAGTCCGTTTCCGCTCAGGAAGGCCTAGGATATTCATTTCTATGCATTCCGATTCATTTGTGACGATTTCAAACTTCTCTAGATTCATACTTCACAAATTTACGTTCCAACTATTAAACGGTGTGTGCAGCTGTTCCTTCTTGTTTTAAGCTGTGCCCCATCAACCAATGAGGATACCAAAGGCTTTCCTCCATCCGTGTCAGGATGATAAACTCTACTTTGAGAAGAGCGCTCTTCCTCAGTCGTATTTCCCACCTGTACTGTCTCCGACAATGCCCGGCTGATATTCTGACAATGTTTCCATGCCATCCATAAGGTTTTCAGGGGCTAATTCCTCTGAAGTGGACAGTCTACTCCTTCTTCATCATCTGTGCTTAGTCTGGAAGCTCTGTTGACACCTGTTCACTTTGGGTAATCCTGCTGGTACTTGAAAATACCAGTGACACCGTTTCCAGCTTCACAGTAACACAAACTAACAGCTAGGTGGTGGCAGAGTGGGATGCAACACCCTTACTCACATGACAATTTGAAGGAAGCTTTGGGGCAGGGGTGGGGGGTGGGGGGCAGAGGCGGGGGGCCTACTTCCAATATAAGTGAATGCTGTAGGAAAGCGTGCTTGCTTTTTGCTGGGCTGGGTCCTGCATCTGGCTTTTCGACCTCTGATTCTTTGGACTTGAGCCAATGACTTGTCATAGTGCCTGCCAACCCTGGGGGTTGTCAATGACCTGTTAACTGACCCATCGTCTACCTGCAGACCTTGGGTGCATTTGCCTCTGTAGCCACAAGCCTCTCATCTTCCAGCCGGTCTCGGGTTTATTAGCTCTCGCAGTTATGCAAGCCAGAAGACGCTGACAGCCTAGCATCTGACTCGTGGATTTGGAGCCTGCCCAGACTCGGTCTTGCATGTTTCTACAGCGGTGAGAGCCATCGTCTTGATATAAAAGTGAATACACACACACACACACACACACACACACACGCACATACACACAAACTACACTGAATTTTCTTCTCTAGAAATCCCAGCCTAACATAGCCTATTTGTGCCTATATCTACTTCTGAAAACTAGTCAGCGATAGCCTTGTGATTCACAAAATAACATTGTTCATTTCACTTGCTTTGAATGGTCACTACAGGAGGACCTCATGCTTGGTGAAGGAGACGGCTCATGAGGGTGCGGAAGCCCTTCAGTGAGATGGATTGGCACAATCGCTACAACCATTAACTCAAACATGTTGGTGATTATGAGATGACACACGGCCAGATAATGTTTAGTGCTGTTATACATAAAGTTGTCAGAAGTCAGTTGGCTCTACAGCAGCTAGCAACAACAAACATTCTCATAAAGGTCCTTGTGTGGACATGTTGTGATTTCTCTTGGGTAAATACTTAGAGTGGAATGTGCCCTTATCTCGAATGTACTGGTCGATTTTAATTTGGACAAGATGGCTGGAGCACCAGCTGCTATCTTAGCTTATTGGATGAAATTTTCTCTGGGGATGACAGAGTAGGGAAGAAATCTGGCTCCCTGATTCTGAAAATCCATAACAGCTGTGGACTGCCCTCCTGTGGGCTTCTTCAATACAAGAGAGATGGGCATTTCTGTTTGACTTCAGCCACTCTTGTTGGAGCACCGGTGGCGTAGTGGGTTATGAGTTGGGCTGCTAACCCTAAGGTCAGTAGTTGTAAACCACCAGCCACCCCTCAGGAGAAAGATGAGGCTTTTTACTCCTAGAAAAGTTATAGTATGAAACCCACAAGGGGCAGTTCTACTCTGTCATATAGGGTCACTATAAATCAGAATCGATAAGATGGCAGTAAGCTTGACGTTGACTATTACTTAAGGTTTGTCTAATACTTGCAGGAAAATATAATTTTAACCAATATACCATGTGAGGTTGTTAGTTTATTGTGCCAACCTGGCCGATAAACACGTGGGGTTAATTGAAGGG
>NW_022103928.1:30631583-30632502 GCF_000313985.2 Echinops telfairi | reverse complement strand
CTATCACAGACCATGTGTTTGTTAGTCTGGGTTGACTAGAGCAACAACTTCATAGACACTCATATGTTCTTGAGATGTTCTCGAAATTCAGGTGGGTTGGACTCAAGGTGGTAATTTGACTCTCATGGATGTGTTTTCGTTTCTTCAGCTTCAATCTGAGCTTTTGATGGTCTGGTCCAGTGTCCGCAGCTGACACTGAGCTTCTCCATCATGTCTTCCCCCAGATGTAGTCAATTTGATTTCTGTGTAGTCCATCTCGGGAAGTCCATGTGTACAGCTGCCTTCTGTGTTGTTGACAAAGGCATTTGCTATGAACAAGTCGTTGGTTTTTCAGAATTCTATCATTCAATCTCCAGCTTCCTTTCTATCACCAAGTCCATATTTTCCAACTACGGTTCCTTCCTTTTTGTTTCCAACATCCGCATTCCAATCACCAATAACTATCAATTGCATGATCAGACATGCAATCAAGAGGCACTGATAGTTACTGGTGACTGGAATGCAATCAAGAAGGCCCATATCAACCAACTCGGGCTGATATGCCCTTGTTTTCCACGCACAGTTAGCCTACAACGTAATAACCAGATTCTCCAGGCTCCTGTCTACACAGATCAGAAAACTCTAACAGTTCTTTAGGAGGATAGAGCACTTCCTGGGTCATCATGTGAACTTTCTCTCTGGGGATTCACTGTGACTTACGCCTAGTTACAATTCTAGAGGAAATAATGGGTGGTGAGTGTGTTTCCTGGTAATTGCAACAGTATCATGCTGGGCATCTGTCTCAGGCAATGCTCCAACCTCAGGTGCCATAAAACATGTACCAGTCTGTGGTAATTTAAGTAAATAATGAATTTATAGAAATGTATCCATTTCTTCTAGATTTTCATATTTGTTGGAATACAATTTTTCATGATGTGTG
>NW_022103928.1:30623611-30624808 GCF_000313985.2 Echinops telfairi | reverse complement strand
ACCAGGGAGGTGAACCCGGAAGCAGTAGGAAAGGAAACAAAGGCAGGAGTTCCTTGGTGCCAGCTCCTGTCCATAGACAACAAATTCCAGCCCCTTTAAGTTATAGCCACAGTTATATCCCACCTGCTGATTCAAGCCAACCACAGAGTCTTATCCAGTCTCAACAAGAGCAAGGCAACATGAGTGTACTCCCTAGTACATCCTTCTCAGGCCCAGAACCCATACTAATCATGGTTGTCACCAATTCTACGATCGATATACACGGAACTATGTTGTGTATTTTAGATATATTAAAAACAAAAAACACTGCCACTGAGGGGATTCCAACTCACAGGCACCCTATATAGAGTTTCTGGGTCTGTAAATCTTCATGGGAGCAAACAGCTTCATCATTCTCCCATGGGTTTGAACCACCGACCTTGCAGCAAGCAGTCCAACACTTACTTGATAGTACTTGAATCTCCCAACAGCCATAAGTCTAGGGAAATATTCCTATTTTATAGGGGATAAAATCAAGATTCAGAAAGGTAAAGCCACTTACTCAGGGTTACCCAGGAATAGAGTGATTGAGCTGAGTTTTAAACACAGACCAAAGTGATAGTAAAGCCCAAACTCATCTTCGCCCTTGAATTCCACCCCATAGAGTGCTAAGCCCCAGTCAATCTGTACTCAACCACCTGTGCTGAAGGACGACCCACAAATGTGCCATTGGGTTAGAGGGAAGTAGTGCCTCCACCTCCCTAGAAGTAAAAGCAAATGTGTGATGTTTGGAAATATGACAGAACGAACAGAGGTCTCTGGAGTCCGCGATCTAAGTGTATGGGGTCTTGACTGCCAATGTCATGCCCTCCTCCTCTGAGAACAACCTCTCCCTGGGCTATTCATTGGCAGGGTCCGTGCTTGACTGAAAAGACCTGGGGGCAAAGATGCCCACTGATGGATGAGGATGGAACTCTCTTGGGGGTTCCTGTTTGAGACAGCCATTTATCAGTCAGAGCCATCAGGCCAGTAAGAACTCTGTGACGCCCATGACTCCTAGTCCTGGAGGTGCCACCTCCCTGTCTTGTACACCGCACAGCCCCCAGACCATGCCACGTGACTGACAACTAACCAGTCCCTTCACTTGCTCAGAGATGTGCATACGACCCAGTCGAAACCAATGGAGAGGCATCCTTGTGCTTTTGTTCTTTGCTGGAA
>NW_022103928.1:30621087-30622874 GCF_000313985.2 Echinops telfairi | reverse complement strand
ACACACACACACACACACAATTATCTTTTCAGGAGCTCTGTCATTCCATTCTTCCTCCCAAGGCCACTCCCTTTTTCCTGGCTATCCACAGTCTGGCTCTTTGTTCTATTCTTTTCCATGGTGACCCAGCTCGGTGGCCGGAGCTCTCCAAACTTTTGTGGCTCATGCATCCTTTTAGTAAAAACAAAACCAAAACCAAAAAACCATTGATTAAGTACACCCCAATCAGAAGAAAGGTAAAAGGAAACAGAGGAAAGGTGTAGGAAGCAAAGCTATGCATAGAGGGATAAACATAGGTGTGTACATATATAAATATATTAATTCATAAAAATAGAGATATTGGCCTATGTACATATAGTTATATGGAAATACATTGAGGAAGTGGACGGATGTTGGGCCTCTGCTCAAGCCCTCCCTCAACCCAAGAACACTTTGTTCTAACAACCTGGCATTCTGTGATGCTCACCCTCCTGACCCAATCGCTGAAGACAAATGGGTGCATAAGCAAATGTGGTGAAGAAAGTTGATGGTTCCCGGCTATCAAAAGATATAGGGTCTGGGGTCTTAAAGACTTGAAGTTAAACAAGTGGCTATCTAGCAGAGAAGCAACAAGCCCACATGGAAAAAGCACACCAGCCTGTGTGACCATGAGGTGCCGACCGGATCAGGTAACAGGCATCAGAAGACACAAAACAAAACAAAAAGCATATTGTTGAGAACAAGGAGGGGATGAAGCAGAGACCCAAAACCCATCTGTAGACAATAAGACATGGTGCTAACTGAAAGGAAACTACATCTCCCAGACTCCTCTGTTAGTTACTGAGAAGCTTTACCCAGAAGTACCTCCTGAAAAATCAGCTGTTGAAAACCTGTGGAGACAGTTCTCTGACGCACACAGCAGTCTCCAAAGCAATGGGATTTTATTTGTAAATCACCTATTTTGCCATTTTATTTGCATTATGTATCCATAGAGCTTGCTAATCTATGTACTTAGATACAAATATAAATCATAATCTTCGCTCGACTTTCATACCCCCTTCGAAGAGGGCAGAATAGGGTAAGGATAGCCCTCCTCTCCTCCTATTGTCTCCCAGACTTTCGACATGTCTAAATAGAGGGGCCCTGCCTAGGGAGGCCACATGAATCACCCCATGGAAACACTGTGCGCTGGGCTGGGGGCAGGGCGGGCCTAATTTCCAGGAAGGGCTTGGGCAGGAAGCCAGACAGGAAGGGGCTGGGGAATTTCTGGAAGGGCAGCCTGAAGAGACCTGGGAGCCAGCCATGGGCCTCCTCTGGGCAACACAGCTGGCCTTCCCTGCGAGCTGGGGAATCCATGCACTTCCTGACACCAGCCTAAGCCCAGGGGAGTGGTGGTGCAGGAAGCTCCAAAGAAGGAGGTGGAGGGGTTGGTCCTCATAAAAGCCCCAGATAGCACCACCAGGACCAGAAGGGAGAAGGGAGATGGGGCGGGAAGGACTGGAGTCTCCCTGCTGGGCTTAGGCCCATCCTGGACCTCTACTAAGACAGAGCAGGAGGAGGCAGCTGCCTACCATTACTTAGGATCAACCTTTTATTCAGGAGGGGACAAAGAGAAGGGCCAGAGAGGCTTTCAATGGCCAGAATTAATGTACCATTGAAAAGATCTAAGGGTAGAGGCTCCCACTGATAGGTGGAAATTGGAGGTCCCTATGGTGGAGCCATTGAGCCAGTCAAAGCTCTGTGGCCCCCTGATACCCAGTCCTGGAGTTAAATTATATGACAGATAGCTTAACCAACACAGAAGGGCA
>NW_022103928.1:30617597-30619819 GCF_000313985.2 Echinops telfairi | reverse complement strand
GGGCAGTCAGAGGGAGAGAAGGAGAGGGAGAGAAAAGTGAAGTGCTTGTGACGAGGATGTGGGCTTGAGCCTTAGAGGCAGACTCCTACCCCTGGCGACCCCTTCCTCTCCTCACAGTTACCTACACCCTGACGTCCCATGCCATCTCCAGAAGGACAGGAACTTCTCAGGAGAGCCGTCTGTTGGAACCATGGTCCAGGTCAGTGTTGCTGTGCCTTTTCCAAATGACCGAAGAGAAAAACTGTCCTGGGCAGTGCCTGGGAACCTGGTTGGTTTTTGTATGAATTTGTTAATGCCAAGCACACACCCTATGCTTGGCTATCATGCCCAGCTCAACAGCCACAGCCCAAAGCCATCATGTCCAGCATAGGACACTAGTCAGGTCTGATGGCTGTCACCCAATCCTGCTCCAGCTGCAGCCCAGGCCACTGCAGCTGGCACCTGAGAGCGCCTCCCCCTGACATCTTCTTGAAGTTCAAACCACACTTTCTTCCTCTCTCCCAACTGTCTGAAACATTAAAGATCGTTTTTTAAACCCATACTTAGAAGTCTTCCTAACTTGAAAGGGTGAACTTCCTGCAACCTCCCAAGCATTTGGAAATGTTAGTGGCAAGTCCAAATGGCCCAAAGAGAAAGGACAGATGTCCCAAGGGCGGGAAGAAGTTCAAACTAGCCCAGGGGGACATTGGAAAGACAATCTAAGCAGGAAATGCTTCAGGATTGGGAGCAGGGTTCCAAGGACCCCTTCAACAAGAACATCATTTGACAGGCTGCAGGAGCCCCAGTGTAGTGGTTACACGTTGGGCGGCTAACCAAAAGGTCAGCAGTTAGAAACCACCAGCCACGCCGAGGGAGAACAATGAGGCTGTCTACTCCCATCAAAAGTTACAGTCTGAGAAACCCGAAGGGGCAGTCGTACCTGGTCCTCTAAGCTTTCTGAGTCAGGCCCACCTTGATGGCAGTATGTTCAGTGCCCAGCCCTACCTGGGGGGGTGGGAAATGCATTCCTGAGGAAGCAAAACCTAACTGGATCGGTAGGACCAGAGGCCAGAAGAGAGCTCACTGTGGCTGGCGGAGTTGATTGACCCTCCATTTCCGCTGCCTCTGCCTCCTTCTGTGTCCCTCCCTGTACAGCAAAGGCTGGAAAACCAAACATTGTATTTCCCACACTTCTTTGCAGCTAGGGTTCCCAGGTCCAAACTACTGATCATCAGTTGCCATTGGTAAGAGCCCTGGTGACATCGTGGTGATGTTTCGGGCTGCTAACTGCAAGGTGAGCAGTTCAAAACCACAAGGTGCTTCTTGAGAGAAAGACAGGGCTTTCTACTCGGACATCAACTCCAGTGAGTTACTGCCATGAGTAGTCGTCTCTGAGTCAAGGCCAATCGGGTGTCTCGGAGTAGACCTGTGCTCCATGGGGCTTTCTTTGCCTTTTTTGTTTTTTTAAGCATTTATTGTGAATCGGGTAAAGGATTACAGAGAAAATCTCAGTTTTAGATGAACAAGTCATACACATTCTAATTCCACTCATCCACCACAATCTCTACCAGGTACCACCGCTTATCGCCTGTCTTCCCTGTGCTTACTGTATTCATCCCTCCTTCGATCCTAACCCTCTGAACGTGGGCCTTGGGAAAAGGGTTGCTTATTCTAACACAGATGAGAGTTCTGTTTCAGAACAGAAGCGTAAGGGCCTAGCCTTGAGGCTCCCACCAGTCTCTATTCGACCCAAAAGCGTGATCTCTTTTAAGATTTGTAATGCTGGTCCACATGTTTCTCCCACTATATCCAGACCTTCTAATGTGACCTTTCTCAGAGCAATTGATGGTGCTATTGGGGCGCCATCCAGCTCTCCCAGTCTCAGGGTTGTGAGTACGGATGTCTGTGAGGTCCATTAGTCCACTAGATTGTTTTCATATGTTTTTTAATTTCCACCTTTCCTCTGAACTACAGAGACCATTAGTCGTAGCTTAGATAGCTGCTCATGAGTTTTTAAGACCCCAGTTGCTACTCACCAAAGGAGGATGTCGACCATACTCTTTGTGAAGTATGTAATGCCAATTTATCTTGGTATCCCAGGAGACCATAGTCCTGATCTCGTAGACCCAGCAATTCACCCCTCAAGATGTTTGGTGAAGTCTAAGATGTCCCTGGAGACATCATGCTTGGTAAATTAGAGGGGCGGCAAAAAAGAGGGAAGTCCTCAGTGAGATGGATTGACC
>NW_022103928.1:30614599-30615687 GCF_000313985.2 Echinops telfairi | reverse complement strand
ATCTCTTCAAAGAATGATCCTGGATTGGGATTTCGTTATATCTGTAGATTGCTTTGCGTAGTATTGATATTTTCACAATCTTAAATCTTCCTGTCCATGAACATGGGTCATTCTTCTATTTGGTTTCATGTAGTGGTATTTTGTAATTTTCTTTATACAGCTTGCTGGTTAGCTGGTAAGCTTTATTCCTAAATATTTTATCTTTACCGGGAGCCCTGTTGGCATAGTGGGTTATGAATTGGGCTGCTAATCATAAGGTCCACTGTTCCAAACCACCAGCTACTCGGAAGGAGAAAGAAGAGGCTTTCTACTCCTGTCAAGAGTTATCATTTGGAAACCCACAGGGCAGTTCTACTCTGTCTTAGAGGGTTGCTATGAGTTGAGATAGAGTGGGATTTTATCTTTTCGGTGGCTATTGTAAATTGTACTGTTTTCTTGATTTATTTTGTAGAGCTCTCTTTGTTAGCATAAAGGAATCTAACTGGTTTTTTGTATGTTGATCTTGTACCCTGCCACTTTGCTGAATCTTTCATTTAGTTCCAATAATTTCTTGCTGAGTTTGGGGGATTTTCTAGGTATAGGATCATATTATCTGTGAACAGAGAAATGTTTACCTTTTTTGCAACAACATCATAAAAAGCTTTATTTTTATTTATTTTTGTTGTTGCGTGTCATCCTTGCACAGGGGCCATGCTAATCTTCTCTGTATTGTTCCAATTTTAGTATATGTGCTCCTGAAACGAGCACAATAAAAAGCTTTATTAAATAAAAATATCATGATGGGTAGCTACTGTTTCTCAATATCTAGTGTTTTCCATTTCCCAAACCCTTCCCCGAAGAATTCTGCTTTCTTTGATTTACACAATGTGAAAATGGTAATTTTAACATCCGCAAGGGTCTCAAATTTTGTTCCTGTTAAATGCTCTTTGAGTTTGAAAACAAGAATCCTAAAAGAACAAGCCCAGGACTGTAAGGTAGGTGGGGTGAGGTTTCCCAGTGGAATTTTTTTGAGAAATGTTTACATCTTCTTTGCTAATTTGGGTCCCTTTAATTGTTCTCTCCTGTACAACATGGAGGAGGAGTGGCGA
>NW_022103928.1:30604023-30605230 GCF_000313985.2 Echinops telfairi | reverse complement strand
CTTTGGAGTTGTGCCCTGACAGCCGGTGCATGTCCCAAAAGCGGGGCTGGACTCCATTCGTGTCACATCCATTTCAGATGGCTACATCCATCACGGACAGACTGTCAAGCTTGTGCATTTTTGTCCTGGCATGGTGCTCTGTGGTAAACTGAGGGACTGGATGAGAATGTCACTCAGCTAGCTCACTCATCTTCACAATTACAGGTCTGGCGAGCCGACTCTGGTGGGGGAAGACTCTCACAGTTATGAGATACAAATAAATCTTAATAGACATTCTCATGACTGGACCCAGTCTCGCCAATAGCCCCCCTCAAAGGAACTCTCATAAAGGAGCTACCATATAAGATGAGCCATTTCTGTGTCCGCTACTTCACACGGCCTAAAGAGCATCTGTAGATCAAAGCAATCAGGTTCTATAGCCAACCCACCATAAACGTAGCAGCCCCCTGGGGAGGGCTCAGGGGAGTTTGAGCTCAAGTAGCACTAGGTCAAGATGCTGACTCACCTTATTGCTTGTTTATTATGTTACCTGCTCATGATATTACCTATTAACTACGTAATACGTTAGCTGTATGACATGCATGCCTTATGAAAGGTCCGTAACCCCACTACATACACTCATTGGAAAATACATTCTCTCTCTCAGTCCTGACACAAGTCAAGGAACCCCTATGTCCCGCTGTCTGTCTGTCTTTAATATTTTCCACATCGCAAAGTCGCTCCTGAGGACCTGTTTGAGCGTTGGGGACCCCCTCCCAAGATCGATCATTATGGAAGTTGCCAAGCAGACCACCTTCCTGGATGCAGATGGCCCTGTCGCATAGCTCCACAATGTGCACTTTCCCTGAAGGTGCAGAAGGGATGTGCCTGTGCATTTCTCAGGAGACACAAGTCCCGTTTCAGGTCACTCGGGCCCAAAGGAGCCAAACAAAGAGATGCTCAATGATGGAGCTTCCTGGACAGTCAATAGTGCAGTTAAAGCAGAGTAAACATTTCACAAGGGATGAGCCCTGTCCTTGGCCCTGGTCACACCTGTGCCTGTCATAGAAAACCTTCGAATCAATGGTGGCAGGGACAGTGCAATGCTTGAACTAACAGGACAGAATTTCACCGCAAATTTACCGGTGTGGTTTGGGAATGTCACAGGCCAAAATGTGTACAATGTGGCAAAAACATGCTGTGCATTGTTCTAGACATTGCTCCATTC
>NW_022103928.1:30593294-30603199 GCF_000313985.2 Echinops telfairi | reverse complement strand
ATCGAGATGTAGGCAGGCTTCTGCTCTCGGGCCACATAAAACTTCTCATCTGGTCTCCCAAGCAAAGGTAGAGCGGCTGCCTAGTGTTTATGAACCATACATCACCCCCTTATATGCGCACCTTGATAGAGGAGACCTCACCTCAATAGGGCTCACTACTTCAAGAAGGGACACAAGGGAGAAGACCATCCATTTGCTGCTATCCAACATTGTGAGAAGGTTTGGCCTCCCCAAATCAACAGACACTCTTACAGGAGTGATAAGGGAACCTTACTAGAAAGTCAAGTCTGCGTGTTGGGGGGGAGGGGAGGAAGCATATGTATTTTGGAGGAGGTATTTACACCTCTGTTGATGGGTAAATGGAGAGTAGCAACTTCCCATTGGTAAGGGACACTTAATAATACTTATATAGAACCCAAAACAAAACCAAAAAAAAAACAAACTCCATGCTGAATCACAGCGACCCCCTGTGGGTTTCCAAGACTACGGCTATTTATGGGAGTAGAAAGCCCAGTCTTCTTTCCCCAGGTTTCTACTGGTGGTTTCCAACTGTTAACTATGCAGATTGCAGCCCAGCGGCAACCACTATCCCACCAGGGCTCCTTATAGAAGCCAAGGTGAGAATAAGCCTGGTACTATGTCCCTCGTTACACACGTTTGACCTAGTTTCGGTCCAGCCCTTGAGAACCGAGGCCATGTCTATAAACTACGGTGTCCCTCCCTAGACTCCGGCCTTTCAGGGAGCACAGAACACCCTTCAGAGGCTACACCAGAAGTTCTCGATGTAGAAACCCCACTGAATAATCTGGGCTTTACCTCAAAGTTACCGATAGTCTTTGCATTTGACTGAAACTCCCTGGTGTGAGAAGAAACAGATGATCCCCACCTGAAGGCTGTGGAGTAGATGGTTGCTGGACCTTGTGGGATCCCTTGCTTTGTGGGTGCTCAGTGAAAGGTGGCTCCGAACTACTGTAGTTACAATTCTAATGCCCTCCTAGCCTTACTCTGACATGCATGAGTCTCATCAGCAAGGCCCTACCCTTGTGAATGCATGTTCCTGGAAATTTTCCCATTTTCATATAAACAGTACTCAATCATTTAAGAGCCTAATCTGTAGAAATCAACAACTCCTGAATTATGGTTCAAAGACAGTCTACACTTGTACAACTCCCTTTTCTCAACAAAATGTTAAAATCTGTACCGCTGGATAAATTAATGATAGTCTCAGTAGATTTACTTTATGCCCCAAGGAAATGATTAGTAATGTTCTCTGTCATGAAATTATAATGAGGCCTCCAACGTAAACCAGAGATGCACATAAACCACAGACAAGTGCATGGAGTTGGGGCTTGCACTTAATTACAGCCCCAACCTAAGAAAAATTAGTTCTTATAACATGGCCCAGCTTGAAGCTCACCCTCTTGAAGAGATCACTAAAGACATGGGTGAAGAAACCAGATGGTGCCCAACTATCAGAAAGAAGAGTGTCTGGGGTCTTACGAGCTTGTCTTCAAACAAGCAACCATCTAGGTGAGGCGTCAACGAAGTCCACATGCCACAAGCACACCAGTCCATGTGATCCAAGGGTGGTAAATAATAAAATCCAACTCTAAAGGAAGGAATGGTATCAGTGCTTAAATTATGCACACCTGGCTTGCAGATGGCTATGAGTGACAGTGGAAGCCCAAAATCCATTTGCAGGGTCCCCACATAGTGAATCTCTTCTGTATACGATCCAGAGGTATGCATAGCCTTGCTACCAGACAGAGACGATTGTAAACTCAATTAGGGAAAATACTATTAGGTCAAAATGTAATTCCTGATCATTTGAACTCCTTCTTGACCCACTTTAAATTGGTGCTAGTTTTTAATGTTTCTTGCTTTGTTTTGTTTTTTCTCATCAGAGGTACTTGTCTCTAGTTTATTTAATATTGTTATTGGTCTTTTCTTTTTTAATATATATTTGTGATTTTGTGGATGTATGTTCTCTAATAGACGAAGGCCAGGAGAGGCAAATATGTAGAGACAGTATCTGGTGTGACAGTTTATTGGGGATCCAGGGGATGGGAGGAGGTTGGAGGGAAATAGGGACCAAATAATGAACACCAGGAGGCAAATGTTCTAGAACTGATTGTAGTGCTGTCTGTACAACTCATTTTAATATGACTGGACTATGGAAGTGTATCGTATAAAAAATATATCTCAATAAACTATTTTTTTAAAAACAGGAAAACAGCCGGCCGGCCGGCCGAGTTAGGGCTCTACTGGCTGACCCTCACCTGGGAGCCAAACCCCCTCCCCAAGGAAAGCTTCGCCCACCGGCTATCCAGGGTCCCCACCCCTGTCCCCGCCCGCGGTGACTCAGCCGTGGCCCTGCCCAAGAGGAACTCACCGTCCAGCGCAGCAGACCAAGGCCAGCAGATACGCGAGGTCCAGTGAGTGGGTGAGGACCCCCGGAAGCCGCGGACGTCACCCCAACTCGGCCTGGGCTCAGGACCACCCTGGAATCCGTCACCCAGGAGTTTCTGCGACCTCTTCCGTCCCCACCCCTCCCACAAGGCCCGGCTGGCTGGGCCATGGTGCTAGAAGGGCCTCCCACGCCAGCCATGCCCATGCCGGCGGGGGGCACCCCGCCACCCCACAGTGGTACCCTGGCCCCAGTTCCTGCCTACTTCCGCCACTCAGAACCTGGCTGCTCCCTCAAGAGGCCCCGTCGGCCCAGTCGGAGCCTCCCACCCCGGCCCCCAGCCAAGGGCAGTGGCCCCATCAGCCTCTTCCCCTGGAGGACCGGGCTGGCATCAGCCCCAGCCCTGTGGTGTGTCCTTTCGGGGCAAGACCTCCGAGACCCTGAAGAGCCCCCGCTACGACCCGAGCCGGCCCGAGCCCTGCTTCCAGCAGTGCCCCCAGAAGCTGGGCCACCTGGGCCGAGGCTCCTTCGGGGAGGTCTTCCAGGTACCTCCAAGGAGGATGGCAGGCTGTACGCCATCAAGCGCTCCAGGTCGCCATTCCCAGGCCCCAAGGACCG
Organism: Echinops telfairi; assembly: GCF_000313985.2. Taxonomy (NCBI): domain Eukaryota; kingdom Metazoa; phylum Chordata; class Mammalia; order Afrosoricida; family Tenrecidae; genus Echinops; species Echinops telfairi. Next base: position 30,600,174 of record NW_022103928.1, on the reverse strand, counting down.
GCCCGAAAGTTGGCCCTGGTGGGCAGCCACGAGAAGGTGGGGCGACACCCACGCTGTGTGCATCTGGAGCGCGCCTGGGAGGAGGGCGGCCTGCTGTACCTGCAGACGGAGCTGTGTGGGCCCAGCCTGCAGAAAGACTGTGAGGCCGGAGGCGCCCATCTGCCCGAGGCCCAGGTCTGGGCCTACCTGCACGATACTCTGCAGGCCCTGGCCCACCTAGACATCAAGCCAGCCAACATCTTCCTGGGGCCCCGGGGCCTCTGCAAGGCTAGGGGACTTTGGGCTGCTGGTGGAGCTGGGCGAGGCCGGTGGTGATGCCCAGGAGGGGGACCCCCGCTACATGGTCCCTGAGCTGCTACAGCCTGTGGCTGCTATGGGACAGCAGCCGACATATTCAGCCTGGGGCTCACCATCCTGCAAGTGGCCTGCCGCATGGAGCTGCCTCGGGGCGGGGAGGGCTGGCAGCAGCTGCGCCGGGGCTGCCTGCCCCTCGAGTTCACTGCAGGCCTGTCCTCAGAGTTGCTTGCTGTCCTCGCCACCATGTTAGAGCCAGATCCCAGTCTGCAGACCACGGCTGAAGCGCCACTGGCCCTGCCCATGCTCAGGGAGCCCAGGCCCTGGAGTGCCCTGTGGTGTGTGGCGACTGAAACCCTGAGCCAAGGGTGGGCACTGTGGCAGGCCCTGCTCGCCCTGCTGTGCTGGCTCTGCCACGGGCTGACCCACCCCACCAGATGGCTGCAACCCCCGGGGCCCCCCAGCCACGCCTCCCGGCTCACCATCCTGTAGCTTCCCCCCTGGACAGCACCCTCTGCAGCACCTGGGGGGACGACAGCTTTGGGGCCTTGCTCTCGACAGAAGTCAACCTGGCCAGAAGTGCTGGGAGCACCTCCACCCATAGCAGTAGTCCTCCTGCCCCCAGAACAGGGACTCCCTGGACCTCAGCGACATTGACCCAACCGCTCCTCGGGGATCCTTCCCTGCCTTTGAGCCCCAGAACCTCCTTAACCTGTTTGAGGACTCTCTGGCCCCCACCCGAGCCCTGGGGCCCAGGCTCAGCTTTTAACCTTTTACCCTGCCCCTCCCCAAAGCACCCCTCTATCTGGACGCCTAATAAAAGGGATTTGAGTCTTGAAAAAAAAAAACAGGAAATCGAAAAAGCAATCTTTTGTGGCTTCTTGGGAAAACTTTTCATGTCAAGTGATGTTTTGCTGAAACTCCCTGCCACCTGCAAAGGCTGATTTGCAATGCCAACACTTCAGTAAAACAGAACACACAGCAAAGTATAAAAACTCTGTTGGAAATCAGTTCTTTCAGCTGTTGTATTTGTTTGGTCCACTGGTTTTTGTTTGGACAAACAAGAAATAAAAAGGTGGCCAAACTGAAAGTTTTTAGCAAACTAGAAGACACAAACCTAACCGTTTTTATGCACCAAGGACCTTGCACAACCTTTAGCAAAAGGTACGTGTTCACCATCCCTTTTATATAGCACAGGACACCTGTCACCAAAATACATTGTTCCCCTCCTCACCATGTTGAGCTTTGGCTCTGAAATACATTGGAGTTCCACACTGGACCTTGTTTAGTTAATCTAATTACCATCCTCTTCACCGCTGTTTTGGTTTTGGGGTTTGGTTTGTTTTGTCCACGGTTGGAAACTGGTTTTGGTTTTTTTGGTTTTTAAAGCTGAAGTTGTAACTTTTCGTGGGTTGAAATTGTTTGGTTTTCAGCAAGTCACATCTTGAAAAAGCCTGCGATTTTATTTGAAAGATCATATGAAGTCTGCACAGAAGTGTGTTTGCAATGCCTCTGTCTTGTCTTCCGTCCATACAATGGATGTTAGCTTCGCATCTATTCTCCACCGCTGCTTGGTCATGGCTGTATTTTCCTGTTGTTGTTTGTTGTTATTTTTTAAGTATTTATGGTGGTCATTCAAGAAGTTCTACCATTCACATGAAATTCAATGTGGTCATTGAATCATCACTAAATGAATGATGCCGAACCTGTTGGTATTCAACTCATTTCTTAGGCACATGTGCATCTGAGTTCCACAATTTGTTCAGGTTTTTCTTTCTCTCCTGATCTTGTCCGTAACTTGTATCATACTTTATTTTAAATTGGGGTCTTCCCATGACTTCATTCAACAGGCTGCTTTCTGCCTTGTTGACAAATATCAGATGTATTTGCTGCCCCTTGGTACATTGGGCCTGTTGTAGAAGGAGGAAAATCTCAGCAAAATCGTGTTTTTATCATCTTTAGTCTTTTGGGTTTTGTGGCATTTCCAGCTCTCTAATCCTTCGCCCAAGGAATTCTGCGTGCTTCCATTTACACCATGTGAAGATGGCACTTTGGCAATCTTCACCATCTCACTGCCTCTAGTCAATGTCGACTCATATGGCCCTATGGGACAGAGTGAACTGCCCCAGAGGTCCTGAGACTGTAACTCTATGGGACTATAGAACCCCATCTTTCTCCCACAGGTGGCTGGTGGTTTCAAACTGCTGACCTTGCAGTTAGCACTATGCCACCAGGGCAACCTCCAGGGATTCCAATGGTCTTCCTTTGAAATGTTCTTTGCATTTGGGGAGCAGAAAGCTCTTGTCTGGCTGAGGCTACCAGAAACTGGAAGAAGCAAGACAGGGGCCCCCCTTGGAGCCTTGGGAAAGCGCATGGGTCTGCCGATAGATACCCTGATTTTGGGTTCCTCACCTCCAAAAGAAGATGGCATTGGAGGAGAGCCTTGCAGGTGGGAAAGCCAGCTTTACCAGCATCTCAGGTGAAGACCCGCTAGAAACAGAGAGCCCACCTCGGGTGTTTGGCTGGGAGGTCTTTCAGATGAAGAGAGCTAGCCTGGAGGTAGGGCGTTGGAAGAGGGATCTAGTGGGGAGAGAAGGGAAGGAAGAGGGAGCCTTAAAGGACCAGGTAAGGCCTTGGACTTTCCTCTGAATGAAGTGGGAGCAGAGACCTGCTCTGAACAGGATCTGGCTGGCTGCCTCTGGAAAAGCGTTGTCTTTGAGGCTAAAGGAGGGGCCTAGCTGGACGCAGGGCCCCCAGGGAGGACTGGGCTGGGTAGTGGGTCCAGGGGTTGGGGTATCGGGTACAAGTTGAGGATGAAGGAGTGGGGTGCTCAGGGAGGCACCACAGCTGCTCGGGTTCCCTCCGGAGAGAAACCAGGAGTGCAGGAGAGCAGAGGCCCGTGTGTTTTTCAGGAAGGAACCTTCGCTCTGGTAACAGTCTGGGAGTCCAGCCGGGGAGTCCAGCCCCGCCGCCAGGAAGCGCCCCGCGAGCCCCAGCCGGCTGGCTCCGAGGCATCCCTTTTGAGGACAAAAAGGAGAGAGGGAAGGAGAGCATCAAAGCCGGAGTAGGACTGTGGGGTGGGGAAGGGAGGGAGGGGAAAAGCCATCCTCAGTGCAGATTTTGACTGGGGTGACTTCTCAGCCCCTAGCTGCCAGCGGGCGGGTGGGGTGGGTGGACTCTGGGCAGCTCGCCCAGGCTCACAATGCACTGCGTTTGCTGCGCCGGAATTCCTGCTGGACGCTTTGTTCTCATCGAGGCCTGCTAGAGCCATCAGGGCCCGGGAGCGCTGGCAAGGGCAAGGGCAAGACCAAAGAAGCCCTCCCCTCTCTCTTCTCCTGGTGCCCGCCCACTCCCCCACGCCCCACCCAGCCCAGGGCACCCTTGGCAACAACATTAGGGCAGCTCCTCCTGGACCCGCTCTGTCCTGAGCCCACTTGGAAACAGACAAGGTAAACGCTTTGCCGGTGACCCTTGGCCATACTCATGGTCTACAACAGAAATGAGGACCCCTTCCAGTTCCCTCCCCCTTCCACAGGACCCTCAGGGGCAGCCGGCTGGGCACTGGCCGGTGGGGTGCTGCCCACAGGGAAACTTTGTATACCTGCCCAGCTCCTAAAAGGCTGTGTGTTGTGGACAAGGGCCTTGAGCCCCACTGTGGTTTAGCCGTGGGCTGCGATCCCCTGGTTGTTTGAAACCCACATGGTCTCAGAAACCCACAGGAGGTCACTCTGAGCCAGCATGGACTCAAGGCAGAGAGTTTGGTTTGGTTTGGTGTTTCTGCTGGCTTTGTGGTTACGTGTTGCGCTGCTAACCTCAAGGTGTGCAGTTCGAATGCACCAACAGGCCTGCTTGAGAAAGAGGAGGCTTTCTACTCCCGTAAAGAGTTACCGTCTCAGAGCTCGCTCAGGGAGCTCATCTTTTCAGTTAGTCGTTTAAGCAAGAGTGAAGTTAGGGGTGATGACTGTATGGAAGGGATCAAAACTAGGAATGAGTCTTGAATTGACCAATATGATCCAGAGAGCAAGGTCCAACGAAAACAGTAGGAAAGAAAGAAAGAGAGAGAGAGGGAGAGAGAGAGAGAAAGGAAGGGAGGAAGAGGAACTGATATCTAGGGCCTCAAGAAGAAAGAGAATGTTTTGAAATTGTTGATGGCAATCTTTGTACATATCTCTGGCATAATGGATGTACGGACTGTTATAATATGGGTAAGAGCCCCCAATAAAATGATGTATTCCTTTAAAAAGAAAGAAAGAACACAGTGGCTTCCGAGGGGTCTGCGAGGAGGCCAGTAAGGCTTCCCCAGGGAAGTCTGTCCCCAGAGGACAGACCTGGCCTGCCTGGAAATAGTGCTGTGATGAGAAAATAAGTTCCTGTGGCAACGTTCCTGGCCGTTTTCGACTCCGTGCAGTTTGCCAATTTTTTTTCTTTTCCAAGCTTCTCTCAAATAAGCCTCCACAGCCATCCTGTGTGGTTGGAGGAAATCTGTCAAAATCTCAAACGTCCTTCCAGGCTGACCGCTGCCTCGGACGCAGTCGGCCTTGCAGACCCCTCGGACGCCACTGTGTTCTTTATTTGAGAGCCATAGATCTATTTTCACAAATAAGGAAAAATTAAAGTAGTACTCTAAGCGATACTATGGTAGCTTTATGTTCATGTTCAATTTTATTTCAGAACCACATGGGTGCACCAAAATTGCTGTGTACGGCTCAAGAGCCAGTTTGACAGCCCCTGTTGCCAGCTGAACCCCACATCGCGCTTGCAGCAACCATTAAGCAGGAGGCTTGCTGAGACCAAGATGCTTGCCTAAAATTGACAATGCCAAACCAGGTAAGATCTCAGCTTCAGCTGTCATCGCATCTACGCAATCCTTCCGTCCTTCCACCAGTTCCGAGACTTCAGTCACAGTTTCCTCCTTCGTAGAGGCTGACAATCTTTCCTCTCCTGGCTCACCATTGAGATTGTGCCCACCTGCCCGAAAACGCTTGATCCATCGAAAACCTCTTGTTTTCCATGGGGCGGCATTCTCATCAACTTGCTGCAAAGCTTCAATATCTGGGAAGATGATCACCCGAATGTCGTTCAAAACCTTTAGAGGAGCCCTGATTTCAAAATCATCTTTCCCACGATGCCTGTGACATCTTTTTGAACACGCACCAACCAGACTAGGACAAGCAGATGACGGAGAGACTCTGTCTGTGGCCGACCACTGGCTGCAGAGAGCTGTGGAGGCGTGCTTGGTTGAGAATAAACCCAGCGTTTAGGAGCTAGAAACCCAGGAGCAAGACTTTGGGGTTTGCCCTCATATTTGAGTGTGTGTCTGTGTGTCTGCAGGAATGAGTGTGTGAATGCGTGTTGTGAGTGTGTACATGTAAACTAAATATTGTGTGAGTGTGTGTTTATGTGTGCAGGTGTGTATGCATGTGTGTAAGCATTGCATTGTGCATTCAAGTGCTTGTGTGTGTGTGTGTGTGTGTGTGTGTGTGTGCACACTCCTTGGAGAACTCTTGTGAAGAGCCAGAGAGGAAAGAGGGAGTGGGGCACTGGGAGACTTGGGAATGTGCCTGAAAAAATTAAAGAGTGATTAGTCAAAGCTGAATTATTTGTTTTAACCCCTAATACAAACAACATGTAGGGCAGGGCCCAGATGGTGCCTGGGTTCCCCCATCAGGGTCCTCAGGAAGCAGGTGCGCCTGGAATGCTTCCTGCCGCTGGGCTATGGCCGGCTCGCAAGGTCACCGTGTTCTTTATTACTGTCAAGCAGGACTCAGCTGCGGCCCCATCCAGCTGGGTGGCAACCACTGACCACCAGTCACAACAATAGAGCCACTGCAGGAACAGGCCCCACCACTCTGCCCAGCTAATGTGAGGGGCATCCTTGGGCAGGGGTAGGGGTGGGGAACAGAGGTCTGGCGAGAAGATGATGAGCATCTTTAATTTGATAAGCTATTGCCAATTATTCGCTAATGATGTGGTACCACCAGCTGTGAATGCTAGTGAGTTCTTCTCCACCTTTCACAGGCATGCGGTACCAGGTGTTCTCTCCTGGCCAGTCTGCTAGAGGGAACTTGTCTCTCCCAGGGGAAGGATGCTGAGCCGAGAGGCCAAGCCGTCCTTACACTGTAGGAAGGCCAGCACAGGGGCCAGTGGATGGCAGACGGATGTACCAGTGAGGAATTCTGGTCAGTCAACAACTACTACCTCCGTGACGTAAACAAAGAGGAATTTCATGTTCTCACGTCACAAGAAATCCAGAGTTCAGCAGTTGCTGGTCCTGTCATTGACTAAGAGCAGCCTTGGTATCACAGGGGCCTGCAGACCCATCTGCTGTTGGAACACAATGGCCTGCAGACCCATCCGCCGTTGGAACCTCTCAACGACTCCCTGGGCTGAAGATGAAGCTTTCTGTTCCCGTGAAGCTTTTCAGCCTCAGAAGCCCCAGTGAGCATTTCTACTCTATGCTATAGGGTTTGTTGGGCAGGGGGGGTGGGGGAATTGCTTTTGTTTTTTAAGTTAAAATCAACTTCAAAGACCCAGAACAAAAAATCATATTACTGTAAATGAGGGGGAGCGCAGAGTGGAGACCCAA
>NW_022103928.1:30590742-30592564 GCF_000313985.2 Echinops telfairi | reverse complement strand
TTGTTGTTGTTGTTGTTTGTTTGTTTGTTTTCACATAATTAGAAATCCAAAGACAGGCAATGGCTGGGATGAGTCAGGGGCGGAAGCAGGCCTGGGCTGGAACCTTGAGCGTTGCCTGTGGTCACAGGTAGGTGCTGTAGCTCCAGCCGTTGCGTCCCGCCCGGTTCAGGACAGGAGGAAGGAAAAGGAGGGTGCGCTAGAGGGTCTGAGTTCGTCCCTTTTCATGAGGAATGAAAGGCTTTCCTCCAAGTCACTCCCAGGAGATGTATGCTCATGAACCATGAGCGGACTGAGTCACATGTCACCTCAGTCTGGGAAGTCAATGTTTGGCTTTCCAGCCACTACAATGGAAAGGAGGGGCTGGGAATGGGGGCTGGGCAGCCCGCCAACATTGTCTGCCACTTCTGTGGCAGGGACCCTGGGAGCAGCCACAGCAGCTACCAGACAAGGGTGCTGGGGATGCGTGTGAGCCCTGTCCTATCTTTGGGATGAGCCTCCAGCCAACGGCAGACAACCTGATCAGTTCTAGACCAGTGAGAGCGCAGCCTCAGGGAACCTCAAAACCTGTCTCCTTTGCCGTCTCTTTTTTCTCCCGGGTTATCTCTGATAAGGCGGTAATACACTCAAGTCTCTGGCAGTGGTGCCGGGGTAACTTCCTGGGCTGCCCCAGGGTGGGGTCAACCAGCCGGCTGGGTCTCAGGCCTCGAGGATGCCCTATCTGGCTTGGTCTCTAGCACCCAAAGAAAACCCAGCACCGTGTCTCCAGAGAGCCACGTGTTCCCACCAATCTTAGCCGGTGTGGGATGCTGCCTAGAATAGTTAATCTTGGCTGCACCTGGCTAACAGGTGCTCCGACTCTGTCCCACTACCCATCCCACTCCTCCCAAAGTGGACTTCCTCCCACTTCCTGGAACTAGATCATCACCAAAACGCATAACTCCAGTATTATGATGAGGGGAGGGGAAAATAGACAAGTTCCAATGAAGGACATCTATAAAACCTAACCAGTGGTCTTCAAAATTGTTAGGGTCATCAGAAACAAGGCAAGTGTGAGAAACTATAAGGAATGAAAGGAGACATGATGATTAATATAACGTGGTCCTGCATGGAGTCTTTACATACATTTGGTAAAAAACTAAGGAAATCTGAATCATAAAGTATGGATACTTTAAAAAATAATATTGTATCAATATTTTCTCAACAATTATAGTAAGTGTATATCCTATAAGATGGTAATAATAGGGGAAATCAGTGGAAGTTTATTAAAACTCTCTGTACCACCTGCTAAAGTGTTCTATAATCTAAAACTATTCCAAAAACACAAAATTTATAAATAATAGCAACTAAATTAGGCAACCCACAGACTTGGGAGGGGGAAAAATAACTTTGGTAATAAAATAACTTAAAGAGTCTAACATCAAAAATATATAGAAAGCTTTTATAACTTAACAAAAAGACAAATAACCTAATCAAAAATGGGACCAAGGCTATGAACAAATGCTTGTCCAAAGAGGCTGTTCAAATGGCCAAAAAACACATGAAAAGATGCTCAGCATCATTAGCCGTCAGAGAAATGCAAATCAAACCACAAAATACAATTTAACTCCCACTTTCATGACTAATATTTTTAAAAGAAAGAAAAGCCAAAAATACTGTTGCTGGGGATGTGGAGAAACTAGAACTGTCATCCCTCGCCGGCAGGAACACAAGACAATATTGTGAAAAGTCTGGTGACCCTCAACGAGCGAGGGGCAGAGCTGCCGCATGCTGCTGAGTCACCCCCACGCGTGGTGACCCCATAGGACGGAGCAGAGCTGCCACA
>NW_022103928.1:30587245-30590225 GCF_000313985.2 Echinops telfairi | reverse complement strand
TCTGCTGAGTCACCCCCACGCGTGGTGACCCCATAGGACGGAGCAGAGCTGCCACACTCTGCTGAGTCACCCCCACGCATGGTGACCCCATAGGACGGAGCAGAGCTGCCGCTATGGGTTTCCAAGGCGATCACTCTTCACAGGAATAGAAGGCCTCCTCCTTCTCCCACAGAGTGGCTGTTGGTTTCGAACCGCTGACCTTGTGGTTAGCAGCCCAATGCATATCCACCCCCTTACATCGCTTGGGCTCTTAGATTTGCCCTGTGACCCAGCAGTTTCATTTCTAAGCATATACCCTAAACCAGAAAACCAAACCAAACCCATTGCCATCAAGTGGATGCCAACTCAGAACAATCTGGTAGGACAGGGTAGAAGTGCCCTCATGAGTGTCCGAAACTGTCACTCTTTCAGGGTGTAGAGAACCCTGTCTTTCTCTCACTAGATACCATGGGGATCTTAAAAAAAAGGAAAAAGTGAGGAGTACTTTAAGCACTTCTGATGAAAATAAAGTACTGCGGATGTCAGTATGTATGGCCACTCAATGTAAAGAAAATCAAAATTCTCACAACAGGTCAAATAGACAACATCACCATATACAGAAGAAAGATTACAGTTGTCAAGCATTCCACGTTGCTTGATTCCACAATCAATGCTTAGGGAAGCACCAGCCAAGAGATCAGAGGAAAACCTGTCTTGGGCAAATCTGCTGCACAGGACCTCCTGAAGTGTTGGACAAGGAGGTGGCTTTGAGGACAAAGACGGCCCTTGCCCAAACCACGGACTTTCAGTCATCTTACAGGCCTGTCAAAGCTAAACGATTAGTGACAAAAACTGGAGAAGAACGAGGCTTTGTGATTGTGGTGCTGGCCAGGAAGATCGGAAGTGCTTTGGAATGCCGGAAGAACAAGCGAATCTGTTCCCGAAGACGTCCACCAGAACACTCCTTGGAAGCGAGAATGGGTAGACACTGTCTCACGTGCTGTGGCCATGTTGTCAGAAGAGATGAGTCCCTAGAAAAGGCAGGACAACATGCTGGGGGAAGTGGAGAGTCCCTAAACAAGAGAAAGACGATCCTCAATGAGATGGAGGGACCCTGTGACTACAGCAGTGGCCCTGCACCCGACGCTGCTGCCTGGGTCACTGCGCATCAGATAACTGTCTCCCTGAACAAGTTTCCTTGTTGCCATGAGACCAGAGCTAGATGGTGTCTAGCTGCCACGACCGAACATTTTGATCCAAGAATCAATAAGTAAATCTTAATTAAACCGGAGGAGATGCAAAACAGAATTTTAAATTCTAATGGAATCCAGAAATTTGGGAGTCATGGAGGCTGGATGGACCCCTGAAACTACCGCCTGGGATTGTCTTTAAACCTTAAACCAAAAATATCCACTAAGTCTTCTTAAAGACAAATGATCATGTGACTTATTGAAAGTAAACAATGTCTTCTTTTGAGCATGGTATTTTTTTTCAATACAGTATTTATTTGTCTTCCCTCTGTCAAACCCTGAGCCAATTTCTTTACCCAGGCTGCCTGGCAGGTGCAGGGAAAGGAACATATAGGGCAGATGAGACGCGGGACAGAGAAATAAGGGAGGTAGAGACGGCTCCTTCACGTGGCAAAGAGAATACAAAAGGCCACTGTCAGGCAAAAAAGGCCCAGGGCCCTCCGAAAGGGCAAAGCCCAGAATGGCAAAGGAGCGGAGCTGCTGTTTCAGATAAGGGTTCTCGCCACTCTAACTGTGGCAGCCTGTGCCCCCATGAACTTGGCCGCTGTGTTCCTTGAGATGGTGATGGTTTGGAAGCTGCAACTGGGGATAAGTGAAGTCAGGGACCATGGGACCACCAAGTGGCCGAAGCGTTCATCTCTCTGTCTCCCAATGTCTCAGGCTGTTTCAGCACCCAGGCTGACAATGGTGAGCTGGGAGGGGAGCAGGAGAGATTAATTTTTAGGGCGTTCTACATTTTTAGGGGATGAGGGGCGGTGGCAAGAGAGCTGCTCCTAGTATGGAGAAGGCCTGTACTTTTTGAAGATGGCATCATGGTTATGCATTAGGCTGCTACCTGCAAGACCAGCAGTTCAAAACCACCAACCACTTGTGGTAGAAAGATGGGGTTATAAATGCCTACCAAGAGTTACAGGGCACATCTGCCTGGTCCTACAGGATCCCTATGAGTCTGGCATCGACTCGGTGGCAGTGAGTTTGGTTTTTGAGATGTGGAATCAAAATGACAACAGCAATTCAACGGATTAGAGCAGTGCTTTGGGGCAGTGCGCTCCTGTGAATGGAGGAGGAATCTCTGGAAGGAGGAGAGTGAAAATGGTTACAAGACTCAAAGAAGGTGATCAACGGGTGTGTGAAACGATTGCACTGGAGTGTGTTAGGGTCTGTATATTCTCAGCAGCAGCAAAAATAAAATAAATTCTAAAAAATGAAAACACTCTAGTGAACTTTGGCTTTGGGTTGGAATTGGAAGTACTGATGTGAACTGATAGTTTTCAATACAATCTGTAGGTCTAAATATAGAAAGAAAGCTGTAAAGAGAGAGAAATAATTGCTTGAGTCCTGCATTTTTAACCTTTTCTCTCCTGTACACTAACGCTCTAAGTTTCCATGTACCCATGGCTTTAGCTGCATCCCACAAGTTTGCTATGTGGAACTACTATTCTCATTCATTACAAATACTTTTAAATTGCCACCAGGGTTTCTTTTTCGGCTATAGGAGTTTGGGGGGATGTTTTTGTTTGTTTTAAGGGTGTTGTTTTAATCCACAATGTGGGGGTGATTTTCTAGTTTTGATCATTATTTCTAAATTAATTATGTTGTGAAGCTTGTTCATCCTGGCCCACCAAGCCCCGAGGACGACATCTCTGCGTGGAATAGTCAATCACAGAGATGACCACAGGGCTGACCCCAGCACAGACACAGCATCCTCTCACTGACCCCTAGCACTACGGGGACAGCACTAGAGACACAGT
>NW_022103928.1:30583199-30584492 GCF_000313985.2 Echinops telfairi | reverse complement strand
TGTATGTATGGATTGTGATAAGAGTTGCATGAGCCCCTAATAAAATGATTAAAAAAATAAAGAAAGAAAGCACTACCTTCCAAACTACTAATAAAAAAATTCTATTTCCACAAAAGTATCTTAAAACCATACCAATCTCTTCAATTATGATAAACCGCAGTTACCAGCAACCCCCCTGAAGCTTCCCAGAGGCTTAGAACTCCATAGCCGACTGCAATATTAACCCCATGGCAGGCATGCCGGTGACACTGCCAGTGTTGCAGAGGGCATGCAGTTGGAAGGCAGGCACCCTGCCAGAAACCAACCTGCAGGTCTACAGACGGAGTTTCTCTTTAAGTACAAGCTCTAATCAAACAGACCCACGTTCAAGCTCTGGCTCTGACATGGGCTAGCTGTGTGACTTTGAGCATGCCCCTCAGCGCGCCAGCTCCTCCCTCATCCTTTTCTGTGCTGTGGAAGTAGCGGGGCTGGCCATCTCTCAGGGCCATGATGAGAGTTGTATGCGTTACTACGTGAAAATCACCTAGGACCTTACCAATCGCATGGTACCTACTCAATGTGTGTTAGCTATATTACCAGAAAAGGAAAATCGAGGCACATGGATGATTTGAAGAATCCTAGAATAATCATGCATTTGTCAAGGTCCTGTCCTGGCTGGGCTGCTAACACCATATGACCATAGCCTTGTGCCAAGTAGGTATCCTTGCCCCATTTCAGAGTTGAAAATATTAATGTTTAGAAAGATTAAGTGACTTGCTCAGCTAGATACTTTACATTCAAACCTTTCAGCAACCCTGGGTGGTCAGCATTACTAGCTCCATTTTATAGGCTTAGAAAGTGGAAGCGTCTTGCCCAGAGTTAAATTAGTCAGTGGCAAAGACAGGATTTGAACTTATGAAATTTTTGGCCCCAAAGGCCTGCCTCTTTCAATTATGCTCGGCGGCTTGGGAAATCCCTTAGTGGATCCCCAGCACATTTTAGAGACTGAAACAGAGCTTCGGTATAGAAGAACTAATCCATACACAGGGGAAAGAGAAGCTTGGACAATAGGATTCTTAAGGCTCCACTTAAATGCAAGAGTCCCGACTCTCTCATTCCCTTAGCAAATCTTTGCCTTTGGTCACACTTGTCTCTTGCCCATAGCTGGCACAGACTGGCAGTTCCACTCTGTCCTTTAGGGCCGAGAGGGCCCTGGATGAACTTGCCGTGAGTTTGACTTTGGTTTGGTTCCTTGAGGCGTCACTGTCCACCTGCAATTCGTAGGTGCAATTCAAAGACGGATGCAATTCAAGA
>NW_022103928.1:30580785-30582693 GCF_000313985.2 Echinops telfairi | reverse complement strand
AGCCCACAGAAGTCTCATTGGCTATCTCCAGATTGAGAGTCTAGACTCCACCCCTACACTCTTAATCCTTAAACCGACACCAGATTAAGTGACTATCACACAGATTTTGCCTTTATGTGAAACAACAATAGTAATATCATAGCAACTATTTGGGGGGAGTATGCATGACACACTGCTCACCATACTAAAGATTTCTTTATGTATTATCATGTTGCGTTTAAAACCAGCTATTGTGCCCATCCCCCCTCTCAACAAAGGCAGGAAGTTCCCTATTTATGAACTAATTGTGCTTCTGAAATTCTTCTGTAAGGCTATTCTTTGAATGGGAGAGTCGCTTTCCCACATAAACAATGTTATGGAAGACTGTGGTTCCCCTATCGAGCCCCTGGAAGGCCAGGAGTTGGGCTGTACCCACAGTTATGAAACAGTGCAGAGACACCCTGTTGTCTGGGGAAGGTGTTTGTTCATCGTCAGGGCTGGCTGCTGAGGAAGAGCCGATCCCCAAAGAACAGCCCACTCTCCGTGCTAGGAACAGGGATGGTCTTGAAATTACCCTCAAAGCCAGTTCTTTCCTATTGCCAGAACCAGACAAGAGCCATTTGAAGATTTCAATTAAAAGAACAGGCTGATGATGGTGGGAGAGGGTCGTGGCTCAGTGAAGGCAGCCAGACCCGGTTTTGCCATGCACTGCAGGTGCAACCCATCTGCTACCTGGTCATATCCCTGCTCTCCCCAAGGGACAGGGCGGATCCAAGGAGACAATTGGTCCAACTTAGCCCAAAACCACCAGTGAGCTACCATTGCCCCGCTGTCCTGGGGTGGCTGTGATCAGAAACACTGAAAGCAGAAATGTGGGAGGATGTAGAGAAAGTGGAATCTTCATCCTTTATTTGTAGGATTATAAAATGGCGCCACCACTGTGGAGAATAGTTTGGCAGTAGGCAAAAAACTTAAGCATAAAATTGCCACACCTGTTCATTGCACAATTCACCACAGCAGCAAGTGGAAACCACCTAAATGCTGATTAACAGATGAATGGATAAACAAAATGTGGTGCATAATACATGCCATGGGATACTACTCAGCTAGTAGGCTCAGTAAAGTCTTGCTACATGCTAGTCTGGAGACAGAGTACACTGGGCGGAGGGGGGAGGGGGGCACCCTCTTTGTTATTAAGGCCATCAACTGGTCGGCTGAGTCGCCCACATTATGATGGGTGGTCTGCTTCCATTGGCCGTCATAGCAGAATTGATGGCAGACATCACCTGTCCGTTGACCACAGTGTGGCAGCTTCTGTGTTGCTGTGATGCCGAAGCTCTGTCATGGCTATTGCAAAGACCAGCAGGGTCACCGGAAGTGAACGGGTTTCAGCAGAGCTTCCAGACAAAGAACAGCTATGAAGAAGGCACAGGCTACCCCCCTTTGAGAAAGCTGGTACTGCACACATTGTGCTCACAGCAGACCCCTCGCTGGGATAGGGCCAGAGGGTGAGCCCCTCCCGCGGGAAGGCACTCAGGAAGAGCTGCCTTCTCCCAGACCATCAAAACCTGGATGGAGCAAAGCTTTTGGAACCTCTGTTTGCCGATGAGGCTTTCTAAGAAAGTGCTGTTGCTGGTGGTGGTGGTGGTGGTGGTGGTGAAATTGTCTGGATTTTGACTCAATGACCCTATAAGACCAAGTAGAACTGCCTCATAGGGTTTCCTAGGATGTAATTTCTTTTATTAATGTGTTAGTCTGGGTACTTTGAAGAAACAAGTCCACAGAAACTCATGTATAAGAGAGTTTTCTATAAAGGGTAAGTGCACATCAAGAAAACATCCCAACCCAGTACTGCCCAAACCCACAAGTCCAACATTAACCCATTAACCCATATGTCTGACACCAATCCACAAAGTCCTCCTCCATCTC
>NW_022103928.1:30578021-30579535 GCF_000313985.2 Echinops telfairi | reverse complement strand
TTTAATAGAACAAAGTATTCTAAGTATTCTTGCATTGAGGGAGTACTTGAGTGGAGGCCCAATGTCCATCTGCCACATTAATACTAAACCTATAAATATATGCACATAAATCTATTTCCCCATCCTTATAATACACACACTTATACACACACACAATTTTTTTTATAGAGATACCAACTGGATGGATAGATCTAAAGGGATATTACAGGGGAGGCTAGCAGGAAATGGAGAGCTAACAATAAGTATTAGGGAAAAAAAATGTCCTGGGAT
The DNA here is from genome assembly GCF_000313985.2 of Echinops telfairi. Taxonomy (NCBI): domain Eukaryota; kingdom Metazoa; phylum Chordata; class Mammalia; order Afrosoricida; family Tenrecidae; genus Echinops; species Echinops telfairi. The sequence goes on along the minus strand of NW_022103928.1, from coordinate 30,579,265 downwards.
TGATTATCGTGAGGGTTTCACAACTCCTATGAGTGTGATTGAACTATTGAAATATACAATGTGGGAATTGTATGTGGGTGAAATGTTTTAATGAACTAATTATTATATTTTGAGGTAAGTTCCCTCAAATCAGCTGGGATCCAAAGCGACCCCCGTACAAAAGAATGAAAGACTGCCCAGTCCTGCACCACCCTCAACATCTTTCCTGTGGTTGCAGCCACTGCGTCTATCTCCCTAACGCTCTTTTCTGAGGCTCCTCTATGGTACCGAGCATGGTATCCTCATCCCTCCAGATAGCATACCCAAAATGCACGAGATGCGATCTCCCCGGGCTTGCTTCTAAGGAGTGTTCTGCTACACGTCTACCACAAACGTACGGCAGCTCATGGTCTAGTCAATATTCTTAACCAACATAATAATTTGAATGCCTCAGGTATTCTTTGGTCTCCTTAATTCATCGTTCAGATTTCATATACAAATGAAGTTAGTAAAAATAACCTGATTGGGTCAGGTGCACCTTAGCCCTCAAAATGAAACCTTTGCTCCTTATCTCTTTTTTTTAAATCATTTTATTGGAGGCTCAGACAATTCTTATCACAATCCATACATATATCCATTGTGTCAAGCACATTTGTACATTTGTTACCCTCATCATTCTCAAAACATTCGCTTTCTACTTGAGCCCTTACTATCGCTCCTTAACTCTTTTTTTCCAACTACTGTTCCTTCCTCTTTGTTTTCAACTTTTGCATGAATCAAAAGGGAAATAAAATACATGATTTCCACTAAGGCCACCCATGACTGATGACAACTTCCGGTGATTATAACCATGTCCACTGGCTCAGAAAAATTGGTTAGAAAAGCAATTGTCAAAAAGAATTACAGATGCACAAGTAGTTAGTGACATGAGCAAAAAGTGGAGAGGCATTGAGCCAAACAACATGACAATGGTGTTCTGGAATGACAGTCTGGGGTTTACATTTGGTGACTTACTATTTCCTTTGCATAAAACAGCTTGAGAACAATTTCAGTAACATCACTCGGGGGCTCACTGTCTAGCCTGTGGATTATTCAAGCTTTGATTGGGTTCTCCTCTTGCTCATTCCTGTCATTTTCTTTCCAAGTCATTTCACTACTCATTAACACAGTCATGGGTGCATAAGCAAATGTTGAAGAAAGCTGATGGTGCCCAGCTATCAAAAGAGATACCGTCTGGGGTCTTAAAGGCTTGAAGGTAAACAAGC
>NW_022103928.1:30576615-30577751 GCF_000313985.2 Echinops telfairi | reverse complement strand
ACCCTACTGTCATGATCCCAATTCTACCTTACAAACTTGGCTAGACCAGAGGATGTACACTGGTACAGATAGGAACTGGAAACACAGTGAATCCAGGGCGGATGATCCCTTCAGGACCAGTGGTGAGAGTGGCGTTACTGGGAGGGTTGGGGGGAGGGTGGAATGGAAAGGGGGAACCAATTACAAGGATTTATGTATAACCCCTTCCCTTGGGGATGGACAACAGAAAAGTGGGTGAAGGGAGATGTCGGACAGTGTAAGATATGACAAAACAATAATAATTTATAATTTTTTGTAAGTGACAAAAATATGCATATTTTATTCCAGCTCTGGGCAATGCAAAAAAGTGAGGGAGGCATCCTTTCATACACCTTTCTAATTTAGCTGACAAAACTTTGGAAAAGCTAGAACAGATATATTTGTGTGTATTTATGTACATAATTTCAGATTTTAGTCTCATATCTTTATTCCATTTTGATCTTGTAGAAACAACCTTAAAAGTCATCAAATGCATCCTAAATACTTCTACAACTGTCTCCTCATCAATCATTTCATATTGTTTGTATTGCATTCAGTTTGTGTATTAACCACTTACATGACTGGTCATTATAAGATTTAAGGGGGAAATCTTGATTAAGTTATACTCTATGTGTCACAGTTACCCATTACATGATTTCTCGTCATTATTTGCAAACTTCATACATCTCGTAGTTCTCTAGGCCAACCAGTTCAGCTTCTAGTGCTGTACAAATCTACATCTTCTGGATGGGACTGCCCGTGATCCATGAGCCTGGCGTCAGGCATAAACTGTGCAGCACCTGAGGTGGGCTCTGATTCGGTTGTTTCAGAGTTGAGCTCTGTTGGAACAGGCCCTGACTGTTTCCAGACTGGAGTTGTCTTTGTAGGTATTTCTATTTCGGCATAACTTCCTACCTTAGCTTTTTCTTAGGTTCAGGGAGGGATTCATTTTTGCTGTGTTTTGCACACAGTGATTTAACTGCTTCACAAATCTGCTGGCTTGCAGACTATGCCTTCTTCCCTGTCACCTTTGCAATTATTACTGACTGAACTGGGTAGCAAACCATTGCTCCTAAAGTTGCTAGTCCCAATGGATAAGCAATTTTCTTTTTTTTAAT
>NW_022103928.1:30572880-30575037 GCF_000313985.2 Echinops telfairi | reverse complement strand
AATTTTGGGAATAATGAGGGCAACAAATGTATAGATGTGCATTACACAATTGATCTATGTATTGTGATGAATTGTATGAGCCCCAATAAATTGATTTTTTTTAAAAACAAAAAACCTCCAGGAGACGCAAAGATAGCCCAATTCCAAAAGACAGAAAAACAACGAATGCTGAAGAGGATGTGGAGAGGCTGTAACTCGTATACACTGTTAGGGGGCTTGTCGTCATGGGCAACTACTGTGGAAACTGACATGCCACTAACTAAGGCAACTGGGAACAGAATTCCCATATTGATTCTAAATAATAAAATCCAAACTCAGAGGAGGGACTAGGATTAGAGCTTAAATTCTGGACGTTTGTCGAAGGCTGTGGATGACAGTGAAGCCCCAAACCTGTCAGAGGGTCCCCCGTGCGGATTAAGCCTCTGGGGAATCCCCTCTGACTGGGAACAGAGATGGGAACAGTCTTGTTATCAGACAGCGTGCACTTTAGAGTGGATTTCTGCAGGTGTAATTAAGTCCAAAGGTGACACCTTGATCCAATGTATAAATGATCCAGTTTTCAAATTTTGCTGCTTTGTTTTTAGATTGAGACTTTTCTCTATTTCCTTCTGTCATTGTTTGGGGGGGCATTTATTTGTATTTTGTCTTGATTGTGTGTGTTTTCCTGTATGTGAACCCAGATTAGGTGCTACAACTGGATCAATCGACTCAACGGAGCATGGCTGGGGCGGCTGGTGGGAAATGGGGAACTAACAACAGTGAGTGCAAGGAAGAAGAAATGTCCTGAAATGGATTGAGGTGATGGTGGGACAACTCATAAATGTGACTGAACTGTTAAAATAGAGGATGTGTGAATTGTATGTCGGAGAAACTGTTCAAAATAAACAAATGAAGAAATAAAAATTTTTTGAAGCAGCCATCTAAGCGAGGTGTCAGCTAAGCCCACACAGAGGAAGTGCATCAGCCTGTGTGATCCAAGGGTTGTAAATAAAACCCAGGATCAGAGGAGAAACATGTACCAGAACCTAGATTCTGAGCACCCAGCTTACAGAAAGCTAAGAAGACAGTGAAACCCAAAATTCATTTGCAGAGGCTCCACTGAAGTCCCCGGGTCCTTGACGAAAGATATAAAAAGCCTTGCCCTCTGACAGAGTCTGTCAGAAAGTGAATTAATACTGGTATAGTTAGGTCAAAATTTAACATCTTATCATCCGTTTTCCCTTTTGACCTGTTCTTGATTTGTTCTAGTTTCTGTTACTTTCTGCTCTCTTTTGGATTGAGGTTTTCTGTCTTTTATTTTGTTCATGTTATTGGGATTTTGTTGTTGTTATTCTGATTGTCTTTATATGAAATCTAGAATAAGCAAATCTATAGAGGCAGTAACTAGATGATTGGTTCCTTAGAGTTATGATAAGGGAAATTGGGGGAAAGAAAGAGCAAATAAAAATGAGTACAAAAAGGAAAAAAACGTTCTACAATTGATTGTGGTAATGATTTTGCAATTCTTTTTAAATATATTAAAACCATTGCATTTCATGGTACATGAATTGTACGTCAAAAGATTGTTTTTTAAAACCACTAAAGAGGTGCACACACCTTAAAATAATCAACTCTTTTGAGATGAAAGGGTAGCATTTATTTGCCCAAAGATAGAGTTCAGAAGGCAGAAAGGATTAGGCAAGAGAAATGGAAACAGGAAACACAGGGAATTGGGATGGATTCATTATGTAGGGATTGCAGGAATTGCCATCAATGCCATGAAACAACATGTATATGAATTGTTAAAGGATTTGCTCTCTAAACCTTAATTCAATTTACCAAAAAGAGTAGAATTTTTGGGACTCCCACTAGCATCATAATTTCAGCCAGACTATACCAGAAAAAACAAAACAATCTTAGAAGTAAGATCAGATGCTTCTAAGCAACCAGGATGTTGAGATTCCGTCTCTCTGTCTTTGAACACACCATTAGGAGAGACCACTCGCTGGAGAAAGAAACGTGTTTGGTAAAGCAGAAGTCCGTGAAAAGGGCGCTGCTTATTGAGACTGCCGACGCAGTGGCTGTAGGGATGGGGCCCAACACCAAACGTTGTGAGGCAGGCACCGGGCCAAAGGATATTTCGTTCTGCTGGAACATGAAGTCACTATGAAATGACAA
>NW_022103928.1:30564857-30570795 GCF_000313985.2 Echinops telfairi | reverse complement strand
AGAGGCAAAACTGTAAGTAGGTCTTATTTTCAGGGGATGTCTTACTTTTGGGGAAACAGGGTAGGACCCAAGCTATTAAGGAGGAATTTCTTTAGAATTCAGAATGGCATCATAGGAAGCCTCTCTCCTCCTTTTCCCTCCTCCACTACCCACCCATAGTTCCCAAAGTGGGTTCCACTGGGTCTGTGTGAGCCAAGAACCTTACTCCTGACAGCAGCCCCTCACTTGGGCTGCAAATCTTGGAAGTGCACTTTGAGAAAATGATTTACTTCTCTGAGTCTGCAGATAGAGGAAATAAGGCAATATCTATTCATTCACTAAGGAAATGTGCAATAAGCGCCTGCTCGGGTGCCACCCTTGACTAGGTGCCAGGCAGCAGTGAGCTTTCCAGTCAGTCTTCATCCCCCCAAGATGAAGGCCCCTGGAAGGGTCAGACATACGAGTCAAACAATCCATAAATCTCTAGTTGCAAAAGGAAATGTCTGTGTTAGAAAACTGTGGCCCGTGTATAACCTCACTCAATGGGATCGAACGACAGAATGGTATGTGAAGAGCTATATCGGATCGTGTAAGATATGACCCAAAAAAACTATTATGGGGAAAAACAATCATAATAAGGGTTTCTGGGGGGTGGACGAGAGGGAGGGAATAAAGGAGAGCTGATATCAAGGAGTTCAAGAGGAAATAAAATGTTTTTAAACTGATTGTGGTAGCAGTTGTACAGCACTGCTTGCTGTGATTGAATGATGGATTGTTATATCTCTAAGAGTTCCCAATAAATGATTTTTTTTAAAAAAGAAAGAAAACTGGAGTGAGACAAGAGTGTCTTCTACGACAGTGAAACCGGTGATGGCCACACCTGAGGAGACTGCCTTGATTTTCTGGGTCTCTTTCCCAGGTGCAGCCGGACCCTTTTTTCTGTGGGTCTCTATTAACAGGACATCTTTTCGTTTTCCTGCTCTGACCGGTTTCCACTTTACACACGTTTCAACTTCCACAGCAGTGATTGGACTCAGTGACAGAAGAACCCTTTGTTCAAACGAAGGCTTCCCCAGCACCCAGCCATGGAAAGGAGAGTGAGGGGAGAGGGCTCAGCTGTCTCGCAGGAGACTCGCAGGGCCTTCCTGGAACTCCTTGTCTGTGATTTAAAGGAGAAAAGTTCTCGGCAGATGGCCTCCCAGAGTTCTGCTCCCATGCAGGCCCTCGAGAAAGGGTGGTCTCCCTCCTGTCATGGGCGATCGGTTCATCATCCCACCCCACCCCCCATCTCTTCGGGAGAGGAGGGGCCCACTTGGATAGGGGTGGGGCAGTGGGACAAAGCAGCCTCCATGTCCAGGCCCCTGCCTATCAGCAGAGGGCCCAGTTGCCCAGAAGCCTTCTCCAGCTGGCTGATGACACACAATGGTGGGAGGTCTAGGGTCACGAAGAAGCAGAGAAACGTTGCATCTGGGCATGCTCCGGCTGGAAGCAGGCTTATTTCAACGGCCTGATTATCTGATGGCTCGCTTCCTTCATCGGTGTTAATATCCATGCAGTGAAACAATGAAAGGCTTTCCTATCCGTTTCAAATAGGACATGAAAACTCTCCGCGCTAAGAGTAGAGGATGCTAGAATAGGGCAATGGGAAACGCCTGAGTCACCAGAGGGCCTCTTTGATTCCATGGCCCAGTAGTCAAAAAGGAAGGAGAGAGAGACACACACACAGTAGTCCCGCATTAATGATTCGCGGGAAGGACAGGAAAGCCTGATCCTTCCCAGGGAAGAAGCCAGCTGTGGGATACTAGCCTAAGAAAGAAAGCTCACATCTCCATCAGCAGCCCCTGGGTTCTACACATAGTTCTCCACACCACATTGTCTCGTGCCACCGCCAGGCTCGGAATGGTGATGCCCTGGCCTTATCTGCCTCGTGGGAGGCCAGACAGTCAGTTTCCAGAGCTGAAACCAACGCAAAGCCCCTCAGCAAACCTTCAGTTCCTGGGACCCAGCTAGACGTGGGACATCGTTATTGCCCTTCTCTAAGCACATGCCAACCGCTATGCACTTAAAAGACAGCATGCAAGCACTCCGCTGGCAGGGAAGAGTGAGGATGAGTCACAACTGGTGCCCTTATCTGAATGCCAGGCACAATTTATTGTCATGGTGAGGTCAAACCCACTGCCATCTTCGTCTGCCTGAGTCAGGACTTGACTACAATTAACAAGTTCCTTAATTGCCCTTAACTGTCTGGCTGGCCGGGCATCCATGCATCTGAGACAAATAGATGCGTGATGGGACAGCACAGACTTGTGGCTGGTTCCACACAGGTGGTAGCCACGATCATGTGCTGACTTGCTCAGTGATGAGAGCTCCCAAACCAACTGCTGTGGGGTGCAAAAGGGTTTCCCCCAGCTTGTCTCCCCGAGATAAGTGGCAAACCTAGGACGCTGCTTGCCTCACATGGTCAATGACTATACACTTGGAGGTCTGTGTTAGTCTGGGTACTTCAGAGAAACAAATCCACAGAAGCTCATGTATAAGAGAGAGTTTTACGTAAAGGTTAAGTGCTCATCAAGGAAACATCCCAATCCAGTGCTGCCCAAGCCCACAAGTCCAACATTAACCCATATGTCCAACATCAATCCACAAAGTCCTCCTCCATCTCACACAACATACATAATGATGCCGACTGCAGGAGGAAAGCCGAGTCAGTGAATGTGTAAGCATCTCAGCGCTGGCAGGGGTCTCCACACGGGTTCTCCAGCACCCAGGGCTGCATTGGGGTAGGTCCATGTGGCTTCTCCTTGGGGATGTCTTGCAGGAAGTGAGCCTTGCCAGCAGGGAACTAGCTAAGGCAGCTACACCCTGCTCTGACCATCAGAAAGCAAGAGACCCGAGAACTAGAAAGGTGAGGCTCACTGAGCCATCCCTCCGTCCTTCAATTAACGCCCCCATGTGTTTATAAACTAACTACCACAAGGCCCATGCAAGCTGCTTAGAGGTTACTCTCCCTGAGGGTTGTCAGCCATCTAGAGCAATCAAACAGTCTAGTTTGTCCCACCCTAAGCAGGGCCCACTCCCTTGTGATAAGGTAGTGATTATCTCCCTGAAGGAAACCCCAGAGACAAGGTCAAGCCCACTCAAGGATGATCAAGGTTAGTCTACCATCTTTAATCTAGGGTCCGCCCACCTTGTCACAGGTGTACCCCTAGTCCCTCCCCTTCCTAATATGTGTACACCCCTAGCTCATCCCCTTCCTGTGACACATATGCCTATGGTACAACCCCTTCCTATGATGTATGTGGTTACCTGTATTCAGGGGGCTTACACGCCCCTAAATATATATAAGCCTTGGTTAGAAATATATTCCCTCTCTCCTCCTCTCGTCCCCGCACCTCCTTGCGGACCCCCAAGAGGGGCTGAGGTGAGCATGCTACCCTAAAATGTATTTGACTCCTTTATTTATCTTCTCTCCTACCTCTCCTATCTTCTATGACTTTACTATCATCTTTATATATTATCACCATACGATTGCACCTACGGACCTCATGATATTGTTAAGGGCTGGTTTACTCTAACAAACTGCCATCAAATCCATTCTGACCCACCGTGACCGGCCCCCTCGAGTGTCAGAGAACTATGCACCAGAGGATTCACCATGGGGGTTGGGGAAGGGGGTACTTGGTGGAAGGAAATCACCAGGCCTTTCTTCCACACTGCTGCTGGCTGGCCTCTCACAGCCAACACTGCAGGTAGCCATCAAGCGCAGTCACCATTTGTACCACCCGGGAACTCATGAGAAGCTGGTTGGCGATATGCCAATCGGTGTGCAGGGTTCCGTGCATCGTAGGAGCGGTAAGCTGGTTGGCGATATGCCAATCGGTGTGCAGGGTTCCGTGCATCGTAGGAGCGGTGTGCATATGCATGAGGAGAAATGGAATCCAAGTCAGCTTATGAATGTGTATGGTCAGGGGTCTCCTTGCCCAGGAAATGAGCAGCTCGGGGAAGATGCCCTGATTCCCCCCAAGCCGAGAACAATGGCGAGCCACCGAGCCCAGGGCAGGTGTGTGTGTGTGTGTGTTGGAAACTGCTTCCTGCAGCCTCTGAGGTCAGGGGACAGGGCCCAGCGGGCCGGCTGCATTTATTGTCCATTGTCCCAGGCTGCAGCAGGAAGCACTTTCTGTTCCCAATTGCTCGGGTGGATTATTTTACAGGGGTGGGGGAGGGGAGTCACCCACCAGCACCTGTTTTCCCCTCCAGGGGGCCAGTTTCCGTTTCTGGGGAGCTTCTCAGGAGGGCTCTCCTTGGGCAGAGTTGTCCCCCACCCCCTCCCCCGGTGCCGTCTGCCATGCTTCCCTGGGGCACTGGGCTCTGACTGCTCTTCCTGCTGGGCTGAGTCAGTTCTGCACTGCCCTGTCAGTGCACGTCACCCTGGGCCAGCAGGGCACAAGGACAGTAAAGCATCAGCCGTGGCATCTGCCCTCTTGGTGGAGGCCCACGCGCTGTACCAGGGTGCGGGTCCCACTGTGCCGATGAAGAAACAGAGGTCGGCTACAGTCCCAGAGGTCTCAACCTCAAAGGCTGCAGGGACCAAGAAAGGCCTGTGAGTGGCTGGTGTTGACTGAGTGGGCAGCCGTCGGGAGCAGAGGGTCTTGAAGAGAACTTGGGGTTCCCTGCGCCATCTACGGGGAGACAGCCACTGCCAGACTCCAGGCTGGTGCTGATTGGCGTTATTGAGGGTCCTGCACGGTGTGGCTCGATTTTTCCAATAGTCTCTCACACCAGCAGTAGCTGAACCCTGGGTGGGTAGGTGCCTTCTGCTTTCCCAAGGAGTGTGGGGACACTTGCTCCCAGCCCAGTCATGTACTCCTTATCTTCTTGTGCCCCTGTGTAGCAGCCACGCCAGTCCCTACTGGACAGGGGAGGCGATGGAGGCTCAACAGGCATATCCGCACCGGGCACCAGTTAACCCCAGTTGGCTCCTTCTGTCCCGAGCCCCGCTCCATCAGACTCATATCAGCGTCAGCCCAGAAGGCAGAGGAAGAATTCCTGAACCCGTTTTCCCAGGACTCCTTGATTGTCCCAAGATGGCTCTGAGACAACAAGGCTGCATTGTTACCAAGGCCGGGGCCCGGGCTGGACCAGTAAATGACATGCCGCGGTTGTTGGCGAACCAGTTTCTGTCAAGTCCAGGAGTTCTGCACAGCCCTTACCCGGGAAGCCCGCCACACCCCAGGGCCCAGGAGCTGAGGAAAGTCAATGAGTGCTACCACCACCCAGGGGTGTCAACGTGGAACCACACGCCGCAGGGTCTCGGTGGCTGAATTCTTTAGGAAATCATTGGACCCGTTTTCCACGGTGCCTTTGGGTGAACTTGAATATCCAACCGCTCCGTGTGGTCACTGTTTCCCCCAGTCAGAGACCAAGTGGACTTAGATCTGAGCTAACTCTCTATTTCCCGCTCGGTGTGGTGCTACCACGTGTGCCCAAAATACATTGCCAATGACTTTGGTGGCCCGAGATGGTTCCAGGCCTCCTCTGTGCCCAGGCCCATGCCAGCCTGCCCCTGCCTGGCAGCCCATCACTTTGCAGGCGGGGGCTGGCTACATTCAGCAAGGCAAACCCATAATCGGCCTGGCCCTGGGTCCAGGCCTGCCTGCGGTCCCCCTGAGTGACAGGGCTGCCCTTTGTGGAGGGGGAGATTAGAGGCGGGCTGCAGGCTGCACAGCCCTCGCCCGGATGACAGGAGATGTCAGCCTGGCACGCCACAGGGCCCAGGAGCCGAGGAGAGCTGTGACAGGCCTGGAGGGGATCCAAGGGGGGTCACACTCCTCTCACACAAAGACCAGGCCTGTCTTCACACCTGAAGGGGGAGGTGGGGGGCTGTGGGGGAATGAATAATTTTCCCTGAAAGAAGCATGTCATGGGGAGATAGCTCAGCCAGACACTTCAAATAAAGGCA